>NC_137351.1:20453719-21179069 GCF_965287045.1 Carcharhinus amblyrhynchos | reverse complement strand
TTTAAGTACTTAAATGTGGATCTGAAGTACAAATTTTAAACTGATCCTATTCCTTATGCTTAAATATTTTTATGAACGCAGGTTTCGGGATAAATGAGCATTTAGATCAGAATTGTATTGCTACTTTGTGGGGAATAATGAAAAGTTTTAGCCAGACTTAAATCATGTAATTGAGTGCAACATTATGGAAAACCTTAGCAATTTTTAGGACCAGATAATTTGTGTATCAGGAATTTATTGAGTAAAATGCACACAGTATTAAAACAATGAAATGCGCCTTCTTTGCGCACAGAACTGTCACCTTCAAAGATACTTGAAAATACCAATTGTGCAATTTTATACATTTTTATATGTTTGGTAGGTTAGATATGTATGTTGCCTAAATTTATCAACTTCATTATTAGTTGTTTCTGTCTGACTGAAAAGCAAATACTTTGATTTGTGTATCTGGTGTTTGAGTGCTTGGGTCAATAGCGCTAACAAATCTTAAAACAGGATTTTTGCTCACGGTTGGTATTTTAAAGGAATAATTTGTTTTTTTTATAACAGCAACAAAAATAGGACTTTATAGATGTTTTTCAGTTACATGTAGACAAACGTCCTTTTAATCCTTTGGTTCACATGTCATATATATGAAGGTTGCAGAAAAAATTGGAAATTCTGAAGGCAAACCTTTGTCTTTGGTATGATATGGAAATTATAAATGTGTAAAGTAATTAACATCTGAATTCAAGAAAACAACTTCATTGCAGTCTGCAGCTTGACTTTTCTCAAGTATGACATCTAAACTTGATTATTCAGCCCTGCAAAAGTTTGGAATTGTTTGACATTTGAGCAGCCTTTTTGCAGGCCAGTATGATAGTGCTGTGCATGTTGTATGAAATAGAATTTTTCCATCCTTGTATGCCACCGTGCATTTTAAAGCGTGTTTTTTGGTACAAATTACTGAAATATTAAATGTATGTTGGCTTATTCAAGTTTATTTTTGAGTATTTATACAGCAGACCCCTGTCAGGAAACAGCGCCCTTTGTAATCTGTGTGTCTTGGGTTGCATAAGTTACACAGTTGCCCTAAGTTTCAATATCACTGCACCAAATATATGTGAAATTCCTATCAATTTGAACAAGTCTGGTCAGACTGGTGTTACTGCTAAAATAGCTTTGTGCAGTATTGAAATGGTAGAGCAGGGCAGAGCTACACACCACACGTCGTATGGTAGTAGTTTAGAATATATACCACTTGTAAACGCAATTAAATCTGCAAGCACTTTGCTTACCATGCATCCTATGCCACTTAATATCTGATCTGATGACAAATACCATGTAATAATACAGTTCAACTAACTGGGATGAATAGATATGAGATTGAATGCTATTGCTGGATTAAATTAATTTAGTGCCTTTCAGTAGGTTAATCTGTAATTTGGTTCATTATGGGATATTTAAATTAGCAGTAACAAATGTTATTGGTAGTTTTTTTTCATTTTGTTTTGAACTTGAAACTTTAGTTGTATTCAAATAAAAGAGGAATCTTTGATTAAATTTTAAACTTGGATAGGATGCAATGCTGCATGTTGATATGTGCTTTCTGTCCTTAATGTCATGCATTGCTGGGTTGACATTACTTGGGCACTTTTGATTTGATTTTAAACTATTGGGCAACATAGGCTAGTGAATGGGCTGCATGAGTGGACCCTCTACATCAGTGGGCCGCAAGATTTAAATCGGGCATGTTCATGACCCGTGATCCCACCTTTAACACTATCAAATATTTCATAACGAGTTAAAGAAAATCCTTCATTATATGTTGTACATAATAGAAATACCATCAACTTCAAATGATAAATATTTGTACTTAGGCTGCGAGAGCTCCTTTTGCATCCGATGTTGTGCACAATCCACGTGGATCTTATTTCACTTGCTCTTGCTTTACATGCACATTGCTTCAGTCATACTGTTTGGGGGAAAAAAACGTCTGGATGGAGATGAGTGGAATATGACAATCTGACATGTGGGCAAGGGTCAATAAAATATCTTGAAGGCTGCACTCAGGAGCCAGATGGGCCACCAGGCTGCAGTTTGCCCACCACAGATTAAAACTATGAAAGATAAGTGGCACAGTGGTTCGCACTGCTGTCTCACAGCACCAGGGACCCGGATTCGATTCCCAGCTTGTCTGTAAGGAGTCTGCCCGTATCTGTGTGCATTTCTTCCAGGTGCTTTGGTTTCCTCCCACAGTGCAAAAAAGTGCTGGTTTGGTGCATTGGTCACGCTAAATTCTCCCTCAGTGTACCTGAACAGTTGTTGGAGCATGGCAACTAGGGAATTTTTATGGTAACTTCATTGCAATGTTAATGTAACTGTACTCGTGGCACAAACCAAGTTTTTAAAAAAAGTTATAGTCTGAGTACTTGTTAACTTTTTTTGTGCAGTGACAAGTTACCAGGCAGCAATTAAATTAGTAAAATTAGGAAATGCTGCAACAACTCTGAAAATTTGGAATGCCAGTTATGTCTTATTAGTGCTTTGACTTGATCAGTGGTGGTCAAAATCTTTTTAATATTCACTCCATGTTACACAGGCACACAATTCATTTAAAACCCCTTTAACTGCATGTGCAACTGCATAAAATAATTTTAAGGGCCATGCACGGAAACAAATTGCTGGCACTGCACGCAATCAATTAGGCAATCCATTGCTCCTCAAGCATGAGCTTAGTTCATTCAGCTTGTGCCTTGAAGCCCTCTTCCAGAACTTGGTCTTGGAAGCCAGACTAAATTTTCAGATTGAAAATATCTTATTTTGCATGTGATTGTGAAGAAGGCCCAACAAACCTGTTCCTGTTCATGTGGTAGTATTTGAAGAACAGCAAAAGCATGCCATTAGGTCCTATGCTTTTTTTTTGCACTGCACACATGTTTCTTCCCCTTCTCTACTTGTAACCCTATCAGCAGAAGATAATTGCTTTAGCTCACGTGGTCAAAAATAGGTTAGAAGGTCACTTTAATTTGCTGTTTGTGGATCTTGGAGGTGTACGTGATTACTTCTGTATTATCATCATGGACATTTTGGGAAAATATTGATTACCAACAAGATTAAACAAATGCAAGTAAGATGAGTCAGATGGATGCAATTAACATTTTGTGCATCTTGTAATTCATAAACTTGGAAAACAAATTTCATTGGAACATTGCAAATGCATGATAATGTTAACACTTGTATTCTTGATGTTTTCTTGTGATGTACAAGCTACAGTCAAACTTAAAAACATGCGTTTTGTACATGACTCGATAATAGCTGGAAGACTGGGTTTCTGAAGATGCAAGCTTGTGGGCCATATTCTGTGCCAATATGTTGTTCAATTTCCATGAATATATCATTGCCTTGACCCTGCAGTACGAGTGAAATGGTAGTTTTGTGCATCTTGAATTAGTGAACACAACTTTCCAAATAACCATGTATCTTCTATGGATTTGATATTGTGTATCAACGTTAAAGTGAGTGGGCTAGATGGCAATCTACTCCATGTAAGAATCTACTAGAATATTGTCGGAATGGAGCGGGACCAGTATACTTTTAGAATTGGATTACCAGTTAACACTCTAGGTCACTTAATTCTCCTGGTTAAAGGAAAACCTTCTGCTTGAAACTGCTGATCTGCTAGCAGAGAATAAAAATAATGCATCAGCAATTTGCCAGCTACAGGTCCTAATTGAAAGGATGGTGCAAAATTGCTGGAAACAGGAGCTCTGTCACCCAGCTGCACTTAACTGAAGATGGTGTCTTTATGAGCAAAAAACCTAATCCAATCTTCATTGTGAACGTGGAGTGGGGTCACTAGGCAGTGGTTTGAAAATTGGCTTGCAACGAAGCTTATGATGCATTCTGGAGTATTTGGCGTTTCACAGCAAAATCTGTGTGAACCATTGCTCCGCAATGGAGAAGTTACAAATGGAGGGCTTAAAAGCAGCAGCAGCTAGGTATTGCAAACTGAGGGTGGATTGTGGAGGTGGATGGCAGTAGGAAGCATTTGGATCAGCAGTCAGACATTGTACTTCGGAATGAAGAAGCTTGCTGATGTGGAATAGATAGTTTAAGATGATCAGTTGGCCTAATGTGATAACCCTGTACAGGCAACGATATATGGCTGGATTGTGCCTTAATTGTTGGGACAAATACAAAATACTGCAGATGCTGGAATCTGAAACAAAATCAGGTAATGCTGGAAAATCTCAGCAGTTATGACAGCATCTGTGGAGAGAGAATAGAGCCAACGTTTTGATGACTTCTCAGTTTAATTGTTGGGAATGTTGTGAACATTTTGCTTGGTTCAGGAGCTCCATCACAGCAGAATGTGATGCTCATAAGCAAAAGAAGGAGCTCAGTTTGAAGTTGGAATGCTCATTTTTTCACAGCATTTTTAGAGAAATGTACTTTTCAGAATGCATTGTTGGTTGAGTGGACATCTTTTATGATGGATGTATAATAAAATTTGCTTTTGCTGCAATGTGGAATTTTTCTCATGGAATGTAGAGAGAAACTGTACAAAAAAATTGATTTGAAAATGAACGTCGACACAATGGTTTAATCAGAGGATTGTAAGTCGTAGATATTATTCAATATCAGACTAAATATCTCACCGTTAAGACACAGGTTACTTGCCTGATCATGTTTGGAAGAATTCTCCAGTTTGCGGACTCCACCGAAGTGAACAGGATTGTCCAAGAATCATGAACCAGATTTTGAGAATCTGCATGTGTTAGGCTATTGGACTACTTGGTGGTCAATACAGTTCAGTATCAGTCACTGTATAATAATCAGTATGGGGTGATATAGCCAACATGAGATGTCTGTTAAATGAGCAACGATTTGGTACATACAAGGAAAGATTTGGGGAATGTAATGTGTGAATCTGTAAACCTCAGCTAACAGCTTCATTGATGGAAAAATTGAAATATCTTAGATTTCAACAATTAGTGAGAAACAGCTTGTCACTAAAACAAAATAAAAATGCTGGAAATAGTCAACAGGTTAGGCAGCATCCATGAAGAGAAACACAGGTTGTGTTCTGAAAGATGATTGATCTGAAATGCTCACTGTTTCACTGTTTCTGTCTACCAAACTTGCTGAATATTTCTAGTGTTCTTGTTCTTACTTCAGGTTTCCAGCAACTGCAGTATCTTTTTTGTTTGCAAAGCTTTTAGGCGTATTAGAGTTTGGTCAGACAGAACCCACTGTGCATAGTGTGCAGTTTTGGTCATTAACTCAGAAGTAAATTGTTATGGGGGAAAAAGCACCTGAGCAATCATACTGTTTTATCAGGAAACTGTTACGAGGGAAGATGTGCGATGTTGAATTTGCTCTTGAAATGAGATTTTCAGGTGAAGTAATTAATCTTCAAGATAGTGAAGGATGGGCTAAATTAGTCCAAGTGAATTGCCCCAGTTGTAGAGCTGAAATATTAATGCATGCTTGGTTATGGTACTCCCAATGTTAGGCATAACTTTTACTGTGCAATCCTGCAAGTGGGATACTACCAGTTACTGCCAGTCACGAGTTAATAGTATAACTTCGTAGTTGGACAACTTCTGTTTAATTTATGTTGTCCATTATTGAGTGTGATTTAATAAATTTGGCCTTCAGACAAGGAATGCGAAATGGACTTGAAGTTGAGGTGGAAGGCAAATGAAATGTTGGTGTTTATTGCAAGTGAAAGAGTATAAAATTAAGGAAGTATTGCAGCAGCTGTAATTGGCCTTACTTCTTCAACTCAGGAGACCAGTTGCTGAATGAAATTGCATTCCAAACAACTCAGAAGGTTCACTCCAGTTGATTCCTGGGATGAAGTAGTTATCTTGTGAACAAAAGTTGAGCCTGTACCCATTGGAGTTGAAAAGAAGATATTGTTGAAACTCAGATCTTCAGGAGAGTTGACAGAGTGGATGCTGAGACGATATTTATTTTTGTAGAGGGGAGTCGGGAATTAGATGCAGTTTAAAAATCAGGGTCTCCTTTTTATGAACGAGCTAGAGAATTTTTTTTTTCCATGGAGGGTCATTAGTCTGAGGAATTGTTTTCCCCAATCCAGCAATGGAGGCCTCGCCATTGAATATATTTCAAGGCTGAGTTGCATGATCTTTGGTTGACGAGATTAAAAGGTTTATGGGAGATGGATGGTAAAGTGCAGTTGAGGATCGAATTAGATCAAACATGATTGTATCGAATGTGGAGCAGGCTTGATGGGCTGAATGGTCATCTACTAATTCTTGTGTGTCATGCTTTGCATTTTTTTCAAGCAAGAAACACAGATTGAAAAATGCCCTTTTAGAGCCACTGTGGATCATGTCACTGGTGCATCTGTGACGACTGAGAGAATGCACACAAAATGTTAACCTTCCCTCAGCTTGTGTTACTGCTTATGGCAAGTATTGTCTAGTTAATTATTGAGGTAAACCTCAAACTCCAATTGGGCCCCAAAGTCAAATGACTGAGGCTGGATTTTGGATAGACCCATGGTGCATATTATGCAGTGAGTAGTTAGAGATATTCTAGTTGTCAGTTTAATATATTTTCAATTACAGGCTTCACCTTGACATAAGTATGTATTCTGCATTATGTGGTAAAATGCACCTTTTGCTTACGAAGTTGTGGTTAGCGTTGTGGGAAATGACTAGTTTAAAGGATCATCCTGGAATCAGTGTTAAGTGTGTAAACATACCAAGTTCCTTGAGCTCAGCAATATTTTGGTCGCTGTATGTTTGTCTTTCACAACAATGGCCTTAGGAGCTTAAGGGACCAAATGTCCTCTGACCCAAGATCAGCTGGTGAGCAGTGTGGCAGGCAAGTTGCCCGTGTATATTTCAACACTGACTCCATTCAGTTGCAGGATCAACTTTTCAGGCCACTTGGAAAACTGAAAGTAGTTTTCATTTCCAGTAAATGTGTTCTTGTAAACGGGTGCCACAACGCAGGGTTAATTAAATGTGAATGTTTTTTTTACATGCACGATTTTGCTTATTTGTGAAGTAAAAGTATTCAAAATGCTGCTGCAGCAGCTTCTAGCTTGTGGTTTAATTTTAGATTTTGACAAACATGTTGTATATTGAATATTTTTAACCCTCACCAACAACAACTTGTGTAGCACGTTTAACCATAAAAAATCTGCAGCACAGAAATAGGTCTTTGAGTACATCGTGTTTGTGCCAGCTGAGGAGGTAAACTCGTTGCTCGTTCTCATCCCACCTTCCAGCACTCTGTCCGTAGCCTTGCAAGTTACTACACTTGAGGTGCAGATCTCGATATCATTTAAGTATGTTGAGTGTTCCTTCCTCGACCACAATCTGAGCACTGAATTCCAGATACCGACCTTCCTCTGGATGAAAAAGTTTTTACTAACTAATGTCTTCTGTCGGTCACTTTAAACCTGTGCCCCCTGGAAATTGACATCTCCATTAGAGGAAACTGTCTTCCCTGTCTACTCTAACTAGGCCCCTCATAATTTTGTCCATCTCAATCAAGTCACTTCTTTGTTCTGAGGAAAACAACCCAAGCCTACATGAACTTTCCCCACAGCTACAATTTTTCAGTCCTGGCAACATTCTTGTGAAACTCTTCTGCACTGTCTCTGGAGAAGTTATGTCCTTGCTGTCGTGTGGTGACTAGAACTGTATGCAAAATTCCACCTGTGGCCTAAGCAGCATTTTACACAGTTCCAGCATTATGTCCTGCTTTTGAATCCTTTACTTATGTAGTAAAGAGTTTTATTCTTTGTTTATTCCATATGCCACCATCACCAGTGCATCTATCTGTCCTGCCACCTTCAGTGACCTGTGGACATGCACTCCTCTGACTTCCTCTACCCTCTCAATGTCTTCCAATTTATTGTGTATTTCCTTGTTTTTCTTGCTTCCCCAAAATTGAGTACACCCTCATTTCTCTAGATTGAATTCCATTTGCCACTTTTCTGTCCATTAATTTCATTCCAGAGTCTACAGCTGTCCTCTTCACTATGAACTACACAGATGACTTTTATGTCGTTTGCAAATTTCCCAATCATGCCTGTCAGATGAGACCAAATCATGAATGTATAAAAAACAGCCGGGATCCCAATAGTGAGCTCTCAGTGCCACTGGAGACAGCTTTCCATTCGCTAAAGCATTTGTCAATCCTACGTTTACTGTCACTGGGCAATTTTGGATCCAACTCGTCACATTGCCTTGTATCCCATGGGGTTTTACTTTTCTGACCAGTCTGTTATGTGAGACCTTGTCAGATGCCTTTCTAAAATCCATGTCGCCAACATGCATTACACTACTGTCATTGATTTTCCTTCTGCCCTGCTTGATATTTGCAGAAAAAAAATTCAATTACGTTTAAGGTGCTGCTTTCCTTTAACAAACCACACTGACTGTGCCTGATTAATCCTTGCCTTTTTGAGTGGAAGTTTATCCTGGCTCTCAGAATTGATTCCAATAATGTGTTAACCACCCACATCAGACTGACTGGAACAATTATTTGACCTGTCCCTCGCACCCTTCTTAAACAATGATGTGACAGTTGCTGACTTCGAATCTGCTTCTGCTTCACCTGTATCTAGTGAGGATTGAAAAATGATCCTCAGGATATCTGTTAGTTCCTCCCTGGCTTCCTTGAACAACCTGGGATGCAATTCATCCTGCCCTGGTGCTTTATCCATCTTCAGAGATGTCACTACTTCCCTTGTTATGCTTATAGCTAATACTTCATTCTGCTCACCATTAAGGAGGCATTACTATGCCAAGTTATTAGAAAGCATATATCTGCACTGGAATATACAGAGATTTAATGAGGGTAGTCAGCATGGATTTGTTAAGGGAAGATCATGTTTGACAAACTTAGTTGAAACTTTTCTTTAAGAAGATAACCAGGATTTTGATGAGGGTAATGCATTTGCTATGGTCTATCTGATAAGGTCCTTCAAGGCAGACTGGTCAAGAAAGTAAAGGCCAGTGGGTTCTAAGGTGAAGTGATACATTGGATCCAAAATTGGCTGAGAGGCAGGAAACAGAGGGTGGTGGTCGAGGGATGTTTACGTTAATGGAATTCTGCAGAACCTGGTGCTGAGTCTAGTTGCTGTTTATAATTTACATTAATAATTCAACCTCAAACGTAACGGGTATGATCAAGAAGCTTGTGGATGACATGGAAATTGGTCGGCTAGTAAGTAATGAGGATATCAATGGACTGGTCAGGTAGGAAAAGAAGTGGCAAATGGAATTCAACTAAGAAAAGTGTGAGAGCACTTGGGAGAGCTAACAGCTGAAGAATTAAACTGGGAATGGTAGGAATCTGAAAAGTACCGAGGGAGCTTCAGGTGCATACACACACATCTCAAAGGTGACAGGACAAAGGTGGTTAATGTGGGACACTACAAGAGTGGAGTGCAACAGTGTAAACACCAGTTATGCCACAGTGAAAACTCAAGTACTGTGTGCACATTATAGGAGGGATGTGATTGTTCTGGAGAGTGTGTGGAAAAGATTTTCCAGGATGCTGAGCTATGAGAAGAGATGGATAGGTTGAGGCTGTTTTCCTTGGAGCAGGTGAAGGTTGAGAGGGGATGTAATAGAGGTTTTCAAGTATGTGAGAGGCATGGCTAGGAAGACACTTTTTTTCCATTAGTAGAGGACCAATAACCAGGAGGCACGTATTTTAGGTAGATAGAAGGTTAAGAGGGGAGTGGAGGAGAAATTTCCCCCCCCCGTAAGAGGGTGATGGGAGTCTGGAACTTAATGCGTGAAAGGTAGGAACACATCTAATATTGAAGAAGAATTTAGGTATTGTGTTGCCAAAACCTCTAGCGCTATGGGTCAAGTGCTGGGAAATAGGATTCGTGCAGCCAGATCTTTGACCAGTTTGAACAGGACAGGCCAAATGGCAGCCTCCTGTGCTGTAAATGTTTATGAATCTATGAGTCAACTAGAGTATCTGCATCAACCCTTTGCTTTGTGGAGAAAGGTACTCATTGAGAAAGTTGCCCACATCACCAATGCACAAGTTACATTGTACAACCCTGATAGCCTCTATCCTTTCCTTTGTTATTTTCTTGCTCTTTATTTTGCTGAAACACCTTTGGCTTTTCCTTAATTTCAACTGCCAGTATTCTTTCTTGTCCTCTTGCTGCTCTTGTGATTTCATTTTTTACTTCACCCTTGTATTTTCTATACTTGGTAAGAAGTCTCTCAACACCAGGTTAAAGTCCAACAGATTTATTTGGTAGCAAAAGCCACGAGCTTTCAGAGCGCTCGCTGCTCCTTCGGGTGAGTGAAAGTTCTGTTCACAAACAGAACGTGCAAAGACACAAATTTACAAAATAATGGTTGGAATGTGAGTCTTTACAGGTAATCAAGTCTTAAAGGTACAGTGTGTGGAGAGAGCACTAAGCACTGGTTAAAGAGATATGTATTGTCTCCAGACAAGACAGTGAGTGAGATTTTGCAAGGAGCAGTGAGCGCTTCGAAACCTAGTGACTTTTGCTATCAAATAAACCTGTTGGACTTTAACCTGGTGTTGTGAGACTTCTTACTGTGTTTACTTCAGTCCAATGCTGGCATCTCCACATGTTTCCTATACTCATCCAGGCTTTCTAATATTAATTTTTTTGTGACTGTTGTAAGCTTTCTTTTTCTACTTTACATTCCTCCCTTTGCTTCCAGATAACCAAACGGCTCAAATTTGGCAATACATCTTTTCCTTTATGGAGACACGCCTACCCTATCTGTAGAATTTCATTTTGAATGCCTCCCACTGGTCTGTCACTGATTTCCTTCAGAATGTTTAGTCCTTTTCTTGCTTTATATTTTTTCTTAATTATGTTACCCACTTGTTCAGCTTCATTTCCTAAGATTTAAATCTAGAATTGTGCTCCCTCTCATTTGGCTTGTGCTGGCTAAAAAGGTTCCTTTGAATGCAGTTGATCTTTACCTGTCATATTGTTTGTATCTCAACGCATATTAGGGTAGCAGACTCAACTTGATTAGTACTTCTTTCATCATCACCCTTCTTTTCTTGATTATTTGTGACATCCTCAGTGATATTCAGTCTTTCGGAGACAATGCTACTTTTTTTAAAAAGACTTAATCAGGCAGGAAAACTTGAACTTCTGTCATGTTTTGTTCACCAGAAACAACTGCATTCCTTGAGATAGATGAAGGTTCAAGCACTTCTGTTAATGCAGATTTCAGTGGCAATTTTGTATTTTTATTATCTTATTAGCTTTGCACTCAGATATTTGCTCACATTTTTCTGTTCTGTCTTCCTCTACATTTGGGAATCTATTGAATGTTGCTTGTCGTGTCACTGCCCCTTTTCTATTTCTGAGCTCAACCCATTTGGCCACATGTGAGGATAATTGAGCATGTCATTCCTCCTGACAACTGTAATTGACGCTTTAACCAAAAATGCTACTCCCTCATCTTTTTTAGCCCCCTCTCTATCCTGTCTGAACACCCTGTGTTCAGAGATGTTAAGCTGCCAATTTGTGTCCTATTTAAGCCAAGTTTCCGTCAGAGCCTTGATATCATTCTGCCATGTGTCTGTCTGTGCCCTCGACTCATTGGTTTTGTTTGCTATTCTTGTATTTAAATATATACCCTGTAATGTTGCCAAATTCCTGTGCTGTACGATTCTAAATCCTTGCTACTTCTGTCTTGCAAAGTTACTCACTAATTTTCTGTCTTCTGCTCCCTGCTCTGAATTTGTCCTATAAGAATCTGCCCTTGGGTTTGCATTCTCCTGCCAATTTAGTTTAGACCCTCCGAAACAAAGCTAGCAATTTCCCTGTAAGGACATTGGTCTGCTTCAGGTGTAGATTGCTTGGCTCTTATAGACCCCACCTTATGCAGGAATCTCCTGACTGCACCATCTCGCCAGCCGTACTTTCATCTGGTCATGTATTTCTGTACTTAGCTTCAGGAGTGATCTGGAGAATCCTACCTTTCCCTAACTTGTTAACTTCACCCTGCAGGGCCTCATCCTTTTGTTAACCTGTCATTTGTACCAATGTGGAGCATGACTTCTGGCTGTGCACCCCCATCCTTCACAATACTGTGTTGCAGTCTGATGATGTCCATGACCCTGGCATCAGGGAGGCAAGATGCCATCTTTCAGTCATGTCTTTCAAAGTGCCTGCCTTTTCCTCTAATTCATAGATTCCCTACAACTGCTGCTCTTCTCTCTTCTTCCTCTCCTCCCTTAAAGCCGAGCCACTTGTGATACCACAAACTTGGATCTGACTGCACTCCTGTGAGGAACTAACATTGAGCACTCAAAGCAAAGCAGGACCTCGGAGGACTTGCATATCCTGCTTGGTTCTCTTGGGTTGCCTGGCAGTCACCCATTCCTTTTGTACTGCTTCTGCCCTGCAGTGTGACCACTCCCTGAATGATGCTATCCAAATAGCTGTCACCCACACGGATGCACCATCGTGATTGTAACCGCCGTTCGAGATCTGAAACCTGGAGCTAGAATTCCTGCAGCTGGTTATACTTTCTGCATGTGTGATTTATCTGTGCCAAAGGTAGTACCTGAGACTTCCTACATGTTAGAGGACTCAAATTCAATATGATCAAGTTGCCTGGCCATGTCACAATTTAAAACACTTAATGCTGCCTTGGCAAAGCAGCCAGCATAACTAATGACCCCACGCACCCTGGACATGATCTCTTCCACCTTCTTCCTTCGGGAAAAAGATACCAAAGTCTGAGATCACATACCAACCAACTCGAGAACAGCTTCTTCACTGTTGCTGTCAGACTTCTGAATGGACCGACCTTGCATTAAATTGTTCTTTCTGTACACCCTAGGTATGACTATAACGCTACATTCTGCACTGTCTCTCGTTTCCTTCTGTACGAACGTTACGCTTTGTCATGCAAGAAACAATACTTTTTGCGATGTTAATATGTGTGACAATAACAAATCAAATCAAAACTTCATTGATAAAGTTTGGTTTGTTTGTGTTAATTATACTTGACCTTAACTTAATAAACCATCAACACAGATAAACCTCACTGGTATTGATAAATCCAGTGAATATTTAACACGGGTTATGAGATGCAATGTCCTTTACAGCCACTCTTTCTTTTTCCCCCATGCATTCACTTAATACGTGTATTTCATTTGCTGCTCACTTAGTCCCCTCACCCAGGTGTAGTCTCCCGTCTTGTGTGCTCCTTACTGATTGTTGGAGAGTCGGTTAGCTCAGTTGCCTGGATGGCTGGTTTGGGATGCATAGTGACACCAACAGTATGGGTTCAATTCCTGTAATGGCTGAGATTACTCATGAGCCCCTGTCCTTCTCAGACTTGCTCCTTGCTTGAGGTGTGGTATTGTTCACATTAAAATCATCACCAGTTAGCTCTTAAAGGGAAAGAGCATCCTAAGGCAGTTTACAACTGTAGCAACTTTACCCCACTTTCGTGATTTTGTGCAGTTTGATAAGTCTGTCTTCTTGCATAAACCGCCTGATAAAGTCACAGGCTTAATGCCTGTTGAACCAACTAATTTCAATTGATGGACAGATAATTGCCGCCACCCCCCCCCCCCCAAACAATTCCCTACTGAAAGTTGCTAGTTCTATTTCAGAGCTTGACTCTTTAACCTGAAAGACTCTTGTGAACTTGATTCACTCGTAACTTTGTCTACATTTCACTCGAGCTTAGTCTCCTGTTTCTTCACATACCCTTTCATTGTCGTCAGATGTCCTCTAGCACTTCACAGGAGCATAGTAAAGCAAGATATGACACCCGCATAAGGAGATAATCCGTCAGATGACTGAAAGCTTCATCAAGAAATTGGATTTTTAGAAAGTGTCTTGAGGAAACTGTGGTGAGAATGTCGAGTGCAAATTTCAGAACCTAGGGTCTGGGCAACAGTCACCAGTGGTAGAGCAGTTCAAATTAGGGATGCACAAAAGACCAGAATTAGAAGAGCACAAATACCTCTTGAGGATTATGGGCTGGAGGAAATACAAGTTTTGGATGACAGTTTACAGAGAGTAGAATATGGGAGACAAGCCAGTGTTGGGAGAGTCAAATCTAGAAGTAACAAAAGAACAAATAAGGATTTTGGTAACAGACAAGCTGAGAGGCAGGCTGTCAGGCAGTGATGTGGAGATAAATAGGTTGTCTTGTTAATGGCATAAGTATGTGGCAACACTCATTTTGGGGAAGTATAATGCCAAGGTTGCGAGCAGCCTGGTTAGTCTCAGACTGTTGCAAAGGAGAGGGATGGAATTGGTGAGTTGTGAAAAGAATTCAAAAGGGAAAACCATAGTTTCAGTTCTCCCAATATTGGAAGAATTTTCTGCACACTCGCAGAAAAGCAGTCTGTGACAATGAGGGGTCTGAAGAGCAAGTAGGAGGTAGAGTGGGGTGACATGAGTACAGGCATCTTGAAGGGAATTGCTTGATAGAGCAGACGCAGCACGGTTTCATTAAAGGGAAGTCGTGTCTGACAAATTTACTGGAGTTCTATGAGGATGTGTCTAGGGCAGTGGATAGAGGAGAGCCGGTGGATGTGGTCTTTCTAGATTTTCAGAAAGCGTTTGACAAAGTGCCTCACAAGAGGTTATTGCAGAAGGTCGAGGGACATGGAGTTGGGGGTAAGGTGTTAGCGTGGATAGAAGATTGGTTGTCAAATAGGAGGCAGAGAGTGGGGGTCAACGGGTGCTATTCGGATTGGCGGATGGTGACTAGTGGAGTGCCCCAGGGGTCGGTGCTGGGGCCTCAGCTTTTTACCATTTATATAGATGATCTGGAGGAGGGAACCGAGTGTAGAGTGTCGAAATTTGCTGATGACACCAAGATTGGGGGAACGGCAAATTGTGCGGAGGGTGTGGAGAGTCTGCAGAAGGATCTAGATAGGCTGGGCGAATGGGCCAGGAAATGGCAAATGGAATTTAATGTTGGCAAGTGTGAGGTGGTCCACTTTGGTAGGAAAAATGGTAGGAAGGACTATTACTTACGAGGCGAAAAACTGCAGCAGGCGACGGTGCAGAGGGACCTCGGGGTCCTTGTGCATGAGTCGCAAAAACCCAGCTTGCAGGTGCAACAGGTGGTCAGGAAGGCGAATGGGATGCTGGCCTTCATAGCGAAGGGGATTGAATATAAAAGTTGGGAGGTCTTGCTGCAGCTGTATAGGGCATTGGTGAGGCCGCAACTGGAGTACTGTGTGCATTTTTGGGCGCCGCACCTGCGCAAAGATATTTTGGCCTTGGAGGGAGTGCAGAGGAGGTTTACTAGGCTGATACCGGAGTTGAGGGGGTTGAGCTATGAGGAGAGGCTGAATAAACTGGGCTTGTACTCGTTAGAGTTTAGAAGAATGAGGGGAGATCTCATTGAGACATATAAGATGATGAATGGGATGGATAGGATAGAGGTGGAAAGACTCTTCCCGCTCAAAAAAGACAGTAGGACTAGGGGGCACAGCCTCAAGATAAAAAGGGGGCGGTTTAGAACAGAGTTGAGGAGGAACTTCTTCACTCAAAGGGTGGTGAATCTCTGGAATTCTCTGCCCGTTGAAGTGGTGGAGGCTGCCTCGCTAAATATTTTTAAGACGCGGGTTGATGGGTTTTTGATAAGAGAGGGGATTAAGGGTTATGGGGAGAGGGCGGGAAAGTGGAACTGAGCAGCGACAGATCAGCCATGATCTTATTGAATGGCGGGGCAGGCTCGAAGGGCTGGATGGCCTACTCCTGCTCCTATTTCTTATGTTCTTATATGAAAACTAACACTATGCTTTGGAATAATGTGAGGGATCACATATACATGAGAACTGAGTGGGGTGTGAAACATGGATCCTCGGCAGACATCCTTGAAGACTGATGGCTTTGGGTGGATAGAGACAGTTAGTATTCTGGAAACTGGTTTTCCTTAATATAAAGTGTTGTTTTTAAAACTGTTGTGCAAGCTAATTAAAGTGCAAGAAGTATACTTAGCTGATGTCAATGGAGAAATGCTTTTTTTTTCCCGAGTGTAGATTTTTTTCCCATGTCTTGTCCATTGATTTTTAGCTGTTAACTCTACCCTACAGATGCTTTGGGGCAGTACCAATTTTGACCAATTCATTTTTACATGATTTTCATTTGTCATATGCAGCTGCAAAGCCATCAGCCTATTTCTGTGGAACACTGCTTCTGATTCAGAAAGCTATTTAATCCTCTCGCCTCTTATTTCTCTTTATTTGCCTTCCTCCATCTCCAGGGATGATGAGGAAATTGGTGAGCATACTTTTTCTCACTTATTTTAAGTAGCTACGATGCCTGAGGACATTTGGGCAGAGATTTGTGTAAAGATTGCATATTTAATCTTCTGTTGGGAATGGTGCAGAGAAAGAAACCGAAGAGCAGAGCAAATATTTATTGAGGTTCTCCATCTTTAATTTTTGTTTTCTGGGTAATAGATGTGATGTATCATAAAGTAATTGTCTTTTAAACTGCAGGCTAATACCACTTCGGGTTTGAATCCAAGTTTCTACCTGCTGTGGCAGGGTGAGGTTTTTGATAAATATTGGCCATGGGAATGAGTTGTGTGCTCCTTACAGGTTCATCATATAAGTCTTATCCCTGAGCCTTAATTGAGTGGAAAAACCAAGATGATTGCAGAAGGAATCAATTGAAGAGAAGCAATTCCCCTGGCTCCACCTCTTCAGTTGGTAGATTTTGCCAACTATTCATTCATGATTCTTAGCTTTCGTGCTCCATTCAGAGTTCCAGTTTGGTAGAGTTTGTTCTCAGACTTTCCTGTTGGTCACTGGTACATTGCTGAAGATTGACATAAAAATGGCTCAATTGCCGCACTTGGTACTGATTGGAAATTGGATGGGACACTGTCCTGTCCCATATATTACATCTATTCACTCAAAATGCTAAATTTAGGACTTAATGAGTTGAAACCAGTGGCTTGAAACATTAATTTCCTTAAACTCGTGCTTTAGGTTGCATTCAAGCATAGTTACTCATTCGGATTCGCCAACTAGTGAGTTTTAATAAAACTAAATATCCAAGATAGATCACAAAAGCGTCATAAAACAAAATAATAACCACACCACAAAAGGAGATAAAGCAAAAGAAAGTTGTATTCATATAGTGCTCTTCGAATGAAGCAAATTCCATCTTCCCATTTGTATTAGCGCACACACTTTCCTGAATCCTTTCTCCCTGTTGCTGCTGCAGGAGATCAAACCCTTGTGCACATTTCTAGCTTAAATCATTGAGAGGGGAATTGTCATTGGGCAAAGGCCAGGATTTACTGACAATTGTTAGTAAATTTGTACAAGGAAAACACCGACTAATGCAAACTCTGCTTGTGCAGGGTTCAGTTGAGATCAGAAGTAGAAGAGATTGAATTGTGTTCAAATGTTTGAGCAGGCAAACCGTGAATTAATTTTTGGTAAATGAATGGGCAGTGAGGAGACATAAATTTTAGGACTTGGACTTTTAAGTGTTAAAGAGGTGGTCATCAGAAATCTTTCCAAACAAACGGTTATTTAGGTGAGGGAAGCCTTATGATCAATTTTCAAAATCACAAGTCATGCCAAACCTTTGTGAAATATATGGACATGGCACTTGAAGAAGGATTTGAAAGCTTTTGGCAGGTACAGAAGAGAATTACCAGAATGGTTCCAGTGGTGAGGGATTACAAATCGATGAGTTGGCTGGAGAACCTGATTATTCCCCTTTGAGCAGAGAACTCTAAGAGGCGATTTTATTTGATAAAGGTGTTATTGATCATGAAGAGTTCAGGTAAGAGTACAAACAGTAGTGTTTGAAGGGTTGATGAGCAGATGTCAGTGAATTGCTAAAGGAAAAAACTTTACATTCAACAGATGGTTATCATTTGACGTGATGGGATGGCCTAATGGGATGATAGACCCAAATGCACTGATTGCTTTCAAAATGAAAATGATAAAAAAAAAAGCAGGCATTGGGAAATGAGCAGAGACGTGAGACAAACTGGATTAATCTTTTGAAAGAAATGATGCAGACTCGATGGCCCAGTGGCAACCTCCTGTTCTGTATGTGTGTGAGAAGCTGAATCAATCCCCATATCTGGGGACAATTGAATAAAGGCACAAACTGTACTGGGTGGGAGACTTCAATATCCAGCACCACTAATAACTGAAGGCCATAGCTTCTACAGTGGGTCTGTGGCAGGTGGTGAGGGAACCAAGGGGGGGATAACTTACTTTCTCACCAAATTAACTGCTACGAATGAATTAAATCTATGGCAGTATTGGTAGGAGTGACCTTTTTCGTATTGAGGATACCCACCACTGAGTTGTGTGGTGCTACCATTGTGCTAAATAGATAGATTTTGAATACATCAAGCAGTTCCAAAACAGGCCATGCATAAGCCATTTGTGGGCCATTAGCAAAATTGTGATCGACACAATTTGAAACTTCATGGCCGTACACACATTTCACTCTACCTTTGCCATAAAGCTGTGGTTTTGATGGGGGGAGGCTCCACAAATCCCCATCCTCAATAATGGAGGAGCCCAGCACATCAGTGCAAAAGTCAGGCTGTAACATTTGCAACGATGTTCAGCTGGAAAGTTCTTGGTGGATGATCCGTCTCTGTCCTTGAGATCCCCAGCATCATGCGGTCCTTGGCCTATTTGATTCATTTTATGTGGTATCAAGAAATGCCTTAAGGCGCTTAGTGCTACCAAGTCCCTGATAACATTCTGGTGAATAAACTTTAGACTTGTGCTCCAGGACTAACTGTGCTCCCATGTTCTTCCAGTATGGCGACAACATCAGCTGCCTGGAATTGTAGAATATTGCCTAGGTATGTCCTATCCACAAAAAGCAGGACAAATCCAACCCACGAAGTACAGCCCCATCAATCTATTCTCGATCTTCAGTGGTGGAAGGTGTCAAGTGATACTTAATGAGAATAATGGCCTCACTGATGCCCTTTGGCCTCTACCACGGCCACTGAGCTCCTGACCTTATTACAGCCTTTAAGTTCAAACGTGGACAGAAAGAGGTGAGCTGAGTGTGACTGCTCTTGACATTAAGAGAGCATTTGACCAAGTATGGCATCAAGGAGCCCTAGCAAAACTGGTTTCAGTGGGAATTCGGGTGGGGGAAGCTCTGTCACGGTGAGGAGCCCAAGGTAGCAGATGCACAGGAGTATCATCTGCAAATCACAGAGTTGTTACAGTGCAGAAGGTGGCCATTTGACGCAGTGAGTCTGTGCTGCTTTGAGCATTATGATTTTGTACCAGTCTACTGCCTTCGCCTATAACTGCACATTATTTCAATGCAAATAAATAGTGCCCTATGAATGCCTCAGTTGGACCTGCTTCTACCACACCTTGAGGCAATACATTTCAGAACCAAGTTACTCGCTGTGTGAATGTTTTTCTCACCTCACATTTGCTTCTTTTGCAAATCACTTTAAATCTGCGCCTACTCATTCTCAATTCTTTTATGAGCTGGTGCAGTTTCTTCCTATTTCTTCTCTCCAGCTTACTCATGATTTTGAACAGCTCTGTCGAATCTCCTCCAAGGAGAGCAATCACAACTTCCTTAACTGATCCTCATAATGTCCCATCCATGGTCACATCCTTCCTATAGTTTAGCACCCAGAGCTGTACACAGTACTCCAGGTGAAGTTTAACTCGTGTCTTATGCAAATTCAGCATAATGTTCTAGCTCTTGTACTCTGTCACTATTAATAATGCCTAAGATATCGTGTTCTCTCCACCTCTCCTGTCACCTTTTAATATATGCATATATACATCCCTTTCAGAATTTTACCCCATATTTTATATTGTCGTCCCTTACCAAAATGAATCGCCTCACATTTCTCATTTTGAACTTCACCTGTCTGTTGGTCACTCATTCCCTTCTGCTCGCTGAGCCAAACACCATTCTGCCTTCAGTGATACCAGTGTTCTTTCACTGTCACTGGGTCAAAGGCCTGGAACTCCCTTTCTAACAGCATTGTACATGGAACTATACTACATGGACTGCAACAGTTCAACAAGGTGACCACTGACCATCTTCTGAAGGGCTGTTAACGAATGGAAATAAATGCTGGCTTAGTTCACATCCATATTTTGTGAATGAGTAAGTGTGTATTCTTGTGATTAATGTTTCGGTGCTTGGCAAGTTGATCTGAAAATATTGCCGAAATGTACAAACCACACAGGCAAATGCAAATTAAGACCTGGAGAGTGTTGGCACCTGAAAGTGGGGAAAAATATTTATTCTTGAAGAACATAACTAGTAGCCACTTGACATGTGAAAAATTAAAAGTTAAATACATGAAAAGCTGATATTCAACCCTCTTATTTGATATTTTGGATGTGCTGTAAAAAGAAGCTGACGTTTAAATACTGTAATGATTAAACTGATTCTACTACTCTTCCACCTGAAAAGTGTTAAGATTTTCTTTTATTTGCAGGCAAAAATCCTGCCACTTCTAATTCTTTGACAGGTGGTGCTTGAATTATGGACGCTTATTCAACATCCTTACGTTTGCAATACCTCTGAGATTCTATGATTGAACGAAATTTTTATCTTCTGAATTGCATTTTGGGGATTTAGACTAGAATTTCTTTGTTTGCTAATTTGTTTTGGATTCAATTTATAATTGTTAAAAGCTGAATGTGGCCCTTCTGGGGAGATGTTTCGCTTTTATTCTTGATTCCAAAGACCATTGTGAGACAAAAGGCACTGCAAAATATATTGATATCGTGAATGTGCACCTGGATGACATTTAATTTCACAGTTGGGAAGAATGAGTTTAGGGGGTACTGACTAGGCTGTCTGATGAGAGCAACACATTTCTATTGCCAAATCAGCTTGAAGGGATGATTACATTTTCTGGAATGTTAATCAAGTTTAATAGCTTTGCATTTTTATTCTTCTTGCCCGGGATGTGGGTATTGGTGGCAAGGTCAGCATATTTGCCCATGTCGAATTGCCCTTGAACTGAGTGGCTTGGTAAGAGTCAAGCACATTGCTGTGAATCTGGAGTTGCATGTAGGCCAGACCAAGTAAGGATGGCAGATTTCCTTTCCTAAAGGGCATTTGTGAACCGTGTGGATTTTTACAACAATTGACAATGGTTTCATGAATTTGAACCTGGTTCAACAGAATATTATCCATGACTAGTTCTGTGACAATACCACTATGCCACCACATCTTGTGAAATACCAATAACAGTAATATAAAAGAGGTAGATATTATTAAGTTCAGAATAGATCAGTTACTGACTGAGCATAATATATTACGTGTTTTTTTCCCTTAGACTTTGGTAATATTTTCTAAATGCTGTAATTTATTTGATTGTTGTTTCAATTTCTGTGATATACTGTTCTATGTTCTATAATTTAAATAAAAAAATGTTGGAACAAATTGTTTCAGTACTTTATATCAGAATATTTAACTGGAAGTCACTGTGTTTATTTTTGGGTAAATACCTAACCTTTTAACCAGTGGCAAAATCTGTTTTTATGCTCTAATCCATAACTGAAAATTGGTGCCTTTTTACTTGACATTGTGCCTGGTGCTGCAGGGATGATTCAGTCAGAGTTTGGACATCTTTCATTCATGTGTCATAGATCATTTCAGACTTTGTTACTGAGGAACATGATGTTTCCATAGCAATTGTGATCTGTTGAAAACAAGTGATGCCTGAGGAAGCTGCTGAATCTTGAAGCCATTTTTTTTTCCAAAATTAGCCTGGTTCAATTTAAAAGATTCCAGTTTTTAACTAGAAGCAGACATTCAATTTTTTAACTTGTGCCTGTTTGTTTAAAGGCTTTTTTTGGGTGCTGTAAATTTTTGTGTATGCCTTACTTTCTAACCTAACCTCAACCCATTTTTCTTAATAGGTGAAAAGATGGCTGTGTGCTTGGGTCATATGTAGCAATTAGAAACAAAAGCCAAATTACTTGAACTTGTATTAGTGTGTGCGCGCGCGCACACACACAGACACACACAGACACACACCCCCCCCTCACCCCCTTGGAGCACCTGATGTTTGCAGTGACGCTTAAGGTTTACTTAAACCTTAAGCACCTCCTAAAGCAATTACTTATGTGCCATTTATAAAAGGGACAGATCATACTTCACTGGTGTTTTCACCAAATAAATGAAGATTGTGCTGGGTCTGCAACAGCAGGTGCAGTGCCACTTGACAAAAATTCTCAATGTAATTTTGGTTGTTAATGCACAGAAGTTTTAGGATGCCTTTTTTGGTTACGCTCAAAGCTTTGAATAAAATACTGACATTTGGGAGTAAACCATTCTACCTCACTAGCTCCAGAGAACATCAAGAGTACACAAAATTAATTTCAGGTCTTAGCCTTTGACCTTGACTTTCTGTGCTATCCTCTAAGGGTGAGCAAAAATTAATCTAGCAGTGCGAAACTTAATATTAAAATGCAATAAATTAAAGCAGAAGCAAAATATTAATTGCTCAATTAATCTTTGCACAGTAACTCTGTGGCTCATTGTCATAGTGTGTGTATATGAGTACGAGCTGAGTCAGTAACACACTCGTCTCTTGAGTCAGGTGTTCTGTGTTCAAGTTCCATTCTAGGATTTGATCTCAAAAATCTAGGTTGACACATTAGCATGGGAGTGTTGATTTTTCTGGGAATCTTGTCTTTGGTTGAGGTGTTAAACAGAAGCCTTTTTCAGGTGAACGTAGCCTGATCTCTGGTGTCCTTGCCAATATTTGCCCCTCAATCAACAAGAGATTATCTGGTTATTGTTACATTTGATATTTGCAGGAGCTTGCTGATCACAAATTGGCTACTGTGATTTCTGAATTACAACAATGACCACACATTGCAAGTGTTTCATAGACTATCAAGTGCTTTGAGATGTAGCCATGCAATATCAGTGCAGGTTTTTGGTTTTTCCTGAAGTGCTGTCAATTGGCTTCTTTTCTGAGCGTGTGTTTTTAAAGAAATTTCTGCTGAAACTCAAATTCATCAAATACTCCTAATACTTTTTCATGCTTTATTTTCAGTTTTTCGATTATACATCTTTTTTTCCTGACTCTTGCCCCTTCAAAACCAATATTCAGCTGATAATTGACATTTGTAATTCCAAAGCACTGATTTCTGAATCAAGCAATATCATGGGCATTCATTAAACCTGAACTAATAACAATAACATTGCATTTTGTTCTTATTGCCATAAAATTGTAGGATCAAAAGCTTGCATGCTGGCAAATTACTGAATGTGGGTTTTCTGACATTGAAGTGCAGATATAATACAATCTTCCCCACTTCCTCTTTATATCTTTTCTCGTTGCTCCAGTCTGATTTTTCTTGGTCTCTGTACTGAAGATGCGGCAGTTCTTCATGCTGTTGAATGAGTTGTGGAGATTCTTCGGAGCTTGGACAGGAAGCATTTTTGACAAAAGCACACACTGAACTGTGGAAATGCAGTTTGAGGAAAATGGAGGAGAGAAAGTGGTTTGTAACCTGAATATTTAAGAACACAAGAACATAAGAAATAGGAGCATGAGTAGGCCATATAGCCCTTCGAGCCTGCTCCGCCATTCACTAAGATCATGGCTGATCTGAAGTGGCTCAGTTCCACTTTCCCGCTTTCTCCCCATAACCCTTAATTCCTCTGTCAAAGACCTATCTACCCGTGACTTAAATATATTTAAGTGAGGTAGCCTCCACCACTTCAACGGGCAGAGAATTCCAGAGATTCACCACCCTTTGAGTGAAGAAGTTCCTCCTCAACGCCAATCTAAACTGTTCCCCAAAATCTTGAGGCTGTGCCCTCTCGTCCTGCTGTCCTTTCTAAGCGGGAAGAATCTCTCTACCTCTACCCTATCCATCCCCTTCATTATCTTGTACGTCTCTATAAGATCCCCCCCTCATCCTTCTAAACTCCAACGAGTACAGACCCTGTCTATTTCATAAGAACATAAGAAATAGGAGCAGGAGTAGGCCATCTAGCCCTTCGAGCCTGCCCCGCCATTCAGTAAGATCATGGCTGATCTGTCGCTGCTCAGTTCCACTTTCCCACCCTCTCCCCATAACCCTTAATCCCCTCTCTCATCAAAAACCCATCAACCCGCGTCTTAAAAATATTTAGCGAGGCAGCCTCCACCACTTCAACAGGCAGAGAATTCCAGAGATTCACCACCCTTTGAGTGAAGAAGTTCCTCCTCAACTCCGTTCTAAACCGCCCCCCCTTTATCTTGAGGCTGTGCCCCCTAGTCCTACTGTCTTTTTTGAGCGGGAAGAGTCTCTCCACCTCTATCCTATCCATCCCATTCATCATCTTATACATCTCAATGAGATCTCCCCTCATTCTTCTAAACTCTAACGAGTACAAGCCTAGTTTATTCAGCCTCTCCTCATAGCTCAACCCCCTCAACTCCGGTATCAGCCTAGTAAACCTCCTCTGCACTCCCTCCAAGGCCAAAATATCTTTGCGCAGGTGCGGCGCCCAAAACTGCACACAGTACTCCAGCTGCGACCTTTTCGTCTCCGGTATCAGCCTAATGAACCTCCCCTGCACTCCCTCCAAGGCCAAAATATCCTTGCGCAAGTGCGGCAACCAAAACTGCACACGGTACTCCAGCTGCGGCCTCACCAGCACCCTGTACCGTTGCAGCAAGACCTCCCTGCTTTTATATTCTATCCCCCTCGCTATAAAGGCTAGCATTCCATTCGCCTTCTTGATCCCTGCTGCACCTGCAGACTGGGTTTTTGCGACTCATGCACAAGGACCCTCAGGTCCCTCTGCACTGTAGCCTGCTGCAGCTTTTCACCGTTTAATAATCCCTCCTACTATTATTTCTGCCAAAGCGGATAACCTCACACTAGTAACACATTTGTGTCTAGAAAATGGAGACAGTTGCAACAGAAGGGCTTGATCATTTAGGACTTACCTCAATCAGGGATTGTGAATCTTTGGAATTATCTATCGCAGAGAATTGTTGATCCTTTTTAATCAGGGAGTATGGCGAGTCAGCTGGAAAATGAAGTTGAGGCAGAAGATCAACCATGATTTGAATGGCGAAGCTGACTCAAGGGACTATATGGTCCTACTCGTGCTCATGTTTTATGTCCTCCTAAATCCTTTCCAGGACTTCAGAAACTACTATAAGGCAAGGTGACCAAAATTTGGTAGTATTATAACTCTGGCTGGACAAAGGCCTTGAACAAAAGAATGATCAATTTTGTGTTTTTATAGTTACTTGTCTTAACAATATATCCAAGCACCCGAATCATTTTTGCATTGGGTTGGCAGCACTTGTCATGGACATTCAATGACTAATGTTATATATTCTCAGCGGCCTTCTGCTTGGAAATCCTGAGCTCGCAACACTGCAAAGTTTATGGATATTTGGAATTACTCCTCAAGAACGGCATTGTATTAGATTCAATTTGGATAAAATTTTGCTACCTGATTGTTACGTTTAATTGAGATTGTACCTGCACACATCTGAGTTGCCTGTGAACTTGCTGACTTTTCCTGTAACACCTTTAATTCAGTCGTTGATTTAAGATAGTCATTGCCAAACAGTTGCCGGAACATTCCACGAATGACTAATCCTCATGCAGAACTATTAACGTTAATACTGACTTTTTGCTTGAGAATGCAACCAGTTAATTATTCAGCCCTGAATCTGTCAGTCAATCCACATGACTGTACCATGCTTATTTGCCTTTATCAAAGGCTATTTCAAAATCAATTGACGGTGGCAACTGGGCTTCTAGCATTAGCAGTTCTGGAACATTTTAGATTGAACCGAATTCTAGACAGAGTTCGTGAGATAGATCTTGCTTCTAAGATTCATATTAGCTATTGAATATATGAGCAAATGGTTTCCATATACAGCCCTTCATTTATTTAGCATGTTTGGGTTAATGGTGCACCTGATTGTTTTCATACTGTGATTCTAGCCAGGATCATATCTGCATTTACTTAGCATTATCCGTATATCTTAGGGTCTATTATTGATAATAATACATCAGCTTAATTCGTGGATGCTGATGTAGTGTAGCCATTTTAATGAAAGCCTCTGACATTCATAACTCTGTTCCATTGAATCCTTCACAAACCCTAAACAGATCAAATTGCAAGAAATAGGAACAAGAATAGGCCATTTAGTCTCTGGAGCCTACTCTGCCTTTGGATTAGATGGCTGATCTGGTTATGGCCTTAATTCCACTTTGCCATCAGACTCCCATAATCCTAACTCTTTGATCAACAGTCTGTAAATCTGAGCAACTCAAATGATAATCAATGGTATAGCCCCCACTGCTCTATGGAATACAATTTCAAAGACGAACAACTGTCAAGACTTTGCTTTTCATCTCCTAAATTGAACCACTTTTTTTTAATCAACACACACGTAAGAAATAGAAGCAGGAGTGGGCCCACAGGCCCTTGAAGCCTGCCCTGCTATTCACTATGATCATGGCTGATCTGTGTAAGCATCAACTTGTTTTCAGTGCCATTTCCTCATTGCCCTCTATCCTGGCTCTATCAAATATTTATACATCTCCACTTTGAATATTTCACTGTCCTTTGGGGCACATAATTCCAGACAATCACCACCCTCTGAGAAGAAAGTTCTGTGCAGCTCAATTTTAACTGACTGGCCCCTTACCTTGTAGCTATGTCTTGTTGTTCAGGACTCTTCCTCCAGTGAAACATCTCACTATGTATCCTGTCAAGTCCCCTCAGGACCTTGTACGTTCTGTTAAATTCACCCCTCACTCTTCTGATCTCCAAGGAACAGCCCCCTGACTCTCTTGATAATTTCTCACCCCAGGAATTAGCTTGGTGAATGTCCTTTTGGACTGCCCCCAATATTGGTTTCCCATCTTAAGTTAGAGGACTAAAACTGTATGCTGTTTTTCCAGGTGTACCATCAACAAGACCCTGTACGATTGCAGCAAAACCTCCCTTATTTTTTTTAAGCACCAACCCCTTTGCAATAAAGGCCAAAATGCTGTTTGACTCCTTTAATGACTTGCTGGACCTGTCTACGAACCTGTTATGATTCATGCATGAGAACACCTAGATCCTTCTGTACTTCATTTAGCTGCAGTCTCTCCATTTAGTTAATAATTTGACCATGAATTCTTGGTTCTGCAGTAACATTTAGATGGACCAACATACTGAATGCTTTTTTTGGAAACCTAATGCTTTCTGTCCCTCTCTTTCTCCTTTCTTGAATAGAAGTGTTACATTTGTGGTTTTGCTTTCTGCTGCACCCTTTGCAAATGTAGTGAATATTGGGAGGTTACAAGCAATGACACATGAAATGGACACAGCCATTTCAGAGGTCTTATCAGCCTTCTGTCTCATGCGTTTACACTGTATTTTTTCTATAGTGACTGTGATTGTTTTAACTTTCTCCTTTTTTTTCACCTCTTGATTTTCCACTTGGAATGCTTTCTCTGTCTTCTGTTGCAAAGACAGATAGAAAATACTTGCTCAAAATCTTCCATTCCCTTGTTTCCTATTACTAATTCCCGACTGTTGCCATTCATGGGCAGTGTTCTTACTTTAGCTACTCTCTTCCTTTTTATATACTTGCAGAAATTATTCCTGTCTGCTAATACAGATATTAAAATAAGCTGTCTTTAACGACCCTTGACTATTGCTTTCTGAAAAGATCCCTGGGGGCTGGGGGGGATAAACCTTTCTGTTATGAATACAAGTGTACCAATTCATCAGCTTTTCTAGCATATTTGCTGTTCTAAAAGTAGCTTTAATTACCCTTGGCTGCATTCAATACATAGTCTGTTGTTCAGAGTTGTTTTCTAATCTAAAAATATTTCTGCTTTAATTTGCCTTTGGGCATGACAAATTGCTCAACTTGATCTTATTTTACCGTATATACCCATCTCATGACTTGTGGGATGTTTATGGGCTATTTTTGTCTGGCTTTGAAAACATTTAATTTTATTTTCAAAATTTGAGTTTGTAATAGTGATTTCAACAATTTGGTGACTTGGGTCTCATTTGTACTAGTTGATCTTCGTGTATCTAGGCAAATTTTTGATTCCCTATTGGTTTTAAACCTTGTTGATACACATAATGTTCTCTGTTGTAAGAAATATTTCAATTGTACCTTGCTACCATGTTGAGTAGTTCGAGGCAAGTGGCATAGAGAGGAAGCCCAAAGTAGACAGGCTGAAAGGAATAGGAGAATATGCTGGCTGGGTTACATGAAGTAATGTGAGAGGAGGCTCTTGGAGCAATAATGGTCATGACCCGTTTCTGTGTACATTCTGCATTTTATGTTCTTGCACACAAATAGCTGCAGTGTGCATTTGGGCGTTTCACTTTGCTAATTTCTTGTACATTGCCTTAGTGGGTTAATGTGGTAGAAGCCACACCGACCAAGGATGTTAGAAGTTAGATCTCCAGTCTGCTTCGACTTGGTTAATATCAGTTGGAACATTGGCAGAATTTATTTCTGAGCTCCTGGGTGAGGAAAAAATTTGGGACAGTTGTGTCCAGTGAATTAATGATTGTATCCTTCCATTAAACCTCAGTGCCATCTAATGTTGCCAACTGTCTGGAATTCCATGCATTGAGGTACAGTTTTAGTGCTGTGACCTGTTAAGGGGAGGAAAACATTTGGGAAAGGTGTGAAACCAAAAGAAAAGTTTTCAATTCTGGATTAGTGTGCTTGAATTTAAGCATTAGCGGGAGGTAGTGCTATTCTGCTAGACTAGTAATCCAGAGACCCAGGGTGACGCTCTGGGGACCAATTTGGAATCAATAATCTGGAATTACAAGTCTAATGACCAAGAAATCATTGTCAATTGTCATAAAAATCCCATCTAATTCACTCATGCTCTTAGGGAAGGAAATGTTTTGTCCTTACCTGACCTGACCCACATGTGACCCCAGATTCGCAGCAATGTGGATGACTCTTAAATGCCTTGAGAGTGATGATCAATGCTGTGATGTCCACATCCTGTGAGCAAAGAGAAAATAAAGGTACTGGCATTTCGATGTAATATCTGGTGATGAAGATGCCCTCCAACTCTGTTTCTCTGTTAATCTCTCCAGTCTTTCTTTGAATTTGCAATACAGTGCTAATAGCTGTTTCCTGCTTTAACCTGTTTTTTTGAGCTAGTATATGTGTGTTAATCCCTTGCTGATGAATTTTGGTGCTGAATACATAGCTAACTGGATGGAAAATACCCTTGCTTTGTAAAACCAATATTAGTTTAATTTCAAACTCTGATGCCTAAAGGGTAAATATTTTAATTTCCTGTGGCCGTTTATGGAAAGAGATTGCTGAAGAGATGTTAGTCAGGGACCAGAAATATTTCATGTCTGGTGTTGGATTGTTCAACTTAACCAGTTTGTTTTCCAAAAACTTTTTATCCTTTTTATAAAGGCAGTGTTATGTTTTCTTAATGTAACAAATATTGTATATAATTTCAGATGTTTTGCAATTCAAACAACACTTAGTAAAGCCTGATTTTCTTTTTCCCCCTGTAAATACAAGGCTTCTGTTTTAATTGTCCTCATTATAAAGGCAGCGCTGCTATGTACTGTTTCCATTGGATCTGATGACTTTTTTTTCCTGAATATGCATTATTGTAACTCAGTTGCAAACTAACTAGCTACTTGGAATATAAAAAAATTGCAAATGCGCTTTTTGTATTTATCCAATACCTGATATCCTCAAAACATTTGATAAGCCATGGATCATATCCTGTCCTTGGGAGGTGGCAATGTTCAAGACAATCAGTGACATATTTTCCAAGTGCTGTTGTTACGTAAGTTTTTTATTTTGGGCAGCAAGATCCCCTAAGCACCAAATGAATGAAAATCTGATGTTTTCGGTTGTGATGATTTTGGGTGACGTGTAGACCAAAATATTGGGCGAACACCCCTGCTTCAACAATGCCAGAGATCGATTTCTCTCTCGTGTCCACCAGTGGATCCCACCTTGGTTTCATAACTGACTGAGGAGCACTCAGTACTGCTCAAATCACTTCAATTCTTCAAGTGTAGCAAAATCTTATTTGAAGATCTGTATTCAAGTTGAATGAATGAATGCTTGCATACTGCCTTAACAAACTGTGCCCTGACATGCTTCACCCATAAATGGAAACTTTTGCATTGAACAGAAGGGGCAGCAGTTTCTGGTTTCGTCTGAGAGGATGGCAATTCCAACAAGATTGCATCCCATCGTTCATTTGCAGTGTTGTAAGCCTACCAAATGCATGGGGTATGGCTTTAACCCATGGTTATCTGACTCTGTGACAGTCAGTGTTGATATGTATTCTTATTTTTCCTCTTGCTGTGATTGTGGGTTGGTATTGCATCTGGTGTTGGTGTGTCCTGTTAGAGTTGCTAAATGTACAGTCTTTTATTGCTTAAAAAAAACAGTGAACGTTAAAACCCATATGCGTCTCAACAGAAATCAAAAATGAATATCCATAGACCATTTCTTATTGAACCCATTAACAAACACGGATTAATAGTTATTGTATACTGTTGTAATTCCAACAATATTGGCTGAATCTTGAGTGGAATTTAAACTTCATCTTGCATGAACTCTGTCCTGCAAACATTGTATTTGAACATACACCTGCTTATGTTTAATGTATTGCATGGAAGGTAACAAATTTCAAGAATCGTATAATAGATTAGTCTTGTTTGATGTCCTAGTATACAACTAGCAAGCCTGTCATGGCAAAATTATGAAATTTAGCAAGAAAAGCATTTCATTCTTTGGACCTGGGAAAAATGATGAGTCACTTATTTTGCATGATTGATTCTAAGATGTGTGTAATGTGACCAGTAACAATTGTAACAAATATTTGCACTTAACACTAGGGATGTTCAGTGTGGTGAGTGGACAAAATGTGTTTGGAACTTTGGCTAGGAGTGACAAACCTTATGCAGAATAATTATCCATTATGTGCACTAACCACAATCCCACCACTCCCTCTCTGAGTGTAAGCTTTCTTATCAGTCATTTTCTTGTTCTGTGTCAGAATGCACATAAAACTCATTTTGTGTTTTCAGGGTGATGAGCTTCATTGTGTTTAAATTCTATTAATGACCTTTTCAAGAATTGAGCACCAAAAGTTGACTTATCTGTCTAATGCCTGTTGCATTAGACAGATAAGTTTATGCATCAATAAGTTGCCTGAGCCATTCAGCCCAACCCATGAAGATCTCTTCTCTATTAATGGTAGAGTGACAGCCAACAATTTATTTGGATCATTAAATATCTTTTGTCTCAATTTTCTGTTCAACCAGTTTGATTTTCTTCAAAGGAGCATGTCCGAAAGTTATGTTCATCCTCGTATCATTGCACATTCTTTTTTGCAGGAATTTGAGGCAGCTTATGGCAGTTGAAGATGTGTGAACGTGGTGTACCTAAGTCAGGATGTCATGAACGTGTGAGGTTGAACCCCGTGGAAAATTGAATGTGCGCTGATGTCAGCTGAGCCTTCGCTTGTCCTGGGTTGCAAGAGTCACTGACTGCTGACCATAGTGTCTGTTCTTTGATATAGGGAATGCTTATTTGGTCAAGATGTGGTAGGAGGCTTCTGTGGGTGGAATTATGTTTTGTGCCCTTGATTTAGTAAAAGATGAAAGACAACATGTAGGAACTTTTAATAGGAACTGATGTTTTTGCATCTGTCTAAATATTCTCTGAATTATATTAACTTAAAAATGAATAAACTAGAACGACTTTGTTATGGGTTGTGATTCATTTTCAGAGATTCTCTCAATAAAATAATCTGAGATCGGTTGGCTGCAAATGAAGTAATGTATCATGTTCCTATTGTGGACAAATTCTGTTACTGTTGGTGTAAAACTGAGACGTTTGAACATGAAAGCTTTTTGTGAAAATCAACTGTTGCACTGATTTGTGATGGTCTGATTCTAGTACCTAAATTTTCAAAGTTTGTTGACAACTAGTGGTTTTACACATTTTGCAGACAATAATATTGTACAATTAATTAGGAGTAAGGCCCTTGCCCAGGGAGAGGGTGGTGGAGTGCGAGTGTGAATTGTGGTTTTCTGGATCTAATTATCATGGTTGGGGAGTGGTATTTTGTCCAACCTTACAATGAGGCTGTTGAGCAAAGTACTAGCACTCAGGCAGCACTTCTGCCACTGAGTGCCTTCCAGTTTGTAACTTCTACCTCGGCATTCAGTGGATAGTAAATGGCTGCATTCTGGCACTAATTTTAGCAGTCAAACTCTGTTGGATAGAGGTGGTCCACATGCTGTCTGCAGTGTGAATTGTTGGCCAAATTACCAGGTCTGAAAAGCAAAATAAAACTTGAGTTAGCTTTGTTTTTTTTCCTGTATTCCTAAGTATCAGCAAACACGCTCCCAGGGAAACAGTTGTTCGAATTTAACATGTTTGATTTTTCTCAGTAACCTTAAAAAACTGTAGTTAACTGTGACAGAGGTACTCAGTTATAATCAAGTCTACAAGGGCCTTCAAAGTGATTTGAGATAGCATGCAAAAAATGTTGGCCTTATCAATGCAGTTAGTTCTTTTTCATAGACAACTCCCAACTCTGATCAGCAAGCACAAGGGATGAAGTAGAAAGGATCGAGAGCTTTAAGTTTTTGTAGGTATCCAGATCAGCAACAACCTGTCCTGGTTCCCCCATGTTGATACTATAGTTAAGAAAGCCCGCCATCACCTCTACTTTCTCAGAAGACTAAGGAAGTTTGGCAATGAGCTATGACTCTCTCTCCAACTTGTACAGATGCACCACAGAAAGCATTCTTTCTGGTTGTATCACAGCTTGGTGTGGCTCCTGCTCTGCCCAACACCGCAAGAAACTACAAAAGATAGTGAATGTAGCCCAATTCATCATGTAAACCAGCCTCTCATCCACTGACTCTGTTTAGACATCCTGCTGTTTCGGCAAAACAGTCAATATAATTAAGGACCCCTCACACCCCGGACATTCTCTCTTCCACCTTCGTCCTTTGGGAAAAAGATACACAAGTCTGAGGTTATGTACTAAGCAACTCAAAAACATTTTCTTCCCTGCTGCTATCAGACTTCTGAATGGACTTGCCTTGCATTAAGACGATCTTTCTCTTCACCCTGGCTATGATTGTAACACTGCATTCTGCACACTCTCTTGTCTCCTTTAGTATGAATGGTATGCTTTATCTGTGTAGTGCGCAAGAAACTACTTTTCACAGTATGCTAATACATGTGATTAAAAAATCAAATAATAGTCAAGATGTTGGAACACAGATGCAGTAGAAGAAACAACTGGCACATGTCAGAGATGCTTATTGTAGCTTGACTTGCAGTTGATTCTGGGCAATGCCAGTGCTAAGTCGTATTTCTGTGGTTGGCTGGAAGTACGTCATGTTTTGTTCTGAATACAAGTAGACTGCAGATTTCATGCTACACAAGGTATATTTGCAACCAAGTAAAAATGTACCTTTTGTGTATTCCATATTGGTTCCTCACCGTAAATATAATGCATAATCTTCTGTATTGTGAATTGAGTAATACAGCTGGCCTTTCAGACTTTTTGGGATCAATTCCATCCCAAGTGATCATGGACTCTCTGGCTCTTGCACTGAGTAGGATCAGTGAAATTATTGAGAGTAATTTCAATTCACCAAATCGCCATGACTTGAAATTTACTTTACCCTTTTGAGCACAAAAAATGCATCACAAATGCTTCATTTGCCCAGACTGCTGGCAGGTTAAATAACATGCAGGCCTTTTGGGATTGATGTGGGTTTTGAGAATGTCACCAATCAATAGGTAAAAGGGCAAAAAACAGAAATGCTAGGAAAACTCACCAGGTCTGGTAGCATTTTGGACAGAGAATAGAGCCTATGTTTTGAGTCAGGATGACCCTTCGATAGAACTGGCCTTTGTTTCAGATTCTAGCAGAAGCAGTATTTTGCCTTCAGATTAATAAGGAGGAGCCAGTAGATTGAATATACTTGGATTTTCAAAAGGCATTGAAAAATTTTATATTCAAGATGAGGTCTCATGGAGTTGGAGGTAAAATCGTGGATGAAGGATTGTTTAATGGACAGAAGGCAGACACTTGGGATAAATGGGGTTATTTTCAAATTGGTAGGCTGCAGTGTGTGCTTTATGGATCAGTGCTAGAGCTTCAGTTCACAATGAAGAGATTGAGACTAATGCATCCTCAGTTTGATGGCACAAATTTGGTGGTATACATAAACTGAGTGCAGAGACCACAAACAGATACAGACACGTTAAATGAGTGGACAGCAATATGGAAAATGAACGATTATGTGGGTAAGTATGAGGTTAGGCAGTTTGTTAGAATAGAAAAGTATATTTATAACAGAAGGGTGAAATTTCTAATATGCTCATGTCTACAGAGGTTTGGGTGTATAGTCATAAGAAACGCAGCTGCTACCATTATATGAAGCTTCAGTCACGTCACGACTGGTGTGTGCAGTTTCGGTCATCTTTAAGGAAAGATATACTTGTATTGGTGGCAGTAGAGCAAAGATTTACGAGTTTGGATGCTGGGATGAGAGGATAGGTTGAATAAATTAGTCTATATTCCTTGGTTTAGAAGAATAAGGGGTAATCTCATTGAAACATACAAAGTTCTGAAGGGGCTTGACAAGGATAAACGTGGAGAGGTTGTGGCCCCTGGCTGTGCACCCTCAAACCTGGGGGGCACAAATTCAGGTTGAAGGGTCGATAATTTAGGACTGAAATCAAGATGTTTCTTCATTCAGAGTTGCAGATCTTCAGAATTCTTGACTGTGATTCCTTCTATTCAGGTTTGAGATTGTTATTTTTGGTGTCCTGCAAAGGATAATGGAGACTGGGTAGGAAAATGAAGTTGAAGCCACAGATTAACCATAATCACTGAGAGAGCAGACTTGAGAGTCTGGTTCAATGATTCCTGTTCCTTATATTCCCCGGACTTGTTGTTTGGATCAATGAAACATTATGCAGTTGTAAGAAATGATTGTGAACTATGAAGATTCTTTTCTCCTGCATCCAGAAATATTTTAAATCGAAGATGGTAAAGCATTTAAAATTCAGTAGCTGATAAATTAAAGGCAATGGAGCTGCAGAAGCAAAGTTTTATTTCAACGTGTTGTTTGTAGTGAGCAAAATGAGACTCAGTGGTTATATGATGTTGTATTAAATCAAATGTTCCTGAATTGAATTTGCAGCAATAGGTGTCTTGGAGAATAAAATGTTTAACTCAGTATTCTTAGCAGGTTTTTCCAAATTTGGAGCTATTCTATCTTAGGGTTTCACCCACAAGTAATTTTGGCTTGTAAAGAGTTTTGTGGCTATGGCTTCTCTGTTGCCTAGGAGATATCAGATGTAAAATTAGGACTCTGAAACTGTAGACAATGTTTATTGAAGCTAAAATAACTTGTTCCAAGGGTGAGTTTAATAGTTTTGAAATAAGCATGGATATTAAATTTGTTTGAATGTACCATTAACGTAAGAACGCAAATCTGCATGAAGTTGACAGTGGTGGACCATTCTTTTGACTGACAAACTATTACAAAGAAATGACCTGTTGATGATGAAATTTTGAGGCTAAAAGCATTACCAATATGAGTAAAGAAATTAAACGATGTGAAAAGCAAGTTAGAATATGTCTTTCTGTTGCCACTTATCCAGACAATTCGTCAAATTTTAACTTTAGCTAAGCATGTTTTGATGTTTGGCATGTTATTTCTTCAAACAGCAAAATATTGTGAACTCTACCTTTTCCAATGTTAATGGAATCAAAACTGCCAGCTTGTTCATTAGTTGGAAGTACAATTGGATATCGAAATGATTTGTTTATAACTGTTACAAGTATTGGTAATTTTGGTTATTGGACTGGTAGCCTGATATTTACTATGCTCCCTGGCATGAAGTAAAATAACCTTGCTTTGGCATGAGATCTAATTTGCCAACCCTTTGTCCAGCTCTGACGCAGGGTCATCTGAACTCAACATTTGCTCTATTCTCTCCCCACAGATCTTGTCAGACCTGCTGAGATTTTCTGTTTTTGTTTCAGATTCCAGCATCCACAGTATTTTGCTTTTATCTCAGTTATTTAGTGTTTTTTCTCAATGTTTTCAAACCATAAATTGACTGCCACCACATTTTTATCCCTTCTGCTCCAAACCGTTCCAAAAGGCAGAGTTGAATAATCACTTAATTTGTTTTGCCAGTACCATAATTCAGCCACTTGTAAATGTATAAATTATACCAGTTTCTGGATGGTTTGGTTTTAACTGGATAAGCAACCGTGGCAAGAAGTTACAAATGTACCTAATTTCTCATTTCTGCAGTATTTCTTTCTCCTCTCTCTCACCGTTAGTCAATTCTACCTCTTCCTCCTTTCCTTCCACTGTTAATCCCAATTCCACTCTGCTTTGCATATTCCCACCATTGGTACAATGTTTGTTCGTTCTTGACAAATTGTACCAAATTCAACAGCAGTTGTATGGTCTGAAACAAAGCTATCAGGATTTAAACATCTGCAAGAATCAATAGGACATGTATGTTACAGAAACCTGACTATCTGTCTGGAGAATTGGTCTAAGGGTAGTTGATCTGGCCATAATTAGGTTATTTTTGCTTTTTGTTCATAGGCTATGGGTATCAGTGGCTAGGCCACATTTATTGCTTATCCCCACATACCTTGAAAAAGTGCTGGTGAGCTGCATTCTTGAACAGCTGGAATCAGTGTGGTGTAGGTACACTGCTGTTAGCAAGTGTGTTTCAGGATTTTGATCCAGCAATAGTGAAGGAATGATATGGTTCCAAGTCAGCTTGGTGTGTAGCTTGGAGGGCAACTTGCAGGTGATGATCCAATACATGTGCTGCCTTTGTCTGAGGTGGTAATAGTCACGGGTTTGGAAGGTGCTGTTGAAGGAACCTTGGTAAGTTGCTGCAATGCATTTTGGTTTTTGATGCAGATGGCTGCCCCTGTGCATTGGCTGTAGAGAGATTGGCACCCCAGTCAATCAAGTGGGCTGCTTTGCCCTGGGTGTTAAGCTTCTTGGTCGGAGTTGTGCTCATCCAGGGAAGTGGAGAGTATTTCGTCACCCTGCTGACATGTACCTTGCAGGTCAGAGTTATTCCTGCAGAATTCTCATCCTTGGTTCTACGTTAGTACATTGTGGCGTATAGTTACATTGTGGGATACTGTGGCAACCATGCAGACGCTCTGACAACGGATGAATGAACACCGCTCGACAATCACTAGCAAGACTGTTTTCTTCCTGTTGGGGAACAATTCAGCTGTCACGGGCATTTGGCTTCTTAACTGAAGATCAGCATTCTCCAAGGCGGCCTTCATGACACACGACAACGCAAAGTTGCTAAGCAGAGACTGATAGCCAAGTTCCACACACGTGAGGACGGCCTCAACCGGGATCTTGGGTTCATGTCACACCATGTGTGATGCCCAAGATTTGCCTGGGGCTGCAAAATCTCATTGTCCTGGCTGGAGACAATACACCTCTTTAACCTGGGCTTCACCTTCTTTCCACTCATATTGTCTGTACCTTTTTAAGACATGATTCCCTGTGAAGACTCACATTCCAACTATTATTTTGTAAATTTTGAGTTTGTGTCTTTATATGCCCTATTTGTGAACAGAACTCCCACTTAGCTGACGAAGGAGCAGTGTTCCGAAAGTTAGTGGCTTGTGCTACCAAATAAACCTGTTGGACTTTAACCTGGTGTTGTGAGACTTCTTAGCGTGTCTACTTTAGTAGCCATAATATTTGCATGTCTTGTTCAGTTCACTTTTTGATCAGTGGTAGCCCCCAGGATGTTAGTATTTTAACTTGGTTTAAACAGTATTGTTTGGATGTTAGTCTCAAAATGAGACATAAATTGCTGTACATGTGAGGGATCCTGTCTTGAAGTTGAGCCCACTGGTGGAGAAGGCTGTGCCTTGGTTAAGAAGTTGACACGTTACAACAGCCTTTTCTGGTGCTGGAAGCTAACACTGGTGAATTGACTCCCCATCCCAGACAAGTTAGTTGGCTGTGCAGATCTGTGCCAGTTATGGTGAAAATTGTGACTATAGAGCAAGTTAGGGATTACATGAGCTCCATTATGAAAAATATTATCCTCTGTCCATAATCAAAGAGTTTTGTGACTCCGTGATCAGAGCGGACTGCTGACTTGACTCTTTATCTGTCATTTAATGTACACACTGATCATTTACATTTTTAACCACAAATTGCTTGCTAATTCAAAGGGACCTCTGGTTGTTAAGAGTTTAGCTTGGATATAATTTAGTGTATTGTAAAATTTGTTTTGAACTGAAATCTTGTGTCTTCATCCTTTTAAGAACTGAGATTTCAAAAATAAATTAATCAAAGATAAATTTTATCATTTACCAAATGTATCACATTAACAGCAATGTTGCCTGCAGTCAGCAGTGGAAAACATGTTTTATGCTACATGACACTTGTGTGTTGGTAATGATTTGATGAAATCAGACTATTACACAAACGCAAGTGTGTTGACTTAAACCATTTTCCAGTACTGTATACTGAAGAAATCTGGTCCTCAGGTTAGATGGGATGTTACTTTTTTAAGATGGCACCAGCTGTGATCATGTTGCCATGAGTTAACCAGGTTACAATTGAACATCTTTTTTTAAAGAAACAAAACTTACTGTAGACTTTCATGAGTGTGTATGCCTCAGGTTTTCATTCCTTGCCTGAGGCCAGAATGTGCTTACAATTGCTTTTTCTTCTATCCACAGATATTCCTTAAGCTGAAAGTCAAATAACAATACCAAGTGTCTTAATGACAAAAGAGACCATGCATTCACAGTAAATGTAAAATCTAGATTTGGTTACATCCTAAATTGAAGAAGGACTGCAAGTTTCCTTGTATAATCCTGTCTTCTCCTTGCCATCTCTCTCTACCAAGGAGGGAACATAGTGGAGTGTGATACATGAGTAATTTTTGTTAAACTTCCACAGATGCCCCTTTGTATTGGTCAGTTTTTTTCTGCGATCCTCCTAATCCACTAAAATTATTGTCTTTGTATGAAATGAATGGAAAGACTGCCTTTAAAACCCTAATTTAGTTGCCATTTTTTCTATTAAATTATTCATATATCCTCGACTTGTTTAACTGGGGAGCCCGGAAGTTTAGCTAAAGTAATAGCATATCTTTCTTTGCATTGCATTTGTCTCATTTTTACAGCAGTATTGCCAAATGACCTGGCAATAAAAAGTTTACGTTCCTGAACCTTAGACAACATTAGCCTAATTAATTTTGTCAGCATGGTTTACTTTAGCGTTTTATTATTTTTTGGCATATGTTTTCAACGTTTGACACGTTACCTTCTAGTGAATGTGCTAAGAATGGACTAACACCCTCTTCCAAGCAGCCAGTTGTCTCTTGAATATAATTATTTTTTGAATGGATTTGTTTGTCCTGTCATGTGTCCTACCCTGCACATTTGGCTTGGCACTTGATGGTTGAATAGCAACTGCATAATTGTGTGTATGACCACAGCCTTCAGATGAGCTGTAAGGAATTGCCAAGGTCTGCCCTGTATTGAGTGCTTTTTATGGCTTGGGTGAGGGTGGAAAACTGGGAGAATGTGCAAGAACTTACTTAATTGCTTTTGTTGCTTACTTTGAATACCCTGATCTGGAACTGTGTGAAGTGCAGCATGAAGCTGTATCCACCAGTGTACCACTTCCACATGTTTTGATTTTAATTATATATGCATTTCTACATTCAGGAGCATCAGAGTGAATTGATTTGAGATACAGATGATATCTTGAGTTAAAAGACGTTTTGAGTTTTTTTACCCATCAGGTATTTTTCTGTTAACTATATTGAAATCCTTGTACTCAAATTTCAACAGTTTCCCTTTTATAACATGATCGTTGGCAAAAATTTAAAATCATAACTGTTGGATGTGGAAGCATCCGTTTGAGGTGCTGTGCGTATATTCAAGTTATACAAAATCAGTGTGCTATTGAAAGGAACCATATTATTATTTCTGTGAGACACCATTTCAACTAAATTTTACAAATTTACTTAGTTTTCTTATTATGAAAATATGCATGAAAAAAGGTAGTTTTGCATTTGGCCGATAATGTAACTTCAATCAGTGCATACTACATTCTGCCCAGTGTTTTAGAATGTAAGTGGAGTACGTGCATATCAGTGTGCTATGTTGGAGGATTAACAGTAGTTCACAGCTGTCAGTTTCATGTGGTGCTTTGGGATTTTCTAAAACTCTATTTTCAGATGTAAATTTTTCCAGTGTTAAATTTTCTATGTCGAAAGTTGAATTTACCATTTAGACGAGGTCTTAGATTAACTGAATGTTTAGGGATTTTGCTGATCATGAGCAGAAAATAGTGCAGGACAAAATGGAACCAAGGGTTTAAAGCAGCAAATCACTAAGCAGTGTCTGATAGGTGCTCGCATTGTTTATTGACAAAAGTTTATTTCCTGTTTTTGAAGGCAACAAATAAGGATTTTCTAGGATAGACCAACTAATATTTAGCTTCGTCAGTCATCCTGAATAGTCAGCTGCAAGAAAAATGGTACATTTTAGCCCAGAACAATAAGGGGTAGCTGAGGGTCATGATTCACACTTGTTTGCATGGAACTTTTCATCTGTAAACAGTTTCCATATTTTATATCCCTGAGATAGCTTGATTTTTTTTGCATAAAGTCAACTTTCTGATCACATTGCAAACCTTGCTGGGAAACATCAAAACCTGTCTTTTCCAGAGACACACTCCTGCCGTTACCCCAGCCACTAATGGTGCATACATAATGTACAATTGCTGCTTGAAGTGGTGCCCCTAGGTTGTGTTACCATAGAAACCATTGCATTTATATTGTGGAATGAAGTCCTAACACAACAAAATAATGGCATGTGTAGTTTTTCATGACTTTTGCTTCTAGTTGTTCTCCCTTTCTTAGTGATCACTTTGAGAACAAAAACAAAACAGCAATTCTCCCTGAATAAAGAGCACAACCTTTTCATGGTGGGCATTCCTGGGAGACAAATGGCAATGAATTAAATGCTGCTGTAAATGGCAAAATACTGGATGTTGGAAATCTGAACTGCAGATAGAAAACACCAGACATACTCCAAGGGATTGTTTCAAATCTATGACCTTTTGTCGGCTGGAAAATCTCTGACGTGAGTCGGAAATATGACCTGGGGAAATGGGGAAAACCAACATAATATCAAACAATTTGTGGGGTTAACAGTCTTGGCTGAATAGTTTATGGCAGGGAACGCAGAGAGTAACAAAGTGCACAGAACAGGATTTACTGAGAAACTGGGAAGTTTCATGATAGCAGCATGTCAAGTGTTGCCAAACTACAAACTGTAATGTGAATTCCAAGAAATTGAGCGGCATGGATATTATCCATTTGTAAATTTGATTTTTATCTTTAGATTTTGCGACAAGTTCAAATTCTCAAGCTGCCATGGGAGGGGTGTCTGGCTCATTAACAACATTCAAAATTCCTAGTCCAATAACATAACCACTATGCTAACGTGTTCTCTACTTGTTTCAGTACCTGGTGACCTTAGTAGCTCTGATCAGGAAGCCACTGTATCAAGAACTGCAAAATGTCTTCACGTTTTTTTGAAATATGGCAGTTCACGAATGCTGGGAACTTAGTTGTTATAACATTGTCCCTTCTGTTCATGCCTTCTTGCCAATAAATGCACTTTGCTGACATCTTAGTCATCAAATGAGCTGCATTCTCCCCCACGTCAAGCCACCAGCTTAAGAATTTGAACTCTTAATTTAACCATCAGGAAATAATAATAAACTTTATACAGTATGCAGTCTGTTCCTGCCAAATGTTTAAAATACCTTTTTTTTTAATCACTTGAAGTTAGCCAGATTTTAATCTGTTGGGATGTATTTGAATAAATGGTGAGAGGTGCTTTTTGACTATTCTTGTGCTCATCAAGCTGTAAGAAGTTAACTTCGGGGAATATGACGCACAAATGTTTGAATTCCTCAAGCATTAAAATCATGTCTAAATAAGTTCTAACGTTTAGATGAGATGCCAAGTTTTCTCTGCACTGCTCCAGTTATGTTTCATTTTCACTGATCCTGCTGATTTTGTACTGTTCTAATTTTTGAAATTTCCTCCTTAAACCTCTCCTATGCACAAAATCAAAAAGATGGGTTATAAAAGGATTTTTTAATAATGCTTTTAGCCACGCTCTTAATCCCTCTTTCTTGGCAACCAGCCCTACATCTATTTTTACTTCTGTAGCATTGTTGACATTTTGAATTTACATGGTTTTTGTTTTTAAAGCAGCTCTACGACAAAAAAGCAAACATTACTTCCTAATAAAAATAAACAGCATGCTGTTAGTTGCAGAACATGTTATGTTTTTGGGCAACGTTGCTAGTGATTTTAATTTTCTGTGTATTGATGCTAAAATAAGGCAGCTTGTGATAAAGCCCGGTGCCCATTTGAAACTTAATTTTACACATCTCAAACCCATTTCACATAGGACTGTTAAAGCCAGAAGACAGTGGAGATTTCTGCCCCATAAGTTTGGTTGGCATTTGAACACCGTTCCCAGAATTGCAACACCAATATCTGGACTACTGCTCCAAGTTTGCTGACTTAATCTTTCTTGGTAAGCGACCAAAGAAGCTCGCTCATAAATTGATAAAACTGTGCATTGGTTAAAGGTTGATTACTACTTTGCTTTAATAGAACTATAGAGCCATTTATTTAAATTTTACAGCTTCCAGAATTCTGGAGTGATGTTGCAGGTGCTGGCTGTCTCGGGGTTCTTCTATGAAGATTAAGATGATGATACAGTTGCAGAGGCAACATCAGTAGAATTTGATGTACTTGCAACATGACCTGTTGGAGAATAGTGGTGAGATCAACGAGCTGTCTCACTCCCACAACCATGCAGATTTTTTATTTATCTTGCATGACTTCTTGGCTTTTGAGGATGAGGTAGAGATGGAAGAAGATAGTTTAAAGATGCTTTTTTAAAAATTGTTTATCATTTGAAGGCAAGATCATGGTCAAAAGTTTTGTCTCAGAATTTTGCAGACTTGGAGTAACCTAATGGTTACTTTATGATGAATAGAAATTTAAGTATGCTGTGATCTGTCAATGAATATTTTGGAACTTGTTTCACAGGATGATGAGCTTTATATAAAAAAAAATGCTGCATTGCTGCTGGGTCTTAATGGGAGGAGTGTGTTCTATATAGTTACATATTTCTAATCCTGAAGACTTAGGTCATTTTATCTTGAATACTTACTAAATCACATCAGTTCCAGGTTGTGTTAATCATACCTGTTGCCCACTAGTCTACAGTTAGTACTTCTGGTCTGATGGCTTTTGGCATTTGTGTTTGTGATTTACTGTCTGGTTACATAAAGCAGCTGAGTCATAACAGATGTAACCACAGGAAAAGTTATCACTAAAATGGTTAAACTGAGCCTGTAGAAATCGCTGTCTTGATTTATGTGTAAATGCAAAATGATGACTCCATGTTACTGTTCTGCTAGGTGTGCATTTGAACAATTTTTGCAATACAACAATCTATCATTCAGAGAATTGCTCATTTTGTTCAAGATGTTCAGCTTGGATCTGTGGTAATAATTATGCCTTTGTGTCTAAAGGTTCTTGGTTCAAATTCTATTCCATGTCTTGCATCCACAAGCAATGCTGTCCGGTCAGTAAGTTACTGGGTGATTTCTATCTGTCAAGTGAGATTTTAAACTGAGGCTGCCTGTCTGCTCAGGAGGATGAGAAATATCTGTAGCCACCATTTGAAGTGGAACTATAGGTTCTAAGAGCTTCCTGACCAACATGTATCCCTCAAGCACCACCACGAGAACAGTATAATTGGTCATTCATAACTTTTGTTTTATGCTCAGCTGTGCCTGCACTTAAAAATATCCTGAGACATGACATAGTATATTTTTCCTTGTACTCATTGAGTTGTCAATTGTTATGTTGTGTTTCACAACAACATGTTATCGTAAAAATATGATTTGCTTCACACTATAAAGGTAACTGTTAGGAATACAGAATTTGGCAGAAATTTCTGAAAGAGAACTTTGGTATGTGATGCCTCCAGAAGCTTGGATAGAATTTGAAGGCTAAGTTTAGACTGTAATCCTTGATATTTTATATACTTGTTACTCAATTTTAAAAATTTCAACTATTTGCAATGCTGCATAACAACACCAGATGGCTTGTTTTAAGCACCTTGTTATTCGGAAAAGATAATTTCACTGAAGGTTTATTTAAAAGTATAGGAGGGTAATTTATTAACATTAATGACCCTTGCAGCTCCTATCATGTGTAATTCGATATTTGTAGCTTCATGTGCTGTGCTGCTTGGATTTTGGGGGCTGAGGAGCTGCGGTATTGATAAGCAACAAAGACAAGTGAGTGGGTCGCATGAGTGGCTTCATCTCAGAGTCCCTCCCCAAATTAATGGGCCACAGATTGAAATTGGAGTTGTTGACTAACCATGAACCTGTGAATAAGATTTGATGTATTTCATACATGCTGAACACTTCACAATGAGTTCAGGAAGTGGGGAGGCAATGGTATACTGATATTATCACTAGACCATTAATCCACAAACTCAGCTGTTGTTCTGGAGGACCTGGGTTCGAATCCTGCCACAGCAGACAGTGGAGTTTGAATTGAGTAAAAAAAAATCTGGAATTAAGAATCTATTGATGACCATGAAAGCATTGTCTATCGTCAGAAAAACCCATCTGGTTCACTAATGTCCTTCAGGGAAGGAAATCTGCTGTCCTTAACTAGTGTGGCCTTCATGTGACTCCAGAGCCATAACAATGTGGTTGCCTCTTAAATGCCCTCTGGCACCAAGGAATGGGCAATAAATACTGGCCGGTCAGTGTTATCCTTGTCCCACGGATGAATATCAAAGATATAGAGTATGAATATAACTTACATAAACTACTTAATCATTTGTGTATTAGAACTGTTATTAACTTCAAATAATAAAAAAAGGCAGAGGGATTACTAGGCTCTCGTAGGCAACGTTGTATGCAATCAGGCATGTACTTCATTTGCTCTTGCTTTACGTCCATATCACTTGACAGTGGCAGGAAAACAAGCATGCAGATGGAAAGCAGTGGAACATAGCAACAGTTGACAAAATGCCTTAAGGCCCACCATCACAATCTAGTAGCCCGTGGGCTGATGATTGTCCACTACTGAGCTCCATAGCATTTCACAAATATAAGGTGAAGCTGAACTGGCTTCTCGCCATATAGCTGATTGGTCGGCTATCAGGCATGAGTAATTATTACTGCCAAATCTCTCAAAGCTGGAATGCAAGTCATTATGGTGCTTCAATGAATTTAGTTTACATTGACTAGCAGAGGATCCTGGTGGGCTGAAAATTAATGAAGTATACTACTGATGGCTTTTCAGGTGGCTTAAGTTGCTGTCTTACGTATGAGGCATTGGACCCCATAAATCAAAAATAATTTTTGGTTTCATTTGGAATTCTTTTGACTTAAAAATATCTTGTATTGTATTTGTTTTTCTTTAGACTTGGCCTCTGACACCTTTTATGAAGAAGTTAGAAGCTTTGGGAGGTTACATCTGTGTTGAAAGAGAAATGACACAATGCGCGTCCACTGTCATTAATTATCAGTTTTAATAAAAATACATTTTAGTAATGTGTTGGGTGATGTTGTCAACAGTGGTTTTGTTCTATATTAATCATACAGTTAGAACATCAAAATCATTATTCCTCTTGGTATTATGGACTAAAAAGTGAGCTGTGATGATTTGTGCCTCTCTGACAGACCCCACCCCCAAGACAGGAACATTATCATTGAAAGGGATCTTGAAACAACAGCTGGAATTTAGCTTTTCCTTGAAGGTAGCTGTTATGCAGCAAGATGTGATGAGTACTGTGCTGCAACTGAAGCCATATATGAAAGACCACAGACCAATTCAAGTTAAGTTTGTGGCACACAAGAGAGTTTAATATTTTGTGGTCCAGAGCTAAGCAATTAATGGAAAGGCGTCCTTTGGTACTTGAGATCCAGAATCTTTTGCTCAGGAATTGAGGCATGAGGAAACAGTACTAATGAGTGGGTGTTCTAATTTGTGTCTCAGTATTCTGGAGTAATCAGGTTCAGATTAGCATGCCTTTTTTGCAAACCCTTTACGTCATGTTCTGAATAAAGATGTTTTGAGTTGCTTGGTATGTGGCAAACATAAAAAGGTGCCTAATATATTTCAAAGCACCTATCATAAATTAGTTTTAAAATTTAGTCACTTTTTATGCAGGGAAACACAACAGCCAGTTGGCGTAAGTCTTAACCAAACAGTGGAATCACCACTTATCTATTTTTGGTATTTGAGGGAAGAAGTATCCAAAGACTGGTATGTTGGATGGTGCAGTGATGTTTTATTCTCAGTTGAGTTTAGAATGAGGGTGAAAAACACCTCACCAAACTGCCAAGATATTAAGAATTTAATTTTTTGTGGCTCAGAGCTATGCAATTGGAACACCCACTCTCACTAAACCTCAGGTTCTGAACTTGTGTTCTGCTGTTTTGTTTGAAAGCGATTGCTTCTCATTCAGCAGCAAACCAAACTGATAAGTGATGTTTCAGTTCCCTCACATTACTATAGACTGTTACTTTGATTTCCAGCACTGGATGAGTGGAAATTTCCTCCAATTAAATCTTGGGAAGACTGAAGTCATTGTTTTTGATCGTTGCATCAAGTTCTGTTCCTAAGCTACTGATTCCACTCCTCTCCCTGGCAACCGTTTCTGATTACGCCAGTCTGTTCGCAATGAGTTGTCACATTTGATCCCGAGAAGTTTTTAACCTTGAGTGCAATCACAATGATGGCCTATTTCCACTGTAACGTCGATTGCACCCCTGTCACAGCTTATCCATTGCTGTAACCTGGCCTTGGATTACTTCTAGACTTGGGACTATTTGTATTCATTCCTGTCACTCAACCCTCTGCAAATTTGAGGTCATCCAGAACCCACCGTGTCTAAACTCAAAGTCCTGTTGCCCATTGCATCTGTGCTCGCTGATGAACCTCTTGATTTTAAAAACTCTCAACCGTGTTTTCACATTCTACCTTGACCTCATCTTTCCTATCCCTGATCTCCTCCAGCCCCACAACCTGCAAAAATCTGTGCTGCTCTAATTATAGCCTCTTTTACATCTCCAATTTGAATGGCTGGATCACTAGTGGCCGTGACTTGAGTTCACTAGACCCTCAGCTTTGGACTAACCTCCCTACAGTTTTCCACCTCTCTACCTCACTTTTTCCTCTTTCAAAACACTCATTGAAACCTAAAATCTCCTCCTATGGCTCAGTATCATGCTTTACCTTCTAACACTGTTGTAAAGCTGGTTTGGATGTTTTATTTATGTTAAAGGTGTTGGAGTGCTATCTACCTCTGCTGGGAAAAGTCAAATTAAAATAAAATTGCTAAAGCCTCTCCAAACAGTTGCCTGTAGAGCAAAGTTATGCTTTTGTCAGGGGAATTTTATGTGGCTCAAAATGCACTTTGGGAAATGAATGGGATTGTTGGTGTGGCAAGGATAACAAAGCTGTAATAATTGAACAGGACTGCAAGACCAAACAGTAGTTTCAATGTAGTTGCATAGTTTACTGAAACCTCAGGACCATTTCAGTGCAGCATCTTTATGGAAAATGGAAAATCTGATGAGAAAAAATGGTTAAAGTTATTACATTTAACCAAGAATCTATACTTGTAAGAACATCATTTGCTGTTAAAATGAAGTTAGAAAATTGGCAGCACTTGGTATAAGTGTACAGCAATGGCAAGTGTGGCTTTCAAAAATCTAATTTTACCAGTAAAATCTGTGATTTGATCATCGAAGACAGATGGTAACCTTGCAAGACATTTTTTTCGTATTACTTTAAGAATAAATGTGCTTTTGGTTTCATTTGTGCTTTTCATCCAAGGCTGAATTATTAATGAAATGACTTGTGGATAGTTTGACAACGTGCAATGATCAAACTTCTGTCATCTGGGAAAGATTTTTTTCACCACCTATTTGGGTTCCTAAATTGAAAGCTTCATTTCTGTGGTACATTTTTTGCGGTTGAGTTCGTGAGGTGGGGATGAAATTGCTGTTGTAGAAACATTCTACTTAGCTTCCATTTCATTGTGTTAATGAGAAACTACTTCAAAAACGTTCAGTTGTAAAACATGGTATGCATTTTGATCTGCATATTATGTATACAGAAGATAAAATTATCTCGTGATACAAGTAATGTTGAAATAATTCTCAAATACAGAAGTTGACAGTTGCATAGCTGCTGCACATGGGTGCAGAAATCATATTCAGATATCCAAATAGTGTTATTTTAGTAGTCCATCTTGCAAGGAAAAAAGAGCATTTTCTTGGTGTGGGGTTGCTGTTATTTGACATAGAATTATGTTTGTTTCTTTGCTGCATTGGAAATCCAGTATAGTCGGATTTAAATGAATTACACCTGCCACTTCCACTTGACGAGTTTACATACCTGTGCAACTGGCATTCTGATTTAGCTGTTCATGATGGAATCATAAAAATGTAGCAATACGTTGCTTGTATTTGAACTTTCATAGTACTGTTGCATCAAATTAGCTTTTATGTTTGAGCTTGGACTGCAGTTTTGTCTCTGCTTTGTAGTTCCATGCGCTGCAGCTGCGTGTTTCACAGCTGCCTGCAGTCTAATCCTGTCTCTATCAGCAGGCATGTAACATACATGGTCTCCTACTGTGCCTAACCCGCAGGAGTACTGAACATTGGTGACCTATACTTTCGCTAAGTCAAATTTAGCATTATATTAACATATGATGGACTGCCTTTTAAAATGTTTTTTACATCATACTTCTCATTGGGATATCGTGGTAGTGTAATTTACGTAGTGTAGATGATCTTGATTAATTTACTGTTGGATGAGATAATGCTTCAAAGATAATATTTCAACAATTTATCATGTGTCCAGGGTTATTTGAATCGTCAGCATAGTAAATATAAATATTGATAATTCAAAAATAGTTGTGGTAAGGAGTATATATCTCGCTGGTCAGTGGTAATAACACTGCATTTTGTCACTGCTAGTTATGTTCAGGTATAGTTTCAGATGGTGCAAGGCATTCAAATGGCCTAAATGAGTTACAGGTTGTTTTGTTCCTCACCTTTCCAAAACCTGGGGCAATATGGTTGAGGTTAACTACTAACTATGAAGGGCGGTTAAAGGTGTTCTCCATGTTTACAACAGCCGAGAATAAAATAAAAGTTAGATATTACACAATCATATTTGAAAATTAACCTGCCTGAATGTAATTTCTTGTGCTGATGAATTACTAATTGTGCTTTCCTGCACCAGTTTTAAGTATCTATAATTGTATTGTTAAATATTAGAGTTAAGGTGTAGGTTTAAAGGGTACAACTCGAGTTAAGTTCATGTTACACAAATGTGTTTGTGTGCATGGGGTTTTTGGTTTCACTTAAACTGTTTTTATTATATTGAAGTGGTGTTTGTTGCAGTTCCAGTTAATATTATAACTGCATGGGGAGATCAGACAATGGAGCCTTGACTCAAAAGACTACCGTTTACCTGTCCCCAAAATTTGGAGGAACAGAGTCACGAGATGCTAGTTAGTTTTAACAAGAAAAACACCTTGATTAAACATCGAAAAATTAGATTGATACGACACTTCTGGCTTAACAAATACATACAGATTGTCACATTAACGTGGATTATGATGTTTGTCTACTAGCTTATGACAATGGTCAGAATAACACAGCATCCCTTGAAATACATAATATGGCTGTGGTCAAAAAACGTTTTCCATTTTGAACCACAAATAAAGGTCTGTGGATATCTCCTCAGAATCCACCAGATGATTGACCTGTGAAAGTTTCCAAACTCGATTCCCAAAAAATCACGTTTTAATATCTTTGTTCACAATAATGCTTTCCATTAATGTTTTGCATTCTGAAATCTGGTCCAGGTTTTCTAAATAACACCTTTTTAAACCAAAGTTCTGCTCCACCATTATCCCATCCAGGTTTTACATCAGCCCTTTGGGACTCCTTTTGTCTTGCCTGCTTCAACTCTCAATTCCCAGACTCTTATTAAAATGGCATCAAATGTTATGTTTATTTTTGTTGTCCCAATTCAAATCTGCTTATGGCAATTGCCTTTTTCTTATAAATACCTTGGTTTCTGTTCTCTTAAATGCAGTTGTTTAGATATTCTGTCTCAGTTATCTGGTCTGTATCTTGTTACTTAGGATCTTTAGCACTTTTGCAACTCCCTTGTCCTGTCCAACTTCTGGCGGAGTTCAGAGATGTTCACTCCCTGGTGTCCTGTTTCGAACTGCAATATACCCAGCTAAAGTTAAAACTTAAAACTTTTCGACCATACAAAGACCCAGTTGCTACGCAATAACTGCTACTACTATTTATTTTCATGCTGTAATCCTATCTAAATGCAACAGAATCAAAGTTGGAATTTAACTAACCTCTCCGCAAACATCTTTTGTCTAGCATTAATCTAACTATCGATTTTTACCTTCCAGGCACAGAAATGTGAAATTATACACTCGCAAAACTATACATTATTTCTAATGTCTACAAATGCATATATAAATCCCATAAAGCTACCTTTTCTTAACATGTCCTTACTGTTATTTGTCACTACTCAGTGTGAGAATGCACTAATTTTCTCCCCTAAAGAAATGTAAGTGACAAATTCAATTTGTTGCATTATTTACCTGTTGAAGACTCATTGTGCTGGGACTATAAAGATGAAACTACAAGTGCAGTGCCATTTCATATGCTTAGAATAAAACAAAAATGCTTGGGTAATCTTTGAATTTTTGGGGCGGAAATGTGGTCTTCATTGGCCCACTCACTAGATTTGTGTGCAAATATATTGCCTTTTGTGGCAGAGGCCCATCTGGCTTATGGGTTTGCCTTTCAATAAGGTGGGTTAAGGAGAGAAATACAGTTTGCCCCTGATTTAACTAACATTGCAAGAGCGTACAGAGTTGCTGACAATTGATAAGAAATTTGGACTTGACTCTGCAACTACTGGTGATTGAATTGCCCACTGTGAGGCTCACGAGATAGGAATTGTTGAACTAATGAACTGCTTTCTGTGGACCAATAGAGCAGGATTTATTGCTGTTTTGGGGAAAAGAATCAAAGAGAATATCAGAAAAATGAGAAGCAAAGTTTGTTAGTTTTATTTGAGTGTTTTCCTGCATTTCGAACAGGGTTTTTAATTCGTTAAACATACAAGAACATAAGAAATAGGAGCAGGAGTAGGCCATTTAGCCCTTTGAGCTGTTAAATAGCAGTTATTTTCACAAAAATGTTGAAACTCTGAAAAATTTCAAGTGTAAGTTTTCATAGGGGGCATGTAGTGCTTTTGTCAGTGCATTAGTGTGGTGTGGTGAAGCACTATTTGAATCCTGAGATCTAGATTTGAATTCATGCCAATCTGAATTTCCCTTCTCCTTACACCTCTAATAGTCAAATGAGTTGTATGACAACAAAAATATTGCTGTGGGAAGTGTAAACCTGTCTCTCTGATTTGGTAATCATTTGGCAGGTTCATTTGGGCTTTCAAAGCTGGTTTGTATAGAAAATGCCACTGGCACATAAGGGATGTTCTTTGAAGCCGGGCTTAAGATGTGTGGTTGGAACTGAACTGAGGAAACTTTACACTATAGCTTTCCGGTGACTTAGAAATGCTTTGTGTTGGCACTGACCCAAAATGGCCAAGTGGCTCATTTCCTGGTGCCTGCATCCTGTTGCCTGAAGCAGAGGTTTAGAACAAAGTAGAATATAAATTGGTATTAATTTCTGGTACACAGCAATTATTCTCAAGTCTTCAAGAAAACCATTTGGTGGATGGTACTAGATGATCAGTGGTCAAAAAGTGACTGAGGAATCTGGGAGTGAATTGAAAGTTTTAGAAGAGCTTTGTGGTTTGTGGAAAATGTGGCAAACAAAGACTAAAATGATATAAAACACCATAGTAGACTTGTCTTCTTGTAAGTAAATAAGGCCTTTTCTTTTGATAGTAATGGAAGAACGAACAGGTACAAGTTCTTGGGGATCAGCTGACCAACCAAGTCCGTCATATGAATCCTCGCGGGTAAGTCTGCTTCATTTTTAATGTTGATCCAAATAATTACCTCATCAAGCTGGTTTGAAAAAAAAATTGTGTACTGGATATAATGTTAATGGCGGTTTTAAAATGTTAATCTATCGAACTCCATGTGCTGCTGGCATTCTGTTACACTGTCGAATTCGAGTGATGTAAAAAAATTTTTTAAAAGCAACTTATTCATTTGAGTGTGATAAACCAGCCAATGAATATGTCTACTTGATTTTCTTGCCAGAAGATACTTGTAAGGAATTTGAAAATGGAACCCTTGTATTTGTCAAAACAATTGCAGCCATGACTGACGTTTTTCTTCTGCGTCCAGCCCTGAGACAGAGTCACGATGTCACTGCAGGCGAGCACTGAACAGTGCTTGAGGAAGGGAAGTCCATGTTACATTCAAATGTCAATGAAGCAGAGTCTAACAGGGTGGAAGAAACTCCTGAATGCTATTGTTGTCTTTAGTTATGAGAGCCTTTTTTCCCCTTTAGTTTCTCACTAAGGATGTTTTGCTGAATAATTGCAACTAACATTCGCATCCAACAAATGCTAGGTATTGACCATGTTCAACAGGAGACAATCGAGTTATCTCATCATTTGCTGAAACCCACCATCAATGTTATCTATTTACCATTTGACTAAAAGCTAAACTGGACCAGTCATATTAATGCTGTGGTACAGGTGTGGGTCAAAAGCTGAGAATTCTGTTGCAAGCAATTCACTTCCTGGCTTCACCAAAGCTTGTCCACCAATTACATGATACAAGTTAGCGTGTAATGGAATATGTGCCTAGAACAGTTAATGCACTTGATTGGTGCTATACCGACCTTAAACATGCGCTCTCATTGTCACATGTGAGCAGTGTGTACTACCTCCAACATGCAGTGCAGCAACTCACCCAGACTCTTTTTTTAGCAGCACTTTCCAAGCCTGTCATTGCCAATCTGGAAGGACGATGGGAGCAGATGCATGAGAACACCACTCGTTGTAATTGATAAACAACATCCTAATCGCGAATTACATTGTTGTCCCATCAATATCGTTGGATCAAAAACTTGAGACTCCCTTCATTACTGCACTGTGGATGTACCTATACCACACAGCAGTGGTTCAAGAAGATGGCTCACCATCAGCTCTTAAGCACAATTTGAGATGAGCAACAATTGCTGGTATTTCCAGTAATGCTCACACCCCATGAATGAATTTAAGGAACAAAAGTGATAGCAGAAGGCTTCGGAGGAGGATGGCCAAGTTGAAAGGGGGAAGCTTATCATTGTGTTCTTGTAAATATTTAATTGTATGCCCAAATTCAGTACAATCCTGTCAAGCAGCACAGTGGTTAGCACTGCTGCCTCACAGAGCCAGGGACCCAGATTAAATTCTGACCTTGGGTGACTGTGGAGTTAGTGCATTCTCCCCATGTCTGTGTGGCTTTCCTTTGGGTGCTCAGTTTCCTCCCACAGTCCAAAGATGTGCAGGTTAGGTCAATTCGCCATGATAAAGACATGAAAAGAAATACCATTTTGTAATGTAAACTATTAAAACATGAAAAAATGCATGCCTTCCCAAATGAAAATTACACACTTATTAGTTTGCAGAGTTGATCTGCTTCACGTTCTTAAAAATGTAATTTTGGAAGCTTTTGTGGGATTTTTCAAAGATACAGTGCACATTTTTGTTACACGTTGTTGAAAAGTGGCAACCTGGGCGAAATCCTGATCTTTGAAATTTCATGTTATTTAGTTTCTCTTGGGTTCACACCTGTGTTCTAAAATAGTTTTTCAGGTACATTGCAACCTGCAGCAATTTTCCCAAGTGAATTTGCTGGTGAGAAGATGGTCTTCACGCATTTTAGTAAATTCACTTATTTTTTTAAAACCATACCAGCTATAGTCGTGTCCCAGTCTTGCTTTCTGCCAGTCAAGTAACCATAACCTACAATAGTGTTTTATGACCTGTTCTTTGAGCTTTGCAGGATTGCTATTTTTAATGGTAAGATTGTATCTTTGTAATATCTCTGCTGTAATTACCTTGTCTGTCAGGATTTACAATTAAAATAGCTGAAACTTGATTTCTAATAATATCTAACATTGGCACAAAAGTTTTGTTTCATGAATGCCATGTTGGAACCTAGTTATAAACTAGTACTTAACACTACATATGGTAGACTTGATAGTCATTTCCTGACAGGTAAGGATTAAGGATAAATTACTTAGACCGTCTTCTGAAAATTATTCAGGATAAGAGAGAATTTATTGATGTGCTGTGATGTTGCCAGTGAGATGGATATAAAATTCAATGCCTGATGTTGATTTTCTAAAACAACTTCAAATTTATATAGTATTGTTGGAGGATTTGACTTTTTTGAACTTGAATTCTAAGTTTTTATATGTTGCATAGAAATTATAAACTGGCATTATTAATAAAACTATCTGAACTATGTAGATTAAAAGCAACTTCTGCAAGAAAGCTCAGTAAGGAGGGATACAATGGAATGTATGTTTGATTGCAGACAGGTGGGAGTATAAGAAATACATAAAGTACTTGTAACTTGGGGGCGATTTTAGATTGGGAGGCCATTGCTTGCAGCTGGGAGTGTGGCATCTTCACCTGAACTGTTGGGACCAGTGTTTAGATGAGTTTTATAATTAGTGCGTGAGAAACTAAATAGTCGGGGGAAGGGATCATGTGAGGGGATTTGTGGTAAGTTAAAATGAAATTGAGGTAACAGAGCAGCAAGGCAATTTGGGTCATGATAACCAGAGTATGGGAGAAAGGGATCAAATGTACAAATTTGAGTGCACCAACAGGTAAGGCCAGAGGTGCAAAACAATGGTACAAAAACTTTTCAAGGCTCATTCAGAATGCGTGCAGTATTGGTAGGAAAGTGAATGAAATGTGAGCACAAATACAAATAATTCTGCAATAGTCACCATTGCAGAGACATGGTGATTAAGGCCAGGGCCTCAATATTGAAGGGCGTTTGACATTTTGAAAAGACCAGTAACAAAGGAAATGTAGTCAGGTTAGCACTGTTAATCCTGAATGCCATTAGTACAGGAGTGAGAGATGGCCTTGACTTGGAAGAGGAAAACATGGGACTAGTTTGGGTAAAGATTAAAAAATAGGAACGATGGATCCCTGTGAGAATAGTTTATAGGCCCCCAAACAGTAGTTGCACTGTAGGACATGGTCTCCAGCAAGAAATTAATGGTGCGTTCAACTATACCAAGAAAAGTACCACAACAATAATGGGTGACTTCAATCCTCCTGTAGATTGGCAAATGTAGCCCAGAAAATGAGTTTATAGAATGTATACGTGGGACACAATGGAGTAGTTTGTTCAAGACCAAAAGTTCCCAACTTGTTTCCTTATGCAGACCATAGGGCCAAAAGGTTTTGGGGACCACAATATACTCAAGCTGTTGGTTGTAAATGTTTTGTTTTACATAACCTTACGGTTGATGGCAGTCTAACTTCTACATCAATGGTTAATAAACTACAGTCTTAAATACACTGCACTTGTCACAGCACATTTACCTGTGGTAAGCCTACCAGTGGAAACAGATGATGCTTATCTAATGAGAACGCTGATATTGTTTTGCAGACATCAAATGTTGGATGTCAGGTTCCAGGGATGACATTCTCAGTTGGAGATTAGTTACAGTGCTAAGTTTATTCTGATAGGGCTTGGCGCATTGAAGACCTGAAAATCCAGTTGCGCAGAGGTAGGTTTTTGGAAAAGGCAGCAGAAGCTTTACTGGGGTGGCACAGTGGGTTAGCACTGCTGCCTCAAGTGCCAGGGACCAGGGTTTGATTCCCAGCTTGGATCACTGTCTGTGTGGAGTTTGCACGTTCTCCCTGTGTCTGAAAGACGTGCTGGTTAGGTGCATTGGCTGTGCAAAGTTCTCCCTCAGTGTATCCGAACAGGTGCCGGAGTGTGGCGACTAGGGGATTTTCACAGTAGCTTCATGGCAGTATTAATGTAAGCCTGCCTTGTGACAAACAAATCAAGTTTAACTTTGTTAGCCTTATTGGACGGTTCTGAGTATTCTAAAGCAACTTTAAGCCAAATATCAGTGAGAGAGTTCTAAGATAAATCCAGTTTAAAGCACTGTCACAGGACAGTTCCACGAGGCTGTCCTGCTGCCTCGAGGCCAGGCTTGCGAGCATGTCATTAAGGCTCTCAAAGGGATTTTCTATCCAGTTGGAGTTTGTCAGAGGAACAGAGCAGTACTCCATTGTTGTATTTTCAAACTTTGCAGGTGCTTTGTCATGTTTCGCACTATTTGAAAGTTGCATTTCTGCTGTGACCAAAACATCTTGACAGATTTGCAGATGAGTTGTAATTTGACGTATCAAGTCATTTGACCCACATCTCTCTTCTTGATCTGCACCTCTATTTTGTCCTGTGGATGAAAAACTGTCACTGATTTTCACTGAAGATTCAGATTGAGGCCATTGAAGTGATTGGCATATATGACAAATATTTTCAATTTGGCAAGCCACTGATAATCGCAAGCATTGAGAGAATTCAAACTTTTGAGTTAGGTTTAAAAAAAAACTTTAACTCGATCATGCAACTTGAAAAGACGTGTGAGTACCTTTCCTTGAGAGAGCCAGCAGTCCTCAGTATGCAGAAGGTGTTGATGGTGATTGTTTCCCATTTTGTCACCTAAGCTGTCGATTGTTACAAATTTAGTGAACGGGCCTTGAAAATAATTGTTTCCACCGCTTCCTCAAATGGCCAAGATATGTTTTCCAGCTAATCCTTCTGGATGCTGCAGTGGATGGATGTTGCTAGTTGAGCCATTGCCCTTAAATGTGTAACAACCCCACTGTGTTGGCCTTAAATCGCATGGGCCTCATCTCTTCTACTTTCAGTACATTGTGACTAATCAATCCCATTTTGAATTGCATGTTAAACATAAATAAAAAAAAACCCTTTTGTGGTTGAGCTTGTGGGCAAGAATTCCATATATCTCAGCACACCTCCCACCCATTTATGAATCATCCCTATTGAATCAGATAGTATGGTTTCAGTTTGGCCATGTCTGTTCGTCTCAGCCAGCCAGCAGTGATCCTAAAGGCTGGCTCAGTGCTGCATCCATAGAAACTACCACCATGTGTGAGAACACAGGAGCAGGCCTTATAGATCCTCCTGCAGAACCAGGTGAACTGCGTGGATAAGCAATATCATGCTCTCTGAGCATGATAGCACTGCAGCACTTGTCAAGGTTGAGCTCATTCTGGTATCTTTCACAATACTTAACATATTTAAGTGTACAGTAGAAGGTCTTTCTATCTGTCCTTAACTTATTCAGTGACTGAATTGTTGACACTCTCCCCTTGTCTCACAGTACCAAAGCTAAATACATTTGCAACTTGTTTTCAGCTCGCTTTTGTCTAACATTGTCTTCAAAAAAGAGCCAACAAGGGAACAGGCTATTCTAGACCAGGTAATGTGCAGTAAGACAGGATTAAAATATGGCAAAGGAGGCTTTAGACAACAGCTATCAGCATGTAATACAATTTCGCATTTAGTTTGCATCACCAGGGAAAAAGTGCTAGGAAAACTAGTGAACCTAAAAGCAGACCAGTCTCTTGGGACTATCAGGCCTGCATCCAAGGGTCTTAGAAAGTAGAAATTGCAGAGACATGGTTTAGCATGTTCTGTAATTGCTTCGATTATGGAATGGTCCCAGCAGATGGTGAACAGATATAAAACCTTTCTGCAAGAAACAAGGAAAACCACAGGCAGCATTTTGATATATCAGAGGAAAAGTTCAAGAATCCATTAAGGAGATTACACCTGACTAAGGCAACCACGATAAGATCAAGCAGAGCTAACGTTGTTTCGTGAAATAGTCTTGGACTAATTTTTCTTTTGAGGAAGTAAAAATCGAGGTGGATAAGGGAGTTTGTACATGAAGTGTTGGATTTCCAAAAGGCAGTCAATACAGTCTGGTTTAGAGGGTAAGATGTTAGTATATTAGATAAAGGAATGGTCTGCTAACAGGAAACAGAAAATAGTGATTTTTCTTTGTGGGTTAGCAAGCTGTAACTGTTGGAGTGCCACAGAGATCAGTGCTGGGACCATGGTTATTTACAGCCTATTTCAATGACTTGGATCAAGGGACTGAATGTGTGGTGACCAAATGGTTGCTGATGACGCCAAGGCAGGTAGAAAGGCAAGCTGTTAAGAAAAGGTAAAGAACCTACAAAGGGCTTTAATTTGGGGAGATATTTAGCAGATGGAGTGAAATGTGGAAATATGTACACACATCCTGTTTGGCATGGAGAATAGAAAGCAGTATACTATTTAAATGGATTGAGATTGCAGAACCAGGCATTGAATGATTTGGTATTATAGAATCCTGACTCTGAAAAAGGAGGCCATTTGACTTTTCAAGTCTACGGGGGATATCTTAAAAGGATTTTTGCAACAAACATTGGGAAAACTAATCATCAAAAATATTTTGCCAGAATATTTTGTTAAATAGCACAGATTTTTTCATTATAAAAAATGAAAAGCTGCATTCTTGAATATAAACATACTTAGTTTGTAGGCCAGTTACTTGATGAGGAAAGACTACACAAGAAAAGGGAGGCCAATATCTGGCCAAATATTTTAGCTACTCAGACCTGTGGGGCCAAGGGCGTCAGTGCCATCTATTTTGGTGACACATTAAAAAGCCCTCATTATGAAGCATTAGCACCAATCCTTTGAAGAGCAAGCCTGTGGAGAATTGGAGGCAAGTTTACTTTGCTGAAAATATTGTCTCACATAGGCGTTATAATCAAATATGATGGCAAATAAGTGAATTTACAGAACACCCCTGAAAAAGCAAGACTTCTATGTTTTAGATCCAGAATAATTAATGCAGTTTTTGATTGCTTCAGCATAGTTTTCACCATAAGAACAGAATAGGTGCAGGTGTAGATCTTATGGCCTGTTGAACATGCTTTGCCATTCAATATGATCATGGTTGGGCTTCATCTCCAATGTCCTCAATTTCTAGGGGATTTTCACAGTAACTTCATTGCAGTGAAAAAGTAATCCTACTTGTGACTAATAAACAAATGTTATGACTTTTTCTGGAGATCAAAATTCTGTCTGTCATAGCCTCCAATGCATTCAGTGATGGAGCAACCATAACCTTCTGGGGCAGAGAATTCACTACCCTTTGAGAGAAATAGTTTCTCCTCTTCTCAGTCCTAAATGATTTGGGCTCATCTGGAGAACGTGCTCTCATTGTTTAGTATCTCTAACTGGTGGAAACAGATCCTCAGTGTCGATCCTATCAAACTGCTTTGTAATTATGTACGTTTTTGAGTTCACCTCTATTGTTCTAAACTGCAGAATTTTGTCCTTTTGAGAAGAGGGCTATCCCCTCATCCCAAGGACCGGTTTAGTACCATCTCCAATGCAAGTGTATCCTTAAATGTGGAGACCCTCCAGATGTGGTCTCTGAAGTACAACAATAATTAGACAGTTCCTCTTGTACTTGAATACACTTGCAATGAAGGCCAACGTGCCATTGTTTTCCTAATTGTTTGCTGCACCTGTGCACTAACCTGCAGTTTTCCTTGGACAAACACACCAATGCTTTTTGAACATGAATACTTTGATGTTTCACACCTTTTTTAAAAAAAATCTGCTTTCAGATTTTCAAGACCAAAATGAATTATTTCACACACCCTGAATTATACTCGCACCTTGTTGCCCACACAATTGATCTCTGTGCCTTTGCCACAAGTTTGCTGTTATCAGTGATGTTTGTGTTGAGTTGTTGGTAATAAACATAATTTTGCATGTTCAAAGTATGTGCAATAACTTGTTATATTTGTACTTCATTTGTATTTCAATGGCGAGGGCATTAAACGTGTACAAGTTCATGATCTGGAATTCTGAATTTTATTTCGCGTGTAAAAATATAAACTTGCTGGAAGTTGCAAAATAATTCTTGATAATTTTAACAGATTTTTGAAATGAAGAATTTATTTTAACGAAGTGAGTGTGAGACCTTTAAGACTTGAATAGCAGATTAGCTGTCAAGACATGCGTTCTAATCAGTATTCTGTAAACTGTGCACCTTTTATATGCCTTGTTTCTGATCAGAACTTTCCACTCACCTGACGAAGGAACAGCGTTCCGAAAGCTTGTGGGTTTACTATCAAATAAACTTGTTGGCGTTTAACCTGGTGTTTTGAGACTCCTTACTGTGAGACCAAAGAACAGGGAAAGAACGTATCTATACATTTAAAAGGATTTTTGCGGGCTTTTTGTATCTACCGCTTTAAGAATTCTAAGGGAGTGGATAGCAGGGAGTTGTGGGGGAACAGGCTTTAAAACAGCGCCAGGTTTAAAAGGAGGCCTGGTGTAGACAGTGGGCAGCATTGGAGTGGGCAGCGGAGTGAGAAGGAAGCAGAGTGAGCTATTAGGGCTTAGGAGCAAAAGGGCTGGGGAGAAAAAGGGCCAGGTAAGTCCGTGTTGAAATTTTCAATATTACTACAGTGAATAATGGAGGGGCATGTGATGTGTTGTTTCTGTATGATGTGGGAGCTGGTGGACCCCAGGGTCCTTCCTAGTGACCATGTCTGCAGTAAGTGCAGGTTGCTGGAGGAGCTCCAGCTCAAGGTAGATGAGCTGGCCTCTGAGCTACAGACACTGAGGCTCATCAGGGGGAGAGAGGGTGCCATTGTCAATGGGGTGCAAGTGACATCCACCCCCCCTAGACTGGCTAACTCTAAGGGTCAGGAACAAGAGGGGGCTGCTGAGAGGAGGAAGGAGGGTGGGGAGCGGATGCCTCAGCCTCTCAATCTGCATAACAGGTTTGAGGTTCTTGCTTCCAGTCTGGACAAGAACGAGGGAGGTGAGGTTAGTGAGCAAACTGCACACAGTACAGTGATGCAGATGCAGGACATAGGCAAAGAGAAGGTGAAAAGGAACGTAGTAGTAATTGGGGATAGTGGGGTTAAGGGTATTGACACTGTCCTTTGTCACAGTGACAAAGTGCACAGAAGGGTGTGTTGTCTGCCTGGTGCTCGGGTCCGGGATGTTGCATCTGGGCTGCAGAGGAACCTGGATTGGGAGGGGGAGAATCCGGTCGTTGTGGTACATGTAGGTGCCAACGATGTAGGCAAAATGTGAACTGAGGATCTGGGGAGGGAGTATGAAAAGCTGGGAATGGAATTAAAAAGTAGAACCGACAAGGTGGTTGTCTCTGGGCTACTGCCTGAACTGAGTGCAGACGGGCGTAAGGTTGATAAGATTAAGGAAGTGAATGGGTGGCTCAGGGATTGGTGTGGGAGGAATGGGTTTGAATTTATGGGGCATTGGCATCAGTATTGGGGTAGGTGGGACCTGTTCAGGTGGGATGGGGTTGGTCTGAACCGTGCTGGGACCAGAGTCCTGGCGAATCGTGTAAATAGGACTGTGGACAAGGCTTTAAACTAATTAGGGGGGGGAGGGTGCGAGGGTAGGTGACATTACAGGGTCTAAAGTTAAGGAGAGGGTACAGGTAAGGGAAGAGGCCGAGGATGTCCCAATAATAAAGGGAGTAGGGGGCGTGAGTATGGTTGGTGGCGTTCTGGCAAGTAGGGTCCAGGTGAAGGCTGGGTTGAAGGCACTTTATCTGAATGCACGAAGCATTCGGAATAAAGTGGATGAGCTGGTGGCGCAGATCGGCACAAATGGATATGATCCAGTGGCCATTACAGAGACGTGGCTGCAAGGTGACAGGGACTGGGAGCTGAATGTCCAGGGGTATCAAGTTTTTAGGAAGGATAGGCGGGAGGAAGAAGGGGGGGGTGGGGGGGTAGCTCTGCTGATTAAGGATAGCATCAGGGTGGTAGCAAGGGATGATATAGGAACCAAAGCAGAACGTGGAATCGTTGTGGGTGGAGATTAGGAACAGCAAAGGGAGGAAGACGCTGGTGGGTGTCGTCTATAGGCCCCTGAATAATGATCTGGAGGTGGGGTGGGCTGTTAACGTGCAAATAAGTGCGGCGTGCCGGAATGGAACGGCGATAATTATGGGGGATTTCAATCTACATATTGATTGGTCAACCCATGTTGGACGCGGTGGGCTCGAGTTGTTGTTCTTGGAACGCTGCCGGGATAGTTTCCTTGAACAGTGTGTGTTGGAGCCGACGAGGGAGCGAGCTATCTTGGATCTGGTGTTGTGTAATGAGGCGGGTAGAATTAGGGACCTTGTGGTGAAGGATCCTCTTGGGGAGAGTGATCATTGTATGGTGGAGTTTCTGGTGCAGATGGAGGAGGAGAAAGTGGGTTCCCGGACACGCGTCCTTTGTTTGAACAGAGGGGAGTACGGTAGGATGAGAGAAGAATTGGCGAATGTGGACTGGGGGAGCGTGTTGGAAGGTAGGTCTGCTGAGGAGCAGTGGAGGATCTTTAAGGAGATCTTTCTTGGTGCTCAGCAGAAATTTATTCCGATGGTTAAAAAGGACCGTAGGAGGAGAGGTAATAAGCCGTGGATAACGAAGGAGGTGAAGGAAAGTGTTAAATTAAAAGCGGAGGCGTTTAGAGTAGCTAAGAGTAGTGGGCGAGAAGAGGATTGGGAGAGGTTTAAATGTCAACAAAGATTGACAAGTTGATAAAGAAGGGTAGGAGAAACTATGAAGTTGGGCTAGCGCTTAATATACAAAAGGATAGCAAGAGTTTTTATAAATATATAAAAAGGAAGAGGCTGGCTAGGGTGAACGTTGGACCCTTAGAGGATGAGAAGGGGGACTTAGTGGTAGGGGATGGGGAAATGGCTGAGGCCCTGAATAACTTTTTTGTTTCGGTCTTCACGGAGGAGGACGTGAATAATTTGCCGGGTGTTAGCGATGGAAAGGTGGTAGGACTGGAGGGTCTCAATGACATTATTGTTACTAGAGAGGCGGTGCTCGACAGACTGGAGGGACTGATTGTGGACAAGTCCCCAGGACCGGATGGAATGCATCCGAGGGTTCTGAAAGAAATGGCGGAGGTGATAGTGGATGCCTTGGTGGTTATTTTCCAAACGTCGCTGGATTCCGGGGAAGTGCCGGAAGATTGGAAAACGGCTAATGTTACGCCGTTGTTTAAGAAGGGTGGCAGGCAAAAGGCAGGGAATTATAGGCCGGTTAGTTTAACGTCTGTTGTAGGTAAAATGTTAGAATCCGTCATCAAGGAGGAAATAGCGAGGCATCTTGAGGGGAATTGCTTGATACTGCAGACGCAGCACGGTTTCGTTAAGGGGAAGTCGAGTCTGACAAATTTATTGGAGTTCTATGAGGATGTGTCTAGGGCGGTGGATAGAGGAGAGCCGGTGGATGTGGTCTTTTTAGATTTTCAGAATGTGTTTGACAAGGTACCTCACAAGACGTTATTGCAGAAGGTAAGGGGACACGGAGTTGGGGGTAGGTTGTTAGCGTGGATGGAGGATTGGTTGTCAAATAGGAGGCAGAGAGTGGGGGTCAATGGGTGCTATTCGGATTGGTGTTTGGTGACTAGTGGAGTGCCCCAGGGGTTGGTGCTGGGGTCTCAGCTATTTACCATTTATACAGATGATCTGGAGGAGGGAACCGAGTGTAGGGTGTCGAAATTTGCTGATGACACCAAGATTGGTGGAACGGCAAATTGCGCGGAGGGTGTGGAGAGTCTGCAGAAGGATCTAGATAGGCTGGGCGAATGGGCCAGGAACTGGCAAATGGAATTTAATGTTGGCAAGTGCGAGGTGGTCCACTTTGGTAGGAATAATGGTAGGAAGGACTATTACTTAGGCGGCGAAAAACTGCAGCAGGCGACGGTGCAGAGGGACCTCGGGGTCCTTGTGCATGAGTCGCAAAAACCCAGCCTGCAGGTGCAGCAGGTGGTCAGGAAGGCTAATGGGATGCTGGCCTTCATAGCGAGGGGGATTGAATATTAAAGTAGGGAGGTCTTGCTGCGGCTGTATAGGGCATTGGTGAGGCCGCAGCTGGAGTACTGTGTGCAGTTTTGGTCGCCGCACTTACGCAAGGATATGTTGGCCTTGGAGGGAGTGCAGAGGAGGTTTACTAGGCTGATACCGGAGTTGAGGGGGTTGATCTATGAGGAGAGGCTGAATAAACTAGGCTTGTACTCGTTAGAGTTTAGAAGAATGAGGGGAGATCTCATTGAGACGTGTAAGATGATGAATGGGATGGATAGGATAGAGGTGGAGAGACTCTTCCCGCTCAGAAAGGACAGTAGGACTAGGGGGCACAGCCTCAAGATAAAGGGTGGGGGGGGGTGGTTTAGAACGGAGTTGAGGAGGAACTTCTTCACTCAAAGGGTGGTGAATCTCTGGAATTCTCTGCCCGCTGAAGTGGTGGAGGCTGCCTCGCTAAATATTTTTAAGACGCGGGTTGATGGGTTTTTGATAAGCGAGGGGATTAAGGGTTATGGGGAGAGGGCGGGAATGTGGAACTGAGCCACGACAGATCAGCCATGATCTTATTGAATGGCGGGGCAGGCTCGAAGTGCGAGATGGCCCACTCCTGCTCCTATTCCTTATGTTCTTTGCTAAGGGGGAGCTTAAAAAAAGTTTTGCTGCAACTATTTGCTGTTTAACCTGATTTGTTCAACTCATTTTCCTAAGTTGTCATTGTAAAATTCTGGTAACTAGTTTCTGCAAAATCAATTCCTAGAATTATAGAGTCATAGAGAGTCATAGAATTATATTCTATAAATTTGTTAATTGTAATCAGATTCGTGTGCTTTAACACAAGAATAGAGTTAAATGAAGGGGAAATGCTTCCACGTGTTGCAGTTGCCAACTCTGGATGTATGCTTGAGGTTTCATCAAATGCACCACTTCGTTAGAAATACAGATCTGTTTAGGAGTAGACAGGACTAGCTTCAGAGTGAAGTGAGAGCAGGTAATCGTCATTGATGCTTGTACTTGGAAGCTGAGTTTTTCCCATTGGGAGATGCTTCTGGACAGGGAGAGAATCCAGAAGAGAAGAGCACAAACTTGGATTTGTATTGAACGACAGCTCAGTGGAAGTGGTGAATCATCAGGATGTTGTCCATTTGCCTGATTTGGAAAATGGATATGCACCTATAAAATGCATTTAATTGCTCTCAGCTTATTCCAAGTCATTTTTCGCATCTCCCTTTTTTTATAGCAACAAATGTTGAAAGCAAATGAAGTGAAAACAAGTTAATTAAAAAATATGTCCTCTGTTTCTCTCTGGGGACTTGCACGCAGTAGTGTGCAAGAGTATAATCTTTGATCCCTGTAGATTCCTGGACAATTCTGGAGGGTTGGAAACTCTACATATGGGTAATAGAAGGTATTAATTCTCTACCATGTGGTGCAATTATTATAAACTCCAGTTATTATTTTGATTGCTGGTTGAATGCTTATTCATATGTTCGTAAACTGCATGGTTACCACAGCAGCTGTCTAAACTTCAGATGTGCCACATTCTAATCAAAAATGGAGAGAGTCAAATAGTCACTTGACATTTTGAGCACTTTGTTAGTTTATATTTTCAGTAATGCTGAAAGTTGATGACATGAGGCTTATTCCTCATTCTATCCCTCTTGTCTCAGTTGGAGTTCGCTGCAACTGCCACTTCACTGTCTTGATTATAATGCGTACTCTGGATTTTTATAGCTCGGCAGATGCTATCGGGGTTGGGGAAGATTCCCTATTCTTCTGCTTGGATAGTGAAAAAGGAGGAGTTCCCCATGTAACAAACAATTAGTCGAAGTACAGTGATAGAACAACAGAGTTGAAGAAACCAATTAATATGTTTGAAGAGTGGAGCTGGGATAAAATTGTCTCTCTTAGATTCATGAAAATTTGTAATTTCTGGTTGGGCATCTGTGCAGTGGCACTGAGTCCTTCCTTAATACAAGCAATCCCTTTTTTGACCTGTGCATGGATCCACAGTTGTAGCAAGCGATTCAGCTTTTATCCTGAAAATGATGAGCAGCTACACTTCATGTAATATAATATTCCTGACATTTAAATATATTGAATTGAGTGGAGCCAGGGGATATTTTGGCTGACAGAAAAATAGTAAAATATCAGACGGGAGGGGATGGAGAAGGTAAAGTGAGGAAAATGGCCAAAAGGCCACCCATTCAAAACTAATGACTCATGGAATAGATGCAACGATGTCATTAAAACTTGGCAGTAAATGAAAGGAGTGAAATAGCTTCTAAAATTATCCAAGATTTGTAACTCATCTTGGTAAGATACATGGGTGAAGGACGTTACTTTAAAAATACTCTGAATATATATTAATAAACAGAGACTGTTGGCCATTTTAAAAAAAAGCATAAATTCAATTTGGAAATTTATCCAGTGCTTGAGCTTGCACCAGGAAGTCTCACATGGTTAATCTGAACTAGAATAAATTTTTCAGGAAGAGACACTCATGGATCAGAAGTTCAATGCTTTTAAAAAAAAAACGTAATTTCCAACAGTCTTCATGGGCCAAATGGGACATTCCATGCTGTCATGGAAGAAGGAGAGCTCAAAGATTACAATTTTTTGAGATTCGACAGGTCTGTGCAGGTTTTGGTACAAAAGAAGAAGTGATGATGAAATCATTATTGACAGATACAGGAGATCACAGGATTATATTCGTAACCATAGATGAATGAACCCAGGAATGCCTGGGGAGTGTCAACATGCGTTTCAGATGTGATTCAAAATACTATCATGCAGCAAATAGCTCCTCAACGGTAGCCTTCCCCTAATACAACCTCAACTCTCTCGGGCCGTCTGTTACATGTGTCAGGTTGTCTTTTGACACTCTGCTACCTCTGATCTGCCACTTAAACATTCTGATCTCTTAATGGGCTGCCATCAGATTCCTTCTTAGCCACGTTCACCATCATTTACATTCCCCTTGTCTTTTTGTCCATGACACCTTCGTCGATTCCACCTCCCCCCCCCATCCTATCAGTATAAATTTTGTCTTATTTTCTTTTCTTCAGCTCTGATGAAGAGTCATTATGACTCAGACATTAGCTCCATTGTCTCTCCACAGATGCTGTCAGACCTGAGGTTTTCCAGAATTTTCTGTTTGCTTCAGAAACTTACCTTTAAACTATTTCATCGTGCAAAAAAAATGCCTTGTTTATGTAACCTGCCCTCCCTTTACATGCTTGGAGGGCATGGCCCCTTCTGAATGCTGACCTGGAGTGAGGGGAAGATGTATTTGGTGGTGGCATCATTCTGGAGTTGGCAGAAATAGCTATAGATGATCCTTTGAATGCTGCTGGTGGGGTGAAAAGTGAAGGCGGGGGACCCCACCCTAGCTCTGGGAAGGGAGAGGGTGAGAGCAGTGGTGCAGGAGATGGGTTGGACATGGTTGAGAACCCTGTCAACCACAGTAGGTAGAAAACGCGATGAAGGAAGAAAGAAGACAATCAGCTGTTCCATTTTGGAAGGTGTCATCATTGGAACAGATGTGACGGAAGTGAAAGAACTGAGAGAATGCGATGGAGTCTTTGCAGGATGTGGGGTGTGAAGAGTACTCAAAGTAACTGTGGGAGTTGGTGGGCTTATAATGGATTTGTAATTTTTTTAAGCTGTCTGAAGAAGTGAGTGGGAAAGCTGTGGAAAGTAAACAAATGCTTTTAAGGTTGAATTATGTTTCAGGAGTCTGGTATTTCTTGCTAAGGTCTGACTTGCTGAAGGTAGACTGGACTTGACTGAAAGCAGATCCAGCAATGTTCTTTTGGTACCACAAAGAGAAATTGTCAGACGTTTTTATGGTACACATCTATGGCTTTGTATGGGGAGTTTATGTGAGCTTTGAGCACTTTGTTATCAATGAGATTAGAGGGAAATTTAAGATTGCAAGTCAGGCTATGGGGCCTTGAAATATATAGACTTTGACATGAAGCAGAATATGCTGTGGGTAACCTTGAATCGTCACAGAAAGATGATGCAGCCAAACAGAAAAACAGATGAGCTTGATAGGGCAGTTAAATTGTATCAAGTAAATTGTTGTATAATGTTCTAAAGTTTTTCTTTGGGAACTAAGGGGAATCTGTTAATTGTATGTTAATTATATTGCAAATGTAAACTGGTGAAGAGCATTGTTTAAGTACCTAGAGGACTTTTATACTGAGAGCGCAAGACTGCTGGGGGTGGTGGGTAGGAGACAGACTTGTTTAATGCTATATTCTGTAAATAAACCTGTTATCCAGAACGATTGGCATCTACTTTCTTCACCATCTAGCTTGGGATCCATTTAACAGGAATTCTCCAGAATACTTTTCAAAAAAAAGTCAACTTTTCTTTTGTTCTCCTTTCCCACAGTCTGCCCACTCTGGATAAGTTTTGTAATTATAGGTTTTTGTGCAGATGGACATAATTACAGAAATCAATCCTGAAATTTCAAGAAAGTCTTGTAATAAAGATGGATTTTCACTTCAGTCACAAAGTCAGTGACTCTACACTGTACCACATGGCATATACCCTATTATAAAAACAGCATGTCTTCTCACTAGTGGTGAATAGCACCACAGGACATCCACTAAGAATGTATTAAAATAGGCGTATCAGTGCTCTCCAGATGTTGCAATCTGTGACAGATGCAAAGTAATTTTCCTTTTGAAAATAAAGGGGACAAGATGTTAGTTACTTAATGCTTCGTGTTTGAGCTAAAGTTGTTCACCCATCATCATCGATGAGGACCTCAACACAATTAGTTGTTTTGAGGCTGGATGCGATGTGTGACTGATCAGGCCAATTTGGGCACGGAATGTCCATTTTACAGACTTGTGTAGGCACTGTAGTTGTTGCACTGATGGCTCTGGACTTGCGCATCTTGCGCTTAAGTTGTGCTTAAGCAATGCACCTTGCTTCATAAGCTTGACAGCCCTTGTGGATGAGGCAGCACCAGTAGGGCGGTTTTGTGCCAGTGTTTACCAGGTGGTCGTGTCTATATCAGGCGACTTCAGGGAGGCCTTAAGTGCGTTTTTGTAATGTTTCTTCTGCCCTCCATGCGAGCATCTTCCAGCAGAGAGTTCCCCACTTGTCCGGCATACGAATGACATGACCTGCCCACCGAGTCTGTGCTCGCATCAGCAGTGTGTGGACTGATGGTAGACTTGCTGTAGAGAGAACTTCAGTGTCTGGTACTTTGTCTTGCCACCTGATGCATAAAATTCTGCTTAGGCAAGTCATGTGGAAATGATTGAGCTGTCTTGCATGCCTTCGATACACAGTCCATGTTTCACGGGCATCAGGAGAGTAGTGAGTACCGCTGTGCTGCAGACCTTCAGTTTTGTTGCTGAGTTGATTCCTCGACGTTCCCATACAGTGGAGTGCAGTCTGCTGAAAGCAGAACTTGCCTTTGCAATTCTGCAGGTAACTTCTTTATCAATGGCCGCTGCTTGGGAGAGGTGCTGCTAAAGTGAGTGAACTGGTCCACTGCCTGTAATTTCTGCCCTTTGATTGTGATTATTGGTTCTGTGTATGGTGCATGAGGAGCAGGCTGGTGCCCGACTTCGGTCTTTTTTAATGTTGGTGAGTCCAAAGTTGTCACAAGCTGTGGAAAATTTGTCCATACTGACTTGCATCTCTGGCTCTGAGCCAGAATACAGAGCGCAGTCATCAGCAAGGTGGAAGTCTCTCAGAACAGTCTCCTTCATTTTGGTAATAGCTTGAAGTCTCTTCAAGTTGAAGAGCTTCCCATCCACTCTGTATTTGAGACTGATTCCAGCTACACTGTCCTGGAAGGCATCATTCAGCATGGCAGTAAACATTATGCTGAACAGTGCGAGCATACAGCCCTGTTTGATGCCATTGGCGACTGGGAATGCCTCAGAGGATTCTCTGACATCCAGTACTCTGGCTAACATGCTATCATAGAACTGGCGTACCATCTGAATGAATTTGGGGAGGTGGGGTGGGGGGCAGCCGAACTTGGACATGAACCCCCACAGGCCTTGTTGGCTGACAGTGTCAAAGGCTTTCGCGAGGTCAAAAAAGGCTGTGCAGAGCTTGCGATTCTGCTCTTGACACTTATGAAGTTGGCGTGTAGCAAAAATCATGAGCTAAAGTATGAAATTTCAAAAAACTAATTTCTGGACTTGAATGATCTGACCTTTTTGTTTTACTTAACAAGGAGACTTTGATGCTGAGCAATAAGGATATGAAAAGCTGCATCTGACCAACTGGTTCGAGTGCTGGAATTCTGGTACCCAGCTCTCCAAGTACTTTTCTATTTCATTCTTTTTGCTGCTTTTCCTTATTCAAATTTGGTTAAGCTGAAGATTAGGAGAAGATTGGTGGTTGTGTTAATGCACTGAATAAATCCTGAATCAGAATAATTGAACTGGTCATGACCAATTGCGGATAAATGCAACTGAATAAGAAAACTGGTTTTAAACTTTAGTTCCCCAAGAGGTGCCATTGTGCAAAGCTCAGCAGCACCCACGCCTGGGCACTGATGTTCTCAGTGGATACATTTCAGTACTGGCACAAGAATATCATTCGTGCATTACTTCGTACAGCATGCTTTTCATTCAAAAAATCATAAAATGGGGCGGGGATGGGATATTCCTGCATGTCCGTGTTTCCCTTTGCTAAATTAATTCCCTTTTATCCAAATTCTGAATCCTTGTCATCTTCCACAATATCCTCCTTACTGCACAGCATGATGTATTTTTGCAGCCCTTTGTCAGATTGCAGAAACATTAAGTATTGATTTCCCAGCACTTGATTTTTACCTTCCAGTGAGTATTGGTAGGCTTTATTTTCACTTTGGTTGAGTTGTAGAGGGAAGTCATGGTGCACTTTCTTATGAACATAGTTGATCATCAATGTGAGGGCACCCCAAATCCCAGAAGGGAAATTTGGAACCCTGGGAAGTGAAAATTTGGTGCAAATGTGAAGAGGTGCTCATGATTTTTTGCTTTCTAACTTGTTCGTCTTCAGAAAGTGCTTTTGCCCTGTTACAAGAGTAGAAGCTTGTTACTTGGTGAGTATTTCAGCTGCTGGGAGGACGCAGTGAGTTTAGAAAAGACAATTGTGAAGTCATGGGAAACTGGGAAATGGATTGGCAGGTCAGGGCTCCTCATAAGGGGCAATGTGTGAAAAACAAACATATGAAATAAAGGAAAGTTCGGGTGTATGTATGGTAACGCAACAAATCCAAAATAGAAGAGTTGTGTGGTGATAGTGCAGTTGATAGAAATGTATACTTTACGCTGAAGGGGAATGGTCAAACATTTAGCTTTCGCTTGCAAGGTAGCAGGTTTGTGTGGAAAACATGTTGGGATAGCAGAAAAACACTCATGTTAACTTTGCCAATGCTGATATTAAGTAGAGTGAGTTGACTTTAGTTTACTTAACTTCCCCTGGGATTTCTGATTATTCTGATTGATAGGGTCATGTAATGATGTGGTTTATTTAGAGCTGTCACAGGAAAAAAAGCTTGTGCAGAAAAGATTTCAGTTTGCAGCTGAAGCCAGGTTGAAGCTCGAAGAATTTTACAGGCCTCAGGAACTCATTTTTCTCAGTTAAAGCTTCAGATTCTCTACACTAATTATACCAAGTATATTATGGTTGATAACTATTTGAAGTAGCGTTTAAGTTTAAGAATGTTGCTTATTTGGAACTGAAAACGTGATGTTAGTAATTGAAGTTGTTTCCTTTTTATTTGTAAATATTGTACAACTGCTAATAGTTGCTTAATTTTTTGAAATTGTACTTAAACTGTGTTTTTAAATAAACTTTGTTTTACTATAAAAGATACTTGTTGGTGGAATTACTCCTGGAGCAAAACATGCTCTCCTCACAATGCCAAAATGGGAAAATTGCAGTCTAGCCTGGTGCCCTAATATAATTTGTGGTTCTACTCTGGGTCACCTACAGTTACTGCAAGTGAAGTAAAGATTAGATATGGTAGGGCTGCTCAGTCAAGTGGAATGCATGTTCTGTAATATGTATGAAGTCAATAATGCTACTTACGTCCTAGCTGATATATGCAGAAAGTGCTGCCAGCTGTAGAAACTTGGGCTTCGGTTTCAGAGCTTGAGTGGCAGCTGGAGTCATAGTGCCACATCTGCAAGGCTAATGTGGATAGCATGTTCAGAAGAGGTGGTCACACTGCACCATAAGGGCCTGGAGACATGGTGACCACCATGCAGCCCAAGAGAATGAGGCGTGTATTGCAGGAATCCCCTGGGGCCCTGCTCACCAATTGGTTTTCCATTTTGGAAGCTGCTGTGAGCTCTGGTTTCTCAGGAGCACAGTCAGAGTCAGGTTTGTGCACTGCGAGTGGGTCAGCTTTATAAGAGGTGAGGAAGGAGAAGGGAGGAGCAATAGTAATACTGGATTGATTAATTTGGCAACAATGGGGTGTTTCTGTGACATATGTTCCCTCCCTGTTGGCAGTGCTGAGGATGTCACAGAGCAGCTGCAGAGCGTACATCTGTGACAGGGTGAACAGCCAGAGGTGGTGCTCCAGATAGGTGCCAATGACTTGGGTAAGAAGGGGGATGGGGTCCAGCAATCAGAATTTGGGACACTCAGCGGAAAATTTGCAAGCAAGCCTTCAAAAGTTCTAATCTCTGGATTACTCCTCGTGCCAAGTGAAAGTGAGTGCAGAACTAAGATGAGGCAGATGAATACATGGCTGAAAAGATGGTGCAGGACACAGGGCTTTTATATTCCTGGGGCACTGGGACTGTCTCTGGCAGAGATGGCACCTGTACAAGCTGGGCAGGTTGTGTCTCACCAGAGTTGGGATTGAATTCCTTGAGGGATATTTTTCTAGTGTAGTTGGGGTTTTAAGCTAATTTGGTAGGGATGTGGGAACTAGGAGGAAATATCGGAGAGGAGTGCCAAGTCTTTCAAAATACTGGGTGGGGGACAGAACACAGTAGAATAGAAAATAGCAAGTTAATAGGTGAAATCAGAGCAGGGGAGAAAGGATTGATATCTAAATCAGGATCACTGTGTGTGCATGTGAATGCATCAATGTAGTAAATCAGATGGGGAGGTTACAGGCACAGATTGCATTGTGCAGATATTATTTTGTGGTCATAACAGACCCAACTCAAGGAAGGGGAGGACTGAATGCTAAATATTCTTAGGTACAACATGTGTTCAGAAAAGGTAGGAAAGTGGAAGGGGCAGCAGAATTGGTGAGAGACCATTCAGCATTGGAGAATGACAATGTCCCAGAGGATTCGAGGACAGGGTTAGTTTGTCTAGATCTATGGAACAAAAAGGATGCAATGACATAGTTTATAGACTGCCAACCAGCGTGAAGGATGGAGAAGAACAAAGTTGTATTGAAAGTACAGAGAGATGCAAACATTATAGGGTTAGTTTTTTAATGGGGATTTTAAATACCTGAATATAGACTGGGCACTGCTAGTGTAGAGGGTGGAGAAGGGCAAAAGTTCCTAGATTGCATCCAAGAAAACTTTGTACAGCAGTGTGTAACTAGTCCTACAAGAAAAAACGCATAATTGGCCTGGTTCTTGAATTGAGGTGGACGAAGGGGATGATGTGTCAGAGGGGGAACATTTAGGAGACTGTGACTATTCAAAGGTTTAGGATGATGATAGAAAAGGAATAGAGGCAATCCATTGCTTATTTAATTAGACTAAGTAGCCTTATTCCTCCTTTCATTATTTATACTGGCATGAGACTTTGGGATGTCCCTTCATGTTGCCTGACAGTCTTTTCTCAACTGTAGTTTCTACCTCACACCAATAAGGACACTTGTTCTTCCTCATAATTTCATTCCATTGCTTATTTAATTAAATGGGGTAGAGCTGACTGCAATGGGGCAAGAATGGAGTTGAACTGTTCAGATTGGAACTGGTTTGTGAAGAAAAACCTGAACAGTGGGCTACCTTCGAAACAAAAATGATCTGTGCAGAATCAAGGTATGGTCCCTTAAAAGGAAAGGTAGGACGAATAAATTCAGAGTTCCCTGGATGAAAAAGGAGATAGAAATTGAGGAAGAACAAGTGTGCTTATTGGTGTAGGGTAGAAACTACAGTTGAGAAAAGACTGTCAGACAACATGAAGGGACATCCCAAAGTCTCATGCCAGTGTAAATAGTGAAAGGAGGAGTAAGGCTGCTTAGACACTTGAAAGAAGATTTACATGTGGGGGAAGGAGGCATGGTTGAGGAATTAAATGAATACCTTCACCAGTCAGGGAGATGCAACTCGGTACATGATGACTATTGAGGAAGTTCTGTCCTGGAAGTGTTGAATGGACTGTTACGACTGAAATTTGACAAGGCATGAGATGCATCCAAAGATATTAAAAGGAAATGAGAAAGGAAATTGCAGAGGTGCTGGCCATAATCTTCGCGTCTTCTGTAGATTCAGGACGTGTCAGAGAACTGGAGAATTTTAATTGTTAGGCTCTTATTCAAAAAAACTTGCATGGAGAATCCCAGCAATTACAGACATCAGTTTAAGTTTAGCTTCTAGAAACAATTATTAGGGATTGAATTAGTCACAAAAATACATGAATTGATTAGGATAAGCCAGCATGCATTTCTGAAGGGGAAATGGTGTTCAACTAGCTGGAGTTTTCTGAGATAAGAATCGATGAAGGTAATGCTATTCATGTGGTGTGCAAGGACTTTCAGAAGGCATTCGATATGGTGCCACACAACAGACTTGAGAAAAATTATAGCTCTTGGAATAAAAGGGACAGTAGCAATGTGGTCACAAAATTGGCTGAGGAATACCAAGCTACGAGTCAATATATGAGATGTTTTTCAGACTGGCATTAGGTTTGTAATGGTATTCTCTTGGGGTCTATTTGGATGTTTGCATTTTCCCTGATGATGTTGATCTGGATTCCATTGTGCGTGGGATTGTTTCGAAGTTTGCAAATGATGACGAACTTGGAAATATTGTCGTATTGTCAGCTGTGAAGATGACAATGTAGAACTTCAAAAGGGCACAGACAAGTTGGTGGAGTAGGCAGATAGGTGGTAGATGAAGTTAAATGCAGTGAAGTGCAAGGTGATGCATTTTGGTGCGAAGAAAATCAGGGGTAAAATTCTCAAAAGGGTGCAGCAGCAGAGGGACTTGGGCGTGTATTTCATTCAAGGTGGCAGGACAGGTGGCGAGAGAAGCTAATTAAAGCATGTAGTATTCTGCACTTTATTAATAGGGACGTAGAGTACAAAGGCAAGGAGGATATGTTCAACTTGGATAAGATAGTAGTTAGCCATCAGCTGGAATATTGTGTACAGTTATGGATGCCACACTTTAGGAAGGATGTGAACACGTTTGAGAGTGAGGAGGTTTACAAAAATAGTTCCAGGGATGACAAACTTCAGTTATGAGGATAGATTGGAGAAGTTGGGACTGTGCTCCATGGAGAGAAGTAGACTGATAAGTGATTTGATCATAATTGAGAAGACTGGGCAGAGTAGATGGAGAGTTGTTCTTCACACGTAGGTTTACATTAACACTGTAATGAAGTTGCTGTGAAAATGCCCCCAGTCGCCATTCTCCACCATATTGTTGTTCAGATACACTGAGGGAAAGCTTAGCATGGTCAGTCAACTTGCATATCTTTTCTGTGGGAGGAAACTGGAACATCTGAAGGAAGCCCACATAATGTGGATATGCCAGCGTTGGACTGGGGTAAACACAGTAAAAAGTCTGACAACACCAGGTTTAAGTTCAACCGATTTATTTGATAGTATGCTCACTAGCTTTCGGGGTTAGCCCCTTCGTCAGGTGAATGGAGAGTTCTGGCCTCCATGGACTAACTCTGAAAGCTAGTGAGCGTACTATCAAATAAATCGGTTGGACTTAAACCTGGTGTTGTCAGACTTTTTACTGTGGAAACCCACATAGTCAGAGGGAATACGTGCAAACTCCACATCATTACCCAAGGCTGGAATTGAATTCGGGTCTCTGGTGCTGAGAGATTCCAGTGCTAAGCACTGTGCCACCATGCTGCCCATGACTCAGTTGACTTCTCTTAGCAATTGCTGTGAATTGACAGTTTACCTCAGGATGTTGTCTTAATGGCACTTGAGCCTTTTGGCCTTAAAAACTCAAGTTGTTAAACAGTTCTGACTGCGACACTGGAACTCGCTCAGCGTTAACAATGAGACAAGGAAGAACTGCACAACTTGTCAAATCTTAGTTTTGAATTAAACCTTTGGATGAGTTGTCACAAACTTGGCTGACTTTCACAATTAGTGTTAATTGGCTTAAAAGTATTTTCATATGAACAACTCTCTCTTGCAAAGTTTCTTGAGGGAGGGTGCATTACCATTCCATTGTACGCGAATGGCTCACCATAATTTTGATGCTTTAAACTTGAACACTGGATATGACCCTGAAATCTCAAGATTTATTGTAGTTCTGGAAGTTATTTCCTGCTGGCAAGCATTTTTCAATGCTTATTTTGTGTGTCAGCTGTTTGCCTTGTTTGAGTTATTAGCTAATGGGATACTGCATCTTGCAATGTCTAAGTCTAGAAATACATACATTTTGTTACATAGCTAAAGGTGATTTTAAATATATATTTACCATGTTTAAAAACTAAATTGCCACGTCTTGGGCCACTTATATGTTGGAAGCAATATTGTGGGGCCATTGCTGTCCACTTGTTTGTCGTGAGCGGTACTCTGATATTCCCAAAAGTTTTCTAGTGCCTTTGGAGCTAAGTGAAAGTGAAAGTTATGTAATGTCCTCTCCATTTGAAAAATGGGCTTATTGATGATGAGTACAGTGGTGCTAATGTATACTAATGTTTCATGCAGTTAGAATGGTATGTTATATGACATTTAAATGTCATAATGGCACAGTGGCACAATGGCTTGCACTGCTGTTTCTTAGCTCCAGGGACCTGGGTTTGATTCCTGGCTTTGGTTACTGTCTGTGTGGAGTTTACACATCCTTCCCATGTCTGCATTGGTTTCTTGCCACAGTCCAAAGATGTGTGGGTTAGTGCATTAACCATGCTAAATTGCCCCTTAATGTCTCAAGATGCGTAGATTAACGGGATAATTATGTGGGGTTATGGAGGTAGGACCTAGGTGGCATTGTTGTCAGTGCTGACTTGATGGGCCAAATGGCCTCTGCACTGCAAGATTCCTGTGGGTTTCTAAATGATTGAAAATACAAATTTCTGCCTGATGCATAGTTTTTATTTGTGACTTGAGTCTTGTGATTGCTGAGCTCCAGAGTCTGTGTTCTAAAGTCAAACTTTAAAAATATAGCTTCATATTGCTGCAGTATGAAGTTTATGGACAATTTTAAGCGCATTTTGAGTCCAAAATGACTGTGCATAAGTTGGGTGTTTTGGCATGGTGCAACACCACACAAAGTCTGTACATGTGTCTTGCCCCAGTATTGCAGTGTAATACTTGGAGTAAATAGTTATTTGAAAGTGCTTGTTAGAGTGGACAGAGGATATTTTTCAGGTGCGCTCAAGTAGAATGGATAACTGAGCGGCACATTCCGAGGAGTACATTTGTGTAAAGAATATTGATATTAAATCCATCCACTATCATGTTGTGTTCATCATTGGAGATAACATTGTCTAAAGTGTAACGAAGCTGTTGATAAGAGGTATGGCAGATACTTAATCAGATTATAGATTTGCTGAGCATCAGGTGCAGCAACATTGCAGAAGCAGAAGCAAGCACTGTCTCCATTACTGCTACTGCCATCTCTAATCAACTTTGAACATCTTGAATAAGATGTTTGATACATAGGGCGGCCACTGGGAAATTACAGACTTCATCACAAAGCAAGTGCAAGTTTGTGGATTGCTTTCACCATCTTGGAGACTGGCTTAACAAAAGCATATGAGTTTCCTTGGATTGTTCTTTGTGCTGCTGAGATGAATTGTATTCTGCCCTTGCACATTGTTCTGAGAGAGAGAAAACATCTTTGTGTCACACCCATGAACTGTCACAACTGGTTATGTTTGTGTAACTTGTAGGAGGACTGAGGTGGAGTTTCTCTGGGCCTCTTGTTTACCAGTTTTAAATCAGAGAAAATATGTAGGGATAAAATCAATATATCTTCACTGAACAGAGTTAGTATTATTTGATGCATTGGTGTCTCAACTGCTTGTTGATTTTCAACTGCTTACTCCAGCAGAATCTTCGCCAAGGTTTTTTGACCATGAGAGTACTGGAGACTGAACTGGTGGAAACAAAAGCCAAATACTGCAGATGCTGAAATAAAGTCCAGAAATGCTGGAAATAGTCAGCACGTGGGGCAACATATGCAGAGACTTAAACTGAGTAAACGTTTCAGATCAGTGGCCTTTAATCAGAGTGCATCCCTTTGTTTGACAAAGGTGTCAACCTGAAACAGTAACTGTTTCCCTTCACAGATGTTATCTGACCTTTTGTAATTTCTGGTACTTCAAATGTTATTTCAGAAGTTGGTGGAGTCTTCTAATCTCAACCTTTCACTGTTCCTGTGTGAAATTTATAATTCATAGCAGAATGCAGATCTACAGACAACCTGAAAGGCAGGCAGGATCTTAGTTTAATGTTTCACCTGAAAAGCAACGCATTTGATTACTTCAGTGCTGCTTTGAAGTGCCAGCCTCAAGTTGCTGGAGTGACAATTGAACCCACAATCTTCTGACTCTCCCAAGGGCAGAGTACTTGGAGCTAAGGTTAACTCCGATACCAAATTGAAAAAGACTTAAACTTCTGAATTATAAAGGGAGAAAAAAAAGAGCTATAATTTAAGTAACTTTTAGTTTTCAAATGTTTCCAATACTGCTACATTGTTAGGTTTCCATAGATGTAACTTGGAAAATTTACTTAATTTGTTGTTCATACCTTTTGGGGCTATTCCTTCCTTTGAAGTACAGTTCAATATTTAAACCATAGACTTTACTTCCTCTGAGGAGGGGTGAAATAAAACTCAAGTTTCAGATTTGTTTAATAATGAGCTCATTGAGGTGTCAGTCCCCATTCCCCTCCCCAGCTCCCATAAATTATAAAATAAACAGTTTCAGATTTGAAATTCAGTTAGTGTACTGAAAAAGTCTGGTTTCTTCAGTCGATATGTAATTTAATTGCACTTATGGTGTTCTGAGAGGAAATTTGAAACTATTTGTAGCAAGCCCTCCTCCTGTTAGTGGACTGAGAAAATGACCATTTTGTTGAGCATTGGGAAGACTGAGGCCATCATCTTAAGTTCCCATCACCAACGCCATATCCTTCACTTGGAAATATATCCTCCTGGTTGACAATTGTCACTGCAAGAACCTGACTTTTTAAGCAATTTGTTCATTCTATTTGACCATATCTCCTATTCATCACTGCCTACCATCAGTCCATGTTATAAAAAATATAGTTGTACTCAGGATTATTCAGGCTCAACTGAAAGAGGTACCTGTTGCTGAAGCTTTTGATGCACTCAACAGGACACAGATAAGAGAACTTAATTTTTGTTGTATCATGTGACTACCAGCAGTCAATGGACTTGCAGATTTGCGAAACAAAAGACCAAAGAGCGTGATTATCATGGCCATTTGCGAACATCTTTCAGTTTCATGCTTTTTGAATCACAGATCTGAAAGCAAACTTGTAGAATCTTGGCAGACATTTCTTAGCTATCAAGGTGGAAAACTGCTTTAGGTAATCTGACAGAAGCAGCAACAGTGACTTGTATTGAACATAAATTATCAAAGCTGTTATTACAAGTGTTAACAAACCAACAACTGAATCAGAGCCACGTGAGATTTTGGGCTAGGCGACTGAAGGTTTCGTCAGAGGATTAGGTTTTCAGAAGCAGCTTAAAAGAAGATAGAGAGGCTATGAGATGTAGGAATGGAATTGCAGAAATCGAGAGAAATTGCTCAAGCAGAATCTGGAGGAGAGAGAAATATTAGTGCTACAAGTTCATGACTTTTTATCAGAATTTGAGAGCTTAGGGCTGAAGGCCCAGCTGCCAACGTGGAGTGATTGATAGCTGAAGTGCTTATGACGAAATTGAAGATTGTCAGGGCAGAAGGGAAGGCACTTGTAAAAGTACAGGTGATCACAGGTAAGGAGGGATGAAGTTATGGAGGGACTTAAAAATAAGGTACCAGAATTTTAAAATCAATTTAATGACTCTTGGTGTTGACCTTTTAAAACAAAAAATTATTAGAATGCAATTATAATTGCAAATAATGTTTTGAGAATGTATCATTATACTCCATTCCAAGTTTCTACAGTTCATGAATAGGAAGATTAAAGGACAAAGAATGGTTCTTATTTAATTGAACCTACGTTCATGACCCAAAATTTGGAAGAAGGCCAGTGTCTTGATTCTTGTCAACAGGCCTCTGTAATCATGTTGTCTCGACCACCAGATAATTCAAATTGCATTGCAGAAACTGGAATTAAACTTAGTAATTTGAATTGGGTGCAAGATTAATTGACTGTGGATGTTGAATTTATTTTTTAAAGCATCTGATAATTTGAAGAAGTACTTATTACTTTGGAGCACAAATAAGCCCTTCAGCTATTCAAGCCTGCTCTGCCATTCAGTAAAATCATGGTTGATCTGTTGTAATCTCAACTCCGTATTTTATCTGTCCCTAATAACCTTTGACTCCCAAGAATCTTGTTTACCTGTGCCTTAAAAATATTCAACTGCTTTGTCTTTTCATTTGTTTTAAGTGGGAATATTTATTTTTAAATTGCCTTCAAGCATTCTTTATCCCACAAGGGTAAACACCCTTTCAGCATTCACCTTTATCAGGACCCCTCGGAATTTTCATATGTTTCGTTCAGATTATCTCTCACTTTGCTAAGCTTCAGCAGATACAAACTTAGTCTGCCCAACCCTCCTCCTTAAGATAATCCCCTCGCAGATAGCAGTAGATTGAACTCTCTCTGAACTGCTTGTGTTGCATTTATGCCCTTCTTAAAATAAGGAGACCAAACTATACACAGCAGTCGAGATGTGGTCTTGCCAAGACTCCAGATAATATATTCCCATTCCCTTTGCAATAAATGACCATGTTTTACTGAGAACCCATCAGAAAGGTACAGTGACAATCATGCAGAATTTTTGTCTACATAAAATCAGATAGGCAAAGGTAGTCTAGTTCATGAAACGTTTCGAGGATAGTTTTGGAGAGCAGCACGTTCAACAAGATATGTTTGGTTAATGACCTAGTGAGGGTGAGCGTAAGACATAGCAGGTCAGAAATTTGGCTCATTGAGTCTGCCCTCCCATTCACTTATATAGCGACTGATCTGATAATCTTCGGCCTTATCCCCATAGCCTTTGACTCCCTTACTGAGTAAAAATCTTGTCTATCTTTGCCTTGAACAAATTTAATGACACAGACTCTACAGTCTCTTGGGGTAGAGAATTCCAAAGATTCACTGCCCTAAAATAGAAATTCCTTCTCATTGCTGTCTGTTAGGGGCTACCCCTTATTTATGCCTACTGTTCCCAGACACAAGGGGAATCAATCTCTCAGTATCTACCCTGTCAAACTCCCTGAGAATCTTCTGTCTCAAAAAGGTCGCCTTTCATTCTTCTAAATTCCATGGAGTACAGACTCAATCCCTCCTCATCAGAAGATCCTTCCATACCTGGGATCAACTTCTTTGGACTCTTTCCAATGCCAGTATATCTTTCCTTCACTAAGGGGACCAAAACTGTTCACGGTATTCCAGGTGTGGCCTATCTAGTGGTGTTTGCTAATGTTTCTCTTTAGATATTCCATTCCCTTTAAAATGAAGGCTAATATTCCATTAATCTTCCCTATTACTTGCTGAACTTGTATGCTAGCCTTTTGTGATTAATGCACAAGGATCCTAAATCCCAGCTTTCTGCAGTCCTCCTCCATTGAAATAATGTTCAGCTCCTTTATTTTCGTAGCCCAGTACATTTATATTTTCCTCCATTACATTCTTTCTGCCAAGTTTTTGTCCATTCACCTAACCTGTCTATATCCCTGTCTGTGTTATCTTCACCATTTGTCTTCCTGCTTGTTTCTGTGTGACTTGCAATCTTGGCAATAGTACATTTCCTTTCTTCCTCATCACTGATATGCATTATAAATAATTGTGGCTGAACCCTGTCGCAGTCAACGAGTTACAAGTTGCCATCCTGGAAATGCTTCTCTTATCCCAGTGCTGTCTTCTGTTCAATCCTCTGTCCATGCTAATATGACATCCAACACCATGGGCCCTTGCCCCTTGTGCGGTACCTTATCCAATGCACTTTGGAAATCCACTCGTTTCCCTTTATCTGTACTTTTTTTTTAAACCACCTCAAATAACTTTAATAAATTTGTCAGGCCTGACTTCGCCTTTATGAAGCCGAGCTGACTCTGCTTGATTATATTATGTATTTCTGAGTGTTCTGCTATTACATTTTCTTAATGATATGCCATGCTAACTGACCTTAAGTTGCCTTTTTTTTGTTTCCCCATACCCTTTTTGAGTAAAGATATTATACTGGCAGTCCTTCAATCCTTTGGGACTTTTTCAGAATTTAAGGAATCTTGCAATATTACTACCAGAGCATCCACTACCTTGGTTGATAGCAATGGTCACGATTGAATTTTACTTTGAGTTTGTAAGTGAGAAGAGTGGGTCTAAAAGCAATATCAAGGTTGTTAACACCATTAGAGCAAGAATATCTGAGATTGCTAGCTATATTTCAAGTGGGTCTTAAGTTTAATGCAAGAATGTTGCTTATTTGGAACTTAAGTGGTGATAAGTTAATTTCTTTCAATTCTTGAAGATGGTTCAACTGTTAGGAGTTAAACTGCTTCATTTTGTTAGTTATGCTTCAACTGAAACCGTCGGTTTCCAGTGTGGTCTCAGCTTCTTTTGATAAAAGATCCCTAATTTGTCAGTGAAATTGTTCGTGGAGTGAAGCATCCTTTCCTCATGTATGCCAAAATAGGAAAATTGTTGGGGCCTAGTCTGACTTCATAATATACCTTTTGAGATTCTGATCTGAGACTTGGATCTGCTGGAGATTGGAAGAGTAGGAAGCAACTTGAATGAAATATACAAGATCCTGAGGAGTCTTGACAGTAGATGTGAAGGGGTTGTTTTCACTGCTTGGAGAATTTGATATTGGGGTCATGATTTAAAAAGAAGAGGTTACCCGTTAAAGTCAGAATAGTATTTTGAAAATAGTGAATCTTTGGAACTCCCTCAAAAGGCAGTGGAAGCCGAGTCTTTGAATGTTTTCGAGGCAGAAGTGGATAAATGTGTGATCAGTTAATGGGTGAACGAATATCCAGTGTGGGCGGGAGATTATGTTCACATCAGCCATGATCTTATTGAATGGTAGAGCAGGCTGAATGTGCTTAGTAGCCTCCTCCAGCTCTTCATCCCAAATCACTTGCAGTATCTTGATGTTAACATTTCGTTATATCTGTCACTCCCAATCTTTGAGTCCTGCAATTTTTCACTATTTAAATAATATGCTGCTTTTCTATTCTTGCTGCCAAAATGGACAAGTTTGCATTTTCCCACATGAGACTTGATCTGCCTTTCTTTTTGCCCAATCATTTAACATCCACCTTTTGCTGAATCCTTATTTCCTCTTCACAACTTAGTTATCAGTAAATTGAGCAACCATACATTTGGTGCCTTTATCCATACCGTTAATCACATTGAGATTTTGTGCATGTCCTGAATAACCTTGTTACTAATTGATTCCAGCAATTTCCCTGCAACAGATGGTAATCCAGGTGGTCTGTAGTTTCTTGCTTTTTATTTCCCCTCTATTTTGAATAGAGGAGTCACATCACCCTTTGCCAATCTGATAGAATCTTGCCAGAAACTAGATAATTCGAGAAAAACTAAGAATAACGCATCTATTGTCTCACCAACCACTCCTGTTTCTAGGATGAAGTCTATCAGGACCTGGAAACTTGTCAATTTACTGTTCTTAGAATTTTCTTGGTATCTTTTTGCTTATGATTGTATTTGTTTTAAGTCCCTCCCTTTTACCTCCTGATTCGCAGTTACTCCTGAGATGTTATTTTTACACAAGTGAGGGCAAACACATTCAATTTGTCATTTCCTTCCCATTAATTCTGCATTCTTAATCTTTAGAGAACCAATGGTCACTTGACTTGCTGTTTTCCTTTTTAAATGCCTGTACAAACTTGATTATTTCCAGCTAACTTTTCTGAGGTCTTCAGCAATGTTGCCACTATGCTGTGCGTGCCTGTGCAGCAACTTGGAAAGCACTAGGCAAGCCACTCAAGTTGTACCTTTTGATGTACTTCCATGCAAAGGAATTCAAAAAGGCAGCATGCTTTGAAATGAATAGGCTGTGCAAAACAAAAAAGATGGAGTGGAGATCTGCAATATCCCAAGCTGGAGTCTGAACAAGTGAAGCACAGCTGTCTCACTTTTGAATTCCATCTTTCTTGATAGTGATCTTGTTGTACATATACACTGTATCAGATAAAAATAATTCTTCAGTGTCAATGTAACCAAATCATTAAAAGATATTACAAATCATTAAAAGTGCAAGTAGATCACCTCGCACATCCATGTATTGTACTCTATCTTTCATGGATTTGTCTTTTTGTTTTGTGTATGCCTTTTCTAACTATCTCACGTCTCCATAATTTACACTATCCTAAATGAGTGTCAGACACAAACTTGACTGAAAAAGAGACACAAAGGACATTGCATGTTTACAGCATTTTTTGTTATCACACCATGTCCCAAAGTCTTTACAACCATGATGTACTTCATCAGGAAATGTAATTCTGGTTGGAAAATAGCAAATTTGCACACAGCAATAACAACTAGATATTTTATAAAGTGTTGCCGAGGAATCAGTATTAGTCAAGACGTAAGGACAATTCACCTGAGAGAGCAGGTGGAGTCTTGCTCCAACAGTGCAGCACTGAGTTCTTCACTGGAGTCTGTGTCCCACTCCAAAAACAAAGTCACAATCTTCTGACTTGGATGTGAGCATGCTGCCAACTGAGCCACAGTGGACATTATACTACAAACTGCCCATTGAAATTTTGAAAGCTGCAGCTTTCTACTGTATTTAGCTCTGTTCAGTCTTTGACAATAAACAGCATAATGGTTTATTTATATGCCAGTTTGACATAAGCAAGCTTAGAGCAGTGTGAGCAATATCACTAAATTTAACAGCCTTGGTCATGCACTGTTTGCTCTGGCAAGGGACAGCATTTGCTTTTGCATGCATCTGCAGACCTCACTGGTACAGGAATGCTGCTGAAGAGTTGCCTGTTCTGTAGAAGTTTTACTTGCCTAAAACGCGGCAGTGCTCTGGTTCCTGAAAATAAAGTTTAAATCATGATTTGGCCTTGGGTTACAGTTGTATGGCAACCATGAAGCCCATCAGTATCTTATGTATAGATGTGATATGAAAATTGCAATAACTGGCTGTCAGTTTATTATCCAGTGTAAATGTACTAAATATATTAAAATTGAACCATATACCATTGATTTTGTTTATTTGCTATGTCTGATAATTTGACTCATGGTAGTTAACCTGACATAACTTGTGCTTCACACCAAGTTGCAATAACTGTACCTTCAGTCAACTTTTAAATATGGCTTTTTCCATCCATCAGAAACTAAATAAACTTTTGAGGGGTTTTATTGTGGTTAAAAAATACCATGTTGATGACCCATTCCCTCTTGGAATATTAGAAACTAGCTGCTTGGATCAAGAACCCTTAGTGTCCTTAAATCACTGAATAAAGCCCAATCCACAGTGTGAGCAGCCTTGTGGTATATTTTGGTTCTGCCGAGTTGCAGGTTACATTACATGAATACCTTTCAAGCTGAGTCACCAACTCTGCGCCTACCTCAGTTCATCTGTTGACCCCCTCATTCATGCCTTTGTTAAACTTGGCTGTTCCAGTGCATTCCTGCATGCTGCCATGTTCTATCCTCTCAGCTTGAAGTCAGCTAAAACTCTGCTGCCCCTGTCCTAATTTGCACCAAGTCTCATTCACTCATCCTTGTTTTCAAATCCCTCCATGGTCTTGACCCTTCCTATTCGTGAAAACTCATCCAGCCCTCAGATAACTGTGCTCCTCCAATTCGGGCCTCTTTCATATCTGCAATTTTTAATGACTGCCCCATTGGCATCCATGTCTTTCGGTACTTAGGTCCTAAGCTCTTGGATTCACTCTTTTAAAATTCTTCACCTCTCCCCACTTCTCTCCTTTTTAAAGTGTGCTCAAAATCTGCCCCTTGGATCAAGTTTCTCTGTGCTAATATCCCCTTGTGTGGCTCAATGTCAAATTTTGTTAACAATTCTATGCAACTGCCTCGTAACGTTTTGCTATATTGGTGTTTTTTTAACATAGAAGCTGTTGTTTTCCATTTTTACTGGTGTCACCTTCATGACAAATATATTTTATGCTTTTACCAGCAGTCTTTGAACCGACATGGAAGTGGGATTTCCAATAAATGGGCACAAATAACTTCAAAGCAAAAAAGTGGGACGAAAGTGAAACAATTATTGTGCAAAATGGCGTACTCCTGTTCTTTTTGCCATGAACCTTTTTAGATTGGAAATGAGAACGTGCTGATTCATTCCAGATATATAATTTGGGTTTCAAATCTTTTGCATGTTGATTAACCAGTTAGTTTTTTCCGAAAGTCAGTGGCACACTTGATGACTTGCCTTCCAGTAACCCTGACTACTGCCTTGTATTGTTTCTTTTATTTTGTTTACTTCAATTTTAATGTTTTATTTTAATTTTAATACTGATACAGCCATGTGATGTTGACCTTGGCTGTAGGCCATCCATTTTTCATGGCAGCCACTGCTGAGAGTTGTTTTGTGACAGATTGGGCAGCAGCAGTGGTTACCAGAGGACACCCCTGTGGTCAGACTGAATTGTAAATGTCACTGAGAATACATTCATTGTCTGTCACTTGTTTATCATTGATTCTGAACTAGTTAAACTGAAGCAAGGATTCACCTGGGACTTTAGACTCTCAGAAGATTACTTGAAAACAGTATTGCAGAAGAAGCTGTGACATGCATCCATACACACTTAATGATTTGACAGTTATTTAGCCAGCAGTTACTACCCCTTTAGTTGAGCTGATGGCATGTAGCACAGATAGTGTGGTTTGCTTTGGCCCCATTAATGCTGTCTTGAAAGTTAGCCTCCAGTCTGGGAAATGATAAATGTTCAGTGACTGCTGATCTAATTGTCCCACAGGATTCTGGGTTGTAGGCTGCCGAAGTGGTCCTGAGCTGCTTTTTTGTGTATTTCAGTGCCCTTCATTCTGCCCCCGGCCTCTAATTCTGTATACGAGTACATTCTATTTTGTTGCACTTGCTGTCCTTGCTCAGTCTTTTTGTCATTTGGGATTGGAATCAATGAAAAGCAGTACAGTGAAGGAGACATTCCTTGTGTTATTCTTTCAATGAAATAGGTCATTTATTACCAACTTTAGGTTAATTACTGTGTCCTTGCATAAATTTGCAGCTCAGAAAATAGTTTTTTGTTAATGTGTGAATAGCTTGAAATTTAAATCATCAAACATCAACCTATTTTCACCTCACTAATACCTGCATTAACTTACTTTGAGTGTATTCCATGTTTCAACCATTAGTTAGTAAAATCAATGTATCTTCCCTGGCATTGTACAGCATATGGGACTTGGAGTGCAATTTCGGATAATTACTGTGGCCTCACTGTAGTCGAAACTGAGAAGTATATGCCTAATGCTAGGGCAGCAAATTTACTGCAGCAATATCTGACAAAAGTAAGGAGTACGATACTAAGAAATAGTAGGGCCTTTGGAGATAGGAACATAGAAACAAGAGGAGGCTATCTGGCCTATTGTGCCTGCTCTGCCATTCAACATGATATTGATTAGACACTTCAGTGTCTTTAACAGAGTATCCCCATAATCCTTTATATTATTGTTAATTGGAACTCTTTTAAACTCTACTGTAAACAAACTCAGTGGCTGAGCTTCCATAGCCCTCTGGTGTAAGTGAATTCAAAAAATTTACAACCCTCTGCGTGAAGAAATTTCACACTTGGTCCTAAGTGGCTTCCCCATTACCTTGAAATTGTGCCTGCTGGTTGTAGACTTCCCAGCCAACCAAGGGAAGCGTCTACCTGTCTATTCCTTGAAGTATTTTGTAGATTTCTGAGATAACCATTCATTCTTCGAAGCTCTAGAAAATATCAGCGCGGTTTGCCCTCTCCATAAGACAGCTATGCCATTCCCAGAACAAGTCTGCTGAACCTTCATTGCATTCCCTCTATGGCAGTAATGTATCTTCCCTAAGGTAAGGGGACCAAAACTGCATATAATAATTCAGGTGTGGCCTCACCAACACCCTGTACATTTGCAATAAAACATCTCTATTCCTAGACTCAAATCCTGTTGCTGTGAAGGCCAACATAAAATTTGCCTTATTATCACCTGCTTGTACCTCTGTGCTTGCTTTCAGCAACTGATGCAAGGACAAGATCTCGCTGAACATGCATCTTTCAATATACACCCATTCAAATAATCTGCCTTCCTATTTTTGCGACCAAAACGGCTATCCTCTCATTTATCCACATTCTACTGCAACAGAGCTGGCAGCTCTAAGGGTCGTCCAGGCTCAACGTTGGGTCTATTCTCTCTCCCTTAATGCTGTCAGACCTGAGATTTTCCAACATTTTCTGTTTCGATCTCAGATTCGAGCATCCACAGTATTTTGCTTTAATCTTCAACTTCAAGTTACAAACATGTTTGTATTCTTTTCTCATCTGCATTATTTGGGCAATCACTCATCCTAATCCCATTATGTTTTCATGCCTCTTTAAACTTATCCTTTAAAACAAAATAATTGACAGCACGTTCAGAAAAAAAACTATTTAAAATTAAAAATCTTCTCTATGCTCTCAGTTGATAGTGTAAGGAAATTGCATTTCTCTTCGTTTAGTTCCTGGCTTCAGAGAATCTGAATCAAATTGGTACCACGTTCTGTTTTATTTTAACAACAATTCTGTAGGCCATCTCAGCTTCCTAATCATAATAAAAATTAGTCACAGGGAAAATTTGGCCTGCATTTTACTGTAGTTTCTACTTGACTTAACTGGAGTGTGCTCTGTGTTAAATCACTGGTGTGATATTTTTACTTCTGCAGCAGATAGAACGAAAGCACTGCATCATCATCTGTGATTAAGAACGTAGGAAATTCACTGTTCTTTTTGCCTTAAAGCATGAACAGCAGGAGAATCAGATGAGAAGATGGCAGTCCAAGCTAGGAAGCAACTGTTGAGAGGGTGACGGATTTAAAATGTTGTAACCAGACATTAATTAAAATAATAGCAGTCAAATTTGCTGATTGTTGGAAAACTCCGTGTCGCATACGTAATCATAACATAAGAAATACATCATCTTACAATCTTATACCAATCACTCTCCTGCGGCACACACTTGTCAGAGAATGTAATCATTTATCTTGACTGCCTTGTGTCCAGTTTTGCCTCTTTCCTCTTTTTGCTCTGCCTCTCTGTGTCTTTGTTTATTTTCTTATGGATATGAGGTTGTATTGAATATTTGGTTTGGGAAAGTGCCAAATAGTCATTGGGAGAGAGACAATGTAGCTTCTCCTTTCACTTGTGCTTCCTCACAGACTGTTGTTCTTATCATGGCTCCTAGCTCTTGTACTTGCAGATCTTTTAAATCATCACTCCGAATGATGCTCCTCCTTCCCCTTAGCTACTTGCTCAACTCATCTATCCCCTTCCCTCAGGCTGCCACAGAGCACCCACTCCAGCAGAGAGTCACTTTTATTTCTTGATTCCTTCCTTCATTCCCACATGGGTAATTAGCAAGATGCCAGTGAGCCCTCACCTTAAAGCTGTTCCCCACCTCCCAAATTTCCTTCTTTATTCTTTCCGGTTTTCCTTAAAAGCTGAAGGCAAGTCATCGACCTGGTATTTTTCCCTATGTTTCCCCATGTTGTCCACAGATAGAGCCTGATTTGCTGAGTGTTTACAGCATTTTCTGCTTTCGTTCCTTAGATGTATTTAATTTCAAAATTACTGTTTTTGATAAATGAGAGTGAGAAAAGTCTAAATTTCTTTCCATCTCTTTCTCCCACTATCTCAGATGTGAGCTTTAGATCACCATGTTCTATTAGTTCAAAACCAGTTGGCCACAGAATTCATGTTTTATTAATAGAAATCACACCTTTTTTCTTCTTCAATATATTTCTTTGCTTCTCAAAATTATTTGGAGAAATACTGAACAGAAATGCAAGCAGTGAAAGACATTGCAGACGAAACAGTAGAGAGAAAGTTGGGAAACCAGTGAGAAACCACAGTCAAAATACAGCTCAATTTTGAGGGGAAAAAAAGTCCAAATCAAGAGAGAATGAGCTCTTCTAAATTTAAATGTAACAAATGCTTGCTTAAGATGCTTGAAGTAGATATAAATTTGAAATTGTGAAGTTTGTAATTTCTTCTTTTGCTTGTGCCCTTGATTGTGTTTAGGTTCAGGTTAGAAACTCAAGTGTTTCATGAAGTCTGCCTGAATCATAAGTTTTGCATCTTGAATTAGGCTCGGATAAGCATGATGTGCTCCACTTCAGGCATGATTCAAATGACCCAGTAGGGAGCTTTTATCGAACCAAGTTTATTTAAGAATATAGTTCACATATAAGGCAATAAAATTAGAAAGAACTTGCATCAATTACAAGCAAGAAACAAAACAACCACTGAAATGTATAACTCTTAATGAACATTTGTAATGTGTTCCAATTAAAACCAAAATCCAATAAACACAACCCTTTAAACAGTTTTATCATTACACAGGCTAAAGCTCACTTAAAACTGGAATCCATTTCCCTGGATTTAATGCTGATTTCAAATTATCTGAAACTCAGAGCAGCTTGTGTTTTGAAGACTACCTGTTACTGCAGGATGGCAAACAAGATGTGCTTTCAGCTAACTAGTAAAACTTTCAAAATAAAAAACGAGAAAGACTTCTTTCACCTATGTTTCTAACACTACAGCCAAAACAAAATTAAAAATAACCTTTGTCATATGACTGGCAGTTTTTTTTCTCCTCTTACCAATGACATCACCCAAAGCTGTGAGCTGCAGAGATCATGATTTTTTAAAAAATCTCAGAGACACTAACATCACAACTGAACAGTTGTAATTGCATTAGGGAAGAAAAGTACTCGGTGGAGAAATAATTTACTGATTCCTTGACCTAATTAAGCAATCAAAGGATAATTGATAAATGCTTATGACAAAAGTCAGTGTCATGATGTGGGTATGCCGGTGTTGGACTGGCGTAAACACAGTAAAAAGTCTGACAACACCAGGTTTTAGTCCAACCTATTTATTTGATAATATACTCGCAAGCTTTCGGGGTTAGCCCCTTCGTCAGGTGACAAAAGTCAGTGTGACATAGTCCTTAGTGCCATCTACAGGAGTATGAGGTACAGCAGATATTGATTTTTGATGGAATATGCGATCAAAACTTGTTTGTGTTTTTTGTGCCCATCAATGCAATTTACAGTCAAAGAAGTACTTTTGAAGTGTGTCACTATTGTAACGTCAAAAATATAGCAGCCTTTTCATGTCCCGGATATCATTGTGATAATGATCAAATGATCTGATTTTTGTTATGTTGTTTGAGGGATATATATTGGCCAGGACAGAGGTGATAATTCCCCTACTTAGTGAAAAGTATGAGTGCTATCAACTGATGCAAAGGTGATGTGGTGTATGCTTTCCCAAATTTCATGTGACATGTGGATGGTAAGTTTGTCTAGAATTACCCCCCCTCCCCCATTACAGATAGAGGGGGACCTGGGCTGTAACTGTAAGACACGATGTGCAGGTGGAAACAATTGCACGACAAGTAAGCATGTTGAGTGCAGAACTCCCACTTCTGCCACTGTTCAACTTTGTTATGTCTCTTTAATCTTCTGCCTGTCCTTGGAATAAGAATTAACAGCATGACTGGCTCCGAGAGTTTATTCCAATATTGACTGCCATCCAGCTGTTAGGGCAGATATTTCCTGCTCTGGTTCTGCCTTCGTGCTGATGCTTGAAGTCTGCAATTTTCCATTGCTTGGCTGCATTGCTTTTTAAAACCATGCTTTTTGAAACAGTGATTATTGTGGATCTGGAAAACGACCCATTGTCATCACAGCTCTGAATTCGTGTTCATTGAAATCAGTTGCCTTCATTCCACTGGTACTCCTGACTTTGGCATATCTAAATGCTCGAGGACTTTGCAGTGAAAACTTTCAAGAAATTGTTATCTATTGGTTAGCAAGTTGCAGTTTTTGGGAGCCAATACATGGAGATGTTATAAATCTGAAATAGAAACGAAAGGATGGAAATACTCAGCAGATCAGGCAGCATCTGTGGAGAGAGACAGGTTTCAGCTTGATGAAGCTGCAATCAAAGGGCATCAACCTGAAACATGAGCAACTTCTTTCTTTATGGATGCTGTCTGATGTGATTATTTCCAACATTTTCTGTTTTGGTTCGAGTTTGAGAGAGATCAGATATCCCTTTGACTTGTGCTGCGTACTTTGTGATTTTGTCGTCTCTGATACCTGCATAAATAATGGGTTGGTGTTTGACTCCCTCATCTTTCAGTTTATTAGATGTTTAAAACATATAGGTATTTGAGCTAATGGTTAATTTAGTTGCTCTTTTTGAGCTTTTCAGTTAGCCATTTTTAATAGATATTGATGTGTGAGCATGTTGAGCAAACAACTTGTTTCAGACAGGTAAGGGAAAGTTGCCATAGTCCCAAATGAAATAAGCTGGTGATGATTTAACCTGAGGCTCACCCAGATCTCAGGTGAGGGCAAGGTTGAGAAGGTGGGGCCTTCATGAATAACCTCAGGCAGTATGGGAATTGAACCTGCAATTTTGTCATCACTCAGCATCAATAAACAGTTGTCTGGCAAACTGAGTTATCTATATTTGTGATAATCATTTTTTTTGAAGTACTGCGTAAGCATCCAACTAAAAATGCCTGTGAACTTTTGAGTTGCTGAGAAATCAGTGAAAGATCTTTGGATATGAACATTAATATACTAAACAGAATTTGTGGAAAAATTGAAGCTGACACTTCTGTTTTTTTTTCTTGTATTTGTTAGTCTTGAAAGTGATAGATGATTTGACTTATTCATGGATACTGATCTCTTTCCCCAGGCCTTTGCAGACAGTCCTCATTATGGCGAACATTTGAATGAAAGTCGATTAGGATCCCATGAAGGACTGTCACCAACACCATTCTTGAACTCTGGTCTAATAGGTAAGTAGGAATTCTCTTCCAGCTCCCCCTCGTAACCTCTTTGGTCAGATGCTTTTTAACCATGAGTCATCCGTTGTCTCAATTGTTAGTTTATTCTTTGAGAGACTATGACATCTCTGCAGCTATATTGCCATTGGAACTGATCCTCTTCCCAGTCTTAGAGTTATTTTCATCATGGAAGACTCTTGCCCAGTCAGTTGTGAAAGATACTTTGCACAAATATGCCTATGAACTTGTTTAAAGAAGCTTGCACCATAGTAAATTTATTTGAGCGTGAGATTATAGATCTCAGGGGTGCGTCTATTTTTAACGACAATGCATGACATCTCTCCATTTTTGAGATAGCTAATTCTGAGTTAAACTGTTGGACACATTGACAAAATCTAGATGATTCGAAGAAAGCTGTTAATGAAGGCTTAAGTTCCATCTTATTAGTTCTGTTAGTTAGACTTATAAGCAAAACCCTCGGTGGTTTCTGCTGCGGCCTGAAGGCAGCTTATTTTCCCTTGGATGCCTTCTCTTCCCTCAATGTAAAGTGATCAGTTGTGATATTAAATATGTAGTGGTCTTGATTAGTTGCAAAGCTGTCTTGTTGAGAATAACTTGGTTTGGCTATTATTTGAAGATGTGATTCAGACTTGTGCTCTGCAAGGAATAAATACCGTAACCAAACAACCAGTGCCCTGCCTATGTCTGTACAAGCCAATTCTTTTTCTACTATTGATTTGCTGAAAAAGTTACAATTTCCTGCAATTTTAGAAATGCGTCTATATTTAATTCTGCCAGTTCTTATAATGTAACTTCAATCTTGTAACAATTCCATGTGATCTGAATATGCTTAGAAAAAACCTTGTTTTTCCATTGGCATGCAGTTCAGTGGATAATAATGAATTTTTGTAGAGTTCTTTCTGAGAAGAAATTAATTATTTGGAATTTTTCTAGCATCATAAAATTATTTCATAACTATTTTGTTTGTTTCCCAAAAACAAAATGGAAACACATTCAACACGATGTGTTACAGCCCTGATTGAAATATCTTTGACCTTTTTTTGGGTGATCTCAATATTGCCCCTTGAGCAACAGCAATAGTAAAATAAAAGTTGTGTAAATCGAAAAACCAGAAGTCTGCGATTTATTGTCAAAACCTTTTCCTGTGCTTTGGCCTGCTTTGATTTAAGGGTTAAAAATTCCCCACCACCGTCACCACCAAACATCTGGAACTTGGACGAAAATTAGAAGTGTTCCCTCCATGTCAACTCCATTGTCACTTGCTCACTCTCACAGAATGGTTGAGTTCAACCAATGCACTGCATTCCTCCATCACCATCCCTGGGTATATCTGTTGTACTAGAAACACAAACCCACCAGTGGGGGCAGCACAGTTTTATACAGTTGGGAGGGATGATCCATGGAGCCCATAACATTGCCTCCAACCTTAATGAAATCTCATGGCCATCAGGTCCGATTTGGGCAACAAATTCTCCTGCTGGTTATGACCTAGCACCTTGCTTATGAATTAGCATTAACCCTCCACGTTTTACATCACTTTGAAGAAGTGCTGAAGATATAATGGGCAAATAATGTTTTGTGGGTGGGGCACTTAATGCCTTTAAGTGAGTGGCTTGGTGGCACGACTGACAAAGCTGGGTGAATCCTAAAGGATGAAGTTGCCATGCTGGGCTTAAAGCAGTTGGTGAATGAACAAATGAGGTGAAAACCCTACTTGACCTCATTTGTCACCAGCTGACCTGTCCCAAATGTGAACCATAATGTAGGAGTGATCACTACGCAGTCATTCTAGAGATGAAGTATGCACACAGAAGGGAACTCTTGTCACTGGAACGGTTCAAAATTGCTAAAGTGGAAGTGTTGAATAGACTCTCGATACTGAAAGTTGACCAAGCACTGGGACTGGATGAGATGCATCTAAGGATATTGAAGGAAGTGACAGTGTAAGCATGGCCATAATCATCTTCCCTAAACTTGGGTAGATTCCAAAGGAGTGAAGAATAGCAAACATTACTGATTTGTGCAAAAGTTGCAAGGAATAGTCTAGCAATTACAACTAGTCAATTTAACTTCGATGATAGGGAAGCTTCTAGAAACCATTATTGGGATAAAGTTAATAGTCACAAGGAAACATGTGGGTCGATTACAAAGAGCCAGCATGGATTTCTTCAGGGAAAATAATGTTCAGCCAACTTAACTGGATTTTTGAAGAAGTAACAGAGGGTTAATGAGGGTATTGCTACTCGTGTGGTGTACACAAACTTTCAGAAGGCAATCAAAATCGATAGAGTACCACAGAACAGATTTGAGAAAAATAATTGCTCCTGCCCTTTTCTTTAGGCTATGTGGATACAAAATTGGTTAAATCATCGAGCATTGAAAGTGGCAGAACAGGTGGAGAGAGTAGTTGGTAAAGCATACAGTATCCTGGGGTTTTATTAATAGTGACATAGAAATCAGGGGCAGGAAATTGTGCTCAATTTGCACAAGATGCTAGTTGGACCTGGAGCATTGTGTATAGTTCCAGGCGTCACACTTTAGGAAGGATATGAATGCACTAGAGAGATTGCAGCAAAAGTTTCGCAAGAATAGTTCTCAGGGAGGAGACACTTCAGTTATGAGAAGAGCTTGGAGATGTTGGTGCTGTTGTCCTTGGAGACAAGAAGGCTGAGGAAATTTGATCAATATCATGAGGCTGGATAGAGTAGATGGGACAAAACTGTATCCTCTCATTAGAAGGATCAGGAACGTGAGAGCACAGAATTGAACTGATTTGCAAAATAAGCAAATGTGATGTGCGGAAAAAACGTTTTCACACAGCAAGTGGTTCTGGTCTGGAATGCAATGTCTTGAAGTATGGTGAAAGCATTTTCAATCGAGGCATTCAAATGGGCACGAGATGATTATTTGAATAGAAACAATGTGAATCGTACTAAATCTTGTTCTCATTTGGAGAGCTAGTGCAGGCACAATGAGCTGAACTACCTCTTGCATTGCAACAATTCTGTGAATTCAGCCAGAAAGAAGAAGAACGCTCCATGAGCATCCCCATCCTCAAAAATGACAGTGCGTAGCATCAGTGCAAAAGCCGAGGCTGCTGCATTCACAATCATCTTTAGCCAAAAGTGCCAAGTGGTTAACCATCTCTGCCTCTTCCTGAGGGCCCTTTGATCACAGATGCTAATCTTCAGCTAATTTGATTCGCTCCATATGATATTAAGAAATGGCTGATGGCAATGGTTATAGCAAAGGCTATGGATCCAAACAAAGTTCTGCCTGTAGTGCTCAATACCTAGGTTCTAGAATCAACTGTGTCTGTAGCTAATTTGTTCCAATACAAGTAGAAAACTGGCATCTACCTGACAAAAGCAGATAAGTACCCAGTGTGTCCTGTCCAAAATAATCAGGACAAATTCATTCTAGCCAACCCACTGTTTTATTCTGAATCATCAGTAAAGAGGAGGAGGTGTGATTGGCAGTGCTTTCACGTGGCACTTCATCACCAATTGCTCACTTAATGCTGAGTTCTGGTTCTGCTGGGACCACTTGATCGTTTTGATCTCAACAATCTTGGTTCAAATATGGACAGAACTGCAGAATTCCTGAGTTGAGTTATGACTGTGACTTTGACATCAAGGTAGAGTTTAATCACGTGTGTCAAACCCAAGACAGTAGGAATGGGACAGAACACCAGTGCATAGAGTCCCATCAAGCATAATGCAAAATAGTTGTGACTATTGAAGAGACCAATTCAGCCCCAAGAGATTGCTGTGGAGGAGTTCCTCAGGGTGCTTGCTTTTATCAGAAATTTTTTGAAGAAAAATGAAGCAAGAAAATAAGGCAACATTTAAAAGATTGGCATGGAAATTAGAATATAATTGCTGAGAGATAACTGGTTTAAGTGTGATACGTTTTAACAAGTGTGGCAACTACTGAAGGTTATCATGCATGTTGTCTGATTACATTACAGCTGATGCTGTATTTGTGAAAATTCATTTTCAAAGTTTGCAAAGACCCCAGGCAGTTGGCTGTCCTACCTTTAAATTCTTAATAATAGAGGCAAATGTACTGTTGGCAATTCATTCATGTACTTGGGTCATGTGGTCTACTTGTGTATACAAATTTCTGCTCTGCCCCTAGGCACGCAACAATGGCAATATCTCTCTGCTACCCACCCTCGCTAAAGTGGAACAGATTTTTGATGTATAACTGATAACTGCAGTAAAAAGAACAGTACCGCAATGATTCTGAAATTCAGAGCACTGGTAGTCTGCAAGTTGTACTATTGGATCTTTTTATTCATTTAGGAATGACCTCATTACTCAATAATAATCAAAGGAAAGTGGACTGACCTTCATTGTGCAAGCAGAATTGTTACATATTTTTACACAAGATGCAAATTTTAGTTTTTCAAGGTAAGTCATTGGCGGCAATGAAAAAAGCAACTATACACAGCAGCAACTTGTGTTTTTGTACTGCTTCTAACTTCATAAAAATGCACTAATATACTTCAGAGGCAAAGAAAACCATTATACCTAGCCAAAAAGGTGGTTTGGAGAGAATTTGGGTGAAGGCACTGATACTAGTGATGGAATGAAGGGGTGGGGTAAGAGGACAAAGTCAGAGAGCTGATGAGTTTGTGATTCTAGGGTTGGGCGAGTTTAGAAATGGGTAAGCGTGAAACCAAGAATGAATTTGAAACTTGAGAGGTGGAGCTTTTAAACATGAATTATGGGATGAGCAGTTACTGTGGTCAGAGAAGTGGGACTTAAATAAGTAAATTTTAAACTTTTATTAGTCATGTTGCAGGAACACTGTAATGAAGCTCCTGTGACAGTTGCCACACTCTGGCACCTGTTTGGGTCAATGCACCTAATCACATTCTTGAGATTGTGGGAGAAAACAGGAGCATCTGGAGGAAACCCATGCAGACAGTGACCCAAGCTGATGCTGTGAGGCAGCAGTCCTAACCACTGTGCCAGTGTGTTGTAATGAAGAAGGTCAGGGTTGAAATGATGTCAAGTACGTAACAAGGTTCATTCAGCCTGAGATGATGATTGGGGAGGGCAATGGAGTTGATGGAACGTGGACCTAGTTTGTTGCAGGAATTGAACATGATGATTTCAGTTTTCCCTCTGGAGTTTGCAAGTTCTTCCCCATGACTGCGTGGATTTCCTCTGGGTGCTTTAGTTTCCTCCCACACACGATGTGTGGGATCGGATAATTGGCCATGCTAACTCGCCATTTAGGGGAATACGTGAGGTTACAAAGATAGGGCCTGGGTGGGGTTGTTGTTGGTGCCAGATCGATGGGCTGAATGGCTGCCTCCTGCACTGTAGGAATTCTACGATGCCCAATAAGTTGAAGGTTCGATGTTGTATCAACAATTCTGATCGTAGAGGCCAAAATAGCATTTGTATAACTAGTTTACAAGTAAGATCGATGAAGTATGAAGTAGTTGAAATGTTCATATGGGAGGTAAGTTTATCAGATAAGTAAACATAACAGATTTTGCGATAATGTTATAATAATTCTAGTTCTTGTGGCTTAACTGGAATAATTCCATTTATGTTGGAATGGCAGTTTGGTTGTGGCTCATGATCAAAAAGTTTGGAAAACCAGTTAAGTCGTTGAAATATTTAAAAACCACTTCCTTGTGTGTGTTTTTTAAAAACACCCACTTCATTGTGTGCGTTTGGTAAAAGCCACCTTCCTGTTGTTATGCCAAATACCTGTTATATTTGCACTGAACTTAAAAGTAAATTATGGAACTACGAATTTCGGGCTTCCCTCTCCTTCCACATAGCAATTAGACTTTGTGGTCGAATGAAATACTTCTGGAGAGGTACCGACAGTGTTCTGTTACGTAATCAAAAGGAATGTGATTTCCTTCCTCAGAATGATTTCATTTTCTGAGTTTGCTCGGTCTGTGTGCAGGAGCTTGTAATTTTTCCTTCTTTAGCGTACATCAGCAGGAACTCGCTTGGATGTGATGCTAAGATTGATAGTTTTCTGAGCACCTCGTGTTTATGGAATGTTGCCAATGCAGTTCTCGTGAGATGCTTAGTGGTGCAAAATCCAGAGCTGCAGCTAGGTATTTGAGAAGGCCGTAAAGAACAGGAAGCAGTTCTGATCTGTGCTAATTGTCATTTAACTGTCCTCTGATCAGTATATATTTAATTACTACATAAACTTTTTTTTTGTTCAGAAGATTTTTCTGTTTTTTGAAACATTGCCCTACACGCTTTTAAGGCTTGTGCATAAATGTGACCAAGGTGTTGAAATAGTGAGTACATCTGTGGAGTCATAATGCAACCGGGGGTTAGCATCTTGGGGAGTAAAGGGAGGGGAAAGAATCATGGGACAAACGTGAGGCAGCAATAAGAAAAGAAAGTTGGCTAATCAGTGAGTCATGAAAGTTGAAGGTTTGGGTTGTTGAGCAGGCTTGAAGCCCTTTTGTACCTGTGCTCCTATGTGTTGTAGAGCTAGCTGCATTGAGAAATTCCTCTCCATCTTCCCCAGTGTTGCGTTGTCTGACTTTTATCCAGCTGAAGCCGTGCTCTTTTCTGGCAAGTCATGGATTGACATACCATATAACCATGGTTAAGCTTCCAGTTTGATGGTATGTCCTTACCAGGAGTTACAAGGATGCATCACCAACCTGGAAGCTTAACCTTGGTTTTATGATATGTCAATCCATGACCAGAAAGATTCGGGTGGTATTATCATTGGACTATTAATCCAGAACTTCAGCTCATGTTATGGGGTCCTGGGTTTGAATCCTGCCACATCAGATGGTGGAATTTGAATTCAATTTTTTTTTAAAAAAATCTAAAATTTAACCATCTACTGATGACCATGAAATCATGGTTGATTTTTGGAAAAACTCATCTTGTTGACTAATGTCTTTTATGGAAGGAAATCTGTCACCTTGACTGGCCCAAATGTGACTCCAGAACCACAGCAATGCAGTTGACTCTCAACTACCCTCTGAACAAGGGCAACTAGGGATGGGCAGTAAATATTGGCCAGCCAGTGATCCCCATGTCCCATTCATGAATTAAAAAAAATTAAAACTAGACTGGAAAAAAAATGCTAGGATAGATGAAATCAGGAACTCAGCAATTGGGAGAAAAAGGTGAAAATAGTCATTTCATAAAGATATATGTGGAAAAATATCTTGCCTTGCTAAGAAATGTTTATGTATGAGAGCTGGAGCATGGGTTAAGTTCTTTTTGATGTACTTGACTAGAAATGCCAATGGAGTGGGAGAGAAATTGAGGACTGTGTATCATTCTGGCACAGTACCTGGCAGATGCCTCAAGCCATACATTTATGCCAGCTTGGGTTGAGGCTGTCCAGCTGCCCTTGTTGAAAGATGGTGCTTGGCTGGGGAAGCTGACTGGAACTGAAATTTATAAAAAAAAACAAAATACAGCAAATTTGAAATCAAAGCACACAAGACTGATAATGTCAGACCTACAGATGGTCATTGACCTGAAAGACTTGCAGCATTTGCCACAGATGCTGCTTGACCTTGGGCGGCATGGAGGCACAGTGGTTAACACTGCTGCCTTACAGCGGCAGAGACAGCGCCTCAGATAACTGTCTGCGTGGCGTTTGCACATTCTTCCTGTGTCAGCATGGGTTTCCTCCTGGTGCTCTGATTTCCTCCCACAATCCAAAGATGTGTGGGTTAAGTTGATTGACCATGCTAAATTGCCCCTTAGTTTCAGGTGATTAGCAGGATAAGTACTTGGTTACGAGAGTGGGGTCTGGGTAGAATTGTTGTCACTGCAGCCTCAATGAGCCGAATGGATTCTTGCGCTGTAGGGATTCTAAGACCTGCTGAATATTTGCAGCATTTTCTCTTTGTATTGAAATTTAATACCTAATTTCACCAATTGAATTAGTGCACAAGTTCTGTAAAATGTGAATATGTTGTCAGGTGTACAATTAAATAATCTTAGGCTGAAATATTCAGTGCATTTGAGTAAGGGAGGAACTCTTGGGGACTGAACATTCCCTTTACAATGTGATGAATGAATTGCCTTAAATGTACTTGACAAGTTTTTTTATGAAGCCAGTTTTCCTAAAAACACTCCCTTGACAAGGGTTTACCTTTCTGCCAGGCACTTCCACTGATTTCAGTTACTGTGCATCCTGAAATGGTTTCAAATTCAACAGAGAGGTTGGGGTGAGGGGAAATGAGTGTGGAGCATGATTTGAAGTAATTCTGTGGGGTCAGCAAATGAAATTTGCATTGCTTACCTAAAGTTAGGTTTTCCTGGGCTGGGGTATTGTGGAGTGAATTCTGGATCAGTTTGACATTTATGCTGCCTGCTGTTGTTCTGGGCTACTCCTTGTAGATAGTTTAAATGGCGTTAGAAGCATAGAGGATAGGAGCAGAAGGAGGCTATTAGGCCCTTCGAGCCTGTCCTGCCATCCCTGGAATCAGCCTGGTAAACCTTTGCTGTACTCCCTTGAGAGCAAGAACATTCTTCTTGAAAAGGAGACCAAAACTGTACACACTATTCTTGGTATGGCCTCACTAAGGCTCTGTATTATTGCAACAACACATCCCTGCTTCTGTACTCAAAAACCTTGGGCAATAAAGGCCATTTGCCTCCTTTACAGCCTGCTGCACCTATATGCTTGCCTTGTGTCACTGGTGTACAAAGAAACCCAGGTCTGCTGCACACTCCCCCCTCCAAATTTACAGAGAGATGCCATTCAGCCCACCAAATCTGAAAGAGTGCACTACCCAGAACCTCCCTTGTGCATCTATCATGGCCAGTCCACCTCACCTGCATGTCTTTGGCCTGTGCGAGGGTAATCTCTGGCAAGGTTTTGCCTTAAAGTCTGTCTGTATTTCTGAGGTCAAAAATGGAGGCTGCCAATGCTGTGCAGTCCTGTTGATGTGCTACATGGTTGGAGTTGCTTTTTCATGGATTAGATGTTAAACCAGAGCCGCCTCCCACCTCCCCCACTGCTCTGAGATTCCTCCTCCTCCCCGCCCCGCCCCCCTGATGCAGCAAACAAAAATCTAATGTTCCTGTTTTGAAGAAGAACATGGTTGCTATCCCTTAGGCCCTGACCATCTTGTATCTCTCAATCAACATAAAAAGCAAATTGTCTTGTATCATTCACATTGCTGTTCGTTGGAGTTTGCTGTGTGCAGAATTGGCTGCCATGTTTCCTGCATTACAGCAGTGGCTAAAAGTGAAAAATTACTTAATTGGCTGTAAAGCTTTAAGACACTTAGTGGATGTGAAAAGCACTCGATAAATGCAAGCCTTTCTTTCTGTAATATCAAGGAAAATTCATGTTTCCATCAAGTGTTGAAGATTATAATATTTGCGTTCAACAATAATAGACAAGTGATTGTCACATCTCCAGAATTTATTCATCCTTTTAATTAATTCTAGACATGAGCTAGGAGCTTTGGCCACTTGGCCTTGTAAACTATTCCACTATGGCTGATTTGATTGTAATCTCAATTCTGCATTCCTGTGTACTCCCTAGCTTATCAAGGGCATGAAAGGTTATCTATCATAGTCTTAAAAATATTAAAAGACTCCTACCACTATCTTTTGAGGAAGAGTTCCAAAGAGACTAGAAAGTAATCTGAAAAATCTTAACTTGGTGTTAAGACTTCTTAATGAAAAATCTTTCATCTGTCTAAAATTGGCAATCTTATATTTTTAAACAGTGATCCCTAATTTTAGGTTCTCCCAGAGGAGGAATATTTTTGGTTTGTATATGTTTTTAACTTTGTTTTGCCATCTTTTGAAAGTATTTCATTTTTATGTTGCATTATACTTTCACCTCCCTCTGCCATTCCATGCACCACTTGGAACATTCACTTTGAGGTAGTTAGTTTGCACTCTTTCCAAGAATAATTCTTCTGGGATTTAACAGTAGCTGATGAATTGAAGCACCAGATATCGTGTTAATTGCATTTCTTTCCCCCCTCCCTGCTTAAGGAAGAACACGGATTTACTCAATGCCTCCCACTATTCTTGAATTACGTAGGAGACCTGGTATTTTGGGTCTGCGATTTGTGCAGTTACATGTTGTTACTCCCTTGTTGTAAGCTTGAAAGGTAGTTATTTTAAACCCCAGATTTTGTCAGGCAATTTGGCCATATGTTGTGATCCTCTGACAAAATCCCATTTTTATCTTGGTATTCAACATTGTAAATCTTCAACTGTGCTGTATACGAGCATTATAGTTATTTCGAGATGTCTTTGTTCATTAATGGAGAAATGCTTACATCATCATGTTCATAAGGAAAATGAAGTAGCTGTTCTCAAACCATACAACTTCGTAATCAAATCACATTCTTTGCTTCTGTAATCTTTGTGTATCGTTGTCACCTTACAATTCTTCAGATGTAAATTAAAGTAAAAATATACGTTCTATGCAGAAATATATTTTGTATAGCTGCACGCAACTTGGTAATCTGTATCCTGAGGAATCTCTTGTTTGCATTGGGTGACTTTCAAGTCCTGCTGAATTGGTTTCTTTGCTAAATTGTTGAATGCTGAGGGAGTATTTATGCTGGTTTAAATCCCAGAGGACAGGGGTGTGATACAGAGTTAATGCATTTGAGGTCTCTTGTAAATTCGAAGCAACTTGAATCAATTTGCTTTAAGAGAAGGGTGATAGTCCTATCTACAATTTTACCTCAGTAGTATTATCTGTTCATTTTAACAAATCAAGTTAGTGCACCAATTCAGAACAACTTTAACTTGAAATATGCAGTGCATGCAGCAATATTTTTAGAAAACGATACCATTACTTTCATTTCTAGTTTGTTTTATTCATTTACAATAGACGCTGTGATGGGTGAGTTGCTGCATGAAAAGGGTGAACTTCAGTGGGCTAAATTCGTTTTCAATCCTAACTGTTCCTTTGGAGCCTTTAACATTCTGATACTTTGAAATAGCAATAATTCTTGTTCCATAAATATGTTTTGAAGGATTATTTTCATGATCATGCTTGTGAATCAAATTTTACTATCTACTCCAATTAATCATTGTACATTTCAGCTTCTCATGATCTTAACGATCTATTAGAGCTGCTGCTAAAAGAGCTTGCATTTGAATAGCACCCTTTTTGAGCTCAGGACATCTTGGGTGCCTTACAGCAAATGAAGTACTCCTGAACTTTGGCCATCATTCTAAAATAGGAAGCACAACAGCTAATTTGTGCATAGCAAGGCCTGGCACACAGCATATGAAAATGATTAGGTAACCTCTTGTAGTGATGTAGATATATTGGCTAGAACTCTAGAGAACTCCCTTGGGCTTCGAGTGGTGCCATGGGATTTTTTGATTGCACGTGACAAAGCAGTTAGAGCCTCAATTTAAAGTCTCACTTGAAGGTGAGTTGATGTGGAAAGAATGAGAAGATTGAAATTCATTCTTCAGAGATTTGAACTCTGGCTGTCAGGCTTAATGTAGATTCCAATACTGTGTATTTAACCTGCTATTTATACTGTTGATGTGGTGAACCTTTAGACTGATTAAATTGAAACAGAAATACACATGCCAGCGATTGAGTGCGCAGTTTGTGTTTGAAGACTGTACATATGGAATTTGTGAATTGTAGTTGTAATTTTGTGAAATATTGTCTCAAATATGTTTAAATTGAGGTTAATCAGTAGGGAGAGAGAGTTTGTAAATCATGACTAAATCGTCTTGACTCGCACAGACTTGAGTGCATTTTGTCTCTACTTGATCTTGCGGCCAGACCCCATTTAGATTTTGTGTTGACATTTATTGTGATTGAGAATGATATGACCAAGGGGTAAATGAGAGTCCGGCGAATGGGCAGTGTAATTAAGAATCAAAGAGTGAAGAGAGAAAAGAGAAGGGCTGGTCACCTCATTTTAGGAAATAATGAGTTTGATTTCATAGTTCAATTTGCAAGAAGCAGTATTTGCAGCATGGTGTAGAACTTTTCCCTAACATTACATATTTGCTCAGTGATATTATGTATTTTCAGTCTGTATTTTAAAAATTCTGAATGCAGTATTAAAATGGCCATCTGGTAAATCATGCGACCCTTATGCTTGGGATTGTCTGTCAGTCTTGAGTATCAAGCAAATACCTAATTCAAAATGGACTTGTGCAGCTCCCAGTGAGTTTACACGTTACTCTGTTAATAGTTTTCCAGCTGACTCATGTTTCTGTTCCACAATGGACAAAAGAAACATCGAAATTCCATGTATGTTATGCGAATGTGAGTAGATTCCCATTGACCTTCCATTGCATTATGATGGTGTCTCATCCAAACTAGATGGGACAAATTTTTAAGTGTTAATTGCCATTGCACCATCCTTGTGGGGTGGCACAGTGGCACACTGGTCTGCACTGCTGCCTCACAGCACCAGGGACCCAGGTTCAATTCCTGGCTTGGGTCACACTCTGTGCAGAGTTTGCACTTTCTCCCATGTCTGTGTGGGTTTCCTCCCAAAGTCTGAAAGACATGTTGGTTCGGTGTTTGGGCCATGCTAAATTCTCCCTCAGTGTACTCAAACAAACAGGCATTTGGAGTCTGGTGACTTGGGAATTTTCACAGTAACTTGATTGCAGTGTTAATGTAAGCCTATTTGTGACAAATAAATAAACTTAACTAACTTTTTTGCTAAGTGGGATTTTGAACTTGTACAAGTCGCATACTGTGATGGTGTTTAAAAATTCAGCAAGCAGCTGCTTGAGGAAAGCTATAAGCCCTCTATTGAACCCATTGCAAGTCAACTAAGCAGAAAAAATAATGAACAGTTATACTTTGAAAATGGGAGGAGGCTAGTCCTGCTCTAAATTAAAGCTGACCTAACAACTATCCTTCTGGAACTCGACTGCCGGAGGCTAATTAGTGTATTGGAATATCCTGAGGGTGACAAAACACACGCGTCACAAACAAAATACACTGATTACGGGAAGTGAGAAAACACGCATTCTGTACATGGTGGTATAATTTGTCCTTTTAAGAAGAGTTGGCCTTGTCTCGTGGGTTTCCTTTCACTTCAGGTTCTGAATCTATTTTCTGTATTTGTCCCTGCTAGTTCCCAATTGTAGCAGTGCAAATAAAAAAGGCTGATCTGACCATGCTTGACTCCATTAATGTTAATTATGTAGCCAAATAATTTTGGTCATTTTCTGAGATTCTATAGCAGATAAGCTTTGTTGTTGAAGTTAGTGGAGAGATTCCATTTCCATTTGTTTATGACTCTGGTTTTGGGAAGAAACCAGGCATCAAGCCGTACTGGTCGATGAGTATGACTGTACAATAAAATGTTGCAGTGCATTATTCATAGTCTTTTATGTTGCTGTTCAATCATGAATATCAATATATGATCCACACTCTGTAATTTGCCTTAGTGCAAGCTCTGACCTTGTTCTTAAGCATCTTTTGAAAATGTTATACGATGGGATGTAGCTCCCCTTGCACTTTTCCCACCCAGCCACTCTTCATGCTTATGTTAATAACAATACTTCAACAGGCTGTTATAGGGTCGTTCCAGCCTAGGTTCATATTATCCTTGTAGGATATTTCTTCATGCTCAAGTTTCTGATGATCAGAATTTTTTTCCCTTGACTGAATGGGTTCATTTGTGAGTAAGTCATTTTAAAGTTTTATTAATTATTACGTTTGTGATTTATTATGAGGTTTTCCTGTCAATTGTAATGCAGTTCATATGATTAGGGTAACCCTAATTTAGAGTTTCCTCCTCCATCATCTATTTTCTCCAAGCTCCCTCATTCTGGCAATGCTGTGCATCTTCTGTAGCTAACAGTGCAGGTGTCATACTTGCTCCCGATCTGCCACCACTCAAATTAATATCTCTTGAAGATTCCAAAATCCATTTGCTGTGGGGAATTTATTTAACACACCTGCTGTTCCTGATATCCTCCTCCCATGAAGTTTTGACTTAAGTTGTATCTTAAGATCTCTTTTCTACCTACCATCCCAGGGTCATTTTTTTTGCATTATCTTAGGGCATATTTGGCAATTCCCTGCTGCTGTGAGGCTTCAACTGGGAATTCATTGCGGCATTAGGGACATTGTAATGCCCTGTTTTGAAGTGGCACAATACTTTGGGTGGTAGCTGTACCAGTGCAGTGTTTCCATGGTTGTTCTTTCATACCATCACATGGACAGATCTTCATAATGCTGCAGAATATGAAGACGTGGAACAGTTCATCCTTTTATTAAGGACCACTATCTTGGATTGGACAATGTTTTGGTTAGGCACCCCCGCCCCATTAAAATTTGTAACTTTCAGTCTGACTGATTTCTTGGACTCTTTTTCCTTTATCTGGTTGCATTATAGATTTAATTATTTTATGTACGCAATTTCCCAAGTATTCACTTTGACTGCTTTGTTACCCAGAACTAGCTGTAGCACTGTTGTCGCCTTTGTTGATTGTGCAGCATATTGCTTTAAGAACCCCTCAGTTTTCTTCTTGTACTGTTTCAGTTTCCAATCGTTACAACAAATCTCCTTTAATCACTTATGGTTTACAATCATTTGCAAAGTAACAGCTCTGCTTGACACCATGACATATGCTGATTTGTTCTTTAAGAATGCACCATTAATATGGAAGAGTACCTGGAATTTTAATAAAGCAGTGTATGTTTATTGTCTGCGCCTCAGCTTGTTTCATACTCCAGAATCTGAAGGATTTGACCTTCACAGCAATCTAGCATGCACAATCCAGCAAACATGTTCTTCAAAGTTCTTCAGCTGTAAGTTGGACAGTGTTTATTTTCATTTTAAGGAAATAGTACAAAATTTATCTGAAATCTGGATTCCTTCTGATTTACATTTTGTTTGAACCTAAACTGGGTTAAAATGTGATGCAATTGCCTGGAACGTTTTAAAGATATCTCCACAATCTCAGTATCATAGACAGTTGATGTGGAATGCCGATATCTACCCTTCCATATGATTTTTATAATTCCTTTTGCTTTGGTAACAGTCCATCAGGCTTAAATTAATTTCTGAGATACTGAATTAAAATCTGTTTGTAGTTTGCTATATCAGCAGAAGCTGATTCTTCCAACAAACTCAAGTTGAATATAGGTTGACCCATTATGAGGAAAAACAATTATCCAGAATCATTCAGTCTTCTAAGATGAAGACTTAAGTCAGTTGATTGGCCTATTTGATCAATACTTGAAATACCTACAGAGGGTATTTCCCCTGTATCTTGCCTTCTCTGCCCATTTTACTGCCAATCTCAGTCATAACAATAATGTTTGGTTAAAAGACAACTCTCCAAATGCTGAAAATGAGCAGCTGAATTGTAATGATCAAGTTCGAAATAGCTCCAAATTCCCTGCTAAATAGTTATCATATGGATAGCACACATTGCGCTTCCATTTTGAGAAACTTCCCACGTGTTATTAAAATAAAGATACGATTCAAGAATCACAGATCAAATCTGCAGTTTATCCTTGGTGCATTCAGATCTTACTGCTTTGTCGACTGATGGTGCCTTTAACATAATGAAGAATGGCATTAGGGATCACGTCACTTGCCATTTTATTAACAGAAGTGGTATTGTGAATGTTAGCACAATGTCACTGTTGTGCTATGTTAATACTAATGTGGTCTTTTAAGTATTGAGATAGCTAGACTGTGACTGTTTGTTCTGTGGTGCATGGAAAGTTTCCAGTGATGGTATAACATTAAGTGCAAATACCCCTACATATAGTTTTGTGTGGCAGAGTGTTATGTTAGAAAGGTCCTACAAATATTAATGAGATACAGCCTTTAAGTATAATTTGTTCTTTTTTTCGGTACATTTTAAGAAGAGAGTGATTCTGTCATGATGTAGTTATATAATGTGTGAGAGGATTGTAGGTAGGAGATGCATTTGAAGTGTGTGTTACTCTAAATTGCAGTTTATCTCTGCACAGAAATATATTGAGAAGATGCCTTGTGTGTTACCAGATCCATGTTGATGCTGTGGCTTTCAGCTTGTGCATACAATCTACTGGGCAAAATGTAGTTCTGCTGTGAAGTATAGCACTAAATGAATTCTGTTCACACGGAGAAATTACACTCATCTGTTTTTCATTTTCTTCTGATGAGACATAATGGGTTTTCAGGAAATTAAATTATACAGTCATTTAATGACAACAGAAAGTGTGGTGGGCTTTAATTGTCCAAGGTTTGTGTGTATTAGAAATATATATTATAGCTATGTTTTCTGCCGGAATAAGAAGAAAAATAAATAAATGATCTGGTTTTTGTCTGGTGTTCTAATTGTACCTTGAGGCTTATCAGAGTTCAGCATCAAGTTAATGTCCTGTGCACAGTCGCTGCAGCAGGTGTCTGCTTGGTTTTGAATTCCCTGGAGAGGCCGTTTTCCTCCTTTCAGCTAACAGCTGTGGTAGGAGCAGTGATTGTCATTGTTTGATCAGGTGCAGAATCTGTCAGGTAGTATAGGTCACAGGTGCTTCCCAGACTCTTTGCGATTTTTCGAGTCCTTTCTCATCCTGGATTGTCCCTCCCATGCACATTTGCTCGCTTCTGTTCGCCATCTGTTTGTTTCCCCAGTTGCCCCATGTGTGCGCTATCCCCATCTTCCTCCTTTGGCTCCTCCTTTGCAAACGTATGTATCCTTATTGGTGTCTGTTTTAAAAATAAACTGTTACTACAGTTTGCGATTAACATTTAGTTTGTCTTTTGAAAATTTTTAGTCACAGTCTGCACTTGAGTGCAACAATGAGAGTGGTGAGGAAAAAGTGTTACACAGAGTAAACAGTGCTTTATGACAGGATATTTTGCTCTCAATATTTATCCTTTTAAGTCATCATCCTTTCTAATTGAACTCAGGAACACTTTAAACTTACTCTCCCTGGTTCCCTGTTGATATCAGCATCCATAAAGAAATGCATTTAAAAATGAGTGTATGCATGGAACAAACTGAAATTGTTTGAATCGTTTGGACTTAAAATGCGCACATATCTGAAAGAAATATTCAAGCTGAATACCATTTTGATGAGATTTTGCTGGAGATCTTTTTGAAGGATTCTGGGACGCTTGCTGGAAATAAAGTAAGTTGTCACATTGCTGAGAGATTAAAAAGCCATTTTGTGTTGTAATAGTGCACTTTGGTTCTTGGATTTGGTTTAAAAAGTCAAAATATAGGCAGCTGGAGTGGAAAATGCTTTGAAATGTCAACATAAAGTTGGTTTGGAAAGCCAGTGTCCAATCATTTTAAATTTGGAGATGCAAAGGGAAGTTTCAGTTTTGTGCTGACAAAGCAGTTGTCTGCAAGGCTGTCCATTTCGGTTAGTGGATTTAGTGTGTGTATACAAGGCGAGCTTTCCTCCTGTGATCTATTCTTTCATGGTGCTGCTTCCTTTCCTGTAATGGTATGCAGCTGCATGGGATCAGCTGTATGAAACCCAGGGAGTTTATATTTCAAATGGCACTAATAAAGCTTAAAGGTATGGATGCAGAAAGGTGTTGATTATGTAACAAGTGCATGCGGCAGCTGCAAAAAGACATTGCTGATAACTGGAGCTGGTAGCATTTAAAATGGTAAACAGAGCACAATATGATTACATGGTAGTTCCTGTAATCTCCTTCATATACACCAAATGCATTTTGCATGATTTATCACAAGTTAGAACTCTTTAGTCTCGATGTAACTGGACTTTATTTGTAACCTTTCATTATGTGAAGTGCTAAAATTCACATTTATGTTTGTTGCGATCCATCAGCTAGTAATATCACAGCATTTTATAATCACTTTGTAAATTTAAATAGAATATCAACTTGCATTCTGTTTATAGGACCATTCTATTTAGAGGACAAACTGTGTATTATATTTGGAAACAAAAACTGAATTGTGCAATAAAATATTTCTTTGGTTATTCAGATTTGTAAATGGTTAAATCTTTTGGCACTGAAATCTGAAAAAGTATGCTGAAATGGAGCACTGAACAGTGTCTCCTGCCCACTAGGAGTTATGAAAAGTTACTGTGAAGGGCAGAATTGTGAACCAAGATGATGGGGAAGGGAGGAAGTTTTGGAAATTGGAGTGAAGGAACTAGGTAGGATCATCAAAAGGAAAGGGAGTCAAGATGCAAGGGCATCTTGTCCCAGGGTAAACAGGTCCTGCAGTGAGAAGTGATGTACTTTTCCAGGTCATGTATTTGTTAGGTGTAATGATGGCATTACTTGTTCTGCCCTTCTCAAGTTCACTTAGCGAGTGATGGTTGTTCTAATCTGCTGGCAAAGTATGTCCCCATGAGAATTCATAATTTTTAACCAACTTGCTTTGAGAAAGTCTTTTGAGGCGTGTTTCAGTTTGATTTGTTTTTACCTGGGTGTTTTTCTTTTTGTCTATATATAATGTGGTGCAGTTGGGAAATTGATTCGAATCATCAATTAATAACATTTGTCTCATATCTAGCAATTGATTACATTCACGTAAAATGAGGAAAAAAAAGTTCTGAAGTAGGACTTTGTACTGTTTTCGGTGCCATTTGCAACTGAAACATTATGGCTTGGGCTAAGAGGGGTAAGTAATATTTGAGACACAAGTGCCTGGCAAGATCATCTCCAATAAGAGAGAAACTAATCATCTCTGTTGGCATTCAGTGGCATCACAAGCACTGAATCTTCCCACGATCAACATGGCGGGGTTAGCATTGACCAGAAACTTAGTTTGACCAGCTATAAGACAGGTCAAAAGACGTAAATTTTGCAGTGATTGTTTCACAGCCTGACTCTGCAAACCTCGTCCGCCATCTGCAAGGCATAACTCAGGTGTGTGATAGAATGCCTTCTGTTTGTTTGTCTCGATGATTGCAATTCTAATAACAACATGTTATTGGAACAACGCGCAGAACAAATCAGATTGCTTGATTGGCATGCCATCCAGCAATGTTTACCAAATTCCAAGTATACCAAGGCTTCTTCAATTGTACCCTTCAGGTTCACAGTCTCCACATGTGGGAGGACAAGGGAGCAGATTCATTGTTAGCTCCACAATCTTCGAATTCCCATCCACACCATCCTGACTTGGAACAATATTACTGTTTGTGTGTTGCTGGGTCAAAATTTTGCAACATTTTACCTGATAGCAGTAAGTGTGCCTAAACATGCATTGCAGTATTTCAAGAACAGTAAGTAGTCTCAGAACAGTCCAACAGTTTTATTTGGTGGCACGAGCTTTCAGAACATTGCCCCTTCAGATGAGTGACTCACCTGATGAAGGGGCAACACTACGAAAGCTTGTGCCACCAAATAAACCTGTTGACTTTAACCTGGTGTTGTGAGACTACCTACTATGCCTACCCCAGTCCAACGCTGGTAGTTCTACATATGTTTCAAGAAGGTGGCGTGCCATCAGCATTTGAGGGGTGGACAACAAATGCTGTCTTGCCAATTAAGCTCAGATTTCAAGAATGCATGCAATATCTTAACACCTGCTTTGAAATGCTCAATCTCAGTGTTAAAGTTGACTCCATTCATAAGCAAGAATGAAAACAAATTTGAACTTGTTTTGCTTTTCTGGATAAATAAAATTCTACTTAATAAAAGTTATAGAAAGGCAACTGGAAGCATTAGTCTAACAATAATTGGAGCTTGTTCTTGCATTGTGTCATTAAGCTCTATGTGACTTAATATTTAGGCAGGCATTTTAAATAAGGGCCTCCTCCTCATAAATGTCTGAGAATTTATTTTTATATGCCCCTAAAGGACATTGCTGCTAAACTGGGTCTGCAGCAGGTGATAAGGGAGCTAATAAGAATGGAAAATATACTTGTCCTCTCCACACACTTGCTTACTGCAGATACATCTTTCCATATGATCACAATATAGATAGCAGTTACACCACGCAGTCTTTGCGGAGATTAAATCCAGCCTTCGCATTGAGAATACCCTCCATTGTGTTTGACATGAATCTCCTGCTGAATGGAACAGCATTTGAGGACGTGTAGCAACTCAAGACTGGGCATCCATGAGGTGCTGTGGGCGATTAGCAGTGGAATTGTACTCGACCACTCTGTAACCTGATAACCTTGCAGATCTACCATTACCACCAAGGCGGAGGATCAATCCAGGCTCAATGAACAGTACAGCAGGGCATGCCAGAATCAGCACTAGGCATTGGATTTGTGAATCTTGTTGTTCAGAAGGACTGCAGGTAAGATAGCGCATCATATATGAGAATGAGGAGGAGAACCTGAAACAGTTACCTCTGAATTGCTGGGTTTTTTTTAAGTTTCTACTTAACAATACCATCCTGCGAAGCCTAAGAGAAGGGTTGCACATCATGCTTTCTGCTTTATTTTGTTGATGGCTAATTTAATGGATAGGAAGATGTAGAGAAACTGAAACACCTTGGGCTGTGCATGACTGCTGAGGCACTGTTTTTTGGACATTGGATGTTATACGTTGCAGTTCAGAGAGCATGGTCTCATGTTCTTGCTGTTCTGTGATTGTATCTTGAGGCAGGGCTTCTTCAAGGCTTCTGTTTTCGAACAGTTCATAGAGCATCTCAACATCTCAAATAGCCTCATTCTATCAGCTTAAATCTCTGAAAGTACACCTGGGTTATTGGAACTTTAACCATGGATTGCATAAATTTTAAATTGTGAACCACTTTTAAAAGTTAGTCCCTGGATATGATCTAGTTTATAGCCATAATTATCAGGGATGAAGGAGATGTGACACCAACAGTACAAAAATAATCAAACCCAACCAAAATTGAGGACAAGACTACTGCAACAGCAAACACACTGATCCTCACATGATGATGGTAACACATAATTGTTTCATACAGATTACATCATTACTTGCATTTGTAAAAATCACCTGCTGATCACAGCCACTTCTCATCTTGTTTCCATTCAGGATATAAATAGATTTTGGTGTTTTGGCAGACCTTTGTGGTTATTCCTGGTCAAAACTTAGATTAGAAAATAAAATGATGCATTATGTGATTCATTAGGAGGTAACTCTATTGTCTAAACAAAGGTTTCTCTTGAATTTTAACCTGTGTAATAGCCATGGCAATGTCCCATATCCCTGCATGTGCATTATTAATTCACCAATTGAAGTTGAAAGATGTACAATTGGTCTTGTTCATGCCCAATGCACTTAAAGATTTAATTTTAATGTGTCGCTTTTTTAATAATGCCACAACTCTCTCAGTCAAATGGCAAATCTGCCATTATATTGATCTGCTTAAGACTGTATTGTAAATAGAAGGGCAAGTGGGGATGGTCACTCAAGTGCCATGTTTGCCATCAAAGCTTGCAGCTTGAAGATGTATTTTAAGAATGCTTAAATGACGTACTGGCTAAATAGCATCTTGGATTCCTCCAGTTCAGTTTTGCCTTAAGAAAAATCTTGACATAGTAATGGTGAAAGATTTCAGCGTTAGTGGGCTGACCGCCTTTACATCAGTGCTTTACTAACTTAGTGGATAACAAATGTTTTCTAAGTAGGGACTCAATTCCTCATAATTGTGAAAACAGTGAAGGAGAACACTCATCAATGCAGAGATCATGTTCTCTTATAGTTATATTAACAGAAATCACAGAAATGCTCTGTGCTCGTAATTCAGTAAATATAGAAAAAGCCTCATGGGGCAATGGGGATTCTCTCAAGAGTTGTTCACATAAAAACTTGTGCATTCAGCATTCTGTCTCCTGTTGTACATTATCACAGATACATTTTTTGTAAAAATTCGCGAATTCATAAATCTGAAAGACACATTACAAAACTTATTATAACAGTTAAGTGCAATGATATTTACATTTTCTCGAGCGATCAAGATGCACTCTGATGTGCTTCTGTTCAGGAATGAGAACATTGTCCTCCCTGCAATGCAAATAATGAAATATATACAATGTGTTTCCAGTAATTAATAACTCATTCAAGGAAGTTGCATGCAGTTAGAATTAAACACAATCCCTGGGGGTGTACCCAGTTACCAGCCCCTTGGTATACATTGGATGAAAAACCTTAGACATTGGCAAGCTTTCGGAGTGCTACTCATTCATCAGGTGAGTGGGAGCTGTGTTCACAAACTCAGTTTACAAAATAGTGGTTGGAATGCGGGTCTTTACAGATAATCAAGTCTTAAAGGTGGAGACAATGTGAGTGGACATTGTCTGTACCTTTAAGACTTGATTACCTGTAAAGACTCGCATTCCAAAAATTATCATGTAAATTGAGTTTGTGTCTTTGTGCCCTGTTTGTGAACGCACATCCTCACTCAGCTGAAGAAGGAGCTTGATGCTCCGTAAAGTAGTGCTGCTAAATAAACCTGTTGGACTTTAACCTGGCGTTGTGAGACATCTTACTGTCATTGCACAATACCAGGTCTGACATAGCCTGCTCTCTGATTGATGCTGGAATCTGCTGTCCTCAGAACATGTCCCAAAAACATTCACACTTTTACCAGCTCCTTGTCCTCCCTAAATGTCATTGTACCCTTAAATTTTGCATCCCAACCTGTCATCCTGGAACCATGTCTCAGAGTTGGCTATCAGATCATACTATTTATTTATGGACTGAGTTTATATGTTTGTTTTTGAAAGCTACGTGCATCCAGACACGTGCCTTTACTTTTTTTTGTTCATTATTTTTGTAACCTCTGGCCTTATCTGCTGATTTAATGTTCAATTTGTATCCCTTGTACTATCTGCGGCTTCTTGTTTATAATTTTCTTTTTTATTACATTTCTCTGTTTTTTTAATTCTACTCTTTGATTTGCCACATCTTCGCAATTCGATCACTTTCCCCCACTATTTAGTTTAACATCCTCTCCTTTAGTAGTTATACGGCTTGCTAGAACACCTCATTACAGCAAAGTTCAGGTGTGGACAATCTCAATCATGCAATCCCCACTTTGTTCAATACTGGTGCCAATGCCCCACAACCAAGAATCCACTTCTCCCACACTGGAGTTTGAGCCACACATTCATCCTATGCCAATTTGCACGTGGGTCAGGTATTTATTTCAGGGCTTCACTCTTTGTCATCTCTTGACGGAATCTCTTCCTTAGTTTTATCTGTGCTGTTGTTACCTACAACTATCCCACTGCAACTATCCAGTTTGTTGCAGAGAAGCATGTCAATCCCTCCCACTACTCGTATGCCTGGCTTCCTGCAACACGGTGCAATAGTTGGCTTGCTCATCCACTCTGCAGACCCCACATTGATTCAAATAAGCCGAGAGAACCTCAGACCTCTTTAACAAGTGCAAAGGCTGAGATTTGTGCTCTATGGATGCCTCACTCGCACACTCCTGTACCTAACCATTTGACCAAATCAGAAGACCCTATTCTAAAAGGTGTGACTGCTTCATGGTGCAAAGCATCCATGTAACTTGCCCCATGGTGATGTGTCTCAGTGTCTGCAGTGTTAGTCTTGAGCTCAGAATATGAGCTGAAGTTCTTTGAGGCACAAACACTTATTGCAGGTGTGCTTGCCGTGGATCACCCGGACATTCAGGAGTTCCCACATGACGCATCCCCAGTCCTGCCATCCTTAATGTGTGCTAATTAATTATATTATTCACTCAATTTTCCTTCTCAAAATATTTTATTGCCAGTTTGTATATTCTTTTAAACCTTAGGACTAGAACAGACTGTAGCCAAGTATCAGATACTTACCAAATGGCTAGCTGCTTTCTTCGTAGTAAAGCAAGAACCAATTCCTACAAGGTGAAAAAAGTAGAAAAAGCAAAAGGAGAGGACCACATTACCCTCCTGATCAAACTCCCAGCTTACTGTACTGAAAAGTACAGCACGGTGGCACAATGGTTCGCCCCTCAGCGCAGGGACCCCAGTTTGATTCCAGCTTTGGGTAACTGTCTGTGGAGTTTGCACATTCCCCTCATTTCTGCTTGGTTTTCCTCCAGGTACTCCGGATTCCTCTCAACAGTCCAAAGATGTGCAAGTTGGGTGAATTAGCCATATTGAATTGCCCTCCTGTGTCCCAAGATGTGTAGGTTTGGAGGATTAGCAGGGTAAAAATGTGGGGTTACAAGGATAAGGTGGCTTGGTGGGCCTGAAGAAGATGCCCCATCCGAGAGTCAGTGCAGACTTGATGGGCCAAATGGCGGCCTCCTGTACTGTAGGATTGTAAAATATCCACTCAGTTCCAAAACTGCAATCATTTGTATCCGCTGCACCAAAAAACCCCTGGATTTATTGTAAACAGAACTGGAGTTAGAGGAACCAGTTTCAATGAGTTAACTAATTCACTACTCAGTGCTGTCAGCAGTGTGGGTTTATCCTGCCTAAGACTGGAAGGAGGAAACTTGGTCTACTTATAGTACTTCCCTGTTAATTCGCCTATTACAGACTAGACTAGATTTTTCAAGAACAAGCTTCTCATTTCCCCCACTCACCAAATTCCCAAGTATGCCCTCAGTTCCAAAGCTGCATTTCTTTGTCTGTCAAACAAAGATACATGGAGGGACAGATTGTATTGAGGAAGCAGGGGAGGCTGCAGGAGAGTGGGCAAAGAAATGGCAGATGGAGTACAATGTGGAAAAGTGAGGTTATGCACTTTGGAAGGAGGAATGGAGGCATTGAGTATTTTCTAAAAGCGGAAATACTTCGGAAATCTGAAGCACAAAGGGACTTGGGAGTTCTTGTTCAAGATTGTCTTGAGGTTAATGTGCAAGTTTGGAAGGCAAATGTAATGTTAGCATTCATGTTGAGAGGGCTAGATTACAAGAGCAGGGATGTACTTCTGAAGCTGTATAAGGCTCTGGTCAGACCCCATTTGAAGTATTGTGAGCAGTTTTAGATCCTGTATCTAAAGGAGGATGTGCTGACCTTGGAAAGGATCCAGAGGAGGCTCACAAGACTGATGCAACGAAGAGCTTGTCATGTGAGGAATGGTTGAGGTACTTGTTGGATTTAGAAAGATGAGGGGGCATCTTTTTGAAACTTACAGGATGCTGCGAGGCCTGGACAAAGTGGATGTGGAGAGGATGTTTTCACTCGTAGGAAAAACTGGAACCAGAGGGCACATCATCAGGCTAACGGGATGATCCTTTAAAACCCAGATGAGGAGAAATTTCTTCAGCCAGAGAGTGGTGACTCAGGTCATTGAGTATCTTTAAGACAGAAATAGGTTCTTGATTAATAAGGGGACCAGGGATTATGGCAAAGGCAGGAGAATGGGAATGAGAAAAATATCAGTCATGATTGAATGGCAGAACAGACAGGGTGGGCCAGTTGGCCTAATTCTGCTCCCATGTCTTATGGTCTTATTTTGAAAATCAGTATACAGTTTAATGGGAGGCAAAGAACTGTGCTGTTTGTAGTTACATAGTATTAAAAAGGCAAATTAACTTCAAAGACAACCATTCTTCTGTGTTTAGAACAAAGAACAACCCAGTACGGGAAACAGGCCCTTCGGCCCAACGAGCCCACGCCGCTGCATCCTCCTACACCTACCCTACCCTGCCCTGCGTGTATGCGAGTGGAACCCCTAACTTAGCCAGATTCAGGGGAGAATAGTGTCAATTTGGTATACCAATCAGCCTAAGAGCACATCTTTGGGGTGTGGGAGGGAACCGGAGTGCCCGGAGGAAACCCACGCAACCACAGGGAGAATGCGCGAACTCCCACAGACACAGGCCCAAATCCATGTATCTGCACAGCTAGCAGTGCTAGTCACTGAGCTGTTGCGGCGCCCGTCTACCGGTCCAGGATCAAGCACACACACCGACACGAAGTACTAGGCCACTCCCGGAACCTCCAAGAGCAGCCCACGCACGACCCACCGTGTGCATGCCCCTTGTTTGACAACAAGGTGGACCGCCACCTGCGGAATAAAAAGACAAAAACGTTAACACGTAAGTCTGCACTTCTGGTGTCTCCCGAGGCTCTGACCCTATTTAATACCCCCTACTATAACCCTCCATCCTTGTTTTGTTCATGTGTCTATCTAAGTAAACCTTAAACAAGTCCAACGTGCCTGCCTCCACCACCCTACTCGGTAGCGCGTTCCATACCCCCGTGACCCTCTGCGTGAAGAACCTTCCTCTCATATCCAAATTATACTTCTCCCCCCTCACCCTTAGATCATGACCTCTCGTAATTGTACCCAATCTAGGGAGCAGCCTATCACTATTGACTCTATCTATTCCCTTCAGTATCTTATATACCTCTATCATGTCTCCCCTTAATCTCCGTCTTTCCAAGGAGAAAAGTCCCAGTTTCTCCAACCTTTCCTCGTAACTTAGTCCTTCCATGCCAGGCAACATCCTGGTAAACCTCCTCTGCACCCTCTCCAGAGTCTCCACGTCCTTCCGGTAGTAAGGTGACCAGAACTGGACGCAGTACTCCAAATGCGGTCTAACCAACGTTCTGTACAACTGAAGCATTAGACGGCAGCTCCTATACTCTATACCCCTTCCTATAAAGGCTAGCATTCCATAAGCTATCCTCACAACCTTCTCTACTTGTGTCACAACCTTCATAGACTTGTGAACCTGCACTCCCAGGTCCCTCTGTATTTCTATACTCCTAATCGGTCTACCTTTTATCACGTAGCTCCTCTCTGCATTATTCCTTCCAAAATGCATCACCTTGCATTTGTCAGGATTAAATTCCATCTGCCACCTATCTGCCCAATGTACCAACCTATCTATATCCTGCTGTATCACCTGACCTGTATCACCTCAGTATCCGCCAACCCTGCCATCTTGGTGTCATCCGCAAATTTGCTGACCACACCACGTACGCTCTCTTCCAAGTCGTTTATGTATACTACAAAGAGGAGAGGTCCCAGTACCGAGCCCTGCGGCACACCACTGGTCACTGGCCTCCAGCCCGAAAAGGTCCCCTCAACAACTACCCTCTGTCTCCTATTGCCCAGCCAGTTCTCAATCCACCTAGCTACCTGCCCTTGTATCCCATGTGCCTTAACCTTTTCTACCAGCCTACCATGAGGGACTTTGTCAAACGCCTTACTGAAATCCATATAGATGACATCAACGGCTCGCCCATCGTCAACCGTTTTTGTCACCTCCTCAAAGAATTCTACCAGATTCGTAAGGCAAGACCTCCCCCTAACAAAGCCATGTTGCGTATCCCTAATCAGATCGCAATGCTCCAAATGCTCATACATCCTACCCCTAAGTATTTTTCCATTAATTTTCCTACCACAAGTGCACACAAAAAAACTTCACGAGTGAATTAATATTTTGAAGTTGTCACGTCTGCAAGTTGTGATGTGACACCAACACCACGTGCCTTGGTTTTCAGTGTAGGTTTGCACTGTTGCTGCCAAGAGCTGAATATCTGATTTTTGTTGTGCTGTTGGACTTGTAATTTATCTGCCACAGTTGAAGCAGAATGGAAAGCAAGTGGAATGGGCAATGACCACTCAACATGGGAAAATGGATGTGTACAACTTTACCTGCTATGTAATCAATATTCAGTGAAGGTCAGCATTGGAGAAAGGAGTACTTAGTGCCTCACCAATTGAAAATTTACCTATATTCTTTAGGGATTTTATTTTGTGGAGCAAGAACTTCTTTCTACTACTTGACATTTAATTTGCGGATACCATTGTAGACAGCTAATCTGTTTTTCCAAAATTTTTGTACGCACATAAGCGTTTTTGTGGCTGTTGGATTTTATCAAAATAGAAAATCTGGAAAAAGATTAAAATCTAATTAGAACATCTGCTGAATGTTTGGTCCAACTAATTGAATAATAGATTTGAGGAGGAATTAACCCAAGTTAAATGAAGTAGTTAATGAGAATATATATGGTATCAACAATACAAAAAAAGTAGTATTGGTTTGCAAATATCACTGATAACTATACAATTATATGTTAGCACTGGAAAAGGCCATTTGTCCCTTGTTTGCAAGTAATGCAATACCCTCTCAAATGGGCTATTTTAGTCCAGACATCTGCCTTATTTCTTAATGGTGCCTTTTGGCATCTTCTCTAGTTCTTGTTTAGTATTTTTTTAATGCCTTAATAAATTTAGCATGAGTCTTGGGTTGCACAACATTCCCACAATTGTGTGCGTGACAATTCCTTTGTTTAAAACTATAGGAAATGTCCCTTTTAAGAAGGTCGTAGTGAAGTGTAGCAGTTGAACAAAAATGAGAACTGTCGTAAGCATGAGAACAATACAAACCTGTCATGTGGCATTTGAAATGCTGGGTTGCTGCTGGCATCTTGCATCATGCATTACTGCATGTGTGCTGCGATGTCGAAGAAGCTTTTTTTTCTTGGATGGATGACATATTAAACAGAAACCCTGCCTTCCCTCCCAGATTAAGATGAAATCTTCTGTCGCACAATTTTGAAGAAGAGGCAGGAATATTCTTATGCCCTGGTCAAGACTTAAGCCCATAAGCAACATCACTAAAACAAGAATACATTATCTGAACACTATCTTGTTGCTGTTGGTGGGACCTTGCTCTGTTTGCTAAATTAAAATAGTGCCTACCTACACTTTATTGACTCATATATCCTATGATGATATGCAAGTGCAAATCTTTGTTTCTTCAATGTGTTTTGCATTATGGAAAGAAAATCTAAGGAGGGAGTTATTCCTGCTCTGAGAAATTTATCAAGAAGCTGAAGAGTTGGAAGTTAACCCACGTAGCCTGGGAAAGTGGGTAAATTGATCAGCATGTGACCTTTGAAAACAGAGATTAACGTGTTGGAGTACATTTCATATTCTTGCGTGCCAGATGTCATGAAATATTTGGAGAAGACTGCAGGTTAATTCTGACTGGATCCTTTTCCTATTTATTTAAATGTTGGAATACTGTTTTAAATAATAAGTCCATATGCTTTTAAATTGTACTGTTATTCCGAAATGATTGGAAGCTTAATGTAATCAGGTAACAAGAAGACTGGAGAAGTTCTCAAAATGACGCACCATTTTTACAAGACAAAGCCATGCCCCCTTCTCAATCTCTCTTGCTGAATCCTATAATTGAAATAGTCTGGTTTGTCAGCCAAAGGATGTAGCCTCTGGCGATACCATAAGATATTTATACGCCAGTTCAAATGGAGCTTTAGACGTGATTTACTGTTTTGTGCAGATAGTAAAACATACTACTTCTGTGTGTGAGATTTTATGGGTAAAACTTCCAATACGAAGAGGCACTGCTTTTATTTCTCGAGATAGTTCTCTCCTTTACTTTGCGATCACAGTAAATAGAAAAGCATGAGCCATGTCCCTGAATAGGTGAAGCAAAACAAGCTTCCTTCCCTGTGACCTGGTTCTATATTACTTGCATTGGTAATGAAAACAGAAGGTATACTCCTGTTGAACACAGGTTTTAAGGGTTACAGAAACAAGGCACTAGACAGATTTCAGATGCAGATAAGTTATGATTTAATTGAGTGATGGAGTAGGCTAGGAGGGCCAACTCCTACTCTTCTAAGAAGAGGTAAAAAGAAAGAAATGAAATCCAATTACAAGTAAGTTAAAATAATGAGAACAAGCCATTTAGCCCTGGGTATTCCTGAATCCACTTGGATTAGCCCACGCTGTATAATTTCTGTTATCATTGACAATATAGAGTAGATATTCCTGTTGTACAGGATCATATTCATCCCTCAGACAACATCGCTGAATCAGATTATCTGGCCATTGTCTCATTGCTTTTTGGGAATATCTTATGTGTAATTTGGTGGTTGCATTTCCTACATTGCAATGGTGGCTATTTCAAATGACTTTAGAAATAACGAAATGGCTACGAAATGCTTTGTGATGCCTTAAGGTCGTGGTGCAAGTTTGTCTCAACAGGATCCGTAAAGACAACAAAAGGCAGGGAATTATAGGCCGGTTAGTTTAACGTCTGTGGTTGGAAAAATGCTTGAATCCGTCATCAAAGAAGAAATAGCGAGGCACCTAGAAAGGAATGGTTTGATAGAGCAGACGCAGCACGGATTCGTTAAGGGGAAGTTGTGTTTGGTGAATTTATTGGATTTCTATGAGGATGTGACTAGTGCGGTAGACAGAGGGGAACCGGTGGATGTGGTGTTTCTAGATTTTCAAAAGGTGTTTGATAAGGTGCCTCACAAAAGGTTGCTTCAGAAGGTTAGGGTGCAAGGAGTTGGGGGTAAGGTGTTAGCGTGGATAGAGGATTGGTTGTCTAATAGGCAGAGAGTTGGTACCAATGGGTGCTATTCTGATTGGCGGTTGGTGACTAGTGGAGTGCCGCAGGGATCGGTGCTGGGGCGTCAGCTATTTACCATTTATATCGATGATCTGGAGGAGGGGGCTGAGTGTAGGGTGACGAAATTTGCTGATGACACGAAGATGAGTGGAAAAGCAAATTGCGCGGAGGGTGTGGAAAGTCTGCAGAGAGATCTGGATAGGCTGAGCGAGTGGGCGAGGACCTGGCAGATGGAGTATCATGTTTGCAAGTGTGAGGTTATCCACTTTGGCAGAAATAATAGTAGGAGGGATTACTATTTAAAGGGCGAAAAGCTGCAGCATGCTACGGTGCAGAGGGACCTGGGGGTCCTTGTGCATGAGTCGCAAAAACCCAGTCTGCAGGTGCAGCAGGTGATCAAGAAGGTGAATGGTATGCTGGCCTTTATAGCATCAGTGAACATGTCAAGCCAACCAATCCTGCTAAAACTCACTCACTCTTTCTCAACAGATTTTAGCCTTCGCCTTCAAAGATCTCACTTTGGAATTCTATCCGCCAGTCGCTTCAACTTTGACAACCTCAAAAGTAGCCCATCTCAAAGAGTTACAATCCAATCTTCCAAGGCTCTGTTCTCCTGGAATCCTGAGTCAGTACTCCAACACAACCTCAGCGCTTTGGCCATGCTGAGGAAACAAGGAGTAACCATACTTCTGATTTCTTCGACCTTCAGTGCTTCTCCGCAGCCCACATTATTCAGAGTCTTGAGGTCGCAGCTCTATTTCTGCTGGAAGCCTTTCGTTGCTTCTATTTTTCTTTCCTCTTAACTGGGACCACTTCCTGCCCCGATCCAAGGTTCTTCTTTGAACTATTGTTCTGCTTCCCAAGTCAAATGATCTGGTTCCATGCCATTTTCTTTTTGAGCAGGCATGCTCGGGCTGTCCTCACCCAAAGAACTACTGCATGGACTGTCACTCCTGGCCTATACACGCAATCTTCTTGGAGATCCTCTCCACTTGGATCCAGCAGTTTGAGGTGTCGACGGAACACTGTTTCTGAAAGCTTGTGAGATTACTATCAAATAAACTGGTTGGACTCTAACCTGATGTTGAGAGACTTCTTACTGTGCTTAACCCAGTCCATTGCTGGCATCTCTACATCACTCCTGGTCTGCACATGCACAACTCTTAAGTGCTGTCAGGTTTTGGGGTTCCCAACCACCCAGTGTGCAATTTTTTAAATGTGGCTTTGCCAGTCAATTCTGTAGTTAATGGGGGAACTTGGCAACAAACACCTGCCAAAAGAACTATACAACTATTTCCAAATGAAACACTAACTGTAATTTTGAGTGAGTGTATAATTTGTTTCCATTAGGAAAACTTTCCCACCTAAGAACATTAGAATTAGGAGCAGGAGTAGGCCATCTAGCCCTTCGAGCCTGCGCCGTCATTCAGTAAGATTATGGCTGATCTGAAGTGCATCAGTTCCACTTTCCCGCTTTCTCCCCATAACTCTTAATTCCCTTGTCTGTCAAAAACCTATCTACCCGTGACTTAAATATATTTAGCGAGATAGCCTCCACCACTTCAGCGGGCAGAGAATTCCAGAGATTCACCACCCTTTGAGCGAAGAAGTTCCTCCTCAACTCCGATCTAAACTGCCCCCTGCCCCCCGCACTTATCTTGAGGCTGTGCCCTCTAGTCCTGCTATCCTTTCGAAGTGGGAAGAATCTCTCTACCTCTACCCTATCCATCCCTTTCATTACCTTATACATCTCTATAAGATCCCCCCTCATCCTTCTAAACTCCAACGAGTACAGATCCAGTCTATTTAGTCCCTCTTCATAGTCCAACCCCCTCATCTCTGGTATCAGCTGAGTGAACCTCCTCTGCACTCCCTCCAAGGCCAAAATATCCTTGCGCAAGTGCAGCGACCAAAACTGCACACAGTACTCCAGCTGCGGCCTCACCAATGCCCTGTTTCGTTGCAGCAAGATCTCCCTGTTTCTCACTCCAGTATGCCTCAAACTTGCCTTGAAATGCATCAATGTTGTATGTTTCAATCATTCCACATGGCAGCGAATAGGGCAGTTTTGCTCTACTGCATTAATTATTGGTATTCATGGACCTGTGTACTGAGCTCTTCACCAAATGGAAGGTTTCTTCACCTCCAGACCTTTGTTTCTAATTTTTAAAATCTCCCTCTATTCAGTTATCCACCTCTATTCTGTAAAACTGGTCCTTCCCCCAACAAACAAAAATGTTTCATTTTGCTCACACTTTAGTGATAGTTGCAATATTTTAATTGTTGTAATATCCTTCTGTGATTTTCTTTTTGCTCTTTCTCTAGTGGTGTAAGTTTGTTTATTAGTCGCAAGTTTTCTTATGTTAACATGCAATTAAGTTACTATGAAAATCCCCTTGTTGCCACACTCTGGCATCTGTTCTGGGAGAATTTAGCATGGCCAATCCATCTATCCTGCAGATCTTTGGACTGTGGGAGGGAACCAGAGGAGATGGAGGAAATCCACTCAGACACGGGAAGAATGTGTAAACTCCACACAGACAGTGACCTGAGCCGGGAATCAAATCCAGGTCCCTGGCGCTGTGCGGCAGCAGTGCCAGGTTTAATACTTAGTATTACTTTGCTTAGATTCTTAGAAACCATTGCGAAGTGTTTTGTTACTTTGTGATTTATGTTCAGAAACTTGATTGCTTTTTGACCCCGTTTAGTTTTTTTACTTTCAAACAGTAAATGACTTCCTTATTTTGTTTAACTGCAATGTGTGGGAAGGTTCTTACTGGATTAATTTTCTTCTTTGTTTTGCTGTTGTACACTATTTATAGAAATGACTTACTGGCAACAAAAGTGGTTTTGGTGCATGATTATAGTTGGCATGAAATCTGACCCTTTTCAATACCTAGCCACTGCATTATTGTTCCATTGTCTTTTTACTAAGTTATAGACATATCGCTTTGATGTTTTATGATGGTTTCAATTGGTGTTAATCTGCATGAAATATCCTTCCCGAGGCATAGTGCTTACTGTTTTTGAGTTCAGGCTGCTGCCAGTCTTGAATGCTGTGGGTAAATTACAAGGAAGGGAGTCAGTTGCTTCACTATCATCAGTACTTTATTAATATTCACAACATGACCATTTCCAATGGAAGGTTATTAGTTTGCTAGTTTGTATCCTCCAGTGTATGAAATGATGTGTGATTATGAAGTCATCAGGCATGGACCAGTGAAACTCGAGAGAACCTCCCCCTTTCTGAAGCCCTCAGGGTGCCATCGATTGGTGACCATGTGTTTGTGCCCGATAGACTGTGAAATGGTGTGTAGCTACACGGCTGTGTTGCACCTGCGCCCCATGGAGGTGATTGATTGGGTTGGTCATGTGGAATGTTCCCATCTGGTCGGCAGTAATTTTTTTTCCCCTGTTGTCAGTGAATAGCTTGTGTTGGCTGGAGGATAGTAACAGTGAACAACTCTGAAGGCCAAATGAATCTTTTCCCTGAAACAGTGAAGGATTGAAAGGTCCAAGTCTTATTGTATTTGCATTACTCATCTGGCAATGTAATTTTACAGTCCTGGAACCAATTTTCTGGAGTAGCAGTGAACTGATGGTGGCTAAAGCTATATTTTAAAGCTTATATAGCAATTTTATGATGCAAATTGAAGCATTTTTACTTTCAACGAGCAGTGCTTGTAATGGCAAGAAGATGTGTATGACATTCTTTGATTGGAAGGGTTTTCTTTCTCCCACAGTTTAGATTTTAAAAATCCAAGCATTCTATCTGCATTTCTTGTTTTATATTGCTTAATCCTGGACCTTTCTCATAATTGATCTATTCATTCCACCTAATGACTAATTACATATCAGAGCACATCAGCAGTAGCATTCATCATCGTAGAATGTAATAATCAATGACATTTCAACAAAGGAAAAAATAAATATGCAAATAAGGACTCATTAACATTTGCATGAGCAGTTTGAATAATCACGTTGCTGACAAGGCTGTAATTAACAGAAATTGATGCTGAGTTCAGGATACGATAGTGCATTTTCTCAGCATTTTATTGTTGTCACTGTGGGGGCTGAAATGAAGTTCTGTGCTAGTTGTAGACTACAGATATGCTTGATGTGAAGTCTGCTGTCAGGTACAGTAGGCTTCTGGGAGTTCTTAATTCTGTGTTGACCTGCATATAATGTATATATTAAATTACTGAGCTACAGAAAATCGATTACCAATTTCTATTGTAATATTAATAATTGATTGGTAACCTGCATATTGGATAATCTGAATTGTCTAATCTGTTTGGCTGTAAACAGATTTTAATTTGTTGATTTTAAATTTGTGCATCATTTGTAATGGATACCTAGAAACTTAGCGGCATGGTTTAAGATTTGCTTGTGAAATACCAGATTCCCAGCAGATAATTGTATCGTTTTCTTGGCGAATTCTTAATGTGTACTGTGTTCAATGCAGCTTTTAAATACATGTGTCCACTCACTGGGAAATAAAGCTTGTGGCGTGAATTATTTTGATGGTTATTTTGTGCAGCTTTCACCATCCACCCTGCAATTGTGCTGTGTGGCAAAATATTGTTCTGTCACATCAGGAGATTTGGCCTAATTACAGTTGAGTGCCAGTTTCCTCGGACCATGTTTTGTTAAATATTCACCATCTGCATTTTACCCAGCTCCCCCAAACATTGCTTCCCCCCGCTTCACTGTTTCCCATTTTTGCCATGGATAGTAACAAAAATGCATAAAACACAATAAAGCTGTTTGTCAGCTTTTTGGATGACTGCAAGTGCTGATTGTAACAAGTTTGAGGAATTTCTTTTGTTGAATGTGTACACATGCCATATGGCTCAACATGGAACATTAACTTGACACGGATAATGGATAGTTGAGTATGGATACAATCTTCTCTCTAATTTATTGTAGTGGGGATTGCAGCTTCATTGAAAAAGATGCAGGGTACTTCCACGTGGACTTTATGCAAGTGGATTTCCTTTCTTCCTTCAACTTGAAGAAAAATGTTTTAATTAAATGCCTGCATGGGGCATGCAAAGTTTGTTTGTGGCATTGTGCATACCGTATAGGGGAAATACTAGCAAGGAGTGCTCAGATTCTTGCAATTTTATTTCCTTGTGATTTAAGTTGAAACAATAAATTGTGAAATAAACTTTTGAAGACTGACTTCATCTTCTGTGGTGAGACTTTATGACAATTCTTTCATACCGTTATTAAAAAGTTGACATAAATACTGCATTCTAATTGCAGTGATGCTGAATACGTACAGAGACACTTGCTGAAGAACCTACTTTTCTTGGCTGACTGTGAAAAAGATGTCAGTTCTGGCTCTCCAATTCCTCACTTAGATTCCCTATCTTAGCATTCACATTAGGAGATTGAGCACTTCTGCAGAAGCTTAAGTTGCTGATATACCATTTTTTGATTTCCTATTACACTGAATGCATGTTTCATAAAGTTTGAGGCTGAGAGTCATCTTTTAAAACTTGAAGCAGTGTAACAGGAGAGGTGCATGTTAACTATTATTTGTGGTGGAGGACTCCAGAAGGGGGAGATGATGACAAAAACTGCACTATATATTTTCTAGCATCTTGAGCACAAGCACAACATCCCAAGGCACTACTCAGAAATGTTGTCAAATACAATTTGAAACTGACCATCATAAGAAATCAGGACAGATAATGAACTGCTTAGTCAGAGATATGCTTTAAGGAGAGCCATAAAGCGAGAGAAGCAGAGAGGGAAGTCCAGATTTTAGGGACTAGCCATCTGAAAACTGCTTAAGTAGGGCTATTAAAATATGGTGTACCCAAAGTCAAAAACGTAAAGCTTGAGGCTACAAAGATAACAAGAAGCCATGGAGGGATTTGAAATGAGGATGTGAATTTTAAATTTGACACCTTGCCAGGCACAAAGCCAGGGAAGTGTGCACAAGGTGGGTGAGTCAGAATACAGCCAGTAGAGTTTTAGATAAGCTTAACTTTATGGAGGATAGAATAAGCAAGTGATAACAATGGTGTGAATGGCAAAGACAGCAGATGACTTGTAGCAGGAATGGATTTGGATCAGGTCATGGGAGTGAAAGAAGATTGTCTTGGTTAAAGTATACTATTGGAAACTCATTTTTGAGTTAAACATGATGTGAGGATTGCAAATTGTTGGGTTGATGTTTAGACAATTGTTAGAGGGCTGGAGTCGACATTTTGGCATTGGAGCTTGTGGTGGGCTCTGAAGTCAGTGACTTGGTTCTTTCCTGAGTTAAGTTAGAAGAAATTTCAGTTCATGCAGTGCTCAATGTCAAATCAACAATCCAACAATTGAGAGATGGTGGTGGCATTACGAGAGGCAGTGAAGCAGACCTGAGTGTCATCAGCATACGTGTGGACCTTGATTGTGTTTTCAGGTGATGTCACCAAGCGGCAGCGTGTAAATGAGAAAAGGGGGACCCAGGATGGATATTTGGGAGTACTCCAAAGCTGATGGCGTGCAAGCAGGAGGAACAGCCTTTGCAAATGGTTCTCTGACTAAGGATAGATCAAATGGGACCAGGTGAGTATTGTTCTGCTCAGCTGAACAGTAATGGAGCGATGTTGGAGGAGAGTGGTGTGTACTCTGTCAAAAGCTGCAGACAGGTCAAGAAGGAAGAGAAAAAATTATCATTTGCATTAGTCACAGTCATCTAGGTTATCATTTATGATTTTGATTCGAGTTGTTACAGTACTGTGGTAGGGGCAGAAAGCTGTTTGTAGCGATGTAAGATGGAGCTCTGAGGAAGATGGGCACGGATTTAGGGGATAGCATACTTGAGTACTTGGGAAAGAGTGAAATTGCTTAAAGACAATTGATTTGTAAGTGAAAGCATCTTGTCACCTGGAAGTGAGTGGACATTTAGTCTTTCTGCATCCCCCTCCCCCCCAAGAAAAACATTGTGGATGCTGTTTGTGGCTAAAATCAATAAATTCTTCTTAAAGCATGAAGAGGTGGGTGAATGAAGATGAGGTTGAGATCAGCCTTCCTTTCATTGAATGGCAGAGCAATGTCAAGGAGGTAAATGGCCTATTAAACTCGTGAAAATGGGTATTGTGTAACTAATAGTTGACTGGTTTGCTCCTGAATCTCAGAGTTGCTATGATGCAGAGGTGGAAAATTGTTTCTATTCAAATAATCATCGAGGTAAAGTTGCTGTAGTTCCAGATGACCAAAGGGAGTGACTGATGGTGATCAAACTGAGGATCACCTCAACCTTGCCCCTCGCCAGAGGGGCAAGGTTGAAAAAGCAAGTCCTCTTGATTAATCTCAGCCATTATGGGAGTTGAACCTGTGGTGCTGTTGGCACTGATCTGTGTCATGAACTAGCTGCCCAGCCAACTGAATTAAATTAACCTCAATAATTGTCTGCCCTCTTGAATGCCACAATTGAACCTGACTCCACTTGCAGGCAGAATGGCCTAGACTCAAACCACTTGTTGTGTGAAAGTTTTCTCGCCTCACGTTTGTTTCTTTTGCAAATCACCTCAACTCTGTGCCCTCTTATTCTTGATCCATTTACAAATAGGAACTATTTCTTGATATCTACTCTGTACAGCCCCCTCATGATTTTGAACACTTCTGACAAATTGCCTCTTGGCCACCTTCTCTCCATGGAGAACAGCCTCAACCTTTCCATTCTATTCTTTATAATTAAAGTTTCTCATCCCTGGAAACAAGCTTGTAAGCCACCTCTGCACACTGTCTAAAACGTTCATGTCCTTGCTTTAATGTGCTGACCAGAACTGTAAGCAATATTCCAGCTGAGGTTTAATTGCTGAGGTTTAACTTGCCGATTCCTTCCTCTTGTACCCTGTATAAGGTCTGAATGTTATAAGCTTTATTAATTATTCTCATCGCCTATCCGGCCATCCTCAATGATCTTTGCACATATACAATATGGTCTCTTTGCTCCTGTACTCGTTTTAAGAATTTTAAAGAATTTTATCCTTTTGTTGGCTCTCCATGTTCTTCCTCCCTTCAATGATCTCTGCACATAAAAACTTTTGCTGTTGCATCACTTTTCCTTCTGTTTCATTTTTATGAAAAAAAATAAGTTTTGTTTTTCTCCCAGACTAATTGTCATATTGTAGACAGTTTGCTGAACAAATAAGTATTATACCAGGCATGATTTTTCTTGTCATACAGAAATGTCCCCCACAACAGAAATGGCAGCTTGTTGGTTGTACTAATACTAATGCCTTTCAAAAATTAGATAAAATGAAAGATCTGTTTTTTTTTAAATCACTGCGTGTCTCAAGTTTAAATGGAACAATATTCTTCAGATGGCTTTTGAAAGATAACTTTTAATGGAATAGCAATTTTAGGAACAAAACATGAAGTCTCCTGTCTCCAGCTGCATTAACATTCACTGCACAAAATAAATGCTGACGAGAGTTTGTATTTTATTTGTGGAAACTGTGACACTTCGACTGGGTGCCTAATTAATAAATGTACGTAGATGATGGTGTATGGCATACAAGCACCAACGCTCATTCCATGCAAAGTAATTCTCACATTAGATGCTTAATAAAAATTGCCTATCATAGAATCCCTACAGAAAGAGGCCATTTGGCCCTTCGAGCCTGCAACGACAACAATTCCACCTAGGTCCCATTCCCGTAGCCCCTCATATTTACCTGCTCATCCCCCTGACAGTAGGGTCAACTTATCATGGCCAATCAACCTAATCCGCACATATTTGGACTGTCGGAGGGAACCAGAACAATAGGAGAAAACCCATGCAGACACAGGGAGAATGTGCAAACTCCACACAAACACCCGAGGCCAGAATTGAATCCGGGTCCTTGGGGTGCTGGGAGGCAGTAGTGCTAACCACTGTACCACCATGTCACCTAATCCTGTGTAAGTGGATACAGTGGAAATAACATACGCTTTTTCGTGAAGGGGAGTTTTCGTACCATGAAGTCGTTCATTCTAGTTTCACTTCTTGACTCAGTCGTAAATGTTTTGAACATATTTAATGAACTTTTCTTCATATTGTAGAAGTAATATCGACTGCCATTCAGTTTTTATATTTTTCTGTTAATTTTTGCTGTTTGCATGTTAATGTTCGATTTTTAATTTCAAATTCTTATTTGTTTTTGATCACTTAGTAGGAGGTTCACTGATCCGTTACTTTAAGAATACGGATTCCACCATAAGGCTGTGTTTGGTTTTTAACTTGGTGTATTTAATTTAAGAATTTTGAGGTTTTTTTTAAAGTTAAATGACAATCTTAATGTAAATAACCTACATTTTGAAGAATCTTCAGTCAATTCATGCTGCATCTGTTAAATCATAGGAAAATATAAAACAGAAGAGGGCCATTTGGTCTGAGTTGGTGGTTATTTTCCAGACGTCGCTGGATTCCGGGGAAGTGCCGGATGATTGGAAAAGGGCTAATGTTATGCCGTTGTTTAAGAAGGGTGCCAGGCAAAAGGCGGGGAATTATAGGCCGGTTAGTTTAACGTCTGTGGTAGGTAAAATATTAGAATCTGTCATTAAGGAGGAAATTGCGAGGCATCTTGAAGGGAATTGCTTGATAGAGCAGATGCAGCACGGTTTCATTAAAGGGAAGCCGTGTCTGACAAATTTACTGGAGTTCTATGAGGATGTGTCTAGGGCGGTGGATAGAGGAGAGCCGGTGGATGTGGTCTTTCTAGATTTTCAGAAGGCGTTTGACAAAGTACCTCACAAGAGGTTATTGCAGAAGGTCGAGGGACATGGAGTTGGGGGTAGGGTGTTAGCGTGGATAGAGGATTGGTTGTCAAATAGGAGGCAGAGAGTGGGGGTCAACGGGTGCTATTCGGATTGGCGGATGGTGACTAGTGGAGTGCCCCAGGGGTCGGTGCTGGGGCCTCAGCTTTTTACCATTTATATAGATGATCTGGAGGAGGGAACGAGTGTAGGGTGTCGAAATTTGCTGATGACACCAAGATTGGGGGAACGGCAAATTGTGCGGAGGGTGTGGAGAGTCTGCAGAAGGATCTAGATAGGCTGGGCGAATGGGCCAGGAAATGGCAAATGGAATTTAATGTTGGCAAGTGTGAGGTGGTCCACTTTGGTAGGAAGAATGGTAGGAAGGATTATTACTTACGTGGCGAAAAACTGCAGCAGGCGACGGTGCAGAGGGACCTCGGGGTCCTTGTGCATGAGTCGCAAAAACCCAGCTTGCAGGTGCAGCAGGTGGTCAGGAAGGCGAATGGGATGCTGGCCTTCATAGCGAGGGGGATTGAATATAAAAGTAGGGAGGTCTTGCTGCAGCTGTATAGGGCATTGGTGAGGCCGCAGCTGGAGTACTGTGTGCAGTTTTGGGCGCCGCACCTGCGCAAAGATATTTTGGCCTTGGAGGGAGTGCAGAGGAGGTTTACTAGGCTGATACCGGAGTTGAGGGGGTTGAGCTATGAGGACAGGCTGAGTAAACTGGGCTTGTACTTGTTAGAGTTTAGAAGAATGAGGGAGATCTCATTGAGACGTATAAGATGATGAATGGGATGGATAGGATAGAGGTGGAGAGACTCTTTCCGCTCAAAAAAGACAGTAGGACTAGGGGGCACAGCTTCAAGATAAAAGGGGGGCGGTTTAGAACGGAGTTGAGGAGGAACTTCTTCACTCAAAGGGTGGTGAATCTCTGGAATTCTCTGCCCGTTGAAGTGGTGGAGGCTGCCTCGCTAAATATTTTTAAGACGCGGGTTGATGGGTTTTTGATAAGAGAGGGGATTAAGGGTTATGGGGAGAGGGCGGGAAAGTGGAACTGAGCAGCGACAGATCAGCCATGATCTTTTTGAATGGCGGGGCAGGCTCGAAGGGCTAGATGGCCTACTCCTGCTCCTATTTCTTATGTTCTTATGAGTTTGGCGCTTTCGATGAGCTATCCAATTAGTCTTATTCCAGGAATTTTAAAGAATTATGGGATGTTATACAGAGTCAGAGGTTTACAGCATGGAAACAGGCCCTTCAGCCCAAATTGTCCATGCCGCCTGTATATTTTGCATTTGAAGTGAAAATGCCATCTGTTACTAAGTGCAATTTTTGATTGCTGAACACTTTCTTTTATGCGACTGTATCCTTTTTCCCCTTGATTTTGTGTGTCTGTAATGTTGCATAAGCATTGAGTGCAAATTACATTGATATTGGCATGCTATTGCAAAGTGTTGGTAAATTATCTCCATTTGCATAGCTATCGTGCTAAAGTTAGATTTCTGGGTGGATTCGGGCTTTTGTGCTCGCATATCATGGGCCGAGATCAGAGCTATTTCGATCTGCACCTCTGTTTGGCTACTGCACAGTTTTTATTTCAAAATAGTTATGTTAAAGGTGATGTTAGCAACTCAGAATAAATGGGAACTTCATCCAGTCACGGGGAAGAATATGCATTGTGAGGGACTGTAGGTGATGAGCTGAAGGCTAGTTTAAGTACTGATTAGAGTTGAAAACGTGTTTTGTCATTGCCCTCGGCAGGGAGCCTCTGTTTTTTGCTATTCTGACTGTGTTGTACTTGGCTTTTTTTCCCCTACTCTGCCTTCTCATTGTTCATAACTGAATGACTGACTAATTTGGCATGGAAAGGAGGGTGGAGGGTGCATTAGTCCAGCAGCTGTGCTCTTAGCACCAGAGTCAACATAGTCACTTTAGCTTGGAATACTTCTTGGCAGTAAAACTTGAAGCAAAATTGAAGAAAAGTATGAGGATAAGGGGCGGTTGAAACTCATAAAAGAGCTAGATCAGGAAAGGTGGGGAGGCAATTCTAGTGGTGCAATATCAGCATGCACTGGGACTGATTGGTTGGTTTTTGTGTTCAGTATAATTCTGTATACTCTGGTACTTCATCTATTCTTAATGTGCACTCAAAAAGCAAGTGTCAATTAGGTGTTTGACTATGGGAGACATCACAGTTGAACAGTGGGACTGTTACTTCCTCTTTCCCCACCAGCTGGCCCCTTAGCACAAGGGCATTGAGACCAATTCTCATCGACTAATGCAATCTTGGTTGACATCAGTTAAGTCTGTACAAAATCTGATGTGAAATCTCATGCATGTGGTTCAGTGAGATACTGACCATCGTGTGAAATGACATATCATTTATATCTTAACCAATGCTTGGTTAAGATATAAATGATGTTTTAACTTGGTTTCAAATTTATTTACCGACTGCTTGTAAATGTCAATCTGTATAAAAGGCCAATTTCTAGTTTTGTTCATGAGGAACCTTTTTACTGGTGTGTTCTTGGTAGGGTATTTGCTTTATCAGCCTGGACAGTTGAATCAAAGAAACCCTACGGTGAAGAAGGAGGTCATTTGGCCCATCAAATCTGCATCAACTCTCTGACAGAGGATTTCACCCAGTCCCACCCCCTGCCCTATCTCGGAATGTGACACGTTTATCCCACTAATCCCCTAAACCTGCACATCTTTGGACTGTGGAAGGAAACTGGAGCGCCCGGAAAACCCACACAGATTTGAGGAGGAGAATGTGCAAATTCCACAGTCATCCAAGGCCAGAATTAAATCCATATTCCTGGCACTGAGGCAGCAGTGCTAACCATTATACCACTGTAACCTCTGCCAGTTCTCCCAGTAACTGCTTTCTTCCAACTCTGGCCTTCTGCAACCCTGCAGACTTTCCCCATTGTTCATGACTGTGTAATTGTCCATTAATTCAGGAATTCCCTCATTGAATGTTTCTGTCTCTCCACCCCTTTTTATTCTAAAGATCCTCAAAGCTTGCTATTTATCCAAGCTTTTGTTACTCTCTCTTAAATTTCTCCCCCCTTTTCTGAGTCAACCCTTCAGAAGACTTTTTTTACTTTATAAAGGTATTATGTCAATACAAGTATTATATTATCAATTAAGTTAAATTCTAAATTATCCTATTTATATGGATGAAGGAAAACAAGTCATTCATCTGTTCCCCATGCAAGTGTTTCTCCTTTGTTCAAAGCTGCTCTGACATTGTGCAAAATCAACGTTGATCAGTAGAAGTAACTTTTTCAAGCTAAAGTCTGGTGAAAAGAAATCCATGAAGAAACTCATGTTAAGAATTCCATTGCGTTGCTGATGCAAAGACCAGATGAAAATCTGTTGCTTGAAAATTAAGATTCCATATTTGGTGTTGTGATAATAAAAGCAAAATACTCTGGATGCTGGAAATCTGAAATAAAAACAAAATGCGGGAAAATCTCGGCAGGCCTGGCAGCAGTTAGTTTCTGGCCATCTTGATGCACTTCATCGTATCCCATGCGTTTTAATTTTACATGTAAATTTCTCTGGGGGACTGCACCACAAATATCCTGGAAGTCCAAATAAACCACATACACATATTTAAGACAGAGATAGGTTGTCGACTGGTAAGGAGATGAAAAGTTGGGGGAAAAGGTGGGCAAATGGGGTTCAGAAACATATCAGCCATGATTGAATGATGGAGAAGACTCGATGGGCTGTATAGCCTAATTCTGCTCCTATATCTTGAGGTCTCTGGCCTTCTTCCATAGTCTTAGAATTTTTTTCTCATGTAATTATCTGGCTCTTTTTAAAGGCCTCAATTGAAATCCACAATTTCAGGTATTGCATTCCTATTATTACTTTGAAAAACTTTTCTTCCATTGATTCTTTTGCCATTCACCTTAAATCAGTGTCCTCTGGTTCTTAACATTTCTGGTGATGGGAACAGTTTATCTCTCTTCAATGTCCATTCCTTTCATAGTCTTCTCCAAGGAGTACAGCTCCAGCTTCTCCAGTTTGTTCATGTAAAGGAACTTCCTTCATTCTTGCAACTATTTTAGTGCCTCTTTTCTGCTAAAGTTTGGGTACCATACTTCAGTTGAGGTAGAACCAGTGTTTAGTACAGCTTTATTGTCACTTGATTGCTTTTGTACTCTGCCTCTATGGAATCCAGGATATTGGAGGTTTTATTTACCACCTTTTCAACCTGCCTGCCTATTTTCAATGATTTGTCCACACAGTATACCCAGGTGCTTCTGCTCTTAACCCCCCCTTAAGAATTATACCCTTTGTTTTATATTGCCTCTTTCTTTTCCCTACCAGTATGACTCACTTCACACTTCACTGCCACTTATTCACCCATTCCATCAGCCTGCTTGTGTCCTTTTGAAGTTGAACAATATTTTTCTTAGGGTTCACAGTGGTTCAGGTTTTGTCGTTCCAAGTTTTGAAATGGTGCCCTGTGCACCCAAGTCTAGTTCAAGAATATAGATCAAGAAAGGAACTCATCCTCACACTGCTGCCTGAGACAACACCACTCTATACCTTCCTGTGGTCCAGATAACAAAGTTCACCACTGCTGTTTCCTTTCTCTCCTTTGTATATTGGCTTTCTTTTGTTCTATTGGATTTAACTTAGCTGACAAGCACTTCTTCCAAATATCCTTTGGAGATCCATGTCTCAGCCTCATCACCTGCTTCAGCCATCTAGGTTACCTTTATCAAAAAAAACTCAGTCAAATTAGTTCAACACTATTTGTTGGCTTTCCTTAATTAATCCACACTTGTCCAAAGGATTATTAATTTTGTCCGGCATAATTGATTCTAAAAGCTTCCCCACCACCAAGGTTAAACTGATTGGCCTGTTGTTGAGTTTATGCTGGCACCCTTTTCTTTTTGAACAAAGATGCCACATTGCAATTCTCCAGTCCTCTGACACCATCCCTGCATCTATGGAGGATTGAAAGATTATGGCTAATGTAATGATCTGAGTCAAGACTAGTAATCTTTTTCCTAAATAGAAATCCAAAATCCAAGTTACTTACTGAAGCAATGAGGCCGCAACGTTCCACAGTTTAAAGCCAAAGTTTTTTTTTACTGGAGCCAAACTAAGCAAACAAGAAATATTACCTTAGACAACCACCTATGCTCTGAAATCCCAGAATCAGCACAAGTTAAACAAGTATCAGAAGGCAAATTGCAGTTGATTATGAAATATAAATTGCACATTAAATGGCAGGTACAACTCAGACATCTGGCGAGTTGGCTGGCAGTCAGAGCAAATGTCTTTAATCTTATTCTCACAGTCCTTACAACTCTTGTGTTTCCAAGTATTTCAGCTCCTTTTCTAGGGTTTAGCCTGATCCCCAGGTGACGGTCGTGTACAGCCATTCACATGCATGGCCTTCACCAGAAACGGCACATGTCTGCACAACCTCCTTAGCTCTGCTTCTGGCTCGTGTCGATCCACCAATGTTATCTTCAAGTAACAAGCCGATGCAGCTGCTATATTTTTGCCTCTGTTTCTGTATCTAGCCTGTGCCTTAGCCTACCTGTACTGCACTGCTTGCATCATCAACTTCATCTGAGTTCTGATGGCACTGTGTCCCTTTTAGTATGATTCACCACTGCTGCACAGGTATCAAACATGTCTACAGCACAATTGCCTGCCCACACTTTGGCAAATCAGACTACAAGGTTGTGCTCCTTCTCCTAGTTGACAAGAAAAAACTGAAACAGGAGAATCTGTCAAAAAAAACTTGAACTGCAGCTGTAACAACAAAAGGTAATGCACTCCAACTAATTAATTGAGTGGCATTTCCAGACCGTTATAGAAGTAGTTTTCCTTTCTTCAGCGTAAGCTCAAATTGATACTGGAGAGCCTGGTACATCGTGGCTTCATTGAACTCTGAAATTATATCCCATGTAGTTAAACATTCAAATTTGCCTTGCATTAACTTACTCTTAAATAGCATCTATATCACACTGTGATTTGGTAGCACATAGTCTTTATCTTTCACAACAAAAAATTGTGCACTTTCAGAGGACCATTTCTTTTAAGATTAATTTTCCATTAGTGACAGCGTGTTGACAACGAAACAGAAGGTACTACATCAGTCACTATAGGACTATATATCTAATTAAACAAAGTATGATTTCCATCAGGGAAATTGGGAAATAGTGAGACCTCATGCAACTTTAAACCACAAAATAAGTGTTGAACATGAAGCATCCTTTTCTCATTTCAACAAACTCCTAAGATATTTAAATACAAGGTATTTTAGTCGATCAATTTTATTGTATTGTTTACTTATTGCAATTTACTGTGAGTTGTTGTATTGCAGCTGCTGCATAAGTGCTTGATTATTGAAAACAGTCTGCTTCATTCATTTATGTTTAAATTAGTTTTAATTTTGAACAAGTGAACCGCCACTGATCATAGTTGGGCTGGCTGAGTGAGAAGGGAAGTTCACCTGTTTCCAGGTTTTATCCTCCAGGGTGGACCCTCCTAGAATGTGTGCACGCACAGGAACAGCTAAAGAACAAATTGGATGATATAAACTTAACAACATTACTTGTTGAGTGCGTCAGCATGTTGACTGATGCACTTGTATGTCGTGTATCCTGAGGAAAAAGTGCACAATCCTTGGAACCCAAGACATCTTAATCCTGGTTTAAAGTGATGCCCAGACAAGATTCTGACATCAAATCGTATATTGACTGAAGCGAAGTTTTTCAAGTTGGAGACCAAGCACTGACGTTGGTTGGTTCATTTGGTAGAGGCATCTTAAGAAATCTTGGTTCAGAACACTGATTGGAAAATGCTGTTTCTAGAGATTGACATTAGGTTTATCTATCAGTTGGGGTCTGTTCCAGCAGCATATGGACAGAATTAGTTAAACTGTACAAGGCTGATGATACTGTGGTGATGAGCGAAACCAAAGAGTAGAACTGAAATCTACATTTACTGATGGCAGCAGCTTGTCGTAAAGGACTTGTCTTCAACAGCAGGAAATGTCAAGTGAATACAGGTAAGATTGGCTTTTCTGGCTTGCTTTATTCAGGTTCTGGGATCTGTTCCAACCGAGGCAAACTTAAAGACGTACAACATATGCCTCAAGACAGAGGGTTTGCAGAGACGTCTTGGATTTTTCAACAGCGGCTGAAGTTCCCAACTTTGCTGATAACGCATGATCATTAAGAGAGCTCTTAATGAAGGATTTTCTACATGTAGAGTGGGACAACAATTAACACATGCTCAAGCCACTTGAACAGTTGTTGTCCAAAAAGACATGTTCTACAATACTATGACCCATTAAAATAGACTGTCTTAGATGTTGTTCACCTTAAAGAATATTAGGAGTGTGCTTTCTGAAGGCTGGCAAACCAATTGTGTTTGACTCCCAAACATCTATTAATTTAAGAATAGATCACGTGACTTTTGCTCTGGTATTCAGTATCACATGATTTCACATGGATCCTTTCAGTAAATTATTTGTTGTGGATAATGATTGCAAACAATGGAAAATTATTTGGTGCAAGCCACTGATGTGTTCGACCACCCAGACAAAATACAGCATTTGTACTGAGCAAAGCTCTTCAGATCGATGAATACATCTTCTATTTTTATGTCTATGCCACTTGCTTGTACATTTAGCAAAATATCCACACGTTTAGGATTTGATAACCTGTTCAGTGTTTCTGAAGTAATTTTTTTTGTGACCTGGTTTGTAGCAAATGTCAAAGTTGTATTGTGGAAGACTGCCATGCATGCAGTCAGCATTTTGGATGCCAATGCACCTACAAGTTGAGGATACCTAAGGGATAAGTCTGGACTGCAGCATGGTCATACCGTTACAAGATCTGTGAGGATTAGCAAATCATCTGTATGTTGTACTGACTCTCAAATACTTAAACAGAATCTATCTGTCTGTCAGTAGTTTTCACAATCGCACTACTGTTCATGTATTTTTATTATGTGTAATGTTAACTTGGGAAAAACTTCATGTGAATATGTAAATAACCGTGACCAGTATATACAGCAGTATCTGATTAGCAGATGGTAGTGAGTGTCGGAATTGCAGTTATGCTGTCCTCATGTTTATTAGGTGCTGAGTCCATAAAAGCAAATATGTCTGCTGAGCCATTCTCTACTGCATCCTCAAATAAATCAAATCCACATCTTGTTTACCAGTCCTTCCTGTAAGATTGCTAAGTTTGTGTAAAGCAACAGAAAGTGTACCAGAGCTAGTTGTCATCACAATTTATAGAAAAATTGCTGATTCTGGCTCATGTGAGCAACATGAATGTGGCAGCATTGCTTAAAATTAGAAGTACATGATTTATTTGCTTTGAGCTTTGTGTAAGCCTTGGTGATCCAGATTGTTTTGATAGCAAGTTGCTTGAAAAATGGAGTGCAGGTATATGGAAATGATACAAAATGGGATCCCATAACCTGAAAGCATAAATCCTTGCAATCGCAGTGAGCAAAATGGACAGACTGATCATAAGTTCTGCTGCCTCCCTCCCCCCACCTCGGAGCAACAGTTTCATGCTATAAACTATTGCATAATACTGCTAATTGACACATTTTCTGTTGTTCTCCGATTTCTCTCTGTTAGTAGCCCACCAAAATGCATAACCTTGGTTTGAGCTGTGTTTGTGTGGATTTGTTGCCACAACACTGAAGTACTATGTAATGAATAGATTTCTTCAAAAGTTGAGTGGAAGGATGTGGAAATGTCAGTACAGAGCCTAATGAGGAAATGGATTGAATTGGGGGAATGTTGGAGGAAGGTAACTGTGAGCTGTTTCAATGCTGATTTAATTCAACTTGAAGACGGATGCAAGGCTTCGATTTTGTGGTTGGAGGCAAAGGGTTGGTGCTCAGTACTGATCTTTTTAAAAAAAAGTGCCCACAAACATCTTGACAGTTCCTGTAAACTGCCCACTAAGAGCTGATGATTTCTGTGTTGTGAATTCCACCTATTCTGTTAGCAATTTTAAACAGGTGCTATATATAACAATCTCCAGTGTCCAGAAGCTCATCGTGCCTTTAAGCAGGCTAAGGAACTAATGGCATTTAAACAAATTCTGAGTAAACCAGGAAGTAAAAACCACCAACTTTCCTTCACTTTAATCAAATACAGATGGATTATAAATGGGCTCATGGTCGAAGCTGAAGTCATGAGCTTAAAAAAAATTATAACTGGATTTTTTAGCTGGAGGCGTTTGATATTCTACCAATTAGACTACGAAAATTAGCCTCAAATTTAGTAATAATTACGACTCTAATCTAGTTGCACCTCATTCAACAAAAAGCAATATGTTTAATTTTACAGAACACTGATGGCAAATGTGGACAGCTCTGACGAAGAGTCATCTGGACTTAACGTTGGCCCTATTCTCTCCACAGATGCTGTCAGACCTGCTGAGATTTCCCAGCATTTCCTGTTCTTGTAGCTGACAGTTTTGCCATGATTACAAATCTGAGCCATTGTTGCCTGAAAGTTAATGATCAACAAAGTTGATTTCGAAGTGGATATAGATTGATGTGAGCAGAAATAACATTTGTAGACTTGTCTTAGAATGATTTAGACTGACATTTGCTTTTGGTTTTAAATAGGAATGTGAATGTGGGGAGTTGATTGAATTTAATGTTATTTGTCTGTACAGTATCTAGACTACATAGTACTACATTTGCAGCTCATGCAATGAAGGAATAATTATGAATCATATTGACTTGTACACCTCAGTTTGTTGCATTATTTCAAAATGTTCAGCAATGTGGTTGCAAATGCCAGCAATTTTTTTCAATCCTAAATTAATACCCTCCACGTTGATCTGGAGGAGGGACCCGAGTGTAGGGTGTCGAAATTTGCTGATGACACCAAGATTGGTGGAAAGGCCAATTGTGCGGAGGGTGTGGAGAGTCTACAGAAGAACATAAGAACATAAGAAATAGGAGCAGGAGTAGGCCATCCAGCCCTTCGAGCCTGCCCCGCCACCCAACAAGATCATGGCTGATCTGTCGCTGCTCAGTTCCACTTTCCCGCCCTCTCCTCATAACCCTTAATCCCCTCTCCTATCAAAAACCCATCAACCCGCGTCTTAAAAATATTTAGCGAGGCAGCCTCCACCACTTCAACGGGCAGAGAATTCCAGAGATTCACCACCCTTTGAGTGAAGAAGTTCCTCCTCAACTCCGTTCTAAGCCGTCCCCCTTTTATCTTGAGGCTGTGCCCCCTAGTCCTATTGTCTTTTTTGAGCGGGAAGAGTCTCTCCACCTCTATCCTATCCATCCCATTCATCATCTTATACGTCTCAATGAGATCTCCTCTCATTCTTCTAAACTCTAACGAGTACAAGCCCAGTTTATTCAGCCTCTCCTCATAGCTCAACCCCCTCAACTCCGGTATCAGCCTAGTAAACCTCCTCTGCACTCCCTCCAAGGCTGGGCCAGGAAATGACAAATGGAATTTAATGTTGGCAAGTGCGAGGTGGTCCACTTTGGTAGGAATAATGGTAGGAAGGATTATTACTTACGTGGCGAAAAACTGCAGCAGGCGACGGTGCAGAGGGACCTCGGGGTCCTTGTGCATGAGTCGCAAAAACCCAGCTTGCAGGTGCAGCAGGTGGTCAGGAAGGCGAATGGGATGCTGGCCTTCATAGCGAGGGGGATTGAATATAAAAGTAGGGAGGTCTTGCTGCAGCTGTATAGGGCATTGGTGAGGCCGCAGCTGGAGTACTGTGTGCAGTTTTGGGCGCCGTACTTACGCAAGGATATTTTGGCCTTGGAGGGAGTGCAGAGGAGGTTTACTAGGCTGATGCCGGAGTTGAGGGGGTTGAGCTATGAGGAGAGGCTGAGTAAACTAGGCTTGTACTCGTTGGAGTTTAGAAGAATGAGGGGAGATCTCATTGAGATGTATAAGATGATGAACGGGATGGATAGGATAGAGGCGGAGAGACTCTTCCCGCTCAGAAAGGATAGTAGGACTAGGGGGCACAGCCTCAAGATAAAAGGGGGGTGGTTTAGAACGGAGTTGAGGAGGAACTTCTTCACTCAAAGGGTGGTGAATCTCTGGAATTCTCTGCCCGTTGAAGTGGTGGAGGCTACCTCGCTAAATATTTTTAAGGCGCGGGTTGATGGGTTTTTGATAAGAGAGGGGATTAAGGGTTATGGGGAGAGGGCGGGAATGTGGAACTGAGCCACGACAGATCAGCCATGATCTTATTGAATGGCGGGGCAGGCTCGAAGGGCTAGATGGCCTACTCCTGCTCCTATTTCTTATGTTCTTATGATGTTTTAACATTTTGGAATCATTGTATTAAAAGCTGTAAGCAACTTAGTAATGAACAATGACGTTCCTCTCGTACTTAAGCACTGTAGCTGCTTCTTTCAGATAAGTTGAAGTCCCTTTATTAAACAGGTTTTATGATTTGTGATAACCAAAGGACATCAATTTAAGATAATTGCTAAGGGATCAATGTATTGTAGCTAAATTTATTGATGATGCAGATAAGTGGGTGAATCTAGTTGTGGTGAGGCAGTAATGAGACTGTCTATGAATGTGGATAGGTTAAGTGAGTTGGGGGCTTTGGGCCGTTGGGGCATTGGGGGCTGCAAGCAGTTTGGGATGTTGGGGGCCATGGGCAGTTTTGGTCTCAATTAAGAAAAGGTATAATTGCATTAGAAGCTGTTCAGAGCAGATTTGCTTGACTGATTCTGGGTTAGGGGTTAGCTTATGAGGAAAGGTTGAGCAGGCTAGGCCTGTACCTCTTAGAGTTTAGAATAATGAAATGATTCTTCTTGAAACATGAAAGATCATGAGGGGACGTGATAGGGTTGATGCAGAGATGATGTTATCTGTTATGGGGAGTCTGCAACTGGAACACAAACTAAAAACTAGGGGTTCCCTATTCAAGACCGAGGTGAGAGACCTGTTTTCTCTGAGGGTTGTTAGACGGGGAATTCTCTTCCTCAGAAAACAGTGGTGCTTGTGTCACTGAGTATCTTCAATGCTGAATTAGATGTTGTTGGTTGATAAGGGAGTTGAGAGTCATTGGGGTTAGGCAGGGTCAGCCCAGATCGTTCTGAACAGCATGACAGGCTTGAAGGATCAAATGGCCCAGTCCTTCTAACTCTTATGTTCTTGTATAATCAATAGTTTATTTAAAAAGTAGCTAAAAAATTATGTTGGACCTGGAAGTGATGGGTAATGGAGTGTGATTTTTGTGGATCTGACTAATTTTAGGCAATAAATAATTTGATAGTTTGGTGACTCTGAATGCATCAGTTTTATTGCATGCATAAGGAAGGTAAGTATTAAAAGGTGATGACATTTATATGTGGTGCCTTTATTATGTCTTAATGTCCTACAATGCTTCAAAACAGTTAATTTTAGTTGCAGCTGCTTTTACGTAGGTAAACATGGTAGTCAATCACTATAAAAGGCACATGTGATAAATCAATGCTAACTAGATATGCAGTTTGGTGAAACAGATTTTGAGCAGAAAACTGGAAAAGCCCTCTGCTCTTCGCATATTGTTGTAGGAACTTGTGCTTTAACTGGAGCAAGCATATGTCTCATCAGAAATGATTGAACTTCTAACTGTGCAGTATTCCCTTGGTGAATGCATTGATGTGTCAGCCTATGTTGCATGTTCAAGACCATGTGGTACTATATCCTGTTCAATCTTTTGTTGCAGAGTTGAGTCAAGTTGAGAACTTGGGATGTATAGAGTTAAGATTGGCAGCTCACTTAAGAATTTATTTTGTCTATCTTGTAAAAGTAAATTTCATTCTAGTTATCCATTGAGGAGTTATGTAATTGTTTTCTCCTGGGAATTGCAATTACATTTTTTGATTTGCAAAGTTCCATACTTCATAATGCTTTCATCTTAACCAAGTATTCCAGGTAAATTAGCTGCAATGTTGAAGCATTGGCCTTGAAATGTACTTAATTATGCTGAAATACAACTATTAGAAAAGAATATTTTTAAAAGCCCGTATCATGCAACTTAGAACCTGTGTGTACCTGAAAGCTATCTGAACTTCTGTTCCCTTAACTGTGTCTGCAGGATGATCTTGTATTCTAATTGTATCAATCCCTAAAATGGATCTATTGTTTTTAGGGAAAGTTTCTGAGAGGGGAGCCCTTCCACCATATGGCAGAGATCCAGGGATACCAGTATGTCAAGTAAGTTTGTACTTGTTCGTGATATGCATGTGTCAGTATGTTCTTGCTAATAATAATACACTGCATGGTTTATATCAAACTAAACAAAACCAAAGAAACTTGCAACTGAATATGAGCTTCTCCTTTGACCTAATTAGACCACAAGTCAGTTCTGTTTCGTCTGATCACAAGGCATAAAAGTGCTAACCTTGTATTGAAATTGTGTGCTTCATTTTCACTGTTTCAGCAATTTTTTTTTTAAAGAGTCCGTTCTTTGCTTTGACATACTGCAATATGTTACAAGGCATCTGAATGTTTTAGATACAGGTGTAATACTGTTGTGCAATATTGCTGCTGTGTGCAAAGGGTATATGAAACAAATTAAAAGAGCAGTGCACTTGAGAAAATCACTTTAGTATAAGAAAGTTCCAGGGAACATTGCTGTTGTGGCTACATTTTTGTGGTCTCCATTGCACCCTAATTTGCAAAGTGATCAGTAGTCTCTGTTGGTTTTCTGACCTGTGTATTTGTGAACTCATGGGGTACTCTGTTTTGACAGCCACTGTGACTGGTCATGTCATACAACCTTCATTATATTTGGTTTAAAATTATTAATTGAATGTGGGTTGTCCATTCAATAGAAATGCTTAGTTGGATGATTGGCAGCAGTTATCTGATGCAAACAATTTTAACAAAGTTCTCTGTTTAATTTTATTTGCACCATTTATGTAATTTATCTACTTTGTTACTTGCAAAATGCTACTAATTAGTTGACCCATAAAATTCTGCATCAGCTTAAATACTGTAGTAGATACGCACATTAGAATTATAAGTCATAGAGGTTTGCAGCATGGAAACAGGCCCTTCGGCCAACTTGTCCATGCCACCTAGTTTTTAACTATTATGCTAGTCCCAATTGCCAGCGTTTGGCCCATATCCCTCCTATACCAGTCTTACTCATGTAACTGTCTGAATGCTTTTTAAAAGCCAAAATTGTACCCACCTCTACTAGTACCTCTGACAGCTCGTTCCAGACACTCATCACCTTGTGCATGAAAAAATTGCCTCTCTATACCCTTTCATATCTCTTCCCTCTTACCTTAAACCTATGTCCTCTAGTTGTAGACTTCCCTACCTTAGGGAAAAGATGTTGATTATCTAAGTCATCTATGTCTTCACGATTTTATAGTCCTCGATAAGATTGCCCCAAGCCTCTGCTCCATAGAAGAAAAGTCCCAATGTATCCAGCCTCTCCTTATAACTCAAGCCATCAACTCCCGATTGCATCCTAGTAACTCTTTTCTGCACACTTTCTAGTTTAATAATACTCTTTGAATAATGTAACCAGAACTGTACAATGTCTTGTACAACTTCAAGACTTCCCAACTCCTATATTCGATGTTCTGACCAATGAAACCAAACATGCCAAATGCTTTCTTCACCATGCTGTCCACATGTGACTTCAGTTTCAACGAGTTATGAACCTGTATCCCTAGATCTGTGTTCTGTAACTCTCTCCAATGCCTTACCATTAACCGAGTAAGTCCTGTCCTGAATGGATCCACCAAAATGCATCATCTCGAATTTAAGTAAATTAAACTCGATCTGCCAATCATCAGCTGACTGGCCCAACTGATCAAGATCCTGTTGCAATCCTAGATAACCTTCACTGTCCACTAGGCCACCAATCTTTGCGTCGTCTGCAAACTAACTAACCATGCCTCCTAAAATCTCATGCAAATCATTAATATAAATGACACAACAGTGGACCTAGTACTGATCCCTGAGGCACATCGCTGGTCACGGGTCTCCAGTTTGAAAATCAACACTCTACAACTGCCCTCATCAAGCCAATTTTGTATCCAATTGGCTACCTCACCCTTAATACTGTGAGATGAAGCCTTACGCAACAACCTTATGGGACGTATCCCACGTTACTGTGGGAGGCGAGGGAAGAGATTGCAGAGCCTCTGGCAATGATCTTTGCGTCATCAATGGAGACGGGAGAGGTTCCGGAGGATTGCGGATGTGGTTCCTCTGTTCAAGAAAAGAAGTAGAGATAGCCCAGGAAATTATCAACCGGTGAGTCTAACCTCAGTGGTCGGCAAGTTGATGGAGAAGATCCTGAGAGATAGGATTTATGAACATTTGGAGGTATAGTATGATCAAAGGCAGATCGTGCCTTACGAGCTGGTTGAGTTTTTTGAAGATGTGACTAAACACATTGACGAAGGAAGAGCAGTAGATGTGGTTTATATGGACTTCAGCAAGGCGTTCGATAAGGTCCCCCATGCAAGGCTTATTGAGAAAGTGAGGGGGCTTGGGATCCAAGGGGACATTGCTTTGTGGATCCAGAACTGGCTTGCCCACAGAAGGCCAAGAGTGATTGTAGATGGGTCTTTTTCTGCATGGAGGTCGGTTACCTGTGGAGTGCCCCAGGGATCTGTTCTGGGACCCTTGCCATTTGTGATTTTTATGAATGACCTGGATGAGGAAGTGGAGGGATGGGTTGGTAAGTTTGCCAATGACACGAAGGTTGGAGGTGTTGTGGATAGTTTGGAGGGATGTCAGAAGTTGCAACGAGACATAGATAGGATGCAAGACTGGGCGGAGAAGTGGCAGATGGACTTCAACGCGGATAAGTGAGTGGTGATTCGTTTTGGCAGGTCAAATGGGATGAAGGAGTATAATATCAAGGGTAAGACTCTTAGCAGTGTAGAGGATCAGAAGGATCTTGGGGTCTGGGTTCATAGGACACTCAAATTGGTTTCACAGGTAGAGGATCTGGTTAAGAAGGCATATGGTGTACTGGCCTTCTTCAATCGAGGAATTGAGTTTAAGAGTCGGGAGATAATGCTGCAGCTGTATAAGACCCTGGTCAGACCCCAGTTGGAGGACTGTGCTCAGTTCTGGTTGCCTCATTACATGAAGGATGTGGAAGCCATTGAATGGGTGCAGAGGAGATTTACAAGGATGTTGCCTGGATTGGGTGGCATGCCTTATGAGGATAGGTTTAGAGAGCTCAGTCTTTTCTGCTTGGAGAGACGAAGGATGAGAGGTGACCTGATAGAGATGTATAAGATGTTGAGAGGTATTGATCAAGTGGATTCTCAGAGGCTTTTTCCCAAGGCTGAAATGGCTGCTATGAGAGGACACAAGTTTAGGGTGCTGGGGAGTAGGTACAGAGGAGATGTCAGGGTATGTTTTTCACTCAGAGGGTGGTGGGTGCATGGAATCGGCTGCCGGCAGTGCTGGTGGAGGCAAATTCGATAGGGTCTTTTAAAAGACTTCTGGATGAGTACATGGGACTTAGTTAGATAGAGGGTTATAGGTAAGTCTAGTAGGTAGAGATGTTTGGCGCAACTTGTGGGCCAAAGGGCCTGTTTGTGCTGTAGTTTTTCGATGTTCTAACCTTCCATAGGGTACCTTGTCAAAGGCTTTATTGAAGTCACATGGACAACATATCGTAATGATCCTGTTCAGGCTACCGTTATAAAGCTATTTATCCAAAGTAACATCCAAGCTTTTAGTTGACTATGTAAAAATGCTAGTTCCAATGCAGGTTGATCCCTTGGTCCAATAAAAAACTTGTACTAATTTTTATTATTTGAGATTTAAAATTTACATTGCCTATAATTTCTGCTTAGAATATTTTACATTTACTGTATTGAATAGAATAAGAGAATTCCTATAGTGCAGAAGGAGGCTATTTGGCTCATCAAGCCTGCACCGATGACAATGCCACCCTGACCCTATCCCAATAACCCTAAATATTTACCCTAGCTCATCCCCCTGAGACTAATGGGCAATTTAGCATGGCTGATCGACCTAACCTGCATCTCTTTGGAGTGTGGGTGGAAACCCACATAGACACGACAAGAACATGCAAACTCCACACAGACAGTTGCCTGAGGCTGGAATCAAATCCAGGTCCCTGGCGCTGTGAGGCAGAAGTACTACTAATCACTGTGCCATGGGGGTTCCAATTGATATATTAATGTATCCAGGCATGGAGAAATTTCTGTTCTGTACAAATCATAATTTGGAAAGAAAAATTCCAGTACTGCTATTCATTGATGAGTAGCTGCTTTTGTAGCTTATCAAGGAGGATATTTGTGCTAGGTTTTCTGTAACTTTTGTGGATGACTTGACTAAAATAACACTTGCTTCATGAAAGACTCTTTATGTAAAGAGGAATTCAAACTACAATCTGGTTAGTTCTGTAGTGTGCTAACAAATAATAATTTTACTGTCGCTTTTATTTACATGCAGGTTTAGCCTCCATATGTTTTGAGTTAAACCTTTCACTGAAAACCTCTCTGAAGTTTCCAGTTTTGCATCTTTCATTTGAACACCTAAACACCTATAGTTTAGAAGTCCATCATCTGTGACGTGTTTAGAGAAGTCAAAGTCACTATATAAATGGCACTATTTCATGTAGAAATGTTTCTGTTTTACTAGGATTTAAGTCTGCTTTAAGTATGTTCTGCAAGCATGTTAGAACTGAACAGGGTTTATAGTAATTTACAGTAATTATATGTGGTAATACCAAATCTTGAAAATTGTTATGTTGTTGTTTAAGTATGATCATCAGACCCATTTCCTTCTCAAGAACTGATGGTTGTATCCTTGTTTACATCATTGTACAAAACCAACACTATGGGAAAACCTTTGTTACAGCATCTTCCCCCTTTCTGAGACTCCCTTTGGGGCCATCTTGTTGATTGACTCCACCCCCAAATGCATAGCAGATGTTACAGACAAAAGCACACTTGTTTCTTTCTCAAAGTTTGTATTAAAGCATCGTCTGCTTGTGAGGTCATAAGGTTTCTTGTGGGTTGAAGATGCAGTGTTTGGTAATTTAGTTCCCAAATCACTCACTTGGTGTAAAGATCTTCCACCTGGCTTACCTTTTCTCCGATCGTCCTAAGTTTACTCTTCGCCCCACTTTTTTGTCATTATCAAATTGCTTAATCAACTTTATTAATCCCTTAAAATTATAAAATTTTAATAATTAATTTCAAAATCTCGTTTGGAAAAGTGCCTGTCCAATTTCCATCAATTTGCACATCAGGGTTATAATAAACTTTGTGTATTGTTTGGATGATACATATTCAGATATCTTACGACAGTAATCAAATGTGAATTTGTACACTGCACCTGTTAATGGAACACAGCACTTCGTAGTCATGTACTAAACTGACAGCTGCATAGGTTTAACTATTATGACAAAACCTCTTTCCTGATTCTTGTTTTGTCTAACTAATTCTTCTGTTCGCCACATAGTTTTGTTTGCGTTCATGCTGAAATACTTTATAAGGTCCAGACCTGAACATTATGACTGCAGATGTAGCAGCGTAATAATTTGCAAAAGCAATATGTTTTAACCCTCAGAAGAGTACTCGTAAATGAATCCATTTCTGAACCCAACCATCCTTGTATCCTCTGAGAGATTCCCTATAGTTTTTGTGGGTTTATACCCTTCATTCACTGGAAAAAGTGCCAATCTCTACTTTGTTATTGCATGATCAGAGAAGAAATTCCTCTGTCTGGACAACTTCTATGGCAATAGTTTGTTCCAATACAGAATTGTGAAGAACGTTTGTACAGCAGTCCTCAAATTATCACCAAATGTGGCTTAAATTAGCCAAAGAAAACATGGAATTTTATAGTGGGGGATAGAGTTCATACCATTCTGCTGGAGTACTGCTGTTGATATTTATCAACTGGCAGAAAGTTTAACTGGGCGGCTCGGTAGCACAGTGGTTAGCACTGCTGCTTCACAGCTCCAGGTTCCTGGGTTTGATTCCCAGCCTGGGTCACTGACTGTGTGGAGTTTACACATTCTCCTCGTGGCTGCATGGGTTTCCTCTGGGTACTCTGGTTTCTCCCCACAGTCCAAAGACATGAGGGTTAGGTTGATTGGCTAAGAAATTGCCCCTTAGTGTCTTGGGATGCATAGGTTAGAGGGATTAGTGGGTATAATATGTAGGGATATGGGGGTAGGGCCTGGGTGGGATTGTGTTCAGTGCAGACTTGATGGGCCGAAGGGCCTCTTTCTGTGCTGTAGGGTTCTATGGTTAATGATTATTCAAAATATTTTCAATAACTGAAAATGTAATATTTTGAAATTGAACTAATTTCTTGACACCTTGTCAAAAGTTGAGCTACTTCATTAGTCTTACTGCAAGTATCATTACATTCAAACATGCAAATTAGAGACTTCAGTAGACAATTTGGTCCCTCAAGCCTGTTCTGTTGTTCTGTAAGATCATGGTTGATCTGATTGTGGCCTCAACTCCACATTCTGCCTGATTTTTGACTCCCTTTAGTCAAAATTCTGTCTACTTTGCCTTAAATATATTCATTGACCCTGACTCTACAGCTTTGTGGGAAAGAGAGAGCTCCGAAGTTTCATAACTCTCAGAAGAGAATTTCTTCATCTTAAAGGGGTAACCCTTATTTTAAGCTGTATCCCCAGTTATAGTCTGTCCCACCAGGGCATACATGCCTTTGACATCCGTCCTGTCAAGTCCGCTCAGGATCTTTTAAGTATTTTCCCAATCCCTTGACAACAACATTCCATTCCTGTTCCTAGTCACTTGTATTTACATCCTAACTTTTGCTGATTTATGTACTAGGACACTTGGGTACCTCTGTACCTTGAATTCTGCAATCACTCTCCATTTCAACAATAGTTTGTTTCTCTGTTCTTCCTGCCTAAGTGGGAAAGTTTACTTTTTCCCATATTTTAATCCATGTGGCAAATTTTTGACCACTCACTTAACCTATTCACTTCCCAGGCCACAGGACAACCTTTATTATTATTTCACACCTGGAATTGATAAAACCCTGCTGCGTCAGAATATAACTGTCTCAACCACTTTACTTGGTAGTGCATTTGCAGGCCTGACCACCTTGAGTGTTTTAAAAAAACTTCCCCCACACATCTCCACTGAATCTTTCCCCCTCCCTTGTCTTGAATTTTTGGCCGCTTGTAATTGTCATTTCTGCCCTGGGAAAAAGCTTCCCAATTGTTCACCCGATCTAAACCTCTCATAACCTTACAAACTCAGGTTGCCCCTCAGCCTCCGTCTTTCCAGGAAGAACAATCCCAGTTTATTCAGTCTGGAATTCAAAGTCTAACGATGACCATGGAACCATTGTTGATTATCATAAAAACCCATCTGGTTCACTAAATTAAACTAAAAGCGGAGGCGTTTAGAGTAGCTAAGAGTAGTGGGCGAGAAGAGGATTGGGAGAGGTTTAAATGTCAACAAAGATTGACAAAGAGGTTGATAAAGAAGGGTAGGAGAAACTATGAAGCTGGGCTAGCGCTTGATACAAAAAAGGATAGCAAGAGTTTTTATAAATATATAAAAAGGAAGAGGCTGGCTAGGGTGAATGTTGGACCCTTAGAGGATGAGAGGGGGGACTTAGTGGTAGGGGATGGGGAAATGGCTGAGGTCTTGAATAACTTTTTTGTTTCGGTCTTCTCGGAGGAGGACGTGAATAATTTGCCGGGTGTTAGCGATGGAAAGGTGGTAGGACTGGAGGGTCTCAATGACATTATTGTTACTAGAGAGGCGGTGCTCCTCAGACTGGAGGGACTGATTGTGGACAAGTCCCCAGGACCGGATGGAATGCATCCGAGGGTTCTGAAAGAAATGGCAGAGGCGATAGTGGATGCCTTGGTGGTTATTTTCCAAATGTCGCTGGATTCCGGGGAAGTGCCGGAAGATTGGAAAACGACTAATGTTATGCCGTTGTTTAAGAAGGGTGGCAGGCAAAAGGCAGGGAATTATAGGCCGGTTAGTTTAATGTCTGTTGTAGGTAAAATGTTAGAATCCGTCATCAAGGAGGAAATAATGAGGCATCTTGAGGGGAATTGCTTGATAGAGCACATGCAGCATGGTTTCGTTAAGGGGGAAGTCGTGTCTGACAAATTTATTGGAGTTCTATGAGGATGTGTCTAGGGCAGTGGATAGAGGAGAGCCGGTGGATGTGGTCTTTCTTGATTTTCAGAAGGCGTTTGACAAGGTACCTCACAAGAGGTTATTGCAGAAGGTAAGGGGGCATGGAGTTGGGGGTAGGGTGGTTAGCGTGCATAGAGGATTGGTTGTCAAATAGGAGGCAGAGAGTGGGGGTCAATGGGTGCTATTCGGATTGGTGGTTGGTGACTAGTGGAGTGCCCCAGGGGTTGGTGCTGGGGCCTCAGCTATTTACCATTTATATAGATGATTTGGAGGAGGGAACCGAGTGTATGGTGTCGAAATTTGCTGATGACACCAAGATTGGGGGAACGGCAAATTGTGCGGAGGGTGTGGAGAGTCTGCAGAAAGATCTAGATAGGCTGGGCGAATGGGCCAGGAACTGGCAAATGGAATTTAATGTTGGCAAGTGTGAGGTGGTCCACTTTGGTAGGAAGAATGGTAGGAAGGACTATTACTTACGTGGCGAAAAACTGCAGCCGGCGACGGTGCAGAGGGACCTCGGGGTCCTTGTGCATGAGTCGCAAAAACCCAGCCTGTAGGTGCAGCAGGTGGTCAGGAAGGCTAATGGGATGCTGGCCTTCATAGCGAGGGGGATTGAATATAAAAGTAGGGAGGTCTTGCTGCAGCTGCATAGGGCATTGGTGAGGCCGCAGCTGGAGTACTGTGTGCAGTTTTGGGCGCCGCACTTACGCAAGGATATGTTGGCCTTGGGGGGAGTGCAGAGGAGGTTTACTAGGCTGATACTGGAGTTGAGGGGGTTGAGCTATGAGGAGAGGCTGAATAAACTAGGCTTGTACTCGTTAGAGTTTAGAAGAATGAGGGGAGATCTCATTGAGACGTATAAGATGATGAATGGGATGGATAGGATAGAGGTGGAGAGACTCTTCCCGCTCAGAAAGGACAGTAGGACTAGGGGGCACAGCCTCAAAATAAAGGGGGGGCGGTTTAGAACGGAGTTGAGGAGGAACTTCTTCACTCAAAGGGTGGTGAATCTCTGGAATTCTCTGCCTCTTGAAGTGGTGGAGGCTGCCTCGCTAAATATTTTTAAGACGCGGGTTGATGGGTTTTTGATAAGAGAGGGGATGAAGGGTTATGGGGAGAGGGCGGGAATGTGGAACTGAGCCACGACAGATCAGCCATGATCTTATTGAATGGCGGGGCAGGCTCGAGGGGCTAGATGGCCTACTCCTGCTCCTATTTCTTATGTTCATATGTTCTTTAGGGAGGTAAATCTGCCATCCTTACTTGGTCTGGCCCAACATGTATCTCTGGACCCACAGCAATGTGGTTGATTCTTAAATGTGCTCTGAAATGGCTTAGGAAGTCACTCAGTTCAATTAGGGATGGGCAATAAATGCTGGCCCAGCCAGTGACGCCCACATTCCTTGGATTTAAAAAAGAACACCTCTTCCAGCACCCAGATAACTATCCAGTAATTGTAAATGTTCAAATACCCATCACCTGTTTCCTTTGAGATGAACAAATTGAAACAGTGTAATTGATAAGACCTTGATATATGTTGCCCTTTACACCATGAACTCTTATTTTGCATAGTCACCTTTTGACATGGCATCTTGTCAAATGCCTTCTGGAAATAAACATACATCCACACATTGCCTTTATCCAAGTTGCTTGTTGCAACAATTCTGATTCTTTCATTTCGATTCAACTGAAAGTATTTCCAGCTTTAAGATTCTTAAGCATCTGCCATTCGGGGATGCTGCTCCTTTTTGTTGACTTGCTTTGCAGTTGCAAATTAGAAATTCGGTCTTGCACTGACAAGTGAAAATTATATTGTGTTTAGTTCTAAGCGTTCTAATGCCACAGATTCCAAAGTGATGGTAAACAACAAATCATATCAATTATGCCTAAGAAACCTGACCTGCAGGTAGTAATCATATATATATTGTCGTGTACCTTTGAAGGTATCGTATTTTTCATTGATATACCAATCACATTAACATTACTGGCATCAACTTTTGAGACAGAATGAAGAAACTTGCACGCTGATCAGGGCTCCCTTTTACTGTTATTTCACCAAAGTATGGTTTATCTATTAATGCATATAAACTGTAGTTAATAATGTGACTTAAAAGAAAAATATTAAATTATAACTTTTCGCAAGACTATAAATCTTGTGCTTGGGTCCAAGGAAATGATTGGCTCAAATGGAGCAATAAACAAGTCGGTAACACTGTTTATTACTTCAGTGTCAGGTCATGAGATCAATGTTTTCTGGAACAGTTATATGTTGCAAATATGCACATAAGTTGCTAAATGGTGCATTATGACACATTACTTAACCTGTCTGGCAGATTAGTTAATCTACTCCAGTGTCTGGTACATTGAGACAGCAGCACATCCAAATTTGAAGCTGTGGTTTTGATTTTATCACCATTGTTAACACTAGTGTTTATTAAGTGCTTGTTAGTTTTTTTTGTTTTTATTCCAGTTCAATCAAATCAAGTCCACTTCAGAGTCTCAAGTTGAGACATTGCCGATCCAAGCTGGCAAAACGGGGCTGTCACCTCCTGTTTTGGGCTTGATCTACATGACCCAAGTTGATTGGAGTAGGCATAGCTCCTCCTCTAAGGCTTGATCTCATTTGCATCTTAGCCAAAAGACCGAGATGCCACTTCTAAAAATTGCTTCAAATGAAGCTGAAATGTAACCTAATGACTTCAACCAAGCACAGCATGTCAACGCTACACTTTAGGTAACAAGTGAATAGTAAATTCAGTGAAATGGTAACTTGTATCTCAGTTTCTGATTGTGTCCACTTTTCTTCAGTGATGGAGTTTTTTTGCAAAAGAGAAATATTTGATTATTTTTCAATCATGTTTGCACTATGTGCTGATGCCTGCCAAGGTTCTGGAGTCAACGCAGAAATTTGCTGTGTTGTCTAACCCAATGGGTGTGTTTCCACTACAGTTATAACAGTGTGATGGTTTTGAATTTATGGTGTAAATGTGGTCTCAATCTGATATTGAGATCTAATTGATTGTGCTGCAGTTTTGAAATCAAAACTGCTTAATCTTCGCACAAGATACAAACTTCAAGTTCAGCATTGATGCAGAACCAAATCGTTGCAAGGCAATTGCTCAACTTATAATGAAGATATGATTAGATGCAACAAGTCAGTTTATCTGCTAGATATTGAGTTCTTTGTGGTGGGGGGGGGAAAGCCTCAAAAAGTAATGAAAGAATTCAAAGAAAGAAATTGATAAATATCTGATTCGACGAATTACTGGTGATTAGCAATGTTCAACCAAGTGGCAAAAACATTTGTAAAAATAATAATGCGTCTAGGCAATTTTAATTATTATCTTTGCCACTAAATGTATTACAGGTATTTCACAGAAGCATGAAAAACCAAGCTTGAGACCAAGCCCCACAAATTTCAAGTTTATTTATCAGTCGCAAGTAGGCTTATTATCAATATTGCAATAAAGTTATTGTGAAAATTGCCTAGTCGCCACAGTCCGGCACCTGTTTGGGCACACACAGAATTTAGCACGGCCAGTGCATCTAAACAGCATGTATTTTGGTCTGTGGGAGGAAACCAGCGCAGACATAGGGAGCACATGCAGACTCTGCACAGAGAGTGACCCAAGCTGGGAATCGAACCCGGGTCCCTGGCACTGTGTAGCAACAGTGCTAACCACTGTGTCGCCCGAAGGAGATATCAGGTTAGATGACCCAAAGTTTGGATTTAGGAAGGATCTTAAAGGAGAAAAGTATTTTTTTGTTTTTATTCCAATTCAATCCAATCAAGTCCAATTCAGAGTCTCAAGTTGAGACATTCCCGATCCAAGCTGACAAGACAGGGCTCTCATCTCCTGTATTGGCCTTGATCTACATGATCCAAGCTGATTGGAGTAGGCAAAGCTCCTCCTCAAAGGCTTGATCTCATTTGCATCTTAGCTAAAAGGCCAAGATGTCACTTTTAAAAAATTGCTTCAAATGACGCTGAAATGTAACCTAATAACTTCAACCAAGTACAACATGTCGATACTACACTTGACCTTAGCTGAAAGGCCGAGAAGCGATAATTAGATAGGGGTTTTCCAGAGTGAGAGGCCTAAGCAATAAAAGGCATGGCCACCAGTGATAGAGCGGTTGAAATCAGCAATGTAGAAGAGAATTAGAATTAAAATTAACTCAGAATTAGAGAACTGCAGCTATCTCAAGATGGTGTGGGTCTCTAGAAGTTTGTAGCAATCGGGAGAAGTGAGATTATAGAGGGAATTTGCAAACATAGATGAGAATTTTAAAGTCAAGTTGTTGTTTGGCAAGTAGAGCTATGATAGGATTTGATGTGTGTTAAGAGATGAACAGCAGAGTTTTGGGTGACTCAGTTTTATGGAGGATGGACTGTAGATAGCCATCCATGGGTGGGATGTGAAATAGTGAACTCAATTTTGTAAATGAATGATTTTATTGTGCAAGTGCAATACGTTTTTTTACAGGAGTACTAGATTTTATTCTTCTTGTTTGTTGCTTATTAGCATTGTGTTGGTGTACATCATAAACAATGCTAAGCTCAAATGTTAGCTATTTTGCATCTGCATATTGTGTTGTGGTGCTTCACTACTCAGTACCCCAGGTTGCTGTCGTTTTCTCCAGTGGGCTAGATTAGTCTGATTACTCTGGCAGGATGCAGTTGATGGATGACTGTCATTATCTCCTCAAGTCTGCAAGACATTTTAGCGTCAAAGATGATAATTAAAATTTCAAGAGATTGCTTTGAAGCATTGTGATTTTTACAGATGTTTTTGTTGCTCAGTTACAAATTTTTTTCTATCAGTGTTGGTGCTGTGAAATCAGATATTTGTTAGTTTCTTTCTTTACATTCTTTTGTTGCTTTGGGCTTTTTTCAACGAATAAATCAATACTCAGCACATTAGCTGAGACTTGAAGCAGTGCAGTTTAGTACAATGGATTTAATAGAATCTTGTTCAAGGCTAAACACTGGAGAGGATCCCAGTCAACCTAATTTTTGTCATTTGATTACTCATTGTTTTTTTAAAATCTGGTTAGATTTCTCCAGATTGGAGTTAAGAAGTAGAATTTTTTCAAAAACAGAACCTGGACTAAAGTCTGCTTTGCTCCTCAACTATAATAATTTTAACACTATGGTTGGTTACTTTTGACCATAAAACTGCATTTATATATTTTTAATGAACGTTTTTAACAATAACTTTGTGATCAAAAACTGCATGCTGCCCTGCTAACAGAACAGTTGTTACACAGTTATGAAGAGGCAATCTAAAGGAAGGGAACCAGCAGTCTCGAGGAAGGGAGGCAGCAGCCTAGACAATCTCTAATTGCCCAGTTGTTTATGAAGAACTGCTGAAGCAAGAAGTTGAGTGCAGTACCAGCAGCCATATTCTCAATTCCCCATTCATCAACAGTCCTGCACTCCTTACCTTTCCTCTGTCACTGACATCATAGCGTCCACTTGGTGACAACGGAAAAGTAAAAGCCATCACAAAATAGACATCCCAAATCAAATGATCAACGAAGTCATGCCACATTGTACACAAATGAACTAATAATCATCATTGTGCATTCCCTCTGTGCCTTCTGTCCATGTGCCTTTGCTACCCTTATGCTATTGAACAGTGATGTCTCATTGTCTGCAGCATAGCTTTAGTTGGGGAGTCTGCAGATGGCTTTAGAGAACAACTTTGAGCCATGAAGGTCTCAGCATTGGTTGACAAGGCAACACCCTAGCTCTGACTGTAATGGTGCATTCTGCACTCTCTCATTTCCTTCTCTGTGAATGGTATGTTTTGTCTGTATAGCACAAAAGAAACAACATTTTTCACTCTATGTTAATACATGTGACAATAATAAAGCAAATCAAATGACTTGTTGATTGCCTTCTCCCTCCTCTGTTTCTGTCTGCTGTGTGCCTTGATATTTTTACTGCTTTCCGGCTGGCATTGCTTCCAGCTCAAAGACTGCCATGTCACAAGGATCAGTATTTCTTGGTACCTAAAAATTATAATGGATCCCTTTGCAAATACAATCTTTTAAAAGTTCTTTTCAAACATTTTTAAAACAATTGTGGATTCCCCAAACATTTTAAAGTAATGACATTTTGTTCCTGTTACTGCTTCTGGGTCAAAGACCATCACTGTGTTCAACTAAAATGTATTTTTGTGTTGTGTCCAGTTTATATTCATCTTAAACTGAGTATACAAGTGAATAATCAAATTGGCAATAAAAATAAAATTGACTTGGCTGACTTTTTGTAATGACAAGAAATGAGCATCTGCTGCTAAATAGGAACACTGCATTTCCTCCACTTTTTAAATGAAAGTTGGTGTTATGAGTCCAAACATCTTGTTAAGCTTCTGATAACATTTTGATAGGTTAAAATCTCATGCCTATTACTTAAAAAGTTGGGAATTTATTCTGTACGTAAACAGGATATCCAACTGTCAGGATTTCCATCATGTTGCTACCCATTATGTGCCCATTATCGGATTATATCCTGTTTAAAACAAAGGATCAGTGAGTTGTGCTTAGTTTGATTATAATTCTATCTGTGTGCGATCTTAGTTTTAAAAAGAACTCCAAGCCATTTAACATGACTAATTCATGTTTTTAAATTTAATGAAATCATTGTTCAACCCTTGCCTCAATTTTTGACCTTTGGTTAATGTTGCAGCACTTTAATCTTTAGATTAAGCAAGAATACAGCTGTATGAGAATTGTCTGCTAAATTTAGAAATGCTTTTGCATTTTCATTTTACTTTACCATTAGGATTCTTATATACTAGATATTGACATAATTCAGTTTTTATCTAATTAATTAAAAATTGCTTTTATCATGGAGCAGCACAGTGGTTAGCACTGCTGTGTCACAGTGCCATATACTTGAAGGTAAAGTTAACGGCTGCAACTTCCTGGCTTCTCACTTCAGCCAGATCTTCCAGTCCTGCTAATAGCTCAACCTTGCTCGAGGTGTCCTTGTGGCAAGGGATTCATTCACCAGGAAACCCCATTGACAGCAGTGGAACCAGAAGATCCTGATGCTGGCCAGTGCTGGGCTATCTCTCACCACCACGGAACATGAGGCAGATTGCATAGTAAATCCCGCCCATTATTTATTTGTCTAAAATGAGGAAATTTTTTCAGTTTATTTACGAGAAATCCTTCAGATCAGTCATGGTTGAAAATTGAGATCTGTCGCTTCGGTGGATAACTCGGTGCAGAATTAACTGATTTTTTTCCATTGTTTTGCAGTCTAGCATTCTACGATCAGACGTGGAAATAGGCAGTCCTGGACCTCTACCATCTTCAGGGAAACCTGGAACAGTGTACTATCCTTTTACCGCTACAAATCCACGTAGAAGACAGCTTCACGACACATCAGCACTTGGTTTGTGTTTACATTTATAGTTTGAGAACCCATTTAGGATCTTAAAATGAAACTAAACCAGAAAGAGCTGGGTATTGTCTTCAAGTTGAGGGATGTATAGAATGATGTAACTGGTTACTTCCCTAATCTAGTCCCTGGGTCATTCTTCATAGTATCCACACTTCATTTTAAATCATTTGTTTCTCCCTCGATGTTGCTTCTGGGAAGTCAGAGACTCTAACTTGAAGAATAGGACCCGAAGGGTTATAATCTCTGGGTTTATTGCTTGACAGAAGCAAGCTGATGCCGGCATTAACCAGTTAGGTTAGTAAGCAGGTAGCTGAAGGAAGGGAGTGGAGCTTCATTGAACACTGGCACCAGTACTGGGACAGTGAACTGAATCATTGGCTCCACCTAGACCGGGTTCAGAATGGAAAGGTTAAATAGGATAGTTGTAAGTTCTTAAACAAGTAAATGGGTAGGTGAGAAGACTCTGGTGGAAAAGGTAGCATGAATAATGGTTTATAAACAAATCAACAGGAAGAGAACAGATTGACAGTCAGAAATTGTATTTTGAGCAATATAGGTAGGGATCAACAAAAAGTTTAAATTAAACCAGCAAAGAGAAATCTGAAATGTAAGTGAAACATTGGATTATTGGCTTATTAAGAACAAACTAGATGAAGAATTACAGCTACAGATTCAACTGAAATGATATGACATGATAGCTGTTACTGAAACATAGTTGCAAGATGGTCACAACTGAGAATTTAATATACAAGATTATAAGGTCTGCAGAAAAGATAGGGAAAATGGTTGTGGGGAGGAATTGCCTTTGTGGTTATGAATGAAATAATTTCAGTGATAAGAAAAGATGTATACTGAGATTTTATTTGCTTTATTATTGTCACATGTATTATCAGATTTAAAAGTACTGTTTCTTGCACGCAATACAGACATTTCCTTCTGTACGAACAGAATGCTTTGAGACAGTGTAACATATAGTGCTACTGTCATAGCAAGGGTGTAGCGAAAGATCAACTTAGTGTGAGGTAAGTCCATTCAAAAGTCTGACGGCAGCAGTGAAGAAGCTGTTCTCGAGTTGGTTGGTACATGACCTCAGACTTCTGTATTTTTTTTCCCGACGGAAGAAGGTGGAAGAGAGAATGTCCGGGGTTCACGGGGTCCTTAATTATGCTGGCTGCTTTGCCGAGGCAGCAGGAAGAGTAGACAGATTTAATGGATGGGAGACTGGTATGCGCAATAGATTGGGCTACATTCATGACCTTTTGTTGCTCCTTGCAGTCTTGGTCAGAGCAGGAACGATACCAAGCTGTGATACAACCAGAAAGAATGCTTTCTATGGTGCATCTGTAAAAGCTGGTGACATGCCGAATTTCCTTAGTCTATTGAGAAAGTAATGGCTTTGCTGGGGTTTCTTAAAAATAGTGTTGGCATGGGGGAACCAGGGTACAGTGTTGGTGATCTGGACACCTAAAAACCTGACGCTTTCTATTTCATTCCCGTTGATATAGACAGGGCATGTTCTTTGCATTTCCTGAAGTCAATGAGAATCTCCTTAGTTTTGTCGACATTGAGGGAGAGATTATTGTTGCTGCACCAGTTCAACAGATTCTCTGTCTCATTCCTATACTCTGTCTCATCATTGTTTCAGATCTGACCCACTATGGTGGTGTCGTCAGCAAACTTTAAAATTGAATTGGAGGGGAATTTGGCCACAAAGTCAGGGGTGTATAAGGAGTGAAGTAGGGGGCTGACAACACAGCCTCGTGGGCTGTGTAAACAGGCATTGGAGACTTGGTGTCATGCCAAGAAGTCGTGAACGTTTATTATTGTCACGGTGAGTTGTGTATAGGCCTCTGGTAGCAGCGTCTAAGGTTGTAGATTGTATAAATAGAGAGAATGGGCAAGCATGTCGTAAAGTGCATGTTTTCGTGCAGGTTTTGGCATTCATGTAAATTGTGAATAGATTCAAGCACGTCAAGAATTAGTCAATTTATTTTGTGTCTGGAGTAGTTTCCTGCAACATTAGAAACAGGTGTAGAAGTTGGCCATTTGGGCCTTCAAGCCTGCTCTGCCATTCGATAAGATCATGGCTGATCTATTTGTGTTTTGAATTCCACATGCCTGTCAATCCCTGATAGCCGTAGATTCTTGTTAGGCAAAGGAATCAATCCACCTCTAACTCAACAATATTGACTGACTGCCCATCCATTTTCCTCTGAGGTAGGATGTCATTTCAACCCTCTGAGGGGAAAAAAAAGCTCAATCTGTGCTCTAAAAGGGCAAAGGATGCCCTTGAGTCAACAACTGGCCAGACTATATTATATTTAGTAACGTAATGAGTCCAATTTCCTTAACAATCTAACTGTAAGCATTTATCTAATGATAATCATGATATGATTGATATCTGTTGTGTTTAAAAGAAAGAAATGTGAAATAGCTGTTAAGGTTCAAAATGACTTTGGTGCAGTGAATCTGAGGCTGCCCACAGTAAAGTTGGCAAATCTGTTGACCAGTAAAATGACACACAAGATCTGTGGGAGATGTTCAAGAATTAACTTTACATGATACAGAACCAGTTTTCCTCTAAAGGGCAAAAACTCCATGTGGCAGAAAAAACCATGGACAACTGAAGCAATAAGGGGTTAACTAAAAGAAAAAGCAGAGCAAAAGATAACACAGATCCTAGAGAGTGGGAAAATTTCCCAGAACCAGATGATTTCCAGGGAATTTAAAGGAAGTGGATGAAAACATTGCAGAAGCCCTAAATTTCATCTTCCAAAATTTCTTTACATTGTACAATTGCACATTTCACTCCATGATTTAAAGGAAGTGAGAATGGGAAACCAGGGAATTAGACTAGCTAGACGAACCTAATGATTTTGAGAAATTACTACAGTATCATTAAGTATAGGGTGGCTGAAGCTCTGAAATTGATCAGTGGGAGCCAGCATGGAAAAAGTTCATGATGCTTGATGAAACTGAGCTTTTTATTTGAAAAAGTGACTGACGTGGTTGACCAAGAAATGTCTGTGCATGTTAACTGTCTGGACTTCCAGCAGGCATTTGATGAAGTCCCTCATAAGAGACTTTGCTAAAGTTGAAATTCATGAAATTGATGATGAATTATTGGCCTGGTTAGAAATTTGGTTGAGTGGCAGGAGGTAGAGTAAGGATTATGGGGACTCTAATTGGCAGTATACAACTCATAGAAATCGAATCCTACAGTGCAGAAAGAGGCCATTCGGCCCATAGAGTCTGCACCAACCACAATCCCACCCGGGCCCTATCCCCATATGCCAACATATTTACTCACTAATCCCTCTAATCTCTGCATCCCAGCACACTAAGGGCAATTTAGAATGGTCAGTCAACCTAGCCCGCACATCTTTGGACTGTGGGAGGAAACTGGAGCGCCAAACAGACTGAGAGAATGTGCAAACTCCACATTGACAGTGACCCGAACTGAGATTCAAACCCAGGACCCTGGAGCTGTGAAGCAGCATCAGAAATGGGTATAGGAAATCAAAAAAGGTCAATGGAATGCTGGGGAAAATTAGGAAATACTTCTTCACACATTGGGTGGTAGAAGTTTGAAGCCCTTTCCCATCACCAGACAATGGTGCGAGATCAATTAGAATCCAGATGAGAATGATAGCTTGCTTCTAACCAAGAGTGTTAAAGGATTTGGGATATTTGGAGTTGCATCACAGAACAGTCAATACCACTCACGCTCTCTTTTTCTCCCCCTCATTTTTTTCTCTCTTTCTCTTTTTTCTCTTTCTCTTTCCTTTCTTTCTCTTTCTCTTTCTCTCTCTCGCGCTCGCCCTCCCTCTCGCGCCCGCCCTCCCTCTCGCGCCCGCCCCCTCTCTCGCGCTCGCCCTCCCTCTCGCGCCCGCCCTCCCTCTCGCGCCCGCCCCCCCTCGCGCGCCCGCCCCCCCCTCGCGCGCCCGCCCCCCCCTCGCGCGCCCGCCCCCCCCTCGCGCGCCCGCCCCCCCTCGCGCGCCCGCCCCCCCTCGCGCGCCCGCCCGCCCCCCCCCCCCCTCTCTCGCGCGCTCGCCCGCCCTCCTTAAACTGTTGGAGTAACTGCATTTCAACTTCTCCTTCTGCGTCCTGTTCCCACCCCTGCTGTTTCGATCCAAGCCCATTTGCATTATCTGATATCGTTAAGTTCATCACTCAAAAACATAGCCAGTGAATTCTTGAGGTGTATGTGAGGATAATCATCTCCACTCCATCCATCTTGCCCATTTTCCCCTTGTTGCTTGTCCCTGCCCTCTTTATTTTGCAATGAACTTTTTTGTGTCAACACTTAGCACTTGCTGAAGGTTCATTCTCTTAGCCTGATTTAAAACAGTCCTTTTGGTTGCCTGTTTTCCCTTCCAGATTTGTTGCTTGTTCCATTCTGACTCCCAGTCCGTCCTCATGACTCAATAATTGAGTTTTCAATTGAACACCTAGTGGTTCTTCACCTCTACTCTCTTTCAGGTCAGTAAGGACCCCTATCTCTGACCTCTTTGATGCTAAAACAGCCTCCTCCTGCTCAGCATTATCAGCTGCGCCTGAAACATCATCCAACTGTGGGGTAGCTGCCTTTTCTGCTAGCCAGCATTCCTTGGTTGGTGTCAATTCTCCTGCACTGTTGGTGCCAAAACTTTGGTGTCAGTTTTTTTGCAGGCTCCTGCTTGCACCCACTTCCATCTCCGTTATTACTTATTTTCTTCTTCCTTCTAAATGTCTAAGAGCCAGTTCTGTATCCTTCAACATTTTTTTTCATTTCAGGAAATGTGATGGGTGAGGGGGATAAATGACTATGTTCTACAAGGCTGCATTGGCCAATCTCCTGTGAGTTTTAGGCGAGGCTGTAGATGGTTGCTTAATCACACGAGCTCCAGGCCTTCCATGCCCCAAATTTAAAATTCTTCCCCATTGTTTAACTCTTTACTATCTTTGAACAAGTTCTGCCATCCAAATACTCTTTTCATTCTGCTTGGTTCTTGTGGAATCCACCCTTTTCCTCTGCTAAAAATTCCCTCCTGACGTTTTTATACACTCCCCTTTAAGACCCTCCAATATATTGAAATCTGTCATGCATTGTAGTCAACCAATAAAACTTTGCTATTTTAGCTAAGTATCCATTCTCATGTCTCTAAAAAATGTCTTGGAATGATTTTCCATGTTAAAAGGCTGTACAAGGCTCTTGCATGTGACAATGTCCAAAGTGTTAATATTATTAATGGAAATAAGTTATTTTCTTTTTGTTTAAAAAGTACTACACAATCACAATTTACATTTCATCCTGTGCAGATCCCTCTCAGACAAAGAAAGTAAGAAAGGTGCCTCCTGGTTTGCCTTCATCTGTGAGTATAGTTTTCTGCCAGGATGTGTGCTATAATGTTGTCTTTTTGATTAAATGTTTCTGTGAATTTTATGCCTTGAACATGACAATGAAAAGTGGTAATGAAATAATTTGAAATGTTTAAATTGATAGCAAATGTCTAGTTGCTAGATTTAGTAATGATGATATGTGGCTTATTTGTACAATCTTGCCCCTTGTCCCAGCCATTTGAGTCCCCTCTTGGGAGTGAATCTAGGACAGAAGCTGTCAAAGAAGATCGCCTGTACAGGTCTTTTGATGTTTAATTAGTCATTATGTTGCTGAACAGGAGGACAGACAGAGATTAATAGCTCAGAATCTTAGAAATTTACATTTGTAATAATCCCAGTGGAGCTGAAGACATTAAGATTCTGAGGACATGTACAACTCAGATTGCCTCAGTAGGCTGAGGTTATTAATATGCATAAATCACCAAGTCAGATGTTCATTGTGAAGCCCTAGTGGATTTTAAAGCCTTCATTAAGCCTTTCCTAACTTCAGGCTTACATCAGAAAGGCTTTCAAGCAACTCGTTTGTTGATCCCTCTTTGCACTGAAATTTATCCTTTGAGAATAAAATGCTTTGAAGAATAAAGGTTGGTGGGGTTTGGTTAAAAAATCATTAATAGCTCTGATAATCTATTGCTTTCAGGGTGTTCTGTAGCATTAAATGTGCTTTATTCTTTAAAACAACAAAGTTGTAAATGACTATGAAGTTTAAAAAAAACCATGAGGTGCCCAGGGAAGCTTAGTTGTTAGTGAAAAAGGCAAGAGTGAAAGAGAAAGTGATACTGACTTGCAGGATTTCTTTGTTTTGCAAAGGGTTGTAAGATTTTTATTTGTCAGCGCTTCACTTAACACAAGAATGCAGGTGTACTTGGATGAATGTATGCTGAATGGACTAGTCGATGCATGGCATGTAACAGAAGCTGAAGGAAATGAAGACACATTTTGCTCTGCATTCGTTGAATTTTTACGAGATATCCAGCAAGAATTGTCTTTGTTTAAACTAAGCCTGATGCTGGAAATTATGACCTTGGTTGCAGATGGGACTGCAGTAGTTAACGTAGCTGTGGGCAGCTGTGTATAAAACCTGCAGCCTACCTGGAAGCCCTGACTGCAGCTGCAGACTCTGTTAAAAGACGTGCTTGCATAAGCACTTGGCCCACTAGAGGCTGAATAGCTACTTGATAAACAGAACAAACACAAAGCTTCCAATCATTATTCCCTAGGCCAGGAAAATTTGCATTGCCTAAAAATAGGGTTAGTAATTTACATTTTATTTATTACAGTTCAGTGTCATAATTGGTTTCAAAACATTTTGAAGGGAAATGTGAGCATTGTTTCATCAGCAAATGTGAAACTGGGTATTTTAGCTTTCTTGATTTGTTGGTGGGCTGTGAGCATTGCTGGCACAGCCAGTATTAATTGTTCATCCATGATTGACCTTGAGGCGATGCTGAGGTCCCTTCTTGGACCACTGCAGTCTGTGTTATAGGCCCTTTTTGGGAAGGGAGTTTCAGGATTTGAGCCCAATTGTAAAGAAGGAATGACGGTACATTTCCAAGTCAATATGTTCTGTGACTTGGAAGGGAATTTGGAAGTGGTGGTGATTCAGGCAAGCACTCGCCTGTCTATCCAAATGGTGGAGGTTGTGGGTTTGGAAGGTTCTATTTCAGAGTAGTTGATGGCGCAGGACACTTTGTAGATGGTATATGTTGCAGCAACTGTGCTTCTGTGGTTGAGGCACATTGTTTTGGCTTGTGATGGAATGCTAATCAAGCAGGCTGCTATGTCCTGGATGGTGTTGAACTTCTTAAATATTATTGAAACTGCAATAAGCAAGTGGGACGTATTCCATCACACTCCTGACTGATGTCTTGTAGATGGGGGGAAAGGTGTTGGAGATTTGAGCGGAGTTATTTGCCCCAGGAATATTCAGCCTCTGCCTTCTTGTGTGGTTGGACTTGTTTGGCGACAATAGTCATTGCATTGCAATTTTATGGCCCAGTTCTTAGTTGTCCTTTATCAGTCCAAGCCTGAATGTTGTGTAATTTTTCCTGCTTAGAGACATAGTTTGCCTCATAGTCTGAAAAGTTGTGAATGGAACTGAATGCTGTGTTAATCCGTGAATATTCTGCCTTCTAACTTGATGATCGAGAGAAGGACATTTATGGAGCAGTTAAAGATGGCTAGGCCCAGGGCCCTGCTGTGACTGATTCCTCCAGCTATGTACTGGAGCTGAGATGGTTGGCTGCCACTAATCATTGGGTTAGATATGACTCCAGCCTTTGGAGAAACAGTTACTTGATTCCTATTGACTTCAGTCCTTGAGGTCACAATCCATAAAATATTGCCTTGATATTAAGGGTAGCCACACATCTCACCTTTGGGATTCTCAGATTTGGATTTCGTTGATTTTACCCATGGGTGGACCATAGCTGAGTTCTGGAGCCAAGTGACCCTGGTAAAATCCATGGTAGGCATTGGTTATTTGGTTTTTTTTTGTGGGGTGGCATTATTTGTGCAACTTTTGTAAAAAAAACTAAGTTTGGTGAAAACCTGTTAAAAGACTAAATAAATATTGGCCTTTGAGATATCTACATTTTTTGGCAGTGGTTTAAACATCTAGTGGAAAAAAGCAATGTTCAAAAGCAGGTCTCCTGCAGACATATTCTTGAAGCTGGATGTGACATTTCAACATTAGTTGATGTAATATATGAAGAAAATTTGCTTGAAACCAGAAGTGCTGGCTGTATCCCTGGCAGTGACTGACAAGAAGATTGTCATCCGATTTTTGACAAGTCATTCAAACAAGAATTTTGTTGTGTTGGATCTTGTAGCAGGTTGGGATTTAAGGACTGTGTGCTTTTATCTTGATTTGAGTTAGCATCTTGTTTCAAGAACATATAACTGTTGAGGGTAGATTGAAAGACTCCCAGCAACACCACTCTTTCCTCTCCCCTTCCTCTCTTGCAAACACACACAGAAGACACACAAACGTGTACACAAACACACACACACACACACACCTGAACACACAGACACACACACACCTGAACACACACACACACCTGAACACACACACACACCTGAACACACACACACACACACACCTGAACACACACACACACACACCTGAACACACACACACACACACACACCTGAACACACACACACACACACACACCTGAACACACACACACACACACACACACACACACACACACCTGAACACACACACACACACACACACACACACACACACACACACACACACACACACCTGAACACACACACACACACCTGAACGCGCGCGCGCGCGCAGACGCGCGCACCTGAACGCGCGCACGCAGACACGCGCACGCAGACACGCGCACCTGAACGCGCACGCAGACACACACGCCTGAACGCGCGCGCGCGCACGCCTGAACGCACACACCTGAGCGCGCGCGCGCACTCAGACACACACACCTGAACGCGCGCGCACCTGAACGCACACGCGCACCTGAACGCACACGCGCACCTGAACGCACACGCGCACCTGAACGCACACGCGCACCTGAACGCACACGCGCACCTGAACGCACACGCACACCTGAACGCACACGCACACCTGAACACAGCTGTGAATTTCGGTCATTGGTACTTGAGCTCCACAGGTTTCTTTGTTTGGTTTTCTGAAACTATCAGTGGCAGGAGAATGGCAAATTGCCATTGATGGTACTGAGGTTTAGAACGTCTTTGGGTGTATTTATTATTCGCATACGAATTGTTTTCATGTCTGTCAAACCACTTACATTCAAAACGCATTGTAACCTGTTGGTAAAAGTGCCATCTACTGGAAATTCGATGTGGCACCACCTTACCGTCTGGAATCATGCAGCTTTGTTAACGTAGACTTCTACATGTGTTAGAATTCAGTGCTGCAGTGATTTCACTGAAATGTGTGCTTATGGACAACAGATATCAGAAATTGCTGTCTTTATGCTATTAACTATTCAAATAGATGTGTGATCATGTTTCTATGTGGATTTACTTCTGTAAAGGTGATGTAACCCCTTACAAGTAAGTGCAGTATTTAATTAAATTTGATTTTATGTTGAGATACAATCATAACAATAAGGTTTAAGCATGTACTTCTGAAATTGGCTTGTTTGGTCACTTTGGCGTTATGACATGTGTGGTTAGAATGGTGTCTTTTGCTGGGTGGTACCAGAATTCCACAAATCCTGTATCGAGTTGCAGTCTTTTAAATGCTGTTGTTTCCATCTGATCAACTAAGATGTTATGTTGTTTATCTCCTAGGAACCGTCGTAGTAAGTGAGGGTTTTGTTTGCTTGTCCAAAATGTACAGGCTAAATCAAACTTTTCATTTTGCTTTTTTCTTTGTGTTGGTCAATTGGAGGTGTTGCAGTATGAAGCAGTGACAGACTTGTCTTTTCCCGGTCAAAGCACAGTGAAATGATTATACAATAGTCTTAACTATTTAATTTAAAATGTGATCTTGTGTAGAAATTCATACAGTGCTGAAAGTATGACAAACAAATGGACCGGAATGTGAAATGACTCTAGGTAAAATCTGTGATAGGTAGCCTTTCACACGGTAAGCAACACAGCTAATAAGGTGATATCTGATCTAAGACGTAAATTATCTTGAAAAATGGTATTTTTAACACTGGTCTAGGGTTATTTTGTAACTTAGAAATTTCAAGCAATTTTCTGTATGCTGGAGTTTTATTTGTATCAAAATTGGGTAATAATTGATTTATACTGAAATAATTTTAACTTGATGGCTTACCTTAATAATTTTGATTTTGATTTGCCCTATTGGCATATGAACTCACCTCTTGCTTGTACAGACTAATTTGCTAAATCAGGAGAAGGAGTCAGTCTCTCTCCACCCGCTTCACACATGGTCCCACTTATGCTGCTCCCTCCCTCTCTGGTCCCTTGGCTTGCCCACGAATGCTGTCTTGCTAATTTCACCTCACCTGTGTATGCTGCACTGCCCATTCCTCTCACCCTCCTCGTTCATGCTGTCTCACCCTTCCGCAACCCCCCCCCCCACCCCGCACTTGTCCTTTTGCCCCTTCTGCAGCCATTCATGTATGCTATCTCATCTTTTCTACAGTCTCCACAAGGACTGTAGACAGGGCTTTAAACTAATTGGCGGGGGGGGGGGGGGTGCGAGGGTAGGTGACATTACGAGGTCTGAAGTTAAGGATAGGGTACAGGTAAGGGAAGAGGCCGAGGATGTCCCAATAATAGAGGGAGTAGGGGGCGTGAGTATGGTTGGTGGCGTTACGGCAAATAGGGTCCAGGTGAAGGCTGGGATGAAAGCGCTTTATCTGAATGCACGAAGCATTCGAATAAAGTGGATGAGCTGGTGGCGCAGATCGACACAAATGGATACGATCTGGTGGCCATTACAGAGACGTGGCTGCAAGGTGACAGGGACTGGGAGCTGAATGTGCAGGGCTATCAAGTGTTTAGGAAGGATAGGCAGGAGGGAAAAGGGGGGGGCGTAGCTCTGCTGATTAAGGATAGCATCAAGGTGGTAGCAAGGGATGATATTGGAGCCAAGGAGCAGAACGTGGAATCGTTGTGGGTGGAGATTAGGAACAGCAAAGGGAGGAAGACGCTGGTGGGTGTCGTCTATAGGCCCCCGAATAATGATCTGGAGGTGGGGCGGGCTGTTAACGCGCAAATAAGTGCGGCGTGCAGGAATGGGACGGCCGTAGTTATGGGGGATTTCAATCTGCATATTGATTGGTCGACCCATGTTGGACGCGGTGGGCTCAAGGAGGAGTTCTTGGAATGCTGCCGGGATAGTCTCCTGGAACAGTGCGTGTTGGAGCCGACGAGGGAGAGAGCTATCTTGGATCTCGTGCTATGTAATGAGGTGGGTAGAATTAGGGACCTTGCTGTGAAAGATCCCCTTGGGGAGAGTGATCATTGTATGGTGGAGTTTCTGGTGCAGATGGAGGAGGAGAAAGTGGGTTCCTGGACACGCGTCCTTTGTTTGAATAGAGGGGAGTACGGTAGGATGAGAGAAGAATTGGCGAATGTTGACTGGGGGAGCGCGTTGGAGGGAGGGTCTGCTGAGGAGCAGTGGAGGATCTTTAAGGAGATCTTTCTTGGTGCTCAGCGGAAATTTATTCCGATGGTCAAAAAGGACAGTAGGAGGAGAGGTCATAAGCCGTGGATAACGAAGGAGGTGAAGGAAAGTGTTAAATTAAAAGTGGAGGAATTTAGAGTAGCTAAGAGTAGTGGGTGAGAAGAGGATTGGGAGAGGTTTAAATGTCAACAAAAATTGACAAAGAAGTTGATAAAGAAGGGTAGGAGAAACTATGAAGCTGGGCTAGCGCTTAATATAAAAAAGGATAGCAAGAGTTTTTATAAATATATAAAAAGGAAGAGGCTGGCTAGGGTGAACGTTGGTCCTTTAGAGGATGAGAAAGGGGACCTAGTGGTAGGGGATGGGGATATGGCTAAGGTATTGAATAACGTTTTTGTTTCTGTCTTCACGGAGGAGGACGTGAATAATTTGCCGGGTGTTAGCGATGGAAAGGTGGTAGGACTGGAGGGTCTTAATGATATTACTGTTACTAGAGAGGCGGTGCTCGACAGACTGGAGGGGCTGATTGTGGACAAGTCCCCAGGACCGGATGGAAAAAAAAGTAGGGCATTGGTGAGGCCGCAGCTGGAGTACTGTGTGCAGTTTTGGGTGCCGCACCTGCGCAAAGATATTTTGGCCGTGGAGGGAGTGCAGAGGAGGTTTACTAGGCTGATACCGGAGTTGAGGGGGTTGAGCTATGAGGAGAGGCTGAATAAACTAGGCTTGTACTCGTTAGAGTTTAGAAGAATGAGGGGAGATCTCATTGAGACGTATAAGATGATGAATGGGATGGATAGGATAGAGGTGGAGAGACTCTTCCCGCTCAAAAAAGACAGTAGGACTAGGGGGCACAGCCTCAAGATAACGGAGTTGAGGAGGAACTTCTTCACTCAAAGGGTGGTGAATCTCTGGAATTCTCTGCCCGTTGAAGTGGTGGAGGCTGCCTCGCTAAATATTTTTAAGACGTGGGTTGATGGGTTTTTGATAAGAGAGGGGATTAAGGGTTATGGGGAGAGGGCGGGAAAGTGGAACTGAGCAGCGACAGATCAGCCATGATCTTATTGAATGGCGGGGCAGGCTCAAAGGGCTAGATGGCCTACTCCTGCTCCTATTTCGTATGTTCTTATGTTCTCTTGCCCCTTCTGTGGCCCACCTGAACTTGTTCTCTGTTTCCCTTCCCTGCGCCCCCTGCACAAGCTTTCTCTTGATCCTTCTGTGACTCTGCCATGCAACACCCCCATCATAAGCAATTTTTCACCCCTCCACCTCTCCCCATAGCCTCAGCATCACCTCTCACTCCCATTTCTCCCCCTCCATCAATTAATTCCCCTGGCTGTTTTTCCAGCTGATCTTGACTCCTGAAGAGATTTCTACCTCTGCAGATGCAGGTCTGAATACCAATATCAAACTGGAAACATGAAACACAGCAAGATGGCTGGAAAATAAAATTGTTTGGAACTACTTAAATAGGAATGTGAATGTTTGATTTCTGGCATAAATTTGTGTAGGAGAGTGATTTAAACTGCCTTGAGGTCGGCTGGTAATTTGATTACCCTCATTAGATTTGCTGAATAGCACTGAACTTGATCCATATATTCTGTTGTACAGTAATAATTCCTGTATTAGCAGCTGTTAGAATCTGCAGTTTCTTCACATACAACACCAGGTGGCAGTATCTATAAAGAAAAAAGACTTGTATTTATATAGCATTATTCATAGCCACCGGACATCCCAAGCCCTTTACAGCCAGTTGAGTTTTATGAAATGTAGTTGCTATTATAATGTAGGTAGGTAGGATATTTGGTTTTAGCCCATGTTGTTTGTGAAGATGGTTTCTGTGTTTCCTTGAAAATTATACAGTTAGTGATGCATGTGCCTTTTTAACTTTCATTAACCCTGGTGTTAGATAATGTTCTCAGAAATTGAAGTTCGTGCATATTTTAGTGATGCTTACACATAAACATAATTGGTTATTTTGGAGATTATAATTGTGTTGCAACAAGCTAATTGTGTAGTCTTTTAATTTGAGGATATTGTGATTTGAGATTGCAGTGTTATATTTTATCTAATTCAATTTCTAAATAATGCTTAGCATTTCAAATCTTCAACATAACCATTATTTCAGTAATTTCCCTTCAGTACCTTTTTAGCTCATTTCCCAAACATTCTCAGTTGATGAGATTATGATCCTTTTCAATTCAGCAGTATCCTGAGTCTCTATAATGTCTGAAGCTCATGTTTAGTTTGGTCAACAATGAGTTCTGTTTTGTTTTTATTCATTGGATGTGAGCGTCGCTGGCTTGATCGGAGTATATTGCCCATCCTCCATTTCAAAGGACGTTTGAGAATGAACTGCATAGCTGTAATCCCATGTTACATGTAGAGCAGACCGGTCAAGGATGGCAGATTTCCTTTCCTAAAAGGCATTAATAAATCAGATGGGTTTTTAACAACAATTGACAATGGTTTCATGAGCATGAGACTTTTAATTCCAGATTTTTATTGAATTGGTGTTTCCATATATTTGAAAACAGGATAACTGTTACGCCAAAGGTGCAACAACTTGTACTGCACACGTTGAAGTTGATACCACTGGACAAAATTAGCAAAATATTTCATCTTTGTTTTATTGGTGTATATATTTTTATAAACTTGAGCAAGTTTGAGCAATAAAGCAAGAGGAAGATGTATGAATTTACAGTTTCACTGCACCATCCATCTACATTTAAAATGCCATTTTTGTAATTTCAGCCTGTTATACTGAATAAGCAGATTGAATGTAATTACCGATATGTATTTGTTCATCACTTTTTTTTGTTTAAAGTGTTTTATACTATGATGACTCTGTTGCAGTATTGGAATTAGCCAAACCCAGATGGAAGCACAACTGTGCAGTTTTTGATTTTTAAAATTCTGTTTTTTCTCCTCTTTTCACCCTGGCATTCAAATCCGCTTATAGCAATCAGGAAAAAATAAGATTGTAAACTGTTCGTCAACTTGTAAAATGTAACATGAAACACAATGTAACTGTCAAAATGTGTTACTTTGTGGCTAGCTTCGGAAGTTATAATAAGAAACAAAATGTTGAAAAAACATAAAAGCTTTGTTAGGCTGTGGAATTGTGTGTGTATTCTTCAGAACCTAAAGCATCATAAACTGCCTTTCCTCTTAACAGATGCTGTTTTATTTCGATCATTTGCAGCTCTTTTATTTTTACTTTACTGTTTGAGCCAAGCTTATGTGGTCAGTTTTTTAAAAAAAAGTTAATAAAACCTTATGTACAACGGCTGGAATTTTCCAACTGTTCACGCCAGCGGGATTTTGTCATTATTTGTCAAATTCTGCATCTTTGGTGCAGCGGGAGCATGGCATGAATGGGTGATAAGATCTCCCCCAACGTGTTTTAAGTTTGTTTATGCCGCTTTTAAATCCATTACATAACTTGGTGGCAAGTGCCAATGTGGACATGGCAAGTTTATTTCCAGCTCTCAACGTTGTTACATACATATATATTTGTATAAAAAACATGATTTAGATTTTTAAGAACATTTTGCTTTGCATTATCCAGACCACCCCCCTGCACTCACCCCCACAAATTAAGTGCTTCAGACTCTCAGCAAAACATTCTTTAATTGCATCTGATTTGGTTTCAGTGCTTGAGCAATGATTCCCATAAAATGAAATAACACAGAAGGAAATGCTGAGATTGTTGAACTGTATCTTCTCACTGCTAGGTTCATATGGTTGATTATGTGAAGGCAAATGTTGCAGTGAAGCAAATGAGTTTAGTTCCAGAAATACAATGCCTTCTGTTCATTACCCAAAGTGGACTGTAAACTGGTACTTGAAGACTAGAATTGTTCATACTAGGTTCATACTTCAGTATAATTTTCAGCTTTACTTTTCAGCTCTGGCATTTAAAAGGAACCATTGGAGCTGTCTCCAAAGCTGCTGATTAGGCTATATATAATTAAGTCTTAAGCTGAGGTTTTGTACCTGTTTGAACGAGAAGCTGAGTCCAGCAATATTAGACCTCCCTGCTAATTGTGCATTACCTGAAGTAAATACAGATTGTTTTGAAGCCAAGCGAGTAAACTTGAATGTATTAAGTGAGATTTAGAAATTTAGAATTTCTTATTTAGTGGGGCCATAGGTACAGAATAGAATATTTTTATTTCTGTGCAACATGAAGAAGAATGTTCCGGAACATTGGGGGACAGCCATTCTCCCTGTGCTGTCCAGTTGTAACTGCAACATAACTCGTTCAAATGGATGCATCTGGAATAATGTTGCTGACGATTGCATCACGTTGCAGAATAAAAACTTGTGCTCAAGTACAATCTATGTCATAAGACCACAGAATTCAGCAAACTGTTTTGGGCTAGGGGAGAGTGTTTTTTATTGTTCTGGTAACTAGGTTGCAGTAAAGCAAACAATATTGAGTTATTTATTTGCAATCTAATCTTGAAAATACACATCCCATTTAAATTACACGCTTGCTTTGTGATTTTGTTTGGGAATGTGTGCCTGTAATTGCTAATATTACAAGTAGGAAATAGATTTCAATAACTTCTCTTTTTTTCAGCTAAGTTGTTAAGGGTGAAGCATTGTACTGAATTGTCACAATGCATTTATAAATGGAATGATGCCCATGCACCTGCCACTGCTTCTGCCATTTCGTAATTATTGTCCAGAGCTCTAAAATAGCTAATTGAGATAATCCGAGAGCTGACATGTTACATAGGAGCCCACTTCATATGCCATCATTTTTGCTGTTCTTGCATGTAGTGAATTAAGCTTGGCCTTGTAAGAGGGGGTGTTATGTACACAATCTTCGTAGGTTACTTCCCACCCCAGTATTTGAAAAATATTAAACGTAGCAACCAAGGATGATCAAAGAACCTGTTTGAACACAAAGGTATAATTTGTAGGACATTCCAAATTATGCAATTCAATAGAATATATTCCTCCTTCAGTGTTACCCAAGTATATTTATTGTGTTCCAAAGTCAAGTGGGTTTGAAATATCATGAGATAGGGTTCCATTAATAACCAGAACATAAACGTAATCAAGCATTTTGTAATTCTGTTTGTGTGAAGACGTCTATTAGTCATGAGTGTGTGTGTTGTGGATATATGTGTGTATTTAGAAAAAGTCTAATCTTCATCTTTTGAATTTATCCCAGCTAATCGGATCAGTAGCCTAACTTGCAGGATCCTTAAGATCTTTATATATTTTCTGTCTACTTGGGCACTTTGACCCAATTCCTGGTGAAGAGATTCATTCCACTGAACAAAATATAGGTCAAAATTTATTAGCTTTTCACAGAGGTGTGGAATGGAATGGCTTGATTATGAATGGAAACATCATTTGGATGCAGCGGCCTTTGGGTTTAGAATGATGCTTGCTGGGAGACACAATAGATAAACCTTTGTGCTGTATGTGATGTAACAATGCTTGATAGCCCTGCAAAATGTGAAAAATGTCTATGCCAATACTGCCTTCCGCTGTAAATCCTATCTTTGTTAAAAAAAAATTGTTAAATAAACTGTGAATGGCTGATGTCATTGCATCGTACAGTATAGAGGCCATAAATGGGAATAAATCAGGTAACTTTGTGCGTCTCGCCCAGTAATCACGTCTGGCTGAAATAAAGGTTTAAAATCATCATCTCCAGCTGACTTGTTCAGCAGGCAGGATCTAGGATTAGCACTTCCATGACGTTAATGGGATAAATAGTTGTTTTGAGTTATTTTTGTCCAATTAAGAGGTATCATTCAGTTGGATTGCTTCAGTTTAAAATGTGGATATACCAGAATTTTGATTTGTAATACAGGTGTTAGTTAAGTAAAGGATGTTGTTTCTTTCAAATAAAACTATACAAACAATTACTTAAAGCACAGAATTTTAGTGTCTATTAAAATGTCCTTTCCTTCCATTTTCTGAACATACAATGCTTTGCAGCAGTTCGGTTTTTTTATCTCATGGAATCGAGGAAATATCAAGGGAGACTTGGGGAGATTTAAAGCCCTTTTTAACATATCACTGCCTGAAGAGACAAAACATTTATAAGAAGGTTCAGTGAATGGAATTGTTAATTGTAAATCAAAGCTTTTCCACTGGCCTCACAGGACCAAAATAGGTCCTCGTGGTCTCTGGAGGAAGTTGCACGTCATTTTGCCTGGCGTTTTATTAGCCTGACGTATATTGTTCTTTTGCAGCTGCTTCTGAAGCTTTTTCACCAGAGTGAGGATTGTGTGTGCGTGTTAATGAATTTTACTTTTTCTCCACTTGGGTGTATTTTGTACTTTTGAAATGTCTTTAATATCTTATGTATTTTGACTAAACTCAAGTGGACACAATGGTCCAGGACAATCCAGTTACTTTATATTTTATGTTTCTGGACTTTTTTTAATTGCACTGTCTTCTCGTAAGACTGTAATGTAATATTATCTCTTAATATAAAGCAACCAGACCTTCATTATACCATGAGCCTCATTATCAAGTATCAAATGTTTGGCTCTTGGGAAATGTGTTATAATGAGTATAGAGAATACAGCTTTATTTGAGTAGTTTCCTGTTTCCCTGTACCATGGTTTTACAGTGGTCACTTTTTTATCTCATGTAAAATGCTTTTGTTCATATCTTTATTTACATACTTGGTAATTTGGGACAGAGACAGATGGCTGTGTTGCCAGAATGTATTAGACCAAGTCTTTATTACTACAAGTGTGCTAATTTAATTAAAGCAAATGGATTAAATGTAGATTTAGCTTTTGTGGTATTTTAGCCTTTGCTTCATTAAATGAATCTAATGATGAAAATAAAGGGTATGAAAAGATAGTTAGCCATTATACTTTTTTGGCAACAACTATTTTCTCTCCTGCTGTACTTCAATGTTCCTGTTTAATTGTGTGTCTGCTATGACAAGTCCACTTCGAATACTGAATATGGAATGCAGCCAGTAAAGCTCAACTTCCCTCCCCTGGCTGTTGAGTAGAATGGTTCAGTCTACTTTGCATAAGTTCCTTCTGAGTAGATCCATGTGTGGAAAGATTAAGGAATTAGTCTGCCTGAAACTGTGTAGTTGAATGTGTTGTACTGTGAAGTGCACAGTTGCTGATCTCTCTGCACTAGATTGAGCCAGCAACATGTATTGCGCTTACACTGTGCCTGGAATGGGCAGCAATTCACTTATGTATTATTACAATAGGAAAACGGTAAGTGTGGATTTCCTTTGTGTAACATTTGTGTTGTAATTGGATAACATGATTAGTGGCACAATAGACAGTCACAGAGTTGTCAGCAGTTGTAACTAATTCTAATGTAAAAAGCTAACATTTGAATTCTACTTAATTGTATTTCTTAAAAACTTGTCATTGGTGTTTGAGTTTCTTGAGCATCTAGTGTATTTATTGATGCTGCATGAAAGTTACACAAGTGCACATGGTCACAAAATATGCTGTAAATTCTTCCTTAACCCATTTTGACTACAACATAGATTTTAGTGCAAATCATTTGTTTTTAACTTGTGATCATTGATCAAACATAAATGCAAAGATGAAGGACTTTTTTCCCAACAAAAAAAATAGTTAGAAGCGCAATATGAGTCTCTGGGAACAATTAAGGAACAGCCAGTTGGTTAGCTCTGAATTTCCTGTTTAAAGATGAGGTCCAGGAGCTGGCTTTCATATTGTTCCATCTGCTTCTAATCAAATGAGCATTCTTGACCCTACAGGGAGTTAAATCTAATTCTCAGTCATGTCACTGATATTCTCTTTGAAACCCAGGACTTTGTACACAGTTTTACACCTTATCCTGCAACATGATGCATTGTGTTGGTAGGAAGTGACCAATCAGACTTTTTTCCCCCAAGAATATTATTATTGTGTGTCAGGTGAATGAGGAAATACAGCATTGTCAATAATTTCAGAACCTCTGCTAAACTGGAAAGTTCAAAATCTGATTTTGATTTTCGTGCTTGTAACCAGTTTTATCCTGAATTGTGCGCCCATTTTTCTATTAACTTGGATCATTCCTTATCATTTAAATATGTAGAGACTAAAATTGATTTAATAAATGCAGTGTAAGTTTGTCTGGCATGCAGTTAGTTTTGATAAATGTGAAGAGGTTGTGAAGTATTCTTTAAAATGTTGCTTGTTGGCATTTAATTGCAGTTGTTTGTATGTGTTGTGCATTCTTGGGGCTTGTAAGTAGACTTAGAAAGTTGATGTAATTTTGTGTTTTGCATTATTGTTCCATTAGAACATGCTCTTTGTTCTTGAAGCAGTAAAGCACAGCTTTGATGTTTTAAGTATTTCCAGCTCGTAAGGGATAGTAGGGTTGGATATTATTGAGGGAATCCAAAGAAAATTGATAGCATGTGCCTGCAGTAGGTCAAAGGTGACCTTTCTGAGCTTGCACAGTGAGTAAATAGATAATAAATTATGCCAGAGACCTGAGTGTAAACGTCAATGCCCTAAAAATCCTCTGTGAATTCCGAATAATTAATTACAGGAGGTTGAGCCAAATAAGAGCCTGCAACATTTTCGATGCCTTTATAAAATGTACACACCAAAAAACACAGAAAATAACTTTTGGAACCATGGTAATGGTGGGAGTGGGGGAAAGAATAGGGGATTGGGGTGTATGGCCTAAATCGTTATCTCTATCATTTACAAACTGTATACTTTAAGACGACACAAAGTTAAATCACATTTAAAATTTGTAGTTTTGCTGTTCAAATATGATTTAATCGCAATGTATTCACTTAAAGTAATTTTACCCAGTAGATTAACAGTATGTTGAGTTAATCTGTATATTTCCAGACATGGTTCTAGATTTGAAGCCCAAGATATACAATGGGAGTCCCACATAATGGAACTTCATTATGATTTGTTTCTTCCAAGGATAACTTTTAATCTCTTGTTTTCCTAAGCAAAAGCCAACATTACAATTTGACTTGTGTTTCAAAGAAGGATCACTCACCATGTTGCTTTGGGGCCCCATGTTTACAATTTCCACAATATTTTACAAATTAATTATTATGTTTACACAGCCTTTCTTTTGCAGGAGGGTTGGGATGTGTTGGACAATGGACATCCCCACAGCTGCTGTTACTGGGTATTTTGTGCTTGGATATATGCGCCTGCCGATTAGCCCTTTCTTTCCTCCCCAACAAAATCTTGCTATGACAAGGTGTTTTATCATTGGCTTCATTTAAAACCGGAAAATCAGGCAATTAAAAATTCAGTTTTGGTGATGATCAACACTGAAGTTGGTTATAAAGTTTGAAGTTCAGCCATCTGAATGCCATTCCAGGCTTTGTATGTTTTCCATTTCATTCAGATTTTTAAGTAAATGATAATGACCCACTGCCATGACATTTACAAAGTAGGAGATAATTGACTTTGTATTTCAGTGAAATTGCTACCATGCAGTAAAGACTAGGGTCATTGCAGTACCAGATGATGGATTACCTTATGCCTATAGAGAGAGCTGTGATGCAGTGGTGTGCATTTAGCATATTGGGGTTGCCATATGGAGATATAGATTTGCACAAAGTCTAATTAGAATATTTATCCACCTCTCTTCAACTATAATTACCCCATCTAAATGCAACAAGAATCTCATTTTAGCATGTATTGTTCTGCTTAGAGAAAAACTTTAACCTCATAATTAACTTTTAACAAATACTGTGGCTCTTCGGCTCCCATCTATATGATTTAACAGCTTAAACTTGTTGCACCATTGCACTCAGTTGAAGGTCTTGAGCTACAAAATTTGATGTGATTTATACAAAACTACAAGAAATTCAAATGTTTATAAAAATAATCAAACAAAATTATAGATTAATATGCAATGATCAGGTAATGTAGAGATACTAAAGCAGGAAGCAATTACTCAAAGACTTAGTAGTGTAGTGTGACCAGTTTTCATTGCTAGAGATAAACATTTGAAGCAAAGAATAATACAAGATTGAGGAGAAGCAGAAAACAATACAAGGCTGTGAGGAAAGAGCAGGGATAAGTGATTTTTAGATACTTCAGCAAAGAGCTAACACTAACACCATAGGCGGAACAGCCCCTTCTCTGCTCTAAATGTGTTTAATTATATTTTCTACCTTGATTATTTGAAAACTAGATACGTGAAAGCTTTGTAAGCTGGCTTGGTTAAAATTTAATTTGTTATAAAAGGAATTGGAGAACATTTATTGGTTTGTTTTAATTTTTTTTACTTGTCCATTGGGTGAGCTGGATTTCAATTCCACTTAAACAGATGGGAGGTAGCCTGTCTTAGAAATTATTTGAGCAATCTTTTAGTTCCTAATTGGGGGTAAAATCCATAAGCACAAATACTTCTCATATCTTTGTTCAGTTTGTCTAAATCATAATCTTGAGCCTTTGAGTATAACTGGTGAGGGAAAAAAACTGTTAAGACTTGTTTGGCTAGCATACAGATTGTGCCAGGATACAATAAGCTTCAACCCTGTGTCTAACCTGTGCTAGGCTAAACTTAGCCTAGAGATAGTTGATTTTAAAATTAAGTGGCTAAAGTATCTTCATATTGAATACTCTATCTTTTGCTTGTTGAATCACAAAAGCTGTCATTATAATTGCATTACCTTCCATTTGGAACATGTTGTGATGGAACTGATGGGAAAAGAATAAGAAAGATTATAACAATTGCCACTGCCTTTGTCTTTTGTACCATGAAATCTTTTGTTGGGTAATCTCTCTCACACCTCCACCCGATCCCAGACTTTCCCTTTTCCTTTCCATTTTTCCCGCCACCCCTTTCATTTGCCTAAAATGTATTATATTTCTGTCTCCCTTCTGTTTTGAAGAAAGACCTTTGATCTGAAATGTTAACTCTCTTTATCTCTCCACAGATCCTGCTGAGTATTTCCAGCACTTTGTTTTTATTTCAGACTCTTCAGTATTTTGCTTTTGCTTAAGGTATATTATAATTTATTCACATTGACAACTTTGATTCACATTGGACATGTTTTAATCCAACTGTCAATGCACAATATAAATATGTCTCTCTTTTTAAACTTAATTGTCCAGAAGCGGGGTGCAATGTGGATTCACCTGAACGTTGCCAGGGCTCCAAGGGTTGAAGTATGAGATTACATAAACTTATATTTTTTTTCCTGAGATACAGAGGGCTGAAGATTTTCTTAGGGTTTTGAAAGGAATCAATATGATAGAGAATTTTCATTTGCTGGTATGTTAGGCTCTGACAAGGGGCAGGAAATCAGAGCCAGGCTGTTCCGGAGAAAAATTTGGATGTACTTCTACATGCCAAGAGTGGTAGAAGAATAAAGCTCCCTCCCACAAAAAGCAGTGGATGCTAATTGAATCTGAGGTTAAGATTTTTGCTAGCTAGGGATATTAAGGAATATGAAGGCCAAGTGGGAGGAGGATGGAGTTCGGATACAGATCACCCATGATCTTATTGAAAGATAAGGATTAAGGAGCTGAATGATCTATTCCTATTCGTAATTTTCAATGAAGTATCAAGTATACACAGCTCTGCTTTATGCTTCATTACAAAACTCTTAAAACAAAAGGAGCACACTTCCAATCACACCTCCTTTACATTATTTTGACATATACTTGGAACATTATAAATTCTAATGCTAATAAGGAAATTATTTATTTCTCAACCTTCCATGTGTTTGTCAAGTTTCCACTCCAGAAAAATCGTACATTTGTCTGGATCATTTTCTACTTTGGCTTTAATTGCAGTTGGCACATTTCAGTCTGGACTTGTGTGCATCTTTTAGTTTTCATTTCCTCACCAATGGTAGCTGTGCCTTCAGCTGCCAAGCCCTAAGTTGTGGAATTTGCTCTGTAAACTGCTCTGCCTCTCGACACCCCTTCATTCCTTCACAATGAAAAACAAAGATGTGTGTATACGGCACCTTTTCACAGCCTCTGGCTCAAAGCACTTTATAGCCAGTGAAATAATTTAAGTGTATGTCAGATGCACCGTAAATTTTTTTTGCACAGGAAGTTTCAACAAGTAGCAATGTGATAAATGACAGTAATTTGTTTTTGTGGTGTTATATTAAGGGATCAATAACTCCCCCTATACAATAGTGCCATGGTACATTTACATTGACTTGAGAGGGGAGTGATGGAGCCTTGGTTTAACATCCTATCTGAAAGATGATATCACCCGCAGCGCAGGACCTCAGTATTGCACTGGAGTGTCGGTCTTGATTTCTGTGCCCAAGTCCTGGAATGAGACTTCAACCCTTCAGACCCAAAAGTGAACAGAACCATGGTTCCTCTTTGAGTCAACTTCCTTGATATTTGTTTGTGACATGATACCAAATTTTGTTCAGTGCTCTTGTAAAGCATCTTGTGATGTTTTTGTGTTTGAAAAGCTATGTAAGGATAAATTGTTCTGACTGCATAAATGTGGCACACAAGAGGCACTGAAGTTTGTTGTTTTCATACTTAGTAGTGGTAAAGACAAGTCCTATCCATTTCAAAAAAAACACATGAAGACTAATATACTAAAACAGGAAATAGCCAAAGTGAAGTTAATAGCACAACCTTTGCTCTGTCCTTGTTGTTTTAAATAGTTTAGCGTTATCTTTATGGATACTTGTAGAGACTGATCTTGGGCTTCTGTGATCCATGCTGTTTTCCAGATCAACAAGCAGCAGGTGCACAAAATGAAACATTTGCTTATTTTCCTCTTCCTCTGTGCTTTGATCCATTTCTTGACTTAAAATTTGGGCATTTATTCTTCCTGATTTTTCTTTTTCCAAGTTAAATAGTCAAATTTTGGGAAATAAAGGTCTTAATGACATATTTTCATTCTATGTCAAAAATTGTAGAGACAGAATTCAGGTATTGTCCTCCCAAATCCTATGATAAATTGTTTTATTAATAACATTTTTCTCTTTCATTCTTCCAACACCCTGCTCCACCCATTCAGCTTAAAATTTGTAAGGGACCAGTTGTGGGATTTTAATATCCATGCATTGATATTAAGTGAAGCTTTCTCACCATGGGATTTTAGTAATTTCTGGTTTGGTATTTAAAGCTTTTATTAAAGCGTGACCATTTTGCTTGGGGAATATTTTATAATTAAGTGCATATTTCAACATACGCTGTCGAGATGAGTGCAGTGCAAAGCTGATGCTTCTACTAGATTCAAATAATAATTGGCCTTTCTGATTTATTTTTAACGTAAGTTGGGTTTTCATTACTTGATGGTTACTTGTAGCAGAAACTTGCATCAGATCTGAGTCAATATTTCCATTGACTACAGCTGTTCATGAAGGTATTTCTCAGTTAAAGAACACTCATCTATACTGAAATTAATACACTTTTGATATGAAATATATGAATGCTCAAATTTAATCTTTTCACTAAAACAATGAAGGCGTACTATTGCTGCTTTAGTTCAGAGTTATTCTGTGACTTATAGAGTTTGTTGTAAGCAATAAATGAAGGTCACTTCTGTTTTTGGATTAATCTCACTTTCCTTTCAGAAACTGTTAGGGGAGGGTGTGGGGATGTTAGCATGTGTGTCAGTGGAGATGAGTTTTATTGGCTTTTTGCTGTAACTCCTGTGGACTGCTCTCAGATTCTATTGAGCTCTGCTTCTTGCCAGACAGACGTGTTGTCTACAATATGCTTTATTGATGTTTCATCATGAAGGTTATGTCCATTTCTACCAGCACATCAAAGCAGCAAGGGAATGGATGGATCAGGTGCAATACTGGTTTGATCTATACTGTTGAAAATTGTACTTATTCAAAGAATGACAAGCTCATTTGTTCAATCTGTTCTAGTTTGTAAACCCATGAATTAAAGATTTGTGTTACAAAAACGTTTCAGGAATTAAAATTTTGCTCAATTTTGTTTCCACATGGATATTTGAATAATTACTTCTGGAAGGATCATTTATTGAGCTGTAATTTAGTCGAATTTTGTTATCTGCAAATTTCTTGCCAATTTTTTTCCTTCAGCGAAGTGGCTGAATTTTTGTTCAAGTATTTTGACAGGCACTCGTTGTCATCTGGTATCTTTGTGACCCTTCATGTGTGAATCTTGATCAATAGAGTCAGCAGGCTACACAACTGAAGGAGTCATCACAGCCGAGCTTTGTGAGCTTGGCTGCTGCCATCAGTAGCTGGTTAGTGATTCGGCCTTTGCTTCCAATATGATAGCTATAATCCTTTTGAAGGAATATAGAGGTGAAGTCTACCCTTGCTGTTGTCCTAGGTGAAACGAGCACTTCACTCTGTGCTACAAATGTGTTACTGCAATCAGTTCCCTCCCTTTTAACTTGCATTTCATATTATTTGGCAGACCCCTCAAAGACTCTGTGGACCCCAGTTTGGATCCATTGTTGTATTGACTAAATTCCCCAGCTGATTTCATCCAATTCAATGCAGTTTGAGCATTAAACTTGGGCTTTTCGGATCTTGATGAATTAACTATTCCCTGGATAAATTCACTGAGCTGTCAGAGGAGTACTTATCTGTAACTTTAAATAACCATATATACAAAACAGCTTGCCTTTATAGTTTCAAGCTCTCTATTTAGTGATAGTGAAATGAACATCAAGAGTAGCCTGTTAAAAACAGGAATTGGTGCAGGAGATCAGATGACATGAAGAATCTGTTTCTAATTTGTGGACTGTTCTGATTGTAACTCTGAGAAACTTGCTTTTTCTGTGGCATTGGCTGACTATTGACTCTCCATCTGGAGTTAATGAAATTATTGAGACCACATCAATATGGTTTGGTGCACAAAGCCTTTGATCCCAAAATCAAGGCTGGCACTAGTGTGTTTCATAACTGAGCAGTTATTTCTGTTTGTAAAAGCTGAGAGGTATGCATATTTTGGACAGGCAAGAAAGTAGAAAAAAAACAGACGCTACTCACAAAATATTCATGCTGTTATTTAGAGCCAAGATTACTTGAAATGTATAAAACTGGTTTCAGCCATGTATGAGTTGTTTGTTTATGATTTTAGTTTGTAAATATGGCATTGAAGTAAAATTTGAACTGAGGGGAAATGCAAGAGCACTCCTGTTGGTGATCTCTGATGTAAAATATATATGCATTGCTGCTGACATTTCAAATTTTGTAACATATACACCCAATGCTTTCTCCTATTGATCAAACTACATCTTCTCAGTGAAGTTGCCTTTATTCTTCAGTTTTTAGTTGACAGTGATGGATTAACCAACAGCCTGGGCATATGCTGTTTGTTTGTGCTACAAAGACAGAAGCCACTAAACGTGTTTTAAGCCAATGTATTTGAAGTGACACACGATAAAAAGATCTTTTCTAACTCTGAGTTGTGCTGTTACACTGATTTCATTTATTTCTGCTCTGCTCTAGATCTGCTTATGTTGTAGCTTGCAGTTTGGATTTGATAGGGAAGGGTGGGTTCCCTATTTCCCCAATCTTTATAAACTTGACCTGATAGTTGGCTACTAGCCAGCTGAGAATGTTTTACCTGGCTTTATTTTGAAGCAATCCCCTGCCATTATAAATAGGAATTTTTGGAAGATTGCTTGATATTAAACATGAGATCGTGGCAGGGTCAAGGCATGGATTACTTTTGGGTAAATTATGCCGAAATGTTTTTAAGTAGTATTATGCATTGCATTGCCTGTGTATCATGAGTACAAGAATTTCCTTTATCTGAAATTTGTTCATTTGCTAAATCTGATACAAATGAAAAAAACATTCAAAACTTGCAATTAATGTTTAATTGAACCGTAGGCCACCAAAACTTGCAAAATACATGATCACTTTTTATAGTTGATCTTTTACATTTGCTCTAATTATATAAATGAAACATTTTATCATCTGTTTTGACTTTTGTTCTGATCTTCAACTGCTTGTATTTGAAGCAGAGACCTGTAAATATTTTGGATGGCATAGTGCGCCAGCTGGGATTGCAGGGGTAGGGTCTGGGTGAGATTGTTAATGGAGGCTTGATGAGCTGAATGGCCTCCTGCACTACAGGGATTTGATGATTTTAAACCTAAAAGCAGTATTTTACTGATTTATTTTGATTTTTCTTCCTTTCTGTAGGTTTATGCACCTTCTCCAAGCTCAGATGATTTTAACAGGGAGTCTCCTGGTTACCCATCACCCAAACCACCCAGCAGCATGTTTGCCAGTACTTTCTTTATGCAAGGTAAGTTGCAGTTCTTAAATCATTGTTTAAAACAAAAACAGTCTCTGTGGGAAAGCTTACTGGAAAGTGTTAGATAACACTAATATGTGGTGGATATGATCTATGTTGCTTGTTACTTCTGTGTGATCTGCAGAGTTTGTTTCCAAATAAATTAAAACTTAGTGAAATTTGGAGGATTCAGTTTTATTAAAACAAAACTGCAGTGTTTCATAACTATTTGTAATGAATTTGTTACTTTGCAAAGATTGCCCATGGTCTGCTGAGATTTATTATGTTGCTCATGGACCTTGAAGGCCTTGATTGCATGCAGTGACTTGTGTTTTCTTAGCTGTGAAGAATAGGATTAGATATTCAATGGAATTGTTTGAATTTCCTCAGTTCAATTTCATTAATTAAATATCCTTCTCTTCTATTAGACGGAAATCACAATTCTTCTGATCTTTGGAATTCATCAAATGGAATGCACCAGCCAAGTTATGGAGGAATGTTGGGAAGCACTTCCTCTCATGTCTCTCAATCTAGCAGCTATAGCAGTCTGCATACACATGATCGCTTGGTAAGGATAAGTTGAGTCAATCACTTAATTGTTCCTGTACATGTCCTACAGAATGTCAGAAGCTAGTTACGATTCGTGTTGCTGCTGCATTTTTGGGGGTGAGATGTCGAGGGCATTGACCTCTATATAAATATACCAAAGAGATTAGTCTGCTCATTTAATAATGGTACATAAATTAATTCAGTGGGATTTTAGGCAAGGGAATTCCCCAAATTCCGACTGATGGCTCCTATGTTCAGTAGATTGACTCTAACTACAACTTGCATTCCCATTTTTAAAAAAAAAATCATAAGGTATTTCATTAGATGTGATGGAACAGATGGTGAAAATGAGAAGTGTGCGCAATTTGGGCAATCAATCTTTTTTTGGCACTAGTTAAGAGGAAGATAACAGTAGGGTGAATGATTATGTTTCCAAATGGTGCATGTAAATAATGGTAACTTCCAAGAGATTTGTACTGGGTTCTCTGCTTTTCACAATATTTATTGGTGACTCAGCTGATGACACTAATGACATAATGAGTACTGCAGATGCTTTCGGGTAATGATCAATAGATTAGGAAAAACTGTAGTGGGTGGAGTTCAGTGTGAGAAGTGGGAAGTCATCCAATAATTGAGTATTTTCTAAATGGTGAGAAGCTACAAATTGCTGATAATAGAGTTTGAGTTTTTACATAGGAATTGCTAAAAACTAGTGCAGAGAGAACTATAGGGTTGCATAAATGAACTGGGATGTATTACCTCAAATGTGAAAGATTAAGGGTTATCTAATTAAGATGTTTGAGGTTAAAAGACTTGATGGAGTCAAAACTATTTCCTATTCTGGGTGGAAGAAAGAAACGTGCCCTCACTTAAAAGGTAAATGGAAATCTATAATTCTCTTTCCTCATAATAGTCGTTGAGGACAGTTTCAAAGCTGAGATTGATCATTTCTGTTAGGTATGAGAATGAAGAGATGTGGAACCAAGGTGTGTAAATCGAATTTGTTAAGATCAAGATCAGCCATGATCTAAGGGATTGAATGGCCTACTCATCAAAATGTAATATGGCAGATAAGTCACCAAGTCAAAGGAACAGTTGGTAGAAGGGGTTTTTTGTCAGAGGTAACTTGTAGGGGGAATGGGTGGATGATTTGTACGTTAGTAAGATGTGAACATTGCATGCATCTATTTATTCATCACTCTTAATTGTTCTTGAGAAGATTTGATATTGAACTGCCCTTTTGAATTGTTACAGTTTGTGTGGTGATAGTATCCCCACAGTGGTGTTTAGTGAGTTCCAAGATTTTAACCTAGTAACAATAAAGGAAAATTGATAGGTTTTCCTCGCCAGCATGGCATGAGACTTGGAGTGTTTGGTTTGAAGTTAACTTAGTTGTGTCACAAGTAGGCTTACGTTAACACTGCAATGAAGTTACTGTGAAAATCTCCTAGTCACGACAATCTGACACCCATTTGGGTACACTGAGGGAGAATTTAGCATGGCCAATGCACCCAGCCAGCTTGGGCCTGATACATTTTCCATCTATCTGTTGTCCTTGTCCGTTTCGCTAGTGGGGTCCTCCAGTTTGGGAGGAATGTGGCAAGTTTATCAGGTTCATCTTGTAAATGCTCTACATTTCCAGCTGTAGTGCCCGTTGGTGGTAGATTGGGTGCCAGTTAAACCAAGTGAATGGTAGGGCACCCCCTCCACCTTATGGATGCGAAAAGGTCATTGATGAAACATCTGAAGATGTGGGGCCCAGGACACTGCTGTGAGGAACTTTTTACAGTGAAGCCCTACCATTGAAAGTTGATGTGCAAGAATCTTAGCCATCTTCCTTTGTACTAAGGGTGACTCCAGCCTGTGGAGATTTTTTTCCAGTTCCAATGACTTCACTTTTGTTGGACCTACTTGAAATGATAGTTGGTTAAATGTCTTGATGTCAAGGGCAGTCAAATCCATCTTCTTTTGTGTGTTCCAACCTTTCGTCCATGATTGTACCAAAGGAGAATTTAGTCTGAAGCCAAGTAGCACTGACAGAATTCAACCTGAGTTATTGCTGAGTTAGTGCTGTTGATGGCCCCTTCCATCACTGTGCTGATAATTGAAAGTTCGCTGATGGGGCAGTAATTTGGCCTGCTTTTTGTAGACCTAACATGGCTGGGCAATTTCCCAATCGGTCAAGCAGATATGTGGAGTGACAGAGGTGTTTGAAGAAGAAATTTGAGAGTATCGGCCCAGGCTAAATGCATAGTTGTTGATGGTGGGATGAAGAGAACTGTGTGCATGAGGGAAATTGGGGATGGACAATAAATGCCAACCCTGTCAACAAAACTCACATCCAAGAATGAATGAAAACCAAAGTCCAGGGCTGGAGAATTGGTAAATTGTAGCTGGTGCAGAGTGAGGGAGGGTGATTTGTAGGCTGGTTGATGTTGCAGCAAAAAGAGGGGTGATGCAATAAAGGTGTTTAAACTGGATGACAAGGATTTTAAATGTCTGGCATTGACAGTCTGCCAGTTAGTGTTGATTAAATGAGTGGGATTATGTGGTATAGCAGATGAGCTTTGGATAAACTGAAGTACCGTTATGTTGGTAATGCACTCTGTCATAAAAACAATATTGAATTCTTCGCTTAAGTTCTGTGAGAAAATTTCACGATGAAAACCTCATGCTCTAATGTGAACATGGTATTCCAGGACAGTAATAAGTAGAATGGGAAGAGTAACTGGGAGGAGCAACTCCATTCTGCCCAGTTCTCAGCAAATGTTTGTTAAATTAATTGACATGCGTGTGAGATGTCTATTAATAAGGTGTTAATTATCAAGCTTGAGGAAGATGGGTTTTTGTTTTAAAGATGAGGCTTGTCTTCAGATTATTTGAATCATTTAAGTTAAATCAAATGATCAGGAAAGTTCTACAATACTACAGGCAAATAGCTGTGGTTTGAATCTTGTTTCCTTCAGCTGTTTGTCAATTAAAGCAATCCTGGAGAATTGCAATAAAGTGAGAAGCGTATATGCTTCTGTAGTGATAATATTTCCTATCATACTTACTGTCTGGACAAATGTGTTTTTTGGCACCTATTTCAGAATGGAGATCACAGATATGAAAATGGAATCTCTGCTTAAATTCATCCCACTCTGTTTCAGAACCCTAATGTGATTGGCAAAGGTTGAGTCAGGTAAAATAAGCTGTAACCTAAATTTATCTAGGAAGCATCCAGTTTTGAAATTTGACTTCATTAAAAGTGTTTCACGAACTTATTTTTAACAATTTGGGGCGAATAAAAAAAAAGCTGCTGGCAGCTAATTTAATCATTGGTAATTCTGACATGGTAATTTCAACAGATTAAGTACCTGATGAGCTGCTTTGGGACAAGGGGATGTTTTAAGTTTTCTTTGGAAATTCTTGTGTATGTTGTTTGGTTATTAAGTATTATGAAATAAATGACTTGCAACCTCAAGCCAGTAAGACTGTTAAATATCAGACATTCAGTTACATAAAGTACTTGAATGTGTTTTATAATGGTGAAATCCATTTTTGATTTGTGCATGTGGTGAAAATGTTAGTACCACTTTGATGCTACCGTTTTTCATGTTCATTTCAAAGTTTTCAATTGAAGAAAATATTTTGTCCTTTTTGATTTTGGGGAAGTTTTAAAAATAAAGTAGAAAATTGGCATTTACATTTGCCATCTGGAGGTGGGGGCGAAAATACCTAATCTGGTGTTGAAAGTTTAAAAACAAAACAAAGTCAGAAATAGGAGCAGAAGAAGGCCAGACAGCTTTTGAAGCCTGCTTCAGTAAGATCATAGCTGATCTTATATTTCTCTCACTTTTCTTTGTGATCTCTATTTTTGTATCCAAAAATATGTTTTCTTTTTGTCTCATATACTCAAATGAAAAAAATTCTCTTCTCCAGAGGATTATGGATGCTCAGTGATCCATAGCCTTTTGAGTGAAGAATTTCTCCTCATGTCGACCCTAAATGGCCTACCCTTGTTCTGAGACTTCTCTGTCAGGAGTAACGTGTTCCCATGCTACTCTGTCAAGCCCATTTAGAATTTCATTTTTAATGTATAGTCTCACAACATTCGTCCAAATTGTTGTGAGACTATAGGCCCATTGTGCTCAATTTATCATCATAGGACAGTCCTCTTGTCCCAGAATTTAGTCCAGTGAACCTTCAAGGCAATTGTACCCTCCTTTGGTAAGGAGACCAAATCTGTGCACAGTACTCCAAAGCAGGTCTCATCAACGCCTTCGACAATTGCAGTATGGCTTCTTCAATCTTGCACTTTATTAGGAATTGGGACTATGATATAATGTAACCTTTTGTTTTCCTGATTATTTTCTGTAGTCGCATGTTAACTTACTGTGTACAATGACACCCAGGTCCCTCTAAGTGACCAGCATTTACTTATTCTACTTCTGATTTTTTTTTTCCCACCCGAAGTGGAAGAATTCACACTTCCCCTTGTACTCCGTCTGTCACATTCTTGTGTTTGAGGCCTCAACTGTTTGCTGTATTTTGTTAGCTGCTTAGATGATAGGATAGAAAGCAACATATCCAAATTTGTCAATGATAACCGGCAATGTAACTAGTGTGGATTGAAACAATCCATCCACGTGCTCAATTTTTAAATGAATGGGCAAAATTGTATACCCCTGAAATTGTCCACTTTGAATCTGAAACAGATAGAATATTTTCTGAATGGTTCAGAGAGATGTGGGTGAGGGAGGGATGAAAGAATGAGGTTCAGGAAAGAGACCATTAAAATCCTATATGAATACTGCAGAAAATCAAAAAGGAAAACAGAATACTGACTTTTCTATCTGGAGTATGAGAACGCAAGAGGGTTGAAATCATGCTTCAGATATACCAAGCCCCAGTTTGACTGCACTTTGACAGTTTTGGGCACCACACTTCAGGAAGAATATATTATCCTTGGAGTGATGCAGTGTTGGCTTACCAGAAATATACCTAGATTCTAAGGGTTAAATTGCAGTGAGAGATTACATACGAATTTGGAGCAGAAGTAGGCCACTTGGCCCCTCAAGCCTGCTCTGCCACTCAATAAGATCATGGCTGACCTAATTTTAGCCACAACTTCACATTCTTGCCTACCCCCAATAACCTTTCAGCTCTTGCTTATCGCTAATTTATCTTTTTTCAGAAAAGATGTTCCAAGACTTGCTCAACTTTGCTTCCTAAGCCAAGAAACTCAACCCTCTGAGAAATATTTTCCTTATCTCTGTCTTAAATAGGCGACTTTAAATTTTAAGCCATGACTTCTAGTTCCAGATTTTCCCACAAAAAGCAAAAATCCTGCCTCCATCCACCTTTTCAAAACTCCTCAGGATCTTTTATGTTTCAATCAAGTCACTTCTTACTCTTCTAAGCTCTATCAGATAGAAGCGTCGCCTCTCTTCATAAAATAAACTGCTTGTTTCAGATGTTCATCTAATGAATCTTCTCTGAACTGCTTCCGATGCATTTACATTACATAAACTAAGGTTTTCTTTGTTGGAATTTAGAAACTCAAAGGGTGATTTGAAGTTTTCAAGTTACTTGGGAAATGGTAGTTGGAGAAAAACTGTATCTGGAACTATATTTTGAAGTCTTGGGCATAGTCTTAAACATTAGAGACAGATATTCTATGAATGAAGCTAGAAACTGCTTCTAAATGCTGAGTGCAGGGACCATTTCAAAACTTCTGCAAACAGTACTTAATGCTATGTAATTACAAATTCTGAATCTGAGATTGATAGATTTTTGTTATCTAAAGGTGTTAACAGATATGGGAAAAGGTGGCTATCTGGAATTATTACACGTCAATTATGATTGCATTGAATGTTGCAACAAACTGGAGGGTTTAAATAGCCTACTCCTGTTTGTGTTCTTGTGTACACATTTAACCTGTCTATACTGCTTTGCTGTCCCTTTGCATCCTCCTCATAGCTTATTTTCCCACCTAGCTTTGTGTATTCACACAACTGGGATACATTTCACTTTGTCTTCCCGCTTCGGTTGTTGATGCTGACTGAGGCCTAAATGCTGATTATCATGGTACTGTGCTAGTTGCAGCTTAGAATCATAGAAACCCTACAGTACAGAAGGGGGCCATTCGGCCCATTGAGTCTGCACCGACCACAGTTCCACCCAGGCCCTAACCCCATATCCCTACATATTTAGCTGCTAATCCCTCTAACCTACGCATCTCAGGACTCTTAAGGGGCAATTTTTTTTAGCATGGCCAATCAACCCACCCCGCACATCCACAACCACCAAAATGATCTCTGCATTTCTACTATCTGTTTTCTCTCTGTCAGCTGGTACTTGGTCAAGGCTAATATGTTGTTCCTAATCTAATGGATCCTAACTTTGTGCCATAATCTCTTCCGTGGCATCAGCTGAATGCTCTTTGAAATTTCAAATCCCACATTTCCTTGCCCACTCCACTGGTTATCTCCTCAGAAGCACTTGAGAAATTTGTCAAACACAATTTCCCTTTCACAAGTTCATTTTTGGCTCTGCTTAATCATATGATTTTCCAAGTGCCTTGTTACCATGTTCCTAATAATAGATTTTTGCGTTTTCCTGACAATTGATCTCATGCTAACTGCCTTCTTTCTCAATTTTCTCTCTCCTTTCTATCGGGTTTACGTTTTCTACTTCAGATCTGTGGGGACTGTTCTAGAATTGAGGCAATACTGGAAGATCGTCATCAATGCATCCATTGTCTCTGTAGCTACCTCTTTTAAAACACTAGTATGTATGCCATCAGTTCTGTGGGATTTGTTCACTTTAAGTCTCATTAATGTTTCCAGTGCTGTTTCCTTACTGTTAATGTCCCTAGTTTCCTCATTTTCACTTGCCCATTAGTCTCTGACTATTTCCAGATTGATTTGTTTGGGGTCTTCCATGAAGACAAACACAAAATACTTGTTTGATTGCCTTACTTGCCATTGTAATTTTTCCTCTCTCGTTCTCTAAGGTAACCACATTTGCTTGCAAAAATTTCTGATTGCCTAATCTGTTTTCGTGCTTTTAGAAATATAGTAACTAGAAGCAGGTGTAGGCCATTTGGCCCTTGGAGCCTGCTGTGCCGTTCATCTTGATCATGGCTGATCATTAAATTCATTGACCTGATTTCCTCCCTTTCCTCTCATATCCCTTGATCCCTTTAGCCCCCAAGAGCTATATCTAGTTTCTTTTTGAAATCACACGATGTTTTGGTGTGAACTACATTCAATGGTAGTGAATTCCACACATTTGCCACCCTCTGGGTCAAAAAATTTCTCCTCACCTCAGTTCTCAAAGTACTCCTTACCCTCAAACTACGACTCATAGTTCTGGAATCCCCCACCATTGGGAACATTCTTTCTGAATCTACCCCTCTTCTCAACTCCAGTAAATGGAATCCTAACTGACTTAGTCTCTCCTCATATGACAGACATGCCATGCCAGGAATCAACCTGGTAAATCTTCACTGTACTCCCTCTGTAGCAAGAACATCTTTCCTCAGGTAAGGACACCAAAACTGCACACACTCCTCTTGTTGAGTCCTCACCAATGCCCTGGACGATTGCAGCAAAACATCCCTATCCCTATACCCAAACCCCCTCGCTATGAAGGCCAACATACCCCCATTTGCCGCCTTTACTGCGTGTTGTAACTGCACACTTACTTTCAGCGACCAATGCACAAGGACTGCAAGATCTCATTGAGTATCCATCTTTCTCAATTTACACCCATTTCAAGTAATAATCTGTCTTCCTGTTATTGCTACCAACATGGATAACATCATATATATCTGCATTTCCTTGTCCAAATCATGCTGAAGCATCTCTGCATCCTCCTCACAGCTCATTTTCTTATCCAACTTTGTATCATCTGCAAATCTGGAGATAACACATTCAATTCCCTCTTCCAAATCATTCGTAAAAATGTAAACAGTTGGGATCCCAGCACAGATCCCTATGGAACCCCACTCGTCACTGACTGCCAATCAGAAAAAGACCCATTTATGCCAAATCTTTGTTTCCTGTTGATTAACCAGCTTTCTACCCATGTCAAGGCATTACTTGCAATCCCGTGTGCTTTAACCTTACATAATAGTCTGTTATGTGAGACCTTGCCGAAAGCCTTCTGAAATTCTAAATAAACCACATCCACTGGTTCTCTTTGGTCAACTCTACTAGTTACATCCTCAAAAAATTCCAATCGATTCACCAAGCATGATTTCCCTTTTATAAATCCATGCTGACTTTACCTGATTATACCACTGCCTTCCAAATGCCAAGTTATGAAATCCTTGATAACAATCTAGCAACTTCCCCAATACCAGTGGTAGGTTCCCTGTTTTCTCTCTACCTCCCTTTTTGAATAGTGGGCTTACATCAGTTGCTGTCTGATCTGTAGGAACTATTCCAGAGTCCAAAACATTTTGTAAAATAACCACCAATGGATGTACTATTTCCAGGGCCACTTCCCTTAAGTACTGTGGGATAAGGATTATCAGGACCTGTGGATTTATCCACCTTCAATCCCATCAATTTTCCCCAAAACCATTTCTTGGACGCTGATTTCCTTCAGCTCCTCACTAAAACATGTTTATTTTGCTAGTTTTGTCTCATTTTCTCCTATTTCTTTGTCAGTTTATCATTTGCTGGTTTCTAAAACTCACCCAATCCTCAGGCTTACTGCTCTTTTTGGCAGCATAATATGTCTCTTCCTTTAGCTTAACACTGACTCAAACTTTTCTTGTTATTCCAGTAGGACTACATTTCCATGATCTTTTTATTCTTCAGGGGGCTATGTTTGTTTCTGATTATTAGTTAGTTCTTTAAATGTTTGCCATTGCTTATCCTTCATTTTAGATTTTAATCTAGTTTCCCAACCTTCCTTAAGTCAATTCATCTTTCACAGCTATACAGATTTCCTTGTTCAGACTTAAGAACCTAGTTTTGTCTTAAGTAAAGCACACTCAGTCAATATAAAATTCTGTCTTATTATCACAATTTCCAAAATGTTGCTTTTCAACAAAATTCTTCATTAAATCCTTGCTATCACACAATATTGGGTCTAAATAGAACTGTTTCCTGGTTGGTTCCTGGCCATCATGTTCAAGAAAATTATCTTGCATGTATTCCATGAACTTGTTCTCTACATTATTATGGCAAATTTGATTTGCTGGGCCTATATGATAATTAAAATCCACTTTAATAACTGTACATAACAAAAGATGACCTTGCCCCACTAAGGTGAATACTATTCCAATAATCCTGATTGCAGACTTCTTGTGTGATATCTTTTGGGGATCAATTCACATCCTGCACCATTTCAGCATAGTTGGTGGAGCTGGACTGCTGCATTGTTTTTCTGTATTGTTTTAACTGTGATCAACATACAACAGTGTAAAACATTAAATTAGTGTTTTAAATTCAGTTCAGCAAGGCTTCCTGTTTGAGTTGTGCTGATTGACAAATAATTATGTGGTTATGGTCATGGAGCTTTCCATGTACCATAATTAGATTCAATTCACTATATCGCTCATAACTGTATCATTATAACTTAATCAGTATATCACTGTGTGTAGGCTTACGGATTGTAAATCAAGATCTGCCAGTTTTGCAAAGTGAATGATAGAGTGCAGTTTTATTTCCAGTAAGTAGCTTGAACACGGTTTGAGTATTTATCATGCAATCAGGTATCATTAAAGGTATAAAAAACATATTTGGTTTTTATGTGCCATGAAGTTTTGTTCAGATTTAGTGCAGCTTAACATAAGCTTTTTGTGCCAGTTAGGGATCGATATTAAGCAGGTTCTGTTGTATTTACTTAACTTATCCAGGGCTGTTATTTGGTGTTTTTATTTTTATAGAACTATCCACCACACTCAGTTTCACCTACAGACATCAACCCCAGTCTTCCCCCAATGTCTAGCTTCCATCGAGGGAGTACCAGCTCCCCATATGTTGCAGCCTCACACACACCACCAGTCAATGGATCAGAAAATCTTTTGGGTATGTTATAAGAAACATTAATTTCCACGTTCAAGTGGAAAGTAGTAATCAGCTGGTTATTAAAAATTTGCAACTACAAAATTGCAATTTTGTTTTTTAACATTAATCCATAAATTTCATATCGCGCAATAAATGTGCGGATATACGAAACAAAATTTGTATTCAAGTGCAGGAAAAATGCTGAACTTTTGAATAATCTAAGTGTTTTATGCTCCCAATTATATTATGTATAGGGAACAGAGGAAATGCAGCTGGGGGTTCACAGACAGGTGATGCACTTGGAAAAGCTTTGGCATCTGTGAGTACTGAATCAAACCTTTTAGCATCTTTTAAAACCTTACATTTACCCAAAGTAGATTTAAAAGAACTGTTAGGTAGCATAATTTCGTGGGGAAACCAAAAAAATCACTCGGTACATTTGATTTTTACCTAAAATACTGACCTCAAGTTATCACCAACACTATTGTATGCCAATTTAACCCTTTGAGAACGGCAGTGATATTTCTGCACAAAACTCAGAGCATCTCGAATTTAAATAAGCGCATTTGCAAATATAATAGAAAATGCACACATTTTGAAAGCTGCAAGGGGTATTCAGTACTCAAAGGGTTAACGAACATTTCTGGTGTCATTTTCTCATTGTACCTTTATTAATTTTAATTTGAGTTCTCTTTTAACTCAGTAAATTAACTTTCTTCGCACTTGCTGATAGGCTGTACAGTGAACAAGGATGCAGTAAAACCTGGAATTACAGCTTGTCCAAAAGCGGTAACTGTTTTGCTGCATCAGATAGACTAAAACCTTCTGATATTTGGGTTATGGAATTTAAATATGCACAAATATTGAGCTGTACATATCCCAAAATGATAGCTGTTGTTACAATTCAGGAAAAAATAAGTATCGGGTTTCAGTTTTGAAGCTCTGATGCGCTGCAGTTGTCTGGGAGGCCTTCTTTTCAAAGCTTTGTACTCTATCTCAGAAAGATCTAGGAGTGGCATTTTTAAAGTTAAATGATATGCCAGAGAGAGCAGGCTTGCTGATAAAATGCTGTTCAGTATTATGGGCGACACCGGCAGCACAGTGGTTAGCACTGCTGCCTCACACCAGGGACCAGGGTCTGACCTCCTGCTTGGGTCGCTATCCGTGTGGAGTCTGTGCATTCTCCCCGTGTCTGTGAGAGTTTCCTATGGGTGCTCTGGTTTCCTCCAACAGTCTGAAAGATGTACTGGTTAGCTGCATTGACCTAAACAGACGCTGGAGTGTGGCGACTAGGGGAATTTCACGATAACTTCATTGCAATGTTAATGTAAGCCTTACTTGTGACTAATAAGTAAACTTTAATGAAAAGATATTTTTGTTCAAATCATATTGTTAAAATAAATGGCAAGTATGTGAGGCATTTACACAGAATTAATTTAGTGATGTTTTTAGATTTGGACTCGCTAGGTATTTACTGCTCGCAACATTTGCAAGGGGATGTGGGTTATTACAAATTAAGTCTTTGAATGAAGCCTATTGAATATGCTGATAATGTTGCAACCTGGTAAGTCATTGACTAAATCAACATAAGTACAGATGCTATCACTTGCAGTGTATACAGCTTTTCATTTTGAAATGTACAATTTCAACTTCATACAAGATTTAAATTTTATATATTGTGTGAAGTTGATTTTAAATTGTACAGTTTTCATCATGCACTGAGTGTTTTTATGAAATATTACCTCAAAGTAAATTTATATTGCTACCTTGTAAGCTCAGTTTCCAAAGTAAGAAATGATGGTGCATAAGCAGTTCTTTGTTCCCAGTGCTAAAGTTTTCAAAACTAGTGCTTATGACTGTACACATTAAGGTCTGGAAATTTGCTGAGATTAAAATCCTGATCTAAGAAGCAAAGTTGAAAGTTGAGCTTTTGTTTTCATTTGTTTCGTTTGAACTGTTAATTTTCCTTTTGCTGCTGGCTGAATTTCTTCCCATCACCCTCTGAAGATATCGATTGCTTAATAGGATACTGGTTATCCTTTCTTTCCTTGCCCAAATGATCATTATTGACATTTGATCTTTGGTACCGAGTCTTCGTGGGCTGTGAAAGCCAAGCCTGATAACCTCACGTGTGCACACATTATGAATGTAAGGTTTTATAAGATGATTATGTTTTGGTACAGTCTCTTTAATTCAAGACAAAATAAGGTAATGAAGCGAGTCATGTGATCTGCTCTGAATTCTGTTCGACAGAAGTCTCAATGGCATTGTTACCAAGGGAACAGAGAGGCCCAGGGTGAGGCAAACTAGGAGGAAAGTGAAAATGTGCACACCTGAATGCAAAAGCAATTGAGCTAACTGCAGATAGACTGTCAGTGTCCAAGTTTACAGACCAAAAAAGAGAGGGGTCTCGCACAGAGCCAAAAGCTGCAGCAGGTGATCAGCACAGAGAAGTTGCAATTTCTCTGTGAGCTGCCAGAGCAGGGTTGAGAGTAGGGATGGACTTGGGTAGAAGAGACACATCCTATGGCAATCTTAAAAACTCTGGATGAGTTGCCCTGGCTTTGCCAGGAGGATAATTTCCCAGAGAGGATCTCACTGCTGGTGGTGGATTTGGAACTTCTCTGAAGACCAAGAGATGCCTTTTGATGGTTGTTTGATGATATGATTCAACAAAATGATCTTGTTAGAAGTTGGGAGGTTTCCCAACCTGGACTGGTTCATGTAAAGACTGGAAATTTGTGGAGAGTGGACAGTGAAATATAGTTGTGATGTTAAATGGTACATTTTTTCTGTCATTAAAGAGTATCAGTTGCCTACTAAACAATGTTTTGTACATGTTGCTTTTAGTTCGTTGGAACTGAAGGTTTCATACTTGTCATGCAATTCATTTCAGTTGATCACTGGAAGATTTCTTCTTTAAAGCTATCTCTCTCTCCAGGATTTATGACCCACAAAGATAGTGATGTGGAAAGGAAATTTTAAATTATTTCCTTTTTCCTAATTCCAAAAGCTGATTCTAATGCTCCTGTTGCTGGCTCTGGCTGTACTCGTATAGACTGAGGAAGGATCCTGCAGCCTGCTTGATCTGTGTGACTCTCTGAACCATTAGCGAGGATTTTTCTAATTAATTTTACTGTTGCTGTTTACACGGTTCAATATTGGTTGTCACTTTGGCAAATTGAGAGAAAGTGACTCGGTCATGTCGGCATCTAGATATGTAGGATAAAACTAACGGCGACATTCAAATACTTAAAGACTGACTGCTAATAAATTAGGATTTTTTTTATTAACTTTGAGTTAATGAAAAAACCTTGACCTTGAGTGACAATTCATGCATATGTGAGAAAAATTAAAACGATCATGGAGAATGGAAGATATGGCAGCTTAGTGAAACGTACTTCAGTATCATGATCTTAAAATGGGAACTACTATATCAGTATCCAAAGTTTATGTTAATTTAGTATAAAATTATATTTGAGTTGTGATGTCACTATGGAGAAACCTCTCAAAGTCAGCATCAAACTTTTTCAAGTCAGGTAAAGCATGGTTGAGTGGATACAAAATAAGCAATAACTGGTGCAGTCATAGTGATGGACTTTTGCATCAGTGATATGTGATCTTGGGTGTATCAGATGTGAGAGTGGCACTACAACTAAGAAAATGACCCCAGTGATATGGACTAGAGAGATCTGAGCGGCCTTCAGAAGGTTGTCTCATCAGTTTGAGTTGGTACAAAGTATACTATACTGCAAACTAACCTAAAGCCACCATAACCTCCTTGGGGGCAATGAGGAATTGGTAATAAATGCTGACATCCACACCCTCTTCATTTGCCTTCCTCCCCCTGCTGCTGCTGGAGTTTTGCCCATGATGAGGGAGGTATCAGTTGCCTACTTCAGATGGGCCCTTAAATGGCTACTTTGAAGCTTCCTTCCATTGTTGCTAGAATTTTATCTGCCACATGCCCACTGGCAGCTTTGTTAGCAGATGTTTGGACAGGGTGATGGAACAACTTCCTTTTTGGACACTTTGTACCCAGTGAAGGACACAACACTCCCACGAGTCCTGCCACTGCAGCTCTTCACTCGGGCCTGCTAACCTAGCCCAACGAAACCACCACCTTTGTCTTGAGTCCATGGCGTTGGTTCTTTGGGGACTGCTTGTAGTCCTAGCAGTCGTCATTGTTCCCACTGGTTCTGCTCTGCTGAGAGAGCTGCAGGCTATTTGATTAGCCAGCAGACTGTATGATTGGCCAACAGTCCTTGGAGGTGAAACTCCTCAGAGGGAATTCAAGTTTCACCCTAAACCGGTTAATGGTTCTATGGCATTAAAAGCACTGCAGGGTGACATAGCCATGTGGAGACAGGCTCTCACTCAACTTTTCAGCCAGGGGCCTGGCCACTGCTTCCACCTCTGTGTAAAGTTCCATGATGTAGAGATGCCAGCGTTGGACTGGGGTAAGCATAGTAAGAGATCTTACAACACCAGGTTCCAGCCATTGAAGGAATGTGAACTGCTGAAATAATTCTTCACCAGATTCAAAAGTCTTTTATTCAGATTATTGTTTGAATAAGTAAGGTAGTGTGAAAGCTTTATAAATAGTCTAGAGGGGGAAAGACCAGGACATAAAGGTGCGCTCTCACTAGTGGGTGGGCTTTGATTGCTGCAGTAATATGATCCCGTCATCCTGTGTTTCTCGGCAGGACCAGCCAAGCCGTTCCATCAATAATTTCTGTCATAGCTGATGGTTATGCATTCCATCTGTTCTATCAGTGCATATCGCAGTCTGTAGAGTACAGATCGCTTGTTTCAGTCCATCTGTTTTTCTTGACTTTATGCAATTGCTTCAGCATTAAATTTGTAACACCAACATTTTAAGTGAAAAAAAGCATGTGTTTTAAATTAAGTGAGCAAAATACATTTAATGTTTTGCAGCAAGTAATTTTCTGCCAAACAGAATTGATTCATTTTTATGCACATATTTCCAAAAGAAAACATGAGTCCCATGTACGATGCCTGTATAGGCCTTTCTGGAGTAATTTACTTTAGAGATGTTAAATTTGAATTTTGGAGAGCATGTTTAAGAATTTACATCCTCATTCTGTTGAGCCAAAGTTATTTGATAAAGGAATATTTAGAAAAATAATTGAATTTTATCTGCTGATGATTTGGAGTGGTTTCAGTGTCACATTGACCCCTACATGAAAAACGTCCACACTTCGCTTCATGCTCAGTGTAGAAATTGAGTGTTAAGCAAATTGAGCCCTCGAGCCTGGAACTACGTCAAGCCAAAGAGAAACTCAGCAATGGTTGCTGTGTCCACTATCGTAAAATAACTTGCAAGATTGCCTTTGGGATACCGCAGTGTTATTTTCCAAATCAAACCCAGCTGATATTTAATGCTTGGATTTCGCTATCTGTTAGTTTGTATTCTTCAAGCTACCCTCAGAGTTCTTGATCATCGATAGGACAACCTGTTTGTGTCTTCAGGAATTCTTCTGTTGGCTTGTGTTGCAAGACCTCTTACTGTGCTTACCCCAGTCCAATGCCAGCATCTCCACATCACAGAACTTTAGACAGAGGTGGAGGCAGTGGCCAGGCCCCTGGCTGACAAGTTGAGTGTGAGCCTATCTCCACATGGCTCGGTCACTCTGTAGCGCTTTTAATTTCATCGAACCATGAATCGGTTTAGGGTTGGTAACGTCTGTTGCACTTTTATTTCATGGGCAGCAAGTCTAATGTTTTGCCTTTAATATTTTCGAGTGGTGTAGTTATGATGAGAATCAAGGATATTGTCCTGTAAAGTATCATGTTATGTAAACCATCTATGTAATTTACTGTTGAATCCATGATCAGAGAGTGAATAAACTGAGGCAAGTAAATACTTGTATTGGTGGTTGTTAAAAGAACAGAATTGCAGAACATCAACGTCTGACCCCTGGGCTTCAGCTGATATTTTCATTTCACCATTCTAAATCAATAAGTTCCAGCCTAATGGACTGTATAAACATGGCAGTTGTAAAGTTTAAAAACAAGCTTAAGACTGTATGATCAGATTTTTGAATGTTATGAAATTAGCTGTTTGTAATAATGTCAAATTTTATGGAACAGTTTATCTTCTAGATATTCCTAGATGATTCAGTAAATGCCTTGAATCTAAAAGCCATCTATATTTACATTATTATCAGAGATGCATGATATCTTGGATCTTAGATGTGCAAAGACATGTGTTGATTGTGAAGGATGCACATCCATGTACCTATAGTACAAACACTCTAGTGTGCTATTTCTCAATGCAAGCATCTTGAATATCCTGTTTGACTACTGCTTAATTACAAAATTATTATACCATCTATTTGACCCTTTGTCCAGAATAATGTAAATTGCCATTTTTACTTAGCGGTTTTGTGGACTAAATCTAAACTGAGTTTCTGAAAGTACGAAATTGAGATTTCGCACTTCAAAATGGAAATGGATTGAAGTATCTCTGAATTGTATTATTAGATCAATCTCCTGCCTGGTGGATGTTGGATTACGTTCTGATGCCAGGCCCATTGGCCAAATACCAGGATCATTGATATTTCTTGCTTCATGGACAGGACTTTAGGGTTGAGTTATATTTGAAGCTTGTATTTTAAAACCAGGTCAATTCATGTAGATTTAAAAAGGAAGGATGCAGGCAAGTGGCACAGTGGTTAACACTGCTGCGTTACAGCGCCAGGGACCCAGATTCAATTACCTCCTTGGGTCACTATCTGTGTGTAGTCTGCATGTTTCCTCCCACAGTCCGAAAAATGTGCAGGTTAGGTGTGTTGACCATGCAAAACTTTCCCTTCATGTACCCAAACAAGCACGTGAGTATGGTGACTGGGGAATTTTCAAAGTAACTTTATTGCAGTGTTAATGAAAGCCTACTTGTGATACTAATAAAAAAAACTGAAAATGGATTGAAGCCTGATGAGGCATCTTGGGAAATGTCGCAATAAATTTATTTCACACTAATACGAGGAGAACCAGTAGCCAGATGACCAAGAATGTGAAATTATTTTCTTGTCTCCAGTGGCCAATAAATACTTTGGAATCAGCTTCACCATAATAATTCTGTTTGGCGACAAAATGAGGCCATTTCCCATGACAGATTTTTTAAAAATTATAGAAGAAATGAATTATGAGGAAAGATTAGATAAGCAAACTACAGACTAGAAAGAAGATTGAGGAGACCTCATAAATTTGGATAATTAAGTGATGTAGTGCAAGAATTTGCTTAGTTTAGTCGGACCAGAGAGCATAAATCAACATCAGTGAAAAATAAAGATGAAGGTGGGAGCAATCAAATTACGGTTTTATGCTCGAGTGAGAGAAATTGGGTACTGAAAGGGCAACTTAAATAGAATGGTTCACTTGGTTCTTGCATTGACACTAAAGGCTTATCTGAAGATGCACAATAAATTTTAGGGAAATTCCATGTGTTGCATTTTAATTCACGTATCTTGTACTTTTTTTCTGAAATTAATTACCAAAAGCAATTTTTGTGAAAGGAGCAAAGTGAGCTTGCAGTTAGCTATGGTATTTCATTTTTCAAATATTTACTTTTTTGTGTTGTCTTAATTTTATCCTTCCTGGTAGTTTGCATTGAGCACTAGTCAAAATGACAAATTGAAGTGGGTCCTTTTATTAATTGGTTACTTGAGATAAGTGAAAAGAAAAGCTGCATTTATTGTTCCTCTATCCCTCTCCTTTGAAGTTGATGTCAAGAATACCTCATCAAAATGAAACTGCCATACTTCTTTCTTGAGTCTTCTCCCCAAACTTAATTTTCAGCAGTGTTTAATTGATTGCAATTCCCTTTTAATACAGAATCCTAATTATTCTTTATCCGTCCAACTGTAACTACATTTTTGCATGCCATTTTTCATACGTTATCTATGACCTCCATGTCTATTAAAAATGAATCTTTGGATATTCAGTAGTAAATAAATAGACAAATTATATTTTATAACCTAAATAAAGCACATTGTGAGTACAACATTTTTGTAAAACTAGTCAAAATCTGCAGAATGTAGTGGATCTCAGATTAAAATCTAAGCATTTGTGCCATTTCTGATGGTTTTTACTGAACGTTTACCAGACAATATTGCTTTAAAGTTTTGCCCACAGCTTTGTACTGCAACAAAAACTTCAGGTTTGTTTTCAACATGTCATGCTAATTCCAAGCACTTGGATTCCCAACAAGAGTTTTGAAGTTTTTCATATCAAATATTTATTATAATAATGGAGTTTAACCATTATTTATTTATACAGTTGGAAGAACTTTGGACACCCATGTTGGCGTAAGAATACATTGTAGATTCAATAAAAATAGCACAATAAAGCTTTTGTGAAATTTTGGGAAGGAAATCTGTCATCTGTACCTGGTCTGACCTACATGTGACTCCAGATTCACAGCAATGTGGTTGATTCTTAAATGCCCTCAGGGATGGGCAGTCAGCACTGGCACAGCCAGTGATGCGCACATCCATGAACAAATAAAACTGAAGGGCTAATTCAAGACGCTACTTCAGATTAGTCAGTGCATTTGGGTGAATGGAGAAAGCCCTGGATCGCAAGAATACAGGAATTGGAAGAACCTGCGGAAAATACCTGAGCCTTTAAAATCCACCTTTTTATCCTTTGTACATTTTATCTTTATAAGAGCTGTAACAAACATTAAACTTGTTCTCCTCTGCTAGCTAATGCTTTAAATCAAATAAGACATAAGTTTGTAAGGGTACTTGCATTATCCCAACTTGTATTGAAATGTATATTGTGACAGTTCGCTATTTCCAAGATGCAGGTTTGGGAGAGGAACCACTATGTTTCAAATCAGCTACTTCATTTTTGTATGGCTGGTAGTTATGAAAACCTAACAAATAAGTAATTTAAAGTAACAGTTTACTAAATGGTTAGCGACTTCATTGTTTTAAATTTCAAGGAGATGGTTACCAGGATTTCTACTGCCAGAAATGTTCACTTGCTCATTAACAAATAGTAAGGCTCAGTGAGGTCTTGCGATGTTCCATTGCTCAAGAATTGAGAGATTCTGCGAAGGCATAGGGTAATCCCAATAGTTTTAAGGTAATAAAGAGAGGCTTGTGTGTTTTCTGTAGACAGGGCTTGTGTATACATAATCCAAGACATTTGGTGTCACAACTAAGTGATAAGAATGATCTAAGCTGCAAGAACAAATAAATCTACAGGGAAAAGGCAAAGGGAAAAATTCAAGAACCATGTTCACAGAATCCTCCTTTTATTTAAGTCTCAAACCAATGCAATAACCTGATCTGTCCTAAATATATTCAGTATATAGAAGAGCTCCCTCGATGTTACACCAAATCATCGATCCAATAAGTGGTAAACCTTTTAAGAAAAAAAATCTATCATGAATTCAAGACACAATCAATAGAGAACTAATCTTTTAGTGGAACTCTTTTCTGAACCCTTCTTGTCATTTCACTATTGGAGTGCTTAAATACTATTGAGTTGGAATGTCTTGTCTAAAGGAAATTGAGTATAATATTGTATGCACATCTTCTGACTTCATGAATTCTGCGCCTTTTAGATTACACTCAGTCGAAACAAGTGAGTTGAATAAACCCATCCACAAAGACAACAGGTTATATGAACAAGAAAAAAAAATTGTTTCACTACTGGTATTCTGGCACTCTTTAAGATTGCTGTTTTCCTTGGGAAGAACAATCTACAATGTCTAGTTTGGTGAAGTACACCTGGAAGGCAAAATCCTTTATTTGTCAGTTAATTGCTGCCTGAGATCGAATGTTTTTAATGAGTAATGTGTATGCTTTGCTCACAAAATAACTCATTTTGCTTGCCTGAGTTTTGGTATGATGTCTAATGGAGCAAAAAACCCACAAGAAAAGTTGTTACATGATGTATATTGTGGTAATTTTATGAACTAAAATATGCAAAGTTTCTGTTAAACCTACTAACAAGGCAGGTACCTGAACCTTCAACAAAGATAATTGTCATATTCTCACAAGGCAGAATGCATATGTATTTTTCAAAAGGAATTCCAAGTACCAAAGGCTTGTTCTTTATTCTCCATCTTGTCCTGTCTTGCTTCTTGCAAGAGGATGTGTATTTGATGAGGTATTTAGATCACAGGTGATTGTCTTTCCTCCCTGCACAGCGATTCAATGAAAGCTAATTGTATGTTTTTTTTATTCATTCGTGGGACATGGGCATGACTGACTGGTCAGCATTTAGTGGTCACCCCCCGTTGTCCAAGGGCACTTGAGAGTTAAGGTTAAAGTTGAGAAACTATCAGAACATGCTTTGAATAGTTCATCTAACACGATTGCTGGTATAAAATGACTTTAAGAAAAATTTTTCCACTTTCTCAATTCATTTATTACCATGTCTTTGAAGAGAGTTGTCAGTGATAGCAAGCAGTTTGGCACTCCCAAATGCAAGCGCCCTGACTCTGGAGAGCTGCTGGTCCCACCACCCTATGTTCAGTGATGGAAGCATACTGATTTGGATCCATGTACCCCTCGGCCATTGCTTACATCATGCTGCAATGTGCCTTTGCCAGCCCCATCCTGAGCATGCAAAGCTCAATATGCTCTTACCATAACATTGGCATGTTGTATGCATCTGCTTTAGTACCAATTTCATTTTTCCAAAGTGTGGGCAAATTGGTACCAAATGCTCGTGTAAACCTGGGAGAGCGGTGCTTGGTGATCACCTTTATGCCATTGTAGGATCTCAATGTTAAAGATTAAGATTTAGAGAAATTGTTGCATTGGATAGTGGCACATCATTATACATAGGCTTTGGGAAGTTAATCTGTCATTCTGTATTCTGTAGCTCCTTGCAAGTTTTGCCAGCTGGGTTGATAATTTTTTTCCAACCAGCATTTGAAAGCAGTACATGTGAATGAAAATTTTCCTCCTAAAGGGTCTTTTTTTTTGCAGATTTATTCGCCTGATCACACCAGTAGTAGTTTCCCATCAAATCCATCAACGCCAGTTGGGTCACCATCACCTTTATCTGGTAAGATTTGACTTGCTTATATATTAGAGAAACTAAATGTAGCTCAAAGCTTGTTTATAATCTGGGCCTACAACAATCTTGAATTTGCTGACACAAAATTTGCAATGACTAAGATTAAGTTTTCACTTTGCGAATATTTCTTGAACAGCAAAAGAGAATTGCTTTCAGATCTTGCATTTGTTTTGGCATTGCTTGATATTAAATTGTGATTCTTAAAAATTGACTGAGTTTTGAAATTATTTTGATATCCTTTGCGAACAGTCTGCAGAATTGTTGTTTTGGGACACAGTTTTAAGATTGCTGTGCTTGGAGTTTATGCTTTTGGATGCACACACTTGCTCGTCTGAAGAGAGTTTTGAAACTGTTAGGTTTTATTTTATAAGGAGTAATAAAATGTATTGTTGATTACTTAGGCTGCACGATCTGGAATTTCCAGTTTTAATGATGAAAACGTGTTGTGTTTCATGTTTTCGTAAGTTGTGTTCAATCTAGTTGCTGGTGATGTGTGGCATACTAATGCTTTGTAATCATGAACTTGGCAAATAAAGTATATATATTCGAATAATCTCTGATTTTCTTTCTTTAAAACTGCTAGTTAAGGGTAAATGGGTAAAATCATGAAGTTCCACTTCCTCAACTGTCGTGAATTCTGAGGTGTATTCTTAAATCATATTGCAGGAGATGAAATTTGACTTGATTTATTATTGTCACATATATTAGTATACAGTCAAGAGTATTGTTTCTTACACAGTGTGCAGATAAAACGTACCAACATAGGGAAGGAAAGCGTTCAGAATGTAGTATTAACAATCACAGCTTGGGTGTAGGGAAAGTTCAACTTAATGCAAGGTAGGTCCATTCAAAAGTCTGATGGTAGCAGGAAGGCAGCTGTTTTTGAGTTGTTTAGTATGTGTCCTCAGACTTTTGTATCTTCCCAACAGAAGAAAGTGGAAGAGAGTATGTGTAGGGTGCATGGGGTCCTTGATTCTGCTGGCTGCTTTGTTGAGGCAGCGGGAAGTGTAGACAGTGTCAGTGGATAAGAGGCTGGTTTGAGTGATGGACTGGGCTTTATTCACGACCCTATGTAGTTTCTTGCGGTCTTGAACAGAGCAGGAGCCATATCAAGCTGTAATATAACTCAAAGTAATGCTTTCTATGGTGCATCTGAAGGAGTTGATGAGAATTATAGTGGACATGCCAAATGTCCTTAGTATTTTGAGAAAGTAGAGGCATTAGTGGGCTTTCTTTAACAGTAGCATCCACATGGAGGGACCAGGGCAGATTGTTGGTGATCTGGATACCTAAAAACTTAAATTAGACCATTTCTACTTCATCCGCATTGACGTAGACGGGCATGCCCTCCACCACGCTTTCTGAAGTTGATGACTATCTCCTTTATTTTGATACACTCAGCATAATAACTAGACCAGTGAAAGTCCACTTGCAATATACATCAGCTTTTAGCAAATGTTCATGATTTCGAATACCTCGATAAAATCTCTTTTCTTCCCAAGGAAGAGTCCCAACTTCTCCAGAATGTTTCTTCAGATCTATTTACTATAGTATTGATAATAGAATCATAATATCCCTATAGTACAGAAGGAGGCCGTTCAGTCCATTGAGTCACACCAACCACATCCCATCCAGGGCCTATTCCCATAACTTCATATATTTATTCTGCTAATCCCCCTGACGCTAGGGTTAAATTAGCATGGCCAATCAACCTAACCCACAAATCTTTGGACTGTGGGAGCACTCAGAGAAAACCCACGCAAATACGGAGACAATGTGCAAACTCCACACAGATAGTGACCCGAGGTCAGAATTGAACCCGGATCCCTCGTGTTGTAAGACAGCAGTCCTAACCACTGTGTCACGGTGCTGCCCATGGTGAACTGCTTGTCCTGGTCCAAGATTGTCATTGTATTGGTAAGATGTTAATTCCTACCATCCTACCATTCATTAGTGAATAATATTAGATGCCGAATCCAACTCAAATAGCTGCTTCTTGCGTGACTTACTCCTAAACTTTTGTCAGTTTAGTTGGAAATCAGAATCAGACAATGGGAAAATGACTTTCATTGGGCATTAGTATATTAATTTTAACAAGTTAACATATTTTATACAATAATTGGAATTCGCTGCTACAGTTGCTGAGAGAAGTTCATAATTGCATGCGCATTTACTCTTATGTAGAATTGGATATTTTCATCGGACAATAAACATCTTTCGAGCTGGCATTGAACAGCTGCTTTAGGCAATTTTTCCAGCACTCACTGAAAACTTCTTGTTGGATTGTATAATGAGGGATTAATGAGTCTCTCATTTGATTCAGTGGGTCGCATTGCAGATGAAACTGCCTTGTATAGATTCCATTTCATGATTTCTACTGAACAGAACTCTAGGTTTACACAGGTGTAATTTGCTAATGACTAAGCAAAGAAGCAATACTTCAAAATTGTTGGTATTCAAGACAAGTCTCCTTTATAAATGCACCCTATTGTTTAAAGAATAGACATAAAAGAGGACCATTACAAAAAAACATTTCATTCACAATTTACAAAATCATTTTAAATTTGAATCAATGCGATCCATTCCACTTTCTAGTTGTGGTGCAAACATATGAATGGTGCCCTTGTTTAAAAAAAATGAAGGCAGAGGATGATGGATATGCAAGAGAATCTTCGTAGAACCATAGAATCCCCACAGTGCAGGAGATTCTTGGCACTGTGAGGCAGCTGCGCCACCATGCTGCTATTTTGAGTTTCAGCAAACTCTACTGTTGTAAAGTTGTTTTTTTTTTGAAATGCCATCTTGTGCCCAAGTGCTTTTTTGAATTGTCAATTGGATTTAGCTCTGTTTCACTGTGCTGCTGAAGCACATTGGCTGTGGTTTTGTAATTAGCAGGGTGGCACATTGGCATAGTGCAGCCTCACAGCGCCAGGGACCCAGATTCCAATTTCTGGATTGGGTCACTGTCTGTGTGGAGTTTTCACATTCTCCCTGTGTCTGTGTGGGTTTCCTCCGGGTGGTCCGGCTTCCTCCCATAGTCCAAAGATGTGCGGGTTAGGTTGATTGGCATTACTAAATCACCCTTAGTGCCAGGGAGATTAATAGGGTAAATAAATGGGGTCACGGGGATAGGCCGAGTGGGATTGTGGTTTGTGCAGACTGGATGAGCCAAATGGCCTCCTTCTGCACTGTAGGGATTCTATGAATGGAGCGAGGACATTCATGCTGACCTCAAAGAGGATTACCTGTAAAGGTCTAGTGATTTCTGGGAATTTTCCCTTTCCTAGTGACAGTTAAATCTGGAACCAAGTCAAGGGAATTCTTGACATGCAGCAGCAGTCAATTTCGCAGGCAGGTAAGAAACCAGGAGGTTAGAAGCAGTTAGTCATTCACATTTAATTCAGCTTTTCAGATGGCAAATTAATTGTTATGACAGAACCTGAAATAAAGTTAAAATAGACTTGTAACAAGTTTTTTTATATTATGTAATTTTATCCTTGTGAAGATGTTTGACATTCCACAAACAGCATCTCTTTTTTGTTGCATGCAGTGAATTCATTAAAAGTGCTGTACCGTTAATTTTTTTCGGTGCAACTGTGCAAGCATGTGTCTACTTCTGCATGGATTGCATATGAACTTAAGATTGCTGCATGACTACGCACCTTAGAGGGAATTTTGTCCATAAATGTAAAATTATCTTTTAAGAGTCAGTCATGGTGCTCAATGGTAATTGTGAAATTAGTACATTGTTTTAAACCTAGTTCATCCTATTCAACAACGTCTTAACCCTTTTCAAAGGCTTTTGATGAAACTAACAGTTTAAAATGGATTTAAATGGAAAAGGCTAGGAATACTCAACAGATCTGGTCACTGAGAAGGAGAAAAATTGAGTTATGGTTTCAGGTCGATGATCTTTAATCAGAAATCATTTGATTGGAAGCTCTGGGAACCTCTGCAGCACATCTTATGGAGGAGCTGGATGCTCCGACACGAAGATCTGCTTTGCAGTTACGTACTGAGCGTTAGTCCCGAGTTTCTATCACTTTCATTAGAGTAATGACGGTGAACGCTGACAGTTCTACCTTCACTGTCACAACAAAATCGAGAGCGATTTAATTTCAAAAGCACAGAAGTGGAGAAAGTTAAATCAAAATGACAATTCAATTGGAATTTTTGATTTCATTATCTTTTGAATTATTTAGTGAAGGAGCACTGATTTAAAATGTATTTTCAAGTTGCCATCTTCATGATACTTCCATTAACACCTTTAAAACTGCAGTAAATTTGGTCTGAAGGTATTTAAGCCCAGGCCAACTGCATTTGAATAAAATGGCTATGAATTGTGTACAGTAATTTAGTTTGCAAACTGGAAATTATTAATTTTAATTCAAGTAAAATACTAAGCAGGGAGTCTACTTTGTGACATCTGTAATAAATATAGTCCAGCTTATTGACACACTGACTTTCAGAGGAACTGTACTTAAAACCCACAAATCATGTTTGTTTGATTTTTAACTATCCAAAGCAGAGATGTAATTTTATTCTTCCCTAGCACAAGTCCCACTACAGACCTACTTTGACATAAAATGAAGCTAGTTGTTTCAGATACACTTACTTGAGAGGGTACCCTTCCACCGTTCAGGTTTGGTCTCAAAAAAGTTGTGGCAACTGATGCTGAAGCATGGCAATACAGGGAACCCTTGAGACGCCGATGATCCATGTCCAAGTTTTGGACTGAATTTCTTGCAATGTTTTCATTATCTGCACAGTTGATACTTAATTGGTATATAAACGCATTCTAGAAATATGAATGTTCAACTTCTGAGCAGACAACAAAAATAATTGAATAGAACAGTTGATCTGGTGTCGCAACTGGGAAAACATTGAAAGGCATGGCCACTGAAGGAATGATTTGAGTTCCAGGTTCAACTGCGTACATTGGCATGTGTCTGAATAGCTGAGATACACCAAAGGCTCATGCAGATGTTCATGACGGTCTACAATGATAAAGGGGGTTCAGATTTTAAACTTGAAATGTAACTTTCTGCTTCTGTAAGAAGTCATTAATTTTGTAATTTCACAGAAAAAGAATCTGCAAAAATCTCAAGTGTGATGCAAAATAGAAATATTTTCTATGAAACTTTTTAATGATGGCTTTTCATCTCTGCTAATATCTAAGTATAAAGAGTGAACGCAAACCAGACTCCAGATTCGAACTGATCGCGATGCATTTTTTGAAGTAGTTTTTTATGGTCTTGTTGCTAGGTCTTGTTGTTTGATTTTTATGTTCAAATAAGTTTATAAAGTTGCTCCATTGATGGACAGTGGTAGTCCAATCCAACCCATTATTACACATTTAGTGTACTTAATTGTAATGTTGTACCTTGTAAAGGTTTGTCTTCAACATTCTTCAACTTTTTGAGTTGTTAGCCTTGATTCATCTGAATGTTTGACTTTTTTCATAGGAAATGCATGACCTATCTTACTTAGATTATTTGAACACTTCCCAAACAGAAACATTTGACAGATGTGTACTTTTGTTGAAAAGTACAAATTGATAATTCTTTTAACTGCATATTAAGTTTACTTTGGGACTTTCTTTATGTAGGTGCTAACCAGTGGTCAAGACCAGGAGGGACCCCATCGTCTCCTAACTATGAAAACTCTCTCCACTCGCTGGTGAGGCAGACCATAACTTCTAATGTCTCTGTGTTTCATTATAATTTTATTTCGGGAAGTTAGAGATGAAAAATAGCTGTGCTATTTGGGAAAAGTTGTCAAGCCAGTTGTAGCAGTTTTCATGCTAGTAAATAGTTTGAAAAATTGACAGTGTAATGTTTGTATCTTTCCTGTCTATTCATCAATCCATTCTTCAGAGCTGCATTCTACAGGCAGCTCTTAGTTCTGCCTCCTCAAGATTATAGAATTATGGTGTAATTATGGCACCAAAGGCCATATGACCCATTATGTCCATATGCCAGATCTCTAGAAAAATCTAATCAGTCCCATTCTCCTGCTCTTTCCCCATAGTCTTGCTGGTTTATTTCCTTAGCGTTCCAATCTGATTTCCTTTTGACCATTTCTGCTTCCACTATCCTCCTAGATAGTGAGTTTCAGATTGTTACTACTTAATTGTGTTTATTAAAAGTTTCTCCCACCCCCCAAAGCCTTAAACCTGTATCCTCTGCTCCTTGTACCATAGTTGATGGGAATAGTTGTTCTTTCTCTACCCTATATAAACCTGCCATAATCTTGTGCACTTCTGTGATTTCCCCTCAACCTCTTTTGTTTCAAGTAGCATAACCTAACCAACCTTGGCTTCCTCCAACTAATCTTGCAGCTAAATTCCTTCTCCTGGAACCATTCTGGAAAATGCTTCTGCACACTCAAGGATATTTATAAATCCTTTCCAAAAGGATGATCAGAACTCAATACAATACTCTGGTTGTAGCCCCCCACTTATACTCAATACCTCATAAAGAAGTGCAAGATTACATATGCTTTGCTAACTGCTCTTCCATTACATCCTTTTACCTTCAAAGATCTGTGCATGTGAAATCCCACGGCCCTCTGTCTCTGCATACTCTTTGGAAATGTGCCTCTAAAGTATACGTTGTCTTTTCCTATCTCTTCTGCCAAAATGCATCACCTCAGATGTTTCCATATTAAATTGTATCTGCCTCATGTCTGCTATTCTACTAGCTTTGTCAAGTGGTATCATCCATAGTTTGCCACACCCCAAAGTTTGGTGTTATTGTGGCATTGTACTCTGTCCAAATCATGTATTCAAAAAAAGCAGTGCTCCTTGTACTGACCCTTGGAGAACACGACCGTCTATCTCCTTCAGTTTCGGAAAAGAAAAGTCATTTACCCATGATTCATTATTATCTGTCCTCGAGCCAATTTTTTTATCTGAGGCAACACTGACCTTTGTGTTTCATGTGCAATAATCTTGTTAGCCAAATGCTTGTTTGAAATGCATGCAGACAACATTTGCAGTCTTCACTCCATCAGCCTTTTCTATTTCTTCATCAAAACATTCAACGGGATTAATGAAGCACAATATCCCTCAGACAAAACAATGCTTCAGCTACCTTTCCCTGATATTGTTTTTAAAGCCTGACTTGCCACTGATGTTAAACTGACTAGGAATGTTCTCACTGTCACTTATATTTATGGCCTTTTCCTTCGAAGAATATATTGCACAACTTAATTCCCATATAGCAAGTTTGAAACTGCAAAGCTTACCTGGTCTGTTTTTTCCAGATTGCAAATTGGTGTATTTCTTTTAACGTGTTTTCAATAAAAAAGGGCAAAGGGAATTCTGAAATACCTCAGTAACTGCAGACTTCATGATGCGCATTGGATTTTTTATCTTAATGCTTCCTTTTTTAAAACAAATTAGGATGATATTTTCGTTCACATTAGAATGTAACAGCAACTTTGACAAACTAGCTCAGGAGTGAACCTTCTGGCTAAAAGGCTGGGATAATTTTGTTTCAAATGAACCATTATTTTAGTTTTCCATTTGCTTTCCCTTGTCTAAATATTGCTGAATTGCTACTGTGCATTCTTAGGATGTAGCAATTAGAGAATCCAATTTTTCCTACCATAGTCCTGAAACTTTCCAGGCCATACTGCATTTCAGAGAGGGAGTGGGCAGCAGATTTCCATTTCCTGCTTCTGAGAGTGCTGCTATTGTACTGACAGCATATTTTGTCACTTAACTCCAGCTTACTTCTATGTACTAGATAATGTCTCATGACTTTGCTGATAAATGAAAAGAACGAGGATTTTTGTAGTGTCTTAAGATATTCCTGTTGTCTCCAGATTTTTCTTTCTTGTCTCTGTTCATTTTTCCTTCTGAAACTCTGTCTCAGATTGTGAAGTCTGTTGCCACCGTTTGAAAAATAACTCTAATTTATCAAGCTCTTTTTAGTCTCCTGTACATCTCGCAAAGTAGTCCCGCAAGTTAGCTAATCTTTCTAACAATGGCAACATGACTCCTCTTGGGGGCTAGTGCCATATTATAGATTTTTTTGAAAGGTTTTGAGTTGTACCAGAACAACAGTTCAGCTCAATTATAAATATGGCGGTCACTTCTATTGCCATTTTCGACAGTATCCATTCCAATCCTGATCCTCTTCTCGCCTCAGATGGAGGTTTCAAAGACACATGTATGGCTGGAAATTTAAAAGTAACTGATAATCAGTGTGTCTCACTCATATAAAGGTGGCCAAGATGCTGACACTGAAAGATGAGCAGGACATACTAGGGTCTGCGTACTGTGTGAATGATCAGGCCTGGAAACAGAATAAAGCATGATGTCATAGGACCAGAAGGTGCAAAATTTCTCATGCTTAGCAACCAGAAGTACTTACCTGTGACTAATTATTACTCACATTTCTTGTTCACAAGTGTTGAAAAATGAGGGTGACCTTTTAAGGAGATGTTTATTTAAGGAGACAGTTCTGGCTGGGCCACATCAAGCACCATCACTTTCCTTAGTCAAAACTGCATTCAAGAGGAACATTCTAGTGAGCAAAGCCAACCCCTGCTTCTCTTTTTATCGCCAACTCTCTATCAAACCCCTCTCCACCCTCACCTTGAGTAACTGTGAGAGAAGCTCAAGGACTTGACCAACTGTTCTGCTGTTTCTGCTGCTTGCCCTTCTCCCCATTGATCATCATGCCAAATCCAAGGTACCGTGTTTTTTCACAGCAAATAATTGAAGCAGAGTTCTGTCATGTTTCATCACAAACATTTCTATAGATGTAATTTTTGTGGCTGAGAGCATTCTTTTGAATTGGTGTTGGGGGAAAAAATACATAAAACTGTATGTAAGTGGGGGAATCCACTTTCACAGACAGACCACATGGCTGTGGTGATGATGCCTGTATTTATCAGTTAATTATCTCAAGCTTTTGAAATGTTTACATATGTATGCATGCAAAATGAGGTAATTTTGAAACTCTTCTTCATTGGCTTAGAACAAAGAATGTTTCAGTCTGATTGTTTCCCCCATATTGGAATTTCAATGGAGCTTCAGGCAGAGAAAGGACAATGAGGTGGGGTGACCAGAAATTGAGTTTGAATAAAGGAGGAAAGAAATTTCAGTGTGTGTCAGATTGTTCATTGGTTGCCATTCCAAGAATAGTATTTTTAATTTGGAAATTAAAACTTGAAATCCTAAAAATTATGTTGAGAGATGATAATTTGATTTTGAAGTCTGTCACAGCTAAGTTGCATGTGATGCAGTATAAAGGTGTTCTGTTGGGATAATTGCTGAAGAAATATCAGAAATGCCATTGAAAGATTCTGGAAAGAACTGCAACAATTATGCGTCACATATTTCTCCAAGACTTAAGTTTTATGCAAGTCTGCTTCTGTCTAAATATCACTTGTAAGTAAATTTTACTAGTTTTAGCCTTAACAGTAAAGACTGGCAGCGTAATTGTTTTAAAAGTGGACATCAGAACATGGTGGTCAGTTTGTTGTTTCTAGTTCAAAAAAAAGTTCTAAAATTTTGTTGTTGGTTCGTTTGTAGATGACACAAATCTACTTACGGAAACTACTTTATCCTATGAGCGCTCAAATTTCAGTCAACATGTAAATAATCTTCAATGTGGTGAAAGGGCTTACATGTAAATAATAATCTTCAATATGGTGAAAGGGCTTAGACAGGAAAATGCAAGTTGGGAAATTCATTGATTAATTTTCTTCAAAAAAAAATGCTTGGGCTGTTGACTAACTGTTCCATTCAATGCTTTCTTCAGTGATGAACTGAATTCTAGTGTTGGGGCTATTCCCAAATGTTTATTTCAAAAAGTTGATGTTCTGGATCTCTAAATCCAGTGTGCTACATGTTCTGGGCCTTTTGTCACCGCTGTTTCATCCTAGTATTGGGGACTTTATCATCTTGTTTATATTTAAGTGTGCTGAGCAATAGATTGGAGTACATTATTGCTGCATGAACCTCCTTTTGCTGGCACAAATTCATAGTTTGAACTTGGATTTTGCACAAGAATGAAAAAAAGCCAGAGCAACCTTTGCTTTTTTTTTAAATTTCAGCCAACTTTATCCATTGTAAAATTTGGCATCTGCCAGGGGCCTTGGACCTGAACATGAATCATAGGTTCCCCACCCTTTTTCAACTCCAAGTACCATCAGCGACACTCCTGAAATGTACAGAACACATTATTGCACTTGTCAACATACCCATTGACCATATCATTTTTCAGGGTGATAAATGGAATATTAGTCAATCCTGGGTTGGCTTGGCAACAACACATCAACTGTAGAAATAAACACATTTCTTTAAGAAAATCTGGAATGAGTAATCATAAATAGCTCTAACACCGAAATCCAGTGCACCATTGAAGAAGGCATTGAATAGGACAGGTAATATTGAACAGTGTAGGTTTTTTTAAGAAATTTAGTTCAATGAGGACCCTTTCACAGATCTTGAAGCTGGAATATTCATGCTGGATAAAATCCAATGTTCAGCTGTGCATTTTCATCCTCACCACGAAAGCCGCGTGTGTGCTGTGTGTCGGTAATTACCAGCACTCCTGGTCATTTGAACAAGCAAGATGTGGGGGAAGCAAATGGCAAAAAATCTGAAGTCAGCTAAAATGCATAAAATGGATTTTGGCACAAGTTATGGTGCAGGAGGTGCAAGTGTTCCCCTTCTTGAGCATTATTCACTGCTTGCTGCTGGGTGTGCATTTGACTGTGATGCTTCACATGAATGAGCAAGCTCTTCACTTGAGAACAAATCTCTTTGCTGAGGTATCAAGGCACCTGGCTCCCATGGGGCTGCACTTAAAATTGATTGGGGAGGGATGGGAGCACCTTGAGTAGAAGGTGAAAATCTCTCTACTTTCACAAAGAGAATGAAAGAAATGGAAAAAAGTAATTGTTTGTAAGCTTGAGGAAAGAAAAATTATTTGTTTGATCAAGGACAAAACTGTTCAAATATGATATGGGCTACTTTTGATTGGTGCAGCACTCCATAAAATGATTGTCCAACTTGTGGGGGGAAAACTGCCTTACAGGCCTTGTTTGAAACTGTCACTAGCATCTTGCTAAAAAGGAAAACATTGTGATCAAACAAACATGAAGGCAGCTTTGTCATCTCATACAATTCTCAAAGGACATTTGGAAAGATAATCTGGCTAGTTGCAAGTTAATTAATTCAATGGGTGATTGCTTACTAGTAACCCCTTCCTGTTCAATTTTGAAATAGATAGCTACAGTAAAACGTTTAATGGTCTTGTTGCTTAAATATTTTGTCACTGTGACAACTTAAACATTCAATGAATTGACATAAAATTATTCTTATGGTAAAAAGCAAACCTTCCGTAGGTTGTCGTTGGGAACATGATTCAAATTTAAGTAACCTACCTCTTATTGGCCATTTTCATACACAGAGCTTTGAAGGCTCTATGATAAATTGATAAGGCTACTGAATCAAATGGAAACTGGACTTCACAGATAGCAATATAGAGTATAAAAGCAAAGTTGTTCTAGACTTTGATCACTGGGCCTCAACTTTAATATTTTGTCCAGTCCTGGATTCTATACAACAGGAAGGATGCCAAGGCCTTGGAGTGGGTGGGGAGCGGATTTACTTGAAAAGTACAAGGGATAAGGGACTTGCACCGAGATACTGGAGAGCCTATTTTGTTCTGATGAAAGGTCATCAACTTGAAGCATTAACTGTTTCTAGCTCCAGAGATGCTGCCAGATCTGAAGAGTATTTTGTGCATTGTCTTTTTTATTGCTGGAAATCTGAAAATATTATCTTTAGAATGGCAGAGGTTACAGAAGTGATTTGGAGGTATTGGAAATGATGCTGAGTTTGATAAAGAAGATGGTTGACAGGAGGGTTGGCAATCCAAGTACACCGGTTTAAGATAGTTGGTAAGTGACCAATATGACTTAAAAATAGAGAATGCTGAAGAATCTCAGGTGGTCTGACAGCATCTATGGAGAGAGAACAGAGCTGATGTTCCAAGTCTGGGTGACTCTTCGATGGAACCAATGTATGAGAACTAAATTCGCTGATGAGACAAAGGTAGGAAAGTTGTCAAGAAGAGGTTAGGAATTTACGAGGGGATTTGGGTAGGTTCATTGAGTAGGCAAAAATTTTGGCAAATGGAATATCTTGTGAAAAAATGTGAACTTGTCCACTTTGGAAGAATAGAAAGGTAGTATATTACTTAAATAGGGAAAGATTGCAGAACTGTGTTACAGAGGGACTTCACGGGGTGGGGGGGAACGACGGCACAGTGGTTAGCACTGCTGCCTCAAAGCACCAGGGACCTGGATTAAATTCTGGCCTTGGGTCACTATCTGTGTGGAGTTTGCACATTCTGTCTGTGTCTGTGTGGGTTTCCTCCCGCCCTCCAAAGATGTTCAGACTAGGTGGATTGGCCATGCTAAATTGCCCCTTAGTGTCCCAAATTAGGGGGATTAGTACTTGGAGTTATGGGTGACAGGTCTGAGTGGGATTGCCCCTTAGTGTCAAGGGGATAACTTGGGGTTCACAAGGATAGGGCCTGGGTGAGATTGTTGTCAGTGTGGACTAGATGGGCTGAATGGCGTCCTTCTGCACTGTCGGGATTCTGTGACTGGGTGTTCTGGTACATGAATCACAAAGCTAGTAACAAATACAGCAAATGATTAGGGAGGCAAATGCAATGTAATCCAATCCATTGCAAGGGGAATTGGGTATATAAATAGGGCAAGGTTGCTACTGCTGTACAGTGTTTTAGTGACACCACTCATCCAGAGTAATCTGAAGTTTTGAGCATCTGGAGTAATGTACAGTTTTGGTCTCCTTCCTTAAGAAAGGATATAATTGTTTTAGAAACTGGGATGACCGATCCCTGGAGTGAAGGGATTAGCTAATGAAGAAAGGTTTGCAAGGTTGGACCTGTACTTGTTAGTTTTGAATAATGGAGTGTACCTTCTTGAAACATAGAAGACCATGAGGGGACTCGATCAGGTGGATGTTGCGAGGATGCTCCTCATTGTGAGGAATCTGATTAAAACATTAAGGGTCTCCTCCTGTTTACAATTGAGATGAGGAGAAATGTTTTTTCTGAAGTTGTTTGCTTGTGGAATTCTCTGAATATCTTCAAGGCTGCATTAGTTCGATTTTTGATTGACAAGAGAGTCTAGGATTAGTGGATCGGGTGGGGGATGGTTGAAGGACAACAAGTAGGAAAGTTATGCTGAGGCCATAGTCAGATCAGCCATGATCTAATTGAGTGGTGTGGCAAGCTTGAGGGCAGACTACTAATTTTTGTTATCTGAGGGGAGAAGAGAGAAATTCTGTATGCAGTAAATTATGATCTGGCATGCACTGCTTGAAAGGGTGTAGCTCATTTCAAACAAGAATTGGGTGTGTACTTGAAATGGAAAATGTTTCAGGACAATGCAGTGTTTTTTAAGCTCAGTATAAGTTTGCATTTCTGGTACAGTTTTGGTTTTTAATCATTAAGAGACTTGCCTTTTTGATAAATTCATTATTCTATGAACCTCAATTTTGACCTAAGAGGATATCACAAGCAGATAGACTTGACTGGATTCATGTGTGACCACAGCCAATAGTGCAGTTTGCCTTTTACCGCAGTCTTGGGTAATTTTTGAAAGTGTAAGGAATGTTCTTAACATATCTCCTCATAAGCACCTGATTCACTGAAAGGTTAACTGAGTACATTAATCCAACCATGATAATTTTGAGTCTAGTGACACTTTCAAGTTTAGGTCTACTTTAAGAAGCTTAGCTTCTCTCTTCCTTCTCAGACATCAAAGGCACTTTAGATGCAAAGTACCCTCAAGAAAGTTGCCAGAAGTGCAACATCCAAGCAATATTCTGAATTGACTTTACATAGCTGAGAAGATTATGCTACAGTTTTCTTGGATTCACACAAACTTCCTTGGCACTAACCAAGTCATGTGTGCAATTGTGGAAAGGGCTAGGGTTGCAGATGATGCTGTCTTGCAGTAACACTGAAGGTTAGTATCAGTTCTTAATATTTGGTGGTTTTCAGGCAATAATTAGTCAAGTATAACCATTGATTTCAATCGATGCCCCCAAGACTAATGAATATTTCACTACAGTTGCATTTTAAACTGGATTAAATTTTAGGGAGCTGCTATTTTTATAACTTGGGTTGTGTTTGAGGATTGAACCAAGAAGAAATGTACACAAAAATAAAAGAAAAATGCTGCAAATACTTGAAAAGGGGAAAAAAATAAAGTGCTCAGCAGGTCAGGCAACATCTGTGGAGAAACAAATCAATGTTTTAAAATGATGATCTTTAATCCGAGCAATTCTGATGGAAGGTTGTCGAAAGTTAAGAGCGTAATATTATCCAACTTTGTTTATTGTTCAAAGCTCCTTTCCAGCCTACTACTCAGTTCTGTCATGATGCAACTTGGGGAATTTGTACCAATTTTTCTCCTTTATTGCATTCTGATGCATTCCAGGTCACAGTTTTATGTACAGTGAACTTAATGAAGCTCACCTACTCAATGACTGATTGACATGATCATTTTAAAGACATACCTAGGTGATTGCCTTTATGGATGTCAGCAAATATTCATTGATTATGCAGTTCGATATTTGGATGAATCAGTGAACAGAGGGGTTTACAAACACAATTCTTCATATGAATACTCATCTTTGTTCAGGTATTGTGGTGTTATAAGGATAAAGGCCTTTTCCATGTTGGTGCAGCAAATTATATTGGCGAGTAAGTTCTTACAAAGTGCTAGTTATAAAGAGGTGTTATTGAAGTTGAGAGATCAGATTGTTCGATCTGAACAGGAAAGTATTATATGGTACAGGAGAGGGAAAAATCTCGACAGATTTTATTCATCAGTTTACTTTATATTTTGAGATGTTTGTGTGATCATTGTTGCTGACTAAATTTCTCATCCAATCTCGAAATTCAGTAACGTTTTACTTTAGTATGAATTCACTTAGCCTGTTGGATTTGCATAGCTTTTAAGTGTTTATATTAATGCTTTTTGCTTCTTATGTCTTGGCTTTACCAGAAAAACCGGGTTGAACAGCAACTCCATGAGCATTTGCAAGATGCAATGTCTTTCTTAAAGGATGTCTGTGAGGTACTACTTCTCTTTCGAAAAGTGCATTTCCATCCATGGTTTACTGTTCTAGACCTGTAGACCACCTGCATGAAATACAGCAATGTACCAAGCAGTGTTTTTAAATCCACATTCTCTTCTCTTTTAATCATTTTTGATTTGTTCCTTATTCATTCACGGGATGTGTGCATTGCTGGCAAGGCTGGCATCTTTTGCCTGTCCCTAATTTCCCTTGAGAAGGTGATGGTGAGTCATCTTCTTGAACTGCTACAGTCAGTGTGGTGAAGGCCCTCGCACGTTGTTGATCTGTGGGGAGTTCAGGATTTTGACTCTGACGATAAAGAAATGGGGATATGTTTCCAAGTCAGGATAGTGTATGTTTTGGAAGAGAATTTAGAGCTGATTTTTCATGTGTGCTATCCTGTCCTTCTGGATGGTGGAGGCCACTGGTTGGGAAGTGCTGTCAGTACAGTCATATATTTCTGCAGTGCATCATGACAGACACTGGTGTCCTTGTGTTAGAGAGAGTGAATGTTTATGGTGGCTGCTGGAGTGCCACTCAAATGGTTTACTTTGTCCTGGATGGTGTTGAGCATCTTGAAACTGTTCATTCAAGAAAATGAACACCACTCTCATTACTTGTGCCTTGTAGGTGGTGGAAAAGCTTTTGGGAGTCAGGATGTGAGTCATTTGCCACAGACTACCCAGTTTTCAACTTGCTCTTGTTGTCAAAACATGTGTGTGGCTGGTCCAGTTAAGTTTCTGATTAATGGTGACCCTCAGAATGTTGGTAGTCAGGGATTCAGTGATGGTAAATCTGTAGAATGTAGTCGTGTTACATTCTTGCTTATTGAAGATGTACCACTTATGTGGCATGAATGTTACTCGTCACTTAGCCAAACCTGCTTGTTGTCTAAGTCTTGCTCCATGCAGGCATGGGCTGCTTCATTATCTGAGGAGTTGCAAATGGTACTGAACACTGTGCAATCATCAGTGAACATCCCCACATGTGACCTTCAAATGGAAGGAGGGACATTGACTAAATGGCTGAGGGTGGCTAGGCAAAGAATATTGCCCTGAGGAACTGCTGCAGAAAAGTCCTGGGCAGAGATAATTGACCTCCAAAAATCATAACCTTGGAGCTCGGTATGAATCTAACCAAGAGAAAACTTTCCTCCTTATTCCCCAGTTGCTTCAGTTTTACTAAGACTCCTTGATTTAACACTCCATCAAATACTGCTGTGATCTCAAGGACTGTCAGTCTCATCACACCTCTGAAATTCAACTATCCATGTTTGGACTGTGAAATATTGAGGTCTGGAGCTGGGTGGCCCTGGCAGAACCCAAGGTGTGTGTTGGTATCTGCTGCTTGATAGCACCAGCGATGACCCTTTCTATTACTTTGCTAATAACTGAGAGTACACTGGGATAGAAAATGATCAGATTGGATATATCCTGCTTTAGGTGAGCAGGATATCGCTGAGTCATTGTATTTACCTAACAAGTTGGACAATGCAGTAGCTATACTGAAACAGCATGGTGATTGACTCAGCTATTTTGGAGCACAGGTCTTCAGTACTGCACATGGGATGTTATCAAGGCCCATAGTTTTTGCAGTATCTAGTGCTCTCAGCTGTTTCTTAATGTGTGCTGTGAGCTTAATTGGCTGAAGATTTGTTTCTGTGATAATGCAGGCCTCAGGAGGCCAAAATGTATCATACATTCTGTCCTTCAGCAGGAAAATGGTTACAAATGTTTACATTTTGTAGTAATATGCTGGGCTCACCATCATTGGAGGATAGGAATGTTCATGAAGCCTCCTTGCATTTGTTTATTTGTCCACTACGAGCATTGATAGATATGGCAGGATTGGAGGAGATGGCTCTGCTGTGGGGTTGTTCATTTTTGCCTCTGCTGTTTAATTTGCATGTAATCTGTGCTGTAGAGTTATGAGGTTGATGCCTCATTGTTAAGTGTGCTCATGGCAGGCCCGTTTTTATCCTCATTGGTTGATTCCCTGACTTGATGGTAATAGCACGTTTGGGGGCATGTTGTTACAGGTTATGGTGACATTCAGTACTGCTGCCGATGATCTACAGCACTTGATTGGTGCCAAGTTTTGAGCTTCTTGATCTGTCTGAATCTACTCTATTTAGCAAGGTGCCACACAGCATGGTGGCAAGTGTCCTCAGGATGAATATGAGACTGTTTCCATAATGACTGTGCTGTGGCTACTAATCATAGAGAGATGCACCTTTCACAAATAGATGGTGAGGACTTGGTTATGTATTTTTTTTCTCCTTTGTGTTGGTGTCCTTACCACCAGTCACATGCCCATTCTGGCAGCTGCATCCTTCAGGATTCAGCCAGCTCTGTCAGTCGTGATGTTCTCAAGTCACTTTTTGATGGGCATGGAAACCTCCCATCCAGAGTGCATTCTGTGTCCTTGCTTCCTCCAGAAGTATTGCTGAACATGAGGGAGCACTCATTCACCAGCTGAGGAAAGTGATAATCAGGAGAACTTGCATCATGCCCAGAGCCATTGTTGAGGGCCACTTCCTTCTGAATGTATAATACTGTGCCACCTACTTTAATGCATCTCTTTTGCTCCACTGGCAAGGATGGTGATGGAGGAGTTTGGGACATTGGCTGAAACATAAGATTTTGAGAGTATGACTATGTCAGACAATTGCTTGGTTAGTCTTTCTCCCAATGGTGGCACAGTCCCCAGATGTTTATCAAGATGACTTTGCAGTGTTGGTTGGGCTGGGTGTGCCTTTGTCCTGTCTGAATCTGGTGCCTAAGCCAATGTCAAATGGTCCTCCTGACACTACACTTGTTTTTTGTAACAGTCTGGAACGACTGAGTGGTTTGCACTGGGCAGTTAACAGTCAACTGCATTGCTATGGGTCTGGATTTGCATGTAAGCCAGACTGGGTAAGGACAGCAGATTTTCAGCCCTACGGGGTATTAGTGAACCGTGATTTTGAACAACAATCTGATGGTTTCATGGCCACCATTACTGATATTAGCATTTTATTTCAGGTTTATTTAATTAACTGACGTTAAATTCCCCAGCTGCCGTGGTTGGACTTGAACTTGTCTTTCTGGAGCATTAATCCAGGCATCTGGGTTACCAGTCCAGTATCACAATCATTTTGATACCATATCCAAATAAAGTTCTATGTCCAACAAATAACCATCTTAATGATTTGCTTCATTATGCTGAGAAAATCACAAACTTTCAAATTGCCCTGCTCATAATAAGTGGTCCCCTTTAATGTGAATTGTTTTTTAAATTCCCTTTCCCCAGATATCCGGTTTATAATTTGAAACATATTCCAGATGCCTATAGCTGCTGTTGAGGCCATTTGTTTTTGTTGCAATTTCTTTCCTTTCTTATCCATGACATGCTTTATACATTAACTGGCCAGCTGTGAGTTTACCTTATCAGAAGTGTTGCCAAAGCAAATGTCTTCATTCAGCCTGTTGTTTCTTAACAGCAAACTCGAATGGAGGATCGTCTAGACCGATTAGATGATGCCATCCACGTTCTCAGAAACCACGCTGTTGGGCCTTCAACAAGCATGTCTGGTGGCCATGGTGACATGCACAGTTTACTGGGACCATCACAAAATGGGCCAATTGGAGGACTGAATTCCAACTATGGAGCCCCTGCGCTGGTAGCATCCAGTAGACAAACGTCAATGGTAACTTCTTAAAATTTATATATTACAAAAGGGAGAAGTTGTCAGCAGTCTTCATGGAAATAATTTATTCTCAGTGGTTAATACAGAATTTCACTTTTGTAGCAGTGTTTTACCAGAATGCCACATGAATATTTTTTAAGTATAGAAAGAAATCAGTTTGCTTTCTCTTCAAATTTAGTGCAGCAAATGAATGCCACACTATTATTGCTGACCTTGTATATTGTGCTTGTCATTATGTTTAACACACTACTGTTGCACACATTTTCTCGCTACACTATTATTTTCAAATGTGTTCATGATTGATTTTAGTTTAAAAAAAAAACTTCAATTTCTGCATGTGAAGTGGTAAGCCTTCAATTTTGGCTACATTGTAGTTGTAGATAACAGTAATGAGTATATGGAGGTAGTGTAGTTTCAAATCTGTGAAATCAGGTTCACTTTTGGTTGTTATTTTTGGAGCGATTGCAGATATTGGAGTTTGTTTTACAATATTGTGTGTTTTATTGGCAAATTGGGGTGTGGCATGATCTAGCATGTTGAAGTACTTACACTATGTAGCTGGTTTGAGTGTGTTCAGAACCCACCACTGTTAAGAGTTAAGATGTCTAAATAGTGCATAGATAGGCTGTGATTTGATTTCAGTGCTCTTGTCAGTTCCCAGGAAATCCTTAAGCCCTCACAACAACATGATATAAAACATATCTCTTACAACTAATGTATTGCAATAATTTGCTTGGAATCACCTTTCTGTGAAGTACACTTTCATGCAATGAGCAACAGTTTGATTTGTATACAGCATATCCTAGTTCAGCAAAAAGGTTAACACCAATCTAAAATATTCAGATCCTGCACTTCTGATTTTTTTCCCTTCACCTCTTCCTGTTAAAACCCTGATTTATAGCTGGTTTTCCATTGAAGCTTTGGGTTTCGTCCAAATAAAACTGTCTACATTTACAGGAAATAAGCTTTGTGCATCTGTGAAATACCATGTTAAAGCTTCAAAGTTGAAACAGTTTTAATTGAACCTCAGATTGCTGGCTCAGCCTAGTTTAATTATTACCAAGAGCCATGTAATGTGTTTATTTTGAATGCTATTGATAATGAAAATTTGTTAATATGGCGCAATTGAAATTCATCCTGAAGTAGTTTTATTTTTATCTTGACTTTCAGTTAAAAATTTTGTCCACGCCTGTTTCAAAATTGCGCTCAATCTAAATTGAAAGAAATATTACTATTGCTGGAATAACAAAAATAGAATTTGAGTTTTTAAGTCGGTTGAACCTTGAGACTAATTGACTGCTGTAAAACATTGCAGGACGTACGTGTTAGATATTCAGTAAAAATCGTATGTTCTGCTTCCACATCTAGTTTTCTGCATATTATTTTCCCAGGATTGCTGATTGCCAGGTTTACTGAGAAATAATGTGTGGTTTATTGCCAAGAACATTATGTAGAAGTTATTCCTTGAAAAATGGCCTCTTAATTCTGCTTTTCTTTAGCACGTTTGCGATTTCAAAATGCTGGACTACGTAATGAGATGTCACTGCAGATGAAGGAGTTGTACTTGTTGCAATAATTGTCTTAACTGTATATGTTGCAGTTGGGTTAAGATGCGGCAGTTGAATCAGTCCATTTTGTGTGTCTCTTGTTTCTCTGCATAAATGAAGTTAGAGTTATGAATGCGCCAGTTGTCACTGACCTCTATTGCTATTTTATCGGATGTTGCCTCTTCGGTTAAGACAATGGCTATCTAAAACAGAAATGTAAGCAGATTTGCACTAATATTACAAATAGTATCGGAGTAAAGAGAATTCTGTCATATTTGTCATTGACGAAGTTGAGCATTTGAAAAGGTAATATCCATCCTCTGTAGTAAGTCCTTCAGAAAGCTAAAATTACATTTATACATTATATAGTTAATATGTATTTTGAATGTACTAATCAGTGATCCTTGCACTTTTATGTTTTACTGACTACTCCTGTCTCAACAGCCTTTATGACCTGGAAGCAGCTTTATTCAGCCAGTAACAGTACAGTAACACTAGATGCAAGTGTCAGATGACATTCTATCTGCACAAAGAACTTTACAAAGCATTTTAATCTAAAACTTTAATGACAGGTACGTAGGGTATTTTTATTTACAATCTCTTTACTGTTCCTTTTCCATTGATGTCAGCACTAACTGCAGCACTGGATATTACCTTTTTAAAGCCATATAGACTGCTGTGGATGTTGTTGGAACATGGTTTAGGTCAAAATATATTGAGGAATCCAGATTTGTGGATGGTCAGGTTTATTCAAAGTTTTGGGTGGCTTGTAATGTTGTTGCAATTGTAATGATTAAGATGACTGTAGGTAGTCATAATGTCAAATATCTGCCATTCTTTCTCCAAAACAGAACCTGTACCCGAGCAAGATTAAACCTGAAGTTGTTGGAGAAAGTCATGTTCCTTGATTGTTATTTGCAGGAAAAAAAATGTCTGCGCAAGGTTTTTGCCTTGATGGAAAGAAAGCCAATGACAAACTGCACCTGCAACTTGTTTTCTTTTTGAGATACAAATGCCTTCTCTCCCCTGTCCAAAAAAGTTGAGGTTGCTGCTTTGTGGAATCCAATCATTATGGAGAAAACAGACTTTTCACAGAGAATTTTGGTTTATGCTTACATTTTTTCCAGATGTGTAACTACTGGCACAAATGTTGTCCGTCAAATTTTATAGCGCGAATGGGTAAACCAGGCAAAGATGATATGCATTGCAGAAGCTTGGAAATTTACTTGAAAAAGTGAATTAGCCAAGAGTACATGAACAGGGACAAGAACTGATGGAATGCAATGTTTAATTTGTGGTTGTGAAATTGAGCTTTTTAATGAAAGGGATTTGAGAACAGCTGTAGTGGAAATATCCATTGAAGCAAACAATTTATAGATTAGTCCCCAGATAGAATCAATTAATCAAATCCATCTTGTCTTCAAAATGTGGGAGCCATTGATATATGAGAGAATTTTCATGGAAAAGCTGCACAGCTTGAAAGCGATATGCTCCAGGAATTTAAATTAAGCTGCCAATGTAGGGTTTCCAGAGCTGTTGTTTGAGTAGAAATAAAGAGACACACGTTCAACACATTTAGTCATGATTGCAACAGGCCTCAAGTGTTACATACTGCAAAATAAAACTGGATGTTGTGCAAATTATACTGCATTTATACTTAAGCACATTAGAAAGTGGCTCTGAGTACTGGAATTATCCCCATTCTGAAGCATTCCTCCTTGCATTGTGAGGGAGGAGGTGGTTTCAATAAGGGGAGATATGGGGAATATAACAACAAAATACATGGCAGCTACCAGCATGTTATCTCCTGATCTATTTATATTATCTGCGCCTTTTGCTGCCAGCCATCTTTGCTGGATCCTATTGGAACTCTTCACTGCATGGAGAGCATTGCCCCATACTCTTCCTCCTCTCATGCTTTCTCTTTCCTCACTGCCTTTGCATGCACACCCTCCTCCACAATGTATATGCACGCTCTCACTCCGACAGTGCACCCTGTTTAGCCCTACAGCACTTCCTAGGCCGGCCTTGTTCTCCCTATTTCTGCATGTGCCCTCACTCTTGTCTTCCTACCTACCATCCCTCGCCTGCCTGCCCACCCACCCACCACTGCAGTCCTGTCCCTGTTTGACTTGTGCCCTCATCATCTTTTACTTATATTGACCCTCTCCCCAACTCTCTGGTCATCTCTTCCCCGCTCCCCTGTTGCTGCCTCTCCCCTTTGCCCCGCCCCCCTCCGACTTGCTTCCCTGCTGCCCCCCCATCATTGCCCCCGCCATTGCTTCAGACAGCAGTGTAGACTCAGATCCAGTGAAGTTGGATTCATTGCTGCAAAGGCTTTATTTCAGTTTGAACTGATTCCAGGACATTCCCACATTTAGCAACAATTTATACCCGTTCAGCAGCCATGGCAATAAACATCAAAGAGTTTAGATCCCTGAGAATCATATCTGGCAGGATGCCAGCATTCTGTTTTGTATTTCTACATTTGGTCTAAAACATGAAAGACTTAAAAAAAAACATTTTAATTGGCAAACTTTACAAAGTTAGATTTTTCTTTCCTCTTTTGTTCTGTGTTCTGGTATCTGGACCCATTGATTGTAAAATATCTTTGTGGGCAAAGCTGTGTACATAGATTTTCCGTGGGAATTTTCTAGTATGTAAAATACTATGTAGCATGAAGAAAAGCTACTTCTGTGTTTTGAAAAATATCCATAACAAGTTTTCCATTAGTAAATGACTGCTGCTTGAATGTATATAGTGCCTGTGATGTAAAAATTTCAAACCACGTTGGAGCTTAAAGCAGAGAGATAGATTAAGGGAATTACAGAAGGAGCACATTCGACCCATTGAGGCTGTACCTATTGCAATCCCACCCAGGCCCTATTCCCATAACCCCACACATTTACCCTGCTAATTCCCCTAACACTAGGGTCAATTTAGTATGATGTGGAGATGCCAGCGTTGGATTTGGGTAAACACAGTAAGAAGTCTCACAACACCAGGTTAAAGTCCAACCAGTTTATTTGATAGTAAACCCACAGTTTATTTACTATCAAATAAACTGGTTGGACTTTAACCTGGTGTTGTGAGACTTCTTACTCAATTTGGCATAGCCAATCAAGCTAACGCAAATATTTTTGAATGACCAAAGACCATCAAAGAGAGAAATGGGTAGTAATACAAAGATGATTCTGGACCAATTCTAGAGTGTTGCATGCAAAGTACCTGAAAAATACCGATGATAAAGCAGTGGGTGGGAGGTTACCAAGGAGAGCAGAGGACACCTAGCATATGTGGGTTTGGAGGAAGCAGCATAGGTAAGGATGACTGCCAGGCCATGAGAGAGGCTATAAGCAAAGAGAAGAATGAACAATTCATTGCATTTAGAGGTGGGAGAGCCAATGGAGGTTGGTGAGAAGAGGTTTGTGAGGGCAGCACTGTTCACTGAGTTTCATCCAGGTGTGAGCTTGATGCCTTGGCTGAGTAGGTACAGTGGTCTGAGTTTTGCAATGTGTAAAATTCTCTCTCTTTCATGCTCAGCCGCTCAATGGTTTCTATTTTGAATCTTTGTCCTGGGTGTATGTGTTTGTGTGTGGGGCAGGGGGGTACTTACAAACTCACCAATGCCTTTAATGGTCCCGTTTAGTCAGTGTCATGGATTTGAAAATTCCCAACTTTATCCAGGGTAGAATCCAAGTACTGTAATAGCAAGATACTTCCTTAAGGAAGGATGCAAGAGGATTGAAAATGAAGCTCAATTGATGCATCTCTTAATGAGAGAGTCCAAACAATGTCGCTGCCTCCCTCCCTTTCCTATTGAATAACTATTATTTTTAGTTATAGTGATGGGAGTAGACAAGCCATGATAGAATAATTATCGCCAATATTAAACATGAGAATGGGTTGGCACTGATTGACTGATTTGAATACAGCAGCAAATTATTTTGCTTGTGATGAAGAGGTCAACACACAGTTTAAAGAGCATGCAAAGCTAGTCAACAAATAAATTAATTTGTAAAGAATCTCCAGCTGTTAAAATGTTATCAAGAAACTGTATAAAATTATGCATCTGTTTAAAAAGCATAATTGCTTGAGAAAGGTTTTTGGGATTGCATAAATGCCTAGGTTGGGTTCCACAAACTGGAACTAACCCACAAATTCATAAAAAGCAAATGACTTCAGGAAAGAAATTGGGTGAGAAAGTTTAAGGACTACGTTAATAAGCACGCCAAACTAAGATGTATACATGCTACCTAATATGCATACAGAAAAGTAAGTGGCATGTAACTTGTAGATGGGTGTATTTTGTTCTTTGAGGGCGTGTGTGAATTTTGCTGGCACTGGGCTTTTATTTTGAAAATTCTTTTTGCAACTGAAATGTAGACAAATGTCATCAGTGCTGCGATTCACCCACCCAACTGCAGACTGTCAGCTGTATGGTAATGAATTGAACTATCTGGCCTTTGCAGAACAGACTGCTGCTCTTAGACAAAGAACTGTTTGAACACCTGTTATGTTTACGTCGGCCAGCCACATTTTAGTATGTTATTAAGATTAGAAGAAAAGAGGATGGGCCATGTTAAGAAGGTATTGATGACTGAACCTTGTGAAATAATGATAGAAGTCAAGTTTCACAGAATTTATCCTGGTCTGTTTAATTTTGTTCATACGTCTGATTCATTTGTCGTGACTGTATTTGCGTTATTACTTCAAAATGTTTTGAAGCATTCGACCTTTTTGAAGTGCAGCAACTTAAACAAATTCAGCTGTTGTTCTGCAACAGTAATCCTAACTTATTTAAAGTTGAACTAGTTGATGATGGAATGTTGGTCACCCCACTTGGAGCTCGCTGCTTTTATTAGAACATTACTAAGATCTTTTTTGTCCATCTTGAGCACCAGAACAGAAGACTGAATTTTAATGTATCTTTCTTCAACATTACAACATACTCTCAGTTCTCCCAGTACAGGCCTCAAACTCTCAACCTTATGGCCCAGCATAAATGTCAACTGAGTCAAATGAATATAGGTTATAGGCTTAAATGTTCACGTTCTTGCTAATTGCCTCGGAGAGCAATCCCAGTTGCATTGAGAGTGGTCTCACAAGGTCAGGTAAAGGGAAAAACTTCTGCACAGCAGCTAGAACAGGTTACTACATTGGAGGAATTTTGTTGACTATCTTTTGAATGCATGTTTTGTGCATGAAAGCTCAGTTAGTACATTTGACTGCAAAATGCTCGCATTCTCAAAACAAGTATAAAACTCTATTCATGATATTTGTAACTTTTCAAGAAAAAGACCTAATTAAACTATCAGTGGTTTCTAATAGTTTTATAATAGAACGTTTCCTTACAGAAGATAGTCTTGTCCCTTCTTTCCAGGATTAGTATGTTTCAGATGAGAATGGAAGAAAGAGCAGCAGGAATAGGCAATATGCCCTACAAGTCAGCTCTACCGTTCAGTACATCATGTCTTATCTACCTCACACATTGTACCCATAACCCAACATTGTCAAATATTTCTCTTGAGGTGATTAAGATTATCATGATTTGGTGGCTGCCTTTTTTTTAAAAAAAAAAAGTTTTTCAGGAAAATCTGACAGCCTCGTTAGTCTCAGTTGTAGTAAATTCAGTTCTATCTTTGTCCTTAGTGAAACAATGGGACAATAGTCCTCGGCTTTCTTTGATCGGAAGAGAAGATTCAGCCTGATTTTCTGCAGTCTTAGTTGATGATAAGCTTGTGTGAATGCCAATTGAATAGGGATTTAAAATCAGCAGAAAATGATGGAAATACTCAATAGATCTTGCAGCACTTGTGGGGGGGAGTAATAGGATTAACGTTTCATGTTGACCAAAGATCTGTTCCTCTCTCCACAATGCTGCCTGCCCTACTGAGTATTTCCAGTCTCTTCTGTTTTTATTCCAGATTTCCAGCATCTACGGTATTTTGCTTTTGATAGAGCCTGGCTGTGATGACCCCTGAATTGAATACCCTGCTTAGAATACTAGATTGAGGCTCAAGTTTTAAAGAAGTTACAATATTGAAATAATTTATTCTTAAAGTTATAATGGGATATATTAAATATTGGCAAATGCCTAAGGAACTATATCCAAATAAGAAAGCTAGAGAGGTGAAGAATGGAATTCGGCATAGAAAATGGAGAAGACAAGTGTCCAAAAAAATTTGTTCAAAGCCCCTTTGACTTGTTCTCTTTCCAAGGCAGTTGATGTCAAAGATTTGATGTAGCACAATTCTTGCTGCTTAAATAGGCTTTGTTATTGTCAGAATCAAAACAGGCAGATCTGCAATAAATGTACTAATATTTGTTTTCAACAGTCTTGATGAAGGGATTTCCCTCCTCTTTCTCTCCACGCCCCCCCTCCCCCCAGTTAATTTCTGCGAATGCAACTTTTCAGAACAATGCCCATTGCAAGTTCCTGGCAGATCTTTAACTGCGTGCTTTTACAAGCTGCTGTTTCAGAAGTTGCAAGAATCATGTATCCTCTTGCTTTTGTCTGGTTGGCTCATTCTCCTAAAATCTAATCTTCAGCTTCATAGTCTTAATCTAGGCCCTTCTTAAGGGAAATATCTTGAGGCAAACTGCTATGACTGGAAGGAAAACTATAAGAGAGATTTTGTGGAACTTCCTGCTGACAGGATCTTCCAGTCCCGCCAAGGACAATACCTGGTGACAGCACAGGTGAGCCACGCAAAGCACCATAGGTATCGGTTGGAGTGGAAGATCCTGCTTGGCAAGTTGGAACTGCCTCCAAGGCTGGAAAACATGCTGCGCAGGGACTGGAAAATCTTGTCCTATAAATATTGGGCAGATTGAGAAATATACAGTTTTTAATTATGTATTTAAAATATCTAGAAATTCTCATTTCCTACCTTACACAGAAACTTTACAGTCCAAAGATGTGCAGGTTAAGCAGATTGGCTGTGCTAAATTGCCCCTTAGTGTCAGGGGATCTAGCTAGGGTAAGTGTATGGGGATAAGGGCATGGGTGGGATTGTTGTCGATGCAGACTCAATGGGTCGAATTCTATAATTGTCCAGTATTATGAAGTATTTAAAGTTCTCTATTTGATGTGTGTTGCAAAAACAACAATATCCAGTGGCAGCATTTTGCTGGCTTTTTAGTGTGTAAACATTAGCTACAATTGTAGTTCATGCACTAATTCAAGATCAATATATTTTAGTTGCTATTTTGTTTTGTGTGGCAAAATACTTGTGTTCTTACTGAATCATTCTGATTTTCTAATCATTTCAGCAAGCTGAAATGGGCATGGGGATGTGGGACAGCTCTCTGCATGTCATCTGAATCCTGGTCTCAGTTGCAAGAAAAAGCAGATTATTTCTGAGTCATTAAGTTCAGGTAGTGTTAAGCTGTAGCATCAGCAACTTAATGGTAATTCTAGAGTGTTGACTGTTTTTGAGACAAGAATTATTAATGGGGGAGGAGAAATTTTCCAGTATTTTCCTAGTTATTGTTATTACAGCAGCAGAGAGGAATGCAAATGAATGTTTCTGTTATAATTTGATCTTGGTGACTCCAGATTTGATGCAGAAGCGCCACCATGTGTTCAGAATGTTGCGGTGTTGGTTGGATTGGCCACTTTAGGGTTACATTTCTAAATTCTAATAGTTTTTTCCCGTCATTACTTAATTAGTATTCAGAATTACTTAATTAGTTTTTCTCATTTGTTGAACCTTTTTCAAATTATGCAAAAGTAATGTGTGGCGTTTACACAGAGCTTTGTATTTTGATTGGTGTAGATATTTGATAGTATTTGTTGGATGCTACTTGTTGAGTACTGTTCCTGTGAGATAATATTATGGCTAATTTTAATTAGCACATATTAAGCATCAATTTGTGGGATTCGTTACTCCTGACCTCTAAAATCAATATAAACCTCTAAAAAAATTGCAGTTAGCAATGTTACGTAAATGTTCTTATTGTCCAGTCACTCCTGGTTTAATGGTCTCAGAAGTTCTCCATAGCATTTAGAATATCTATCGTAATAGTACATTATAATAATTTAAGTTTTAGTGGTTTGGCATTCATAAAGGCTAGTGAATCGTATACAAATCTGCCTAATGCATTTTCACTTTTATCTTCTCTCTTCATTCTCTCTAATGTGGTGTTATTTCCTCTCCTCCCAATTTTTAAAAAAAATCAGATAAATACCCTAATGGCCTATGGCTATTTTTACAGTTTCAACAGGTTGCATTCTTTTAGTACTGGCTTCTTAGTACCAGATGTGTTAATTGATTATTAAAACATTAGGGGCAATTTTCTGAAGAGCCTCAGGTAGGCTGAATTACTGATAAGTTCATCAACTCCACAGCTATTTGCTAAAATATTACTGATTCTTTTTGGTTGCACTTTGTTAAAATGTTTGATACATGTAATATTTGGGTGTTTTAATACTTGGAATAAGTTTTATGCCATGAGAAAGCTTTAACTCTCATGCTGTTCACTGTACAACCCTGAAGGTTGGGACGCTTTCTGTTCATGTACTGCAGTGATGGATCCCCATATATGTTCCTTCTCCAATGAATCCCTCTTTCTTGCAGTAAACAAAATTTACAAATGCAAACTGTTCTTGCAAAAATAAAACCTTATTATTTGAAATATGCTAAAGCTGCCTTTTGGTCACAACTGGTATCTTCATGATTTTAATATCAACGCTACATGCCTAAAGTAAACACAGTTTGAACTGAAACTTCTTTCTCCTGCCCTAATGTTTTCTTTGTCACGTTTGTTCCCTCATCTTCCCTATTTTTTTCTTCCTAACAATCTATTATTTTTTTAAATGTTTAAATTTTAGATTTACTTATTTTGTATTTTCAGTTTCTTTGTTCCATCCTCCATCTTGGAGATAAAAAGAGTGTTGTGAAGGGGGTGTATTACGACTTAGTTGGCTGACAGAAATTGTTTTACACATCTGAAGATTGCTGTGAATTATTGTAATTTTTCACACCAAAAAGGTGCAAAAATGTTGGTCAAGAGAAAGCAGCATCCTGCCGAACAATTTAGGCTTAACATAAACCAACAATATCTACACTTGTACTGGAAAGCATTTAAAATAAGCCACCTTTTTTGCTGTGAATGTTTCTCCGTTTATTTACCTGTCATATATTTTGACCTCTCTTTGCTGCTAACAGTTAAATTGTGGTCAGTGCACTATCAAATATCAAAACTGTTGGCATTGCCTTTGACCACCCATTGCATAAGACAGGTAACAGACTTTACCAAGGGCTTTGAGTCCACGATGACACATTTTAACTTTCATGATGTCATTGTAACCCAGATGACTGAAATAAGCATAAGTGAACAGCCTTTGACCACTAGCGGCAAGTTAACTCATGAAAGAACTTATTTTAACCAAGATACTTTCAAGTTAGTCAAAAGCTCTGTGCACATGTCCATGAACATTCAAAATAGGTGCAGAAGTAGGTTTCTTGAACTGCTCCGCCATTCATTAAAATCATTGTTGCTCTGTTTGTGTTTTGAATTTCACATTTCCATCTACTCCGATAATCTTTGATTCCTTTGCCAAAAAGAATCTATACCTCCACCTTAAAAATATTCATTGACCACCCCCCGCCCCCAGCTGCCTTCTGAAGCAAAGTGTTCCCAAATTAGACAACCCTCAGTGAAAAGACATTCTTGCTCTATAAAATGGAAACCCCTTATTTTGCTGCCCTCAGTTCCAGGCTCACTCACAAGCGGAAACATGCTTTCCACATCCACCTTGTCAAGACCTTCTAGGGTCTTCTATATTTCAATCAAGTCACCCCCTCACACTTCTACACTCCAGTGGAAACATCCCAGTCTCTGCAACCTAATTCATCTATCAAAAACTGATGGTCATTTTTGTTCTTAAATGAACCAGGACAGTCAAAGATTTAGAAAGATGTAGTCAGATTGAACTTGGAACAGTGTAAGCAAGAATTTTTCTGGATCAAACCTGAACTGGAGCTACATGTCTTGCAAGCGACAATATAATTGCAAATTTCAAATGCCTCGTCATTATACGTCATCTACAAAGTTTGCTGTCAAGTTCTTACAAGTATTAGCAAAATGGAAAAGGGCACTTTGTGTAAAACTACACCCATATTTAAAGGTTCATGTTGTAGGAAGGATTGGGGCAAAGAAACTGAAATATACCACAAATTACTCTTGTGGAAACTCTTACTTCAACTCAAGTTACCTGAGGCTATTGCCAGGAAAATAATGACTTTACTAATTGAGTTTAATGTTCCTTTTGAGACCAAGTTACCTAACGTTTACATGAGTTGGCTAGAAAAGGATTTAACATAGAAATAGGGATTATGAGATTCACTGGGGGTGAGCAAATTGAATCGGCACTGCTAACAAGCCTTAATAGATAGATGTACTGTGTTGGCAATTTTGTTCCTTCAAGCTGTTGACTAGGATTAGAACATAATTATCTTTTTATTGGTGTTGTTGAAGGTGAATTAACTTTTTGGATATTGAATGAAAGACGTACATAATTCAGTTCAGTATAGCTCAGTATAGCACCGAAAGAAAGTGATATCATTCTAGTTACTTATACTGTTAATAATTTAAGCTAGAAAATGTATTCAATAAATTTATCATAAATATTCTGTATTAGCCAAAATAAGCACTGACTGATCATACACTTGAATCGTATCTTGGTTGAATCTAGTATATTTGAATGTATGTTTAATTATCTTTTGAAGTTTATCTTTTAAGTTATCTATTTCAAAAACACCTATCAAACTGAGGCTTCCAATAGCTAAAATTTAGATATTTATGTTTTTTGTTTTGCCCCCAAAGCTCAAAATAAATGCATCATGTGTGTAATGCAGCATTGGACCACGAAGATCCATGGTTTGATCCCAGACTTGGTCTTAGTGTCCCCAGGCTAGGAGGGGAAATTTTAACAGGCTTTTCCTGCTCCTAAATTGCTATGTCATATTAGGAAGCATGCATGTGTGGATAATGAGAGCTGTTTATATGTTCAGCCACCATGATTCAATAAGTTAAGTGAAACTGCACGGTAGTTTCAATCATTTGGTAGAGAACCAAACACTTAGCACAACCCGAAGCTCGGGTGAGGAGAGCTTTCTAGAAGGAAAATGCTTAAAGCTTATACAAATTTAATACCTAATAAGCCTTCATTGAATCCTAACAAGACCAAAAGACATAGGATCAGAATTAGGCCGCTGGGCCCATTGAGTCTGCTCCGCCATTCAATCATGGCTGATACTTTTCTCATCCCCATTCTCCTGCCTTTTCCCCATAACCCCAGATCGTCTTATTAATCAAGAACCTATCAATTCTGTCTTAAAGGTACTCAATGACCTGGCTTCCACAGCCTTTTGTAGTCACCAGCTGCCATCCTGAGAAAGAACCCTTTATCCCCACTCTCTGCCTTCTGCCAGTCAACCAATCCTCTATCCATGCCAGGATTTTACACTTAACATCATGGGCATTTAACTTATTTAATAGTCTCCTATGCGGCACCTTGTCAAAGGCCTTTTGGAAATCTATCTAACTTCCTTGTTACCTCTTCAAAGAACTCTAACAGATTTGTCAGACATGACCTCCCCTTGACAAAGCCGTGCTGACTCGGCCCTACTTTGTCATGCACTTCCAAGTACTCTGCAATCTCATCTTTAATAATGGACTCTATCCAGTTAAGAATCATATGGACTGCACTCACCGTGCCATCTAACTCCAAAAACTCAAGTGTAATACTGATGTAATATGCTAGTGATTCTAATTTGTTTCTTCAGTTTTTGGTAAAGGAATATTTTGTGTTCGTTATTGATGGAGTTTATGCAAGCCATTAGTAATTTTGTGACAGAAGACTAGTTGATATGGCTCATGTACTTTAAAATTCACTTTGCTCAGGGGTATTGGATGTTGTGTTTTTAACTAGCTATAGGAGTGACATCACATATCTTAAAAGCACCATGCTATGTAGTCTCAAATAGGAGGATTGATAGGCAAGGGGAAGAGAATTCAACCTTGTGAGACTGTAGGAAATGGAAAGCATTTAGTTCGTGAGTTTTTGTCATCTTGATGGATTGTTATGATTCCCAACTAATAAATGTGTTGAAAGATGTTCAAAGTCTGTAACTACTTGTAGTAAGGTACTTACATTGCGTAATGATTTGTTCCTGTTTCTAAAATGCACAATTTTTAATTGGTTACATATGAAAATACTTTGGCATGTTTCTTTGATGAGGTTTCTGATGAAAGAGTATTGTGATGAAAACCTCTCAAAGGTGGTTTCTTTCATTCATTGCAATGAATCAGGAATGAGTAAATAAAATGGTGTAATTATCTGAGGCAGGTGAGTTGGTAATTTGCTGGTACAGTAACCATTTGCAATACAGTGAACTCTCTGAATAAACACAGTGAAAACTCAATTATAGCTGCTAAATTCTTCATTGGATAAAGTCTTCTGCAAGATACATTTTGTAAAGCCTCTTAATATCCTTCACATCGTGTCCAACAGGCAACTTCGCAGTTCAAAGATTAAATTCAATGTTATTCAAGTTAGTACTGTGTTTAATTCTTTCATCTACGGAATTGCGTTGTCTTGCATGTAAGAGTAAGATTTGGAAGGTGATTATCTTTGAATTTCCGTTATTGATTGTGGCAGATAATAGAGATTCCATTTTGTAAATTATATCTTTAATAAAGATCAAACATGCTTCATTTCTTCGGCTTAATGTTGTAAAAATTAAAGCTAAATTTCTTTGGCTCCTGCTAACTACTTCAAACAATTGGGGTGACTTTGGCATAATGCTATTGTCACTGGACTTATAAACCGGATACCCAGGGCACTGATGTGAGGACACATTCAAATTCTGCCACTGCAAATAGTAAAAATTGAATTTAAAAATCTAGAATTACATGCCTAATGATGATCATGAAATAATTGTTGATTGTCATAAAAAACCTGATTTGATTCACTAACGTCCTTTAAGAAAGGAAAACTGCCATCCTTGCCTGTTTTGGCCACGTGTGACTCCAGACCTACAGCAATGTGGCTGACTCTTAACTAGGGATGGCCAGTAAATGCTGGCTCACCCAGCAATGCCTATGTCCCATGGACAAATAAAAAAAATACTAATAGTACCTTACCTCCACATTCTTGATAACAGCCAATCCTCCAGGCTTATTGCCTTCCCTGGCCATTTAGAAAGAGGCTTTTTGTTAACCAAATGGATTAAACTGGACTTAGTGAAACAGCCTTGCAAAGCCACATTCCCTCTTCATCGCATTCCTGTCTGCAATTTTTTTATTAACTAATAAATTGAAGTGATCAAAGAAAGAAACAAGTTTTTTATTCCTGGGTTGCTTATAGCAGTGTTGTGAAGATTAATCTTCAATTCCTAGAAGTTCTAAAAATCAGAGGGTTTCCCATCCTTGTGATTGTTTGTAGAACACTGGGGCCTTGCAGTTGCTTGGTTTTCTTTCTGCATTAACTACTGAAAATTCTTTCCTTCTCCCATGTTCTTGGTTCCTTCCTGTGTCCTTGCATTTTTTTATTTAACTTCTGTCAGGCATTTCTTTTTACTACAAAGATAAGACTCTTCCATGTCTTCCTGCATGTAGAGAGTGCTGTGTCATTAATGAGTGTATATTCCATATCATGGAACTGAGTATCATTTTCAGAGTCTGAAGCACTTGCAGGGAAGAGTTGTGAAACTGGCATCTTGTATCCTTTTGATTTGACTTATAATTGTCACATGTATTTCACATACAGTGAAAAATATTGTTTCTTGCATGCTATACAGACACAGCATACCATTCATAGAGAAGGAAAGGAGTGCAGAATGTAGTGTTACAATCATAACTAGGGTGTAGACAATGGTCAACTTAATACAAGGTAGGTCCATTCTTTTTTCAAGAGTATTCTTGTTTCCTTTATCGTGTAATTTTAGGAAAATACTTGCTTGTGTGACTAGATTGTCTTAGATTAGATGCATGTTGGGCCCCTGTTTTGTTGAAAACAGATTTCAGTTGCTTTATCCTCCACAGTTTGGACTGCTTTCAGTATTTAAGGTTGCAAATTATTCCTCCTCTTTAACTACCACTGCATATTTCAGAGAGCTTGGGAGTGCAAATGAATGTACTTCAATTTTCTTTCTCTGTTGGGCAGAATCTGTTTTTTATAAGAGCTTATTTTCTTTTATTCTGTTACAAATGTTGTCAGTCCTATATATTCAATATTGAAACTGGCAATTCCATAATTTCATAAGTGGTGAGATTTTGGCCTTTTATGGCTCCCCTGTTACTGGAAGGTAACTCTGGTTAGATCCTTTGCTTTTCTAGAAACAAATATTCTCTTAAGAGATGACTTGTCATAAATCTCTCAGCAGTGTCATTTTTTTTCCACGTCAGAAGTTATTGGGTTCCAGGGAAGGTCCTTGTTAATAGGTTCATCTGAAGCTGCTTTTACAATTGTAATCTACACTAATTACTGTGGACATTGTGAGCTGACCCCATTAAGACTGCCTGAATTAATTCTGTCTCCTTCGTCTGCTGTTAAACTTATATTTTTTTTCCTTTCTTACCTCTAGCCGTGAGTATTCCAACGCACTCCTGGTTGCTTTCCCATATTCTATTCTGCTTATGAGATTATCCAACACTGCTGCTCTTCCTTAACCCTCACCATGCCCTGTTCACTTCCCATCCTTGAGCTTGCTGACTTGCATTGATTACTAGTTATCCTTGTTTTCAGATCCTTCTGTGGCCTTGTTCCCCACTGTTTGATCTCCTTAAGCCCCATTGCCCTCTAAGATATCTGCGCTCATCTAATTCTGATCATTTGAGAATCCCCAATTTTAATTGATCCATCATTGGTGGCTGTGCATTAGTTGCCCTCAGTTCTGGAATTCCATCCTTACACCTACCACCCCTCTATTTACCTTTCCTCTTTCAAGATACTCCTTAAAACCTACCTTTTTTGTGGTTTTGGGTCATCTCACTTGAAGGTACATTAACGTCACAGGATATTAAGGGATTTTTTTTAAGTCATGTTCTCTGCAGTTGTAAGCAGACGGTTTTAGTTTTTCTTTTCTCATTGAGCAGATAGCTGGGCAACAATGTCCTTTTATTGCTACTTCAATGGGGTTCTGTTTATTTTTACTTTAGTAAAAAGTCTGACAACACCAGGTTTTAGTCCAACCGATTTATTTGATAGTAAACTCACAAGCTTTCAAGGGGACTCCCCTTCGTCAGGTGAATGGAGAGTCATGGCACATCCGCCGGCATATCCACATCATTATTTTTACTTTGGCATCTTTTATGGACCTTGCATTGTGAGGGGCAAGGTTGATTGACAAGACCAAGTCAGGTGATTTCTTTTCAGTTTTAGTTGAGAAGGGGGTGACCATCAGACTGGAAAGCAGTGTTTTTCTCTGTCCCTGGTTTTGGAAGTTCTGTTAGCTGGAAGTAAGGTTCGTGGCCTTCCTGGAGTAGAAAATCTGTTGTTGGTGGTTAGCTATCCTTGAGTCTCTCTCTCTCTCTCTCTCTCTCTCCTTGGTGTTTTGGGAAGCTGTTCTGACTCCAAGCTTATCTGTGTGTGCCTCAAGAGAAATGCAACATTCAACCAAAGAACCAAATTCCAGTATCACGTGAGCATTAGTCTTTACTGTGTTAAACCTGTGGCATAGGTTTTGTCTATAGAATTTGTCTCATTGAATGGTGTTTAGTTGTTAAGGTTTATCCAATATCATTTTTTTTTGTTTGTAATTAGTGAAAGGTATTGCTAATTTTCTTTCTATACATGTTAACTGTTTCCTTAAATAAACTTTATCAAAGCTTATTTGAGTATACAGTGGGTCAGCTGAATCATACCTGAGGTGAAATATCTCATGCTCACCCTAGCCAAATTCCAAATGCAGAAACTAGACACGAGTTTCTGACCTGAATTAGAATAATCCTCGTATGTTGTAGAGTGTCATACTTGTTTTATAATGGTCCTGTTTAGTGCCTTGGGATGCTTTATTAAATTAAAAGACTTAAATAAATATTAGTCATGAAATAAATCAAAAATTGTAAGCGTGGACATTAAGTTTGCTGTTCCTGTGTGTAGTGTACCTTAACCTTTGATTTTATTTTATTTGGGCTTTTCCTTGCATATTGTAGCTGTTGCTATGCAATTCAAATGTCTCAAACAGATTGAAAAGAAGTTTCTGTTTTTATGATGTTCTGTGGAAAAACTTTGAATGTGTAATAGTGAATTAAAATGGATCAGCACTGTAACTACTGTGCTGCATTAAATAAGCATTGGTATTTTGCTTGAATACATAATATTTTGAACAAATCAATTCCTCAGTGCATATGACTGGAGCTGTTATGCATAAATTGCATATGTACTTATTTTTCATTGTTTGCTTTCCGGTTATGTCAAATTTTTGGGCACCTCGATAGCTACAATTTAACACAGTCCTAAACTTGAGCCCAAATTCAAAATCCTGTTCCTTCGGTACGTTTGTTCTCTGGGTTGAGTGTCATTTCTGTTGGATGGAGTGGAGTACTTTGCAGAATGCTCAAGTTTGCAAATTGCATTGTGCACAGTCGGAAATGTTTGTGGCTTGCTGTCCAGATCAAAGAGAATACTGTGGGGGTTGGCGGGGGGTATAGAAAATTAAGTAACAGAAAGCAGCACATTTATATCATCCTTACTCAGATTGTTAGGTGTACATTAATGTAGAAACTTTGTATTGTGCTTTTATTTCATTATAAATCTGAGTATGTTGTCACTATTGCACTGTATAATGGAACCTACTTCATACTCCACAGATGATACAAAATTGGGTGTACTTATTAGATGCAAATTCCATTTTATAAATTTCTACACAAAGTACAGAGTAATCCTCTTTTTACATTTTTATGTTTAAATCAACTGGATGATAATTTAATCATTGGCAATGAGTCATAGGCAATAGTAGAATAAATTGTCGTCTTTTGTAGGTTGGTTCTCATCGGGATGAATCTGTCAGTCTCCATAGCAACCATACGATCCTCCCCAATACAGTACCCCCTTCAAGTGCAGAATTAAATCATCAGGCACAGGATAACTACAGAGGTATCTCTTTATAGCAACCTAATTCAAAATGACATTATTTTACTGAATATGAACTCTAAACCTCCCCAAGTAAATTATATAGCTTGCTACTCAAAATAGTGATTGACCTCAGGGTGCTTATGTTTTTGGACAGGACTATCAAGTTTACAGAGTCAGAGTTCTGCCTTGGGCCCAGCAGAAGTCAAAACAGAAGAGAAAGATGAGAACACAAATGACTCTTTTTCGTCTGAAGACAAGAGATCAGATGATGAAGGATCTAAAAAAGACATCAAGATGCAGTCCAGAGGAAGGTCATGGTGAGTCTATATTGAAATGTTTAATTACCCTTTATCCACAAAAGCTTTTGATCCTGGTTTCAAACCCCGCTTGCAGGTGCAGCAGGTGGTCAGGAAGGCGAATGGGATGCTGGCCTTCATAGCGAGGGGGATTGAATATAAAAGTAGGGAGGTCTTGCTGCAGCTGTATAGGGCATTGGTGAGGCCGCAGCTGGAGTACTGTGTGCAGTTTTGGGCGCCGCACCTGCGCAAGGATATTTTGGCCCTGGAGGGAGTGCAGAGGAGGTTTACTAGGCTGATACCGGAGTTGAGGGGATTGAGCTATGAGGAGAGGCTGAATAAACTAGGCTTGTACTCGTTAGAGTTTAGAAGAATGAGGGGAGATCTCATTGAGACGTGTAAGATGATGAATGGGATGGATAGGATAGAGGTGGAGAGACTCTTCCCGCTCAAAAAAGACAGTAGGACTAGGGGGCACAGCCTCAAGATAAAGGGGGGGCGGTTTAGAACGGAGTTGAGGAGGAACTTCTTCACTCAAAGGGTGGTGAATCTCTGGAATTCTCTGCCCGTTGAAGTGGTGAAGGCTGCCTCGCTAAATATTTTTAAGAAGCGGGTTGATGGGTTCTTGATAAGAGAGGGGATTAAGGGTTATGGGGAGAGGGCGGGAAAGTGGAACTGAGCCACGACAGATCAGCCATGATCTTATTGAATGGCGGGGCAGGCTCGAAGGGCTAGAAGGCCTACTCCTGCTCCTATTTCTTATGTTCTTATAATATCTCAGGTAATTTGTATTGACTGCAATTTAGCACTGTATGTTAATATTTCTGCACAGTAATCATGAAGATGAGGACCTAAACCCCGAACAAAAAGCAGAAAGAGAGCGTGAAAGGAGAATGGCAAATAATGCCAGAGAGCGTCTTCGTGTAAGAGATATCAATGAAGCATTTAAAGAGCTTGGGCGAATGTGTCAACTTCACTTGAAGAGTGAAAAACCCCAAACCAAACTACTTATTCTTCATCAGGCAGTTACCGTCATCCTTAACTTGGAACAACAAGTCCGAGGTCAGTAGGCTTGAGGTTGGCTTTATGACTCAGTATTTTAGTAGCTGTTTTCCAGCATTAGTAACAGGTATTTACATTTAAAGTGGTATTGCCAGCTTTCCCTGGCAGCTCAGTCACCTCAATCCATACAGTTAAGGAAAGCCTCATGTTTAGTCCCCGGTGTGCTTTATTGGTAAGAGCAGGACAGTTAACTCCAGTGCCCAGGTTCCTGCTCCTGAATTTATTAACGCCTGTGCAAAGTTTGTAGATTGGAATCTTGGGTAATCGGCAACTTCTCCCACGAACAAAAGGCTTTCACATAAAGAAGACTTTGAGAAAGGGACCGGGCAGAAAATAATGCCTGCCGAGTCATATCCCACATGTTCCAAAGGGAAGGAAACAGCAGTGCTCAAAAAGTAGGAGGGGAGAACTTAATCACTTCACAATTTGAAGTTCATAGACCTTCTCCCAACTACCCCAGCTCCATATCCTCTGCCCCTGTCCTGGTAATTACCAATACTGTATTTGCTACAATGAACGAACTAAGCGAGAATTGCAGTCCATTTTCCTAGATCCAATATCCATTTGTGATACCAGATGACATAAACCCACTCGGTGCTACGTTCGCCAAGATGTCATGAGCTAACTTGGAGCTCAATACGTCCTTGGTAACAATAAAAATCTTATTTCTGAATCCTCTTTACAAATGAAGCTGCTCTTGTCCTGCACCTGGTGTGTATGTCTGCAGAATGTTTCCACTGCCATCCATTTTCCCATCTAGGCATAGTGGATACCCTGCATAGTGATTTTCCTTTTAATTTTGCATTTTTTCATTAACGCTATTCACATAACTGTGTTAGCCAAGGCTCAGCCAGGAACGCTCTTGTCTCTGCATCAAATGATTATGGGTTTCAAGTACGATGGTTGTGGGGTTGAGTCCTACTCCAGTCACATGAACGGACAATCCAGGCTGACATTCCAAGCAGAAACTGAGGAAGTACTGCACTGTTGGAGGTACTGTTTATTCAGCATTGATCCTCTGGTACTATCTTGAAAAAAACCAGGAACAAGGATTATCCCCAATATCCTAGTCCATATTGACCCCTCGAGCAATACAGTAAAGCCAATTATCTGGCTGTTATCACATTGCTATTTTGGAAGCTTGATGTGTTCAAATTGGCTGCCACCTTTTCTGTATTACAACAGCAACTCCACTTCAAAATGAACAATGGCCGTAAAACCCTTTACCTAAGATCATAATAGGTGCTCTCTGTATGCAAGTCATTCATTTTAACAGAGTTTAGAGTTTTAGACAAGCTGACAGTAGTGCAAAAACGAAGTTGAGGTGGTGGTAACAGCCACATGCTCAAAGTAGTTTGTGAAACCAGCAAATAACAAGGAAGGCCAATTTGAAAATCATTTTGCATTAGCAGGAAGGGGCAAAATCAGCCATGGTTCCTTCCCAAATGCTCAGCCAATTTTACTTGCAAAATCATGTGTGTGTGTGTATGACAGAATTGATATTTAGCTGTAGGACCACATTCACTTGTGATTGGGGTGATGATGCTTTCTAACAGACCCACATAGAAGTAAACAGTGGAGATGCCCAGGTGGTTCTTGCTGCCAATGCAATTGTGACCACAACAAGGGGGAATAGGGTAGAACATTGGGAAAGAGCAGAGGATTCTGTTGAATTTAATATTTGTAACGTGGCATTAGACATGTGTTTGCAATCAGCCATTGTTTAGGGAGTGTGGGTGCACATCTGGTTATAGTTGTGGCTGATTGTGCTCAGATCTAACTTAGTTCAGTCCTTCAATCTGCACAGAAATATATGAAATCTCACTCGAGCACTGATAGGCATGTTTGATGTGGAAGTCCGAGTGCTTAATTTGTGTCCTGCGGTCATTAATGACTGGAAAGTCAGGCGCACTAGAAAATCAGGCATGCTGTAGTCCATGGCTGATTCTCCAATTCATTGCCTCATTGAACAACCCAATTGGGAACAATGCATGGCAAAATCTATTTGTGTACTTTTTCCTCAGTAGTTGGTTTCCTTAATGGTTTTTATTGCATTGGGAAAAACTTGATCTCCGTTTTGATATCAGCAGATAGTAGATGGAAAATGATGCTATCATGTGTAAGCAAGGACCATATTGGCATGAATAATTCTAGCAGGAATAATTTACCCAAAATATGGTGCATTACAATGATACAGTTTCGAGTTGACACTGACTTCTGAAATACAGTATTAAGTAATATCAATGATACTGCCATGATCAACTGGTCTCAAAGTAAACAGTAATCTGTATAATTTTAATTGTTAAATTTTACATTGTTACAAAAGAATTGGAATTTAATCCTAAAGTGCAGCGATTCATAAATTCAGCAAGCTGAATAAGATACATGTTCCTATTTCCGATGGGGTGTCTTTAGCAGATTTTTGTTTATATCTTGTATGCTTAAATCATAGTGAAATCCATGGAGCTGGATCTTTTTAAACCATGCACTCTGATTTCCTAAAATATCTAACCAAAATATCTACCAATTGATTTTTAAAACACGCACACTTGCCAACAGCTCCCATGGGAAATTGTATGGGTCATCCCAGTATGCACCCTTTGAGCTGATATTAATGCTCCTTTCCAATTATTTGATGAGACTAGGCTTGCGATCATGTTAATGTGACACTTCTCTCTTTGTTACCCAGTGTTTTCCAATAACCTGCAAATGTGACATATAGTTCAATTTCGAATTCAACAATTGTGTGGATTGCTAATAAGGATCATTTTCTCATCTGGACTCTAACTTCCTGTTGACATTGGGACAATATTTACTTGTAATCATTGGATTCTTTTATATAAAACGCTGTGAAATAAGAAACGAGTGCCTTTTATTTAACCCGTGTCTCCCTCTTATGGGATCCTGCTGCTGCCTCATTTTGAAGACTTAAAGGCTTAGTTTTGTAGCATCTTTCGCAATCTCAGGATGTCCCAACGTGCTTTAAAAAAGCCAAAGCAATATCTTTGATGTGCAGTTACTGATGTTATACAAGAAATCTGTGCAGCCAAGTCCCAACAAATACAGTGCTATAATAATCAGATAATATAATTTTGTTTTAGTGATAGTTGAGGGATAAGTATTGAGCAGGATAACTCTACTTTTTTTTTTCAAGACAGTGCTTTGGGATCTTTTGTGTCTATTTGATTGTGCAGACAGAGCCTTGATTTATTTCCTGATTCGAAAGGTGGCACCACTGACAGTGCAGCACCTCCCTCAGTGTTGCACTAACTTATCAGCCTAGATTTTTGTGCTCACATCTTGGAGTAGAACTTGAACCCACAGCATTCTGACTTGGGTGAGAATGTTACCACCGAGCCATCGATGATGATGCTGGATCACCAGAACCTTCTCTGGTCCTGCAGTACATCGCTCCCTGATCAGCTGAAGACTGGAATTATGGCCTTGCACTTAAAAAGTTAGTTGATCATTGCAATTGATTTTTTTAAAAAATCGTGTTCTTGTCTGTTCAATACTTGGCTTTCAAAGTGATACAACTGTGCACCGTTGTGGACTTATCCATTGCTATGGCCTGTTGAGTACTGGTGGAGATAATACGTGATTTGAGGTGTTTTTTCAAGGTGTTTTCAGCTGTGGCTCAGTTCACAGTAAAATACATTTCAGAAGTATCTGAGCAACATGGCCGACAAAATAGCCCTCATTGGATGAGTTTGAAACTCGCTACTAATCTCAACCAGTGATTATATTCTAAAGAAAATATGCGTTTTCAAGAAAATAATGCATTTGGTGTTCACGTCATGTTAGTAACCTATACATCCTTCCATCATTGTCTCGCAACCTAACTATGAATGATTATGCATATATTATTTTTACCTTCGTTTAGTCTAAATGTTTTTTAAATGTGTAGAGAGGAACTTGAATCCAAAAGCAGCCTGCCTTAAAAGGAGAGAAGAGGAAAAGGCTTCTGCCGCATCGGCAGAGGCACCACCAGCACACCCTGCGATTCACTCTGGACTCAGCGACACTACCAACCCTATGGGTCATATGTAAACTGCCAGGTGCTCCTTTCAATTTATTAATCTTGATATTTTATAAGTTCTGCAACTTTTTTTGCCCACTACCATTCAAAAAGCTTGATGCAAATAGATTAAACACTGCTGACATTTGGAATAATGTATAAAAGATTAATTGGTGTATATTCGACTTTAGCATCCCAGCTTTAGATATTTGCAAACAATTGTTGAATCACATTATGTTGTGATTTATATTCTGGAGAAATTGTACAGTGGGTAGATGTAAGGTGTCTTATAGTTGAACTTTTATATACATTTGTCATGCCAATAATGGATGTTAGTGTGTTATTACATGTGTGTGCAATCCAAACTACAAAATAGCTCGTCAAAAAGTTTGTACGTATTTTCTGCTCTCTTCCCTTCATCCCTTCACACATTGCTAATTTTGAAAAATTAAAATGACCTTAAAGGAAGAGCACATATTTAAATAGCACCTTTCAAATCCTCAGAAGTCTCTAAACTGTTTACAGGCATTGGAAGTACTTAGTCTTTGAAATATAGTCACTGTTCTTATTCATTCTTGGGATGTGTGTCATTGACAAGGCCAACATTTGCTACCTTCCCTGTTTGCCCTTGAGGCAATGGTGAGCTGCTTTCTTTTACTGCTGAATAAGAAGTCTCACAACACCAAGTTAAAATCCACAGGTTTATTTGGTAGCACAAGCTTTTGGAGTCTCGCTCCTTTTACTGCCACAATTCATCTGGTGAAGGTAGAACGCTACTTTTGTGATGTCACAGATTGATTGTGTGAGGAGCTGATCGCTAATTAATAGTTGATGGTAACACCAAAAATTTTTGATTTCAGTTGGAGAGAGCTAGGGGGAATTTTGCATCTTAGACAATGAAGAATACAAAAGGTATTCTTTGAGAAAATGTAAGAAAGTTGAGTTGACAGCAGACTATTTTTGCAGGATCTCTGCCTGACCTGCACATATCCAGCATGTTCTACTTTTATTTCATGTTTCCAGAGTCCATTGTATTTTGCCTTGCACTAAATATTTCTCTCTTTCTTGTAGGTTAGAAGTCTGGATCATTTTTGTAAAATAACAAATGAGTCATCTTTCCATACAAGGACCCAGCCAACTAACTTTATTTCATGAAGCCACAGTTGGAAAATGTAACGCACTTGAAGCAGAACCCAGAAGCAATCTCTTGATCAATATGACATCACATTCAGCCCTCTGAAAATCTATTTGTCCCGAATCTGAATTTTGGCCCATGACAGTACATATCAGTCTGTTGCAAGCTGTGTTGCTTCCACACAATCAGAGACTGTTGCAATTATTCCACTCTTTGTGGAAATTGCCTTGTGCCTAAACTTGTTGGTTGATGAAACGCATTTAAGACAAAAAAAATTATTTATTGCTACTGAACTATAAGGTCTACTTTGAAAGGGAAATGTTAAAATCTCAGTTGTTTCATTCTCAGCTGGGCTGATGCTAGTATCTGTTAAAGCGTTCACATGCAGAGAACAAAGCAGTATTGTCCTCTAACCCCTAGCATTCCCAGAACCTATTAGTGTCTTAAAAAGGGGAGGGAAGAGTCTTCATTGTCCTCTTCATTCCTTTGGCCACACAAATAGCATTTTCCATGTATCAGAATATTCCTCGTTAGAGTGTTTATTTTTTTGTTCTCTGTTTGTGTGAATAGTTGTGGTCACATTTTTTTTCCTACAAAACATTCAATGCCTTTGTCATGAGCAATTTGCTACAATAGCAAAATGTGCTTTTATTGGAAAAGGGCAGGTCTGACCATAGCATCATTTAGCTTGAAATAAGGTTAACTTTCTTCAAACTTTCAAGTAAATGCCCATTCTTATTTGTTTTATTTGTAATTATGCAAACTTTTAAGCTTCTAGGCTTCATAGTAAAACTTGTAACGTGAACTGTAAATTAGAAAATTTCTAATTTTAGAATTGCTTTGTTTTTCAAGCAGTTAATACTACATTTAGTATATGTGAAAGTGTTTGCTGTAATTAAGCACAGATGCAAATCAAAGGTTTTAGGCTCTACAAAAGCATTCAGAGCTGATAAAATCCTTGGTTCACCAGGGCCAGTAGTGTTGACAATGAACAAAATAGTACTGTCAGCTTAATTAAAATTCTGGAGGGAAAAAGGAGCAGCGGTCACCAGCTTTCTGAGACCATACTTTCTTTTTGATATCTCCTTATCTGCGTGGCTAATCAGTGGAGAGGGATCCGGTGACTGATGCAGCCGGTAATGAAACTGCCCTGAGCTTTGAAGCCATTGTGGCATTAACTCATGTTATTCACTTACTCGTGTAAGTGTTTTAAATCATTTACTTTTTTTTATTTCTGTCCTGGCTGGTTTCCATTTATATGGATTCAAGTTCCTTAGCTTCCATGTAAACTGTCTTCCATTTAAGAGAAAATATCTGACAAGGTGGCTTACTGTTATCTGAATGTTGTCTACAATTGTTGACAATTGACTCAACAGAATGAACAAATAGTGCATTCCCTTGTTCGAAGCACTAAGGCAACTGAAGAGCAAAATTTGTGTAAGTTGCCATGACGGGCTGATAGGAATGCTGAACAGTTGTTTTGGAAGGGTTCTCAGAGAGTGAATTTTTTTTGACAATTGTGTATGATTTTGTTATTTTAATTGGTTCATGGCGAATAATTCAACAACAGTTAACGCATAATTTACTGTATCTGTGGCCTTGTTCTTCAGTTCGTTGTTTATGAGCTAACAGTTGCTTAAAACGTGCTAAAGCGATCACGTGCCACTGGCCTTTTCTTCTGAGCTTAATTCTAAGCTTTCTTTCCCTTTGGCTATAATAGACTGCATTATGCCCAGAAGCTTTGCTTCAAAAAGAAAAAAAAAGAAAACATTTGGCTTATTTTTCACTGTAGCTAGTCTTTTATACAATAATCTTGTAAGAAAATTTCTTGAATTCTAAATATTACTCTTTCTAGATTTTTGAAATCAAAAGTTTTCAGTAAAAAAGTTTCTTACTTTATTTTACTATATTAGGTAGCAGAAGTGTAGGTTATTTACCATAACCTGTCCATTAATATCAGAAAATAAAATAGCATCCTAAGAACATTGTAGGTTCTAGCTAAACTGTGTAGTACCTATGAAGTATCGTACAAGCTAAATGTCTGAGATAAGTTGCTTCACATCTTGTTCTCCAGTTTCCATTGTTGGTTGATGCAGATTTGTACCCGTGTCAAATTTAAGGTATTGTTGATGAACCTTTCCACGCAACAGCAAGAAATAAAAGATTTCTGTCAGTGATAACAGAAAACATAATATGTATATATAACATTTATGTAGCAATAAATGTGCCATCTTTTTTAACAAGACCAATGAATGTTTAACATTTTATTTGTCAATTAATCTGTGGGGGAAATGTGTTCTGTCTCGGGTATTACCTGTCATTACTATTATGACAGGCCTGCAATACTGCTGGGATGATTTTCATAGAACATAGAAAAACTACAGCACAAACAGGCTTTTCGGCCCACAAGTTGCGCTGATGATATTCATACCTACTAGGATTACCTATAACACTCAATTCTATTAAGTCCCATGTACTCATCCAGAAGTCTCTCGAAAGACCCTATCGAATTTGCCTCCACCACCACCGACGGCAGCCGATTCCATTCACCCACCACCCTCTGAGTGAAAAACCTACCCCTGATATCTCCTCTGTACCTACTCCCCAGCACCTTAATCCTGTGTCCTGTCGTAGCAACCATTCTAGCCCTTGGAAAAAGCCTCTGAGAATCCACCCGATCTATATCTCTCAACATCTTATACACTTCTATCAGGTCACCTCTCATCCTTTGTCTCTCTAAGGAAAAAAGACCGAGCTCCCTCAACCTATCCACCCAATCCAGGCAACATCCTTATAAATCTCCTCTGCACCCTTTCATAGCTTCCACATCCTTCCTGTAATGAGGCAACCAGAACTGAGCACAGTATTCCAAGAGAGGTCTGACAAGGGTCTTATAAAGCTGCAACATTATCTCTCGACTCCTAAACTCAATCCCTTGATTGATGAAGGCCAGTACACTATATGCCTTCTTAACCACATCCTCCACCTGCGAGGCCGATTTAAGAGTCCTATGGACCCGGACCCCAAGGTCCTTCTGATCCTCTACACTGCTAAGAGTCTTACCCTTGATATTATACTCCTTCATCCCATTTGACCTGCCAAAATGGACCGCTACACATTTATCCGAGTTGAAGTCCATCTGCCACTCCTCCGCCCAGCCTTGCATCCTACCTATGTCACGCTGCAACTTCTGACATCCCTCCAAACTATCCACAACACCACCAACCTTCATGTCATCAGCAAACTTACCAACCCATCCCTCTATTCCTCATCCAGGTCATTTATGAAAATTATAAACAGCAAGAGTCCCAGAACAAATCCCTGGGGCACTCCACTGGTGACCAACCTCCATGCAGAAAAAGACCCATCTACAATCACACTCTACCTTCTGCGGGCAAGCCAGTTCTGGATCCACAAAGCAACAGTCCCTTGGATCCCGTGCCCTCTCACTTTCTCAAGAAGTCTTGCATGGGGGATCTTATCAACTGCCTTGCCGAAGTCCATATAAATCAAATCTACCGCTCTTCCTTTGTCAATGTATTTAGTCACATTTTCAAAGAACTCAACCAGGCTCGTAAGGCACGATCTGCCTTTGACAAAGCCATGCTGACTACTATTGAGCATACTAAACTTCTCTAGATGTTCATAAATCCTGTCCCTCAGAATCTTCTCCATCAACTTACCAACCACTGAAGTTAGACTCACCGGTCAGTAATTTCCTGGGCTATCCCTATTCCTTTTTTTGATTATAGGAACCACATTTGCAATCCTCCGGAACCTCTCCTGTCTCCATCAACGACGCAAAGATCATCGCCAGAGGTTCTGCAATCTCTTCCCTGGCCTCCCACAGTAACCTGGGATACATCCCATCCAGTCCTGCCAATTTATCTATCTTGATGCTATTCAAAACTTCCAACACATCCTCTTAATGTCCACATACTCAATCTTTTCAGTCCACCAGCGCAAGCCTGCAGTACAACCACCCAGATCTTTTTCAACTGGGAATACTGAGGTAAAGTATTCATTAAGCACCTGTGCTATTTCTACTGGTTCTGTACAAACTTTCCCACCTTCACATTTTATAGTTCCTATTTCTTCGCATCTCATCCATTTACTCTTCACATATTTTAGAACGTCTTAGGGTTCTCCTTAATCTTTCCTGCCAAGGCCCTCTCATGACCCCTTCTGGCTTTCCTAATTTCCTTCTTAAGTTCCTTCCTATAAGCCGTATACTCCTCTAGATCCCTAACATCTCCTACCTCTCTGAACCTTCTGTACACTTTTCTTTTTGACTAGGTTCATTACAACTTGTGTTCACAACTTTTGTAAACTGCCAAAACCTCCCTGTCTCATCGGAACGTTGTCGTGCAGAACTCTAGACAAACATTCCTTGAAAATCTGCCACCTCACTTAGGTACTTTTTCCTGAGAACACCACCTTCCAATTTACTTGTCTAATTTCCTTCCTGGTGGCTTCATATTTCCCCTTACTCCAGATAAACACTTTCCTAACTTGCCTGATAGTATCTCTTTCCAAGATGATGAATGGGATGGATAGGATAGAGGTGGAGAGACTCTTCCCGTTCAGAAAGGATAGTAGGACTAGGGGGCACAGCCTCAAGATAAAGGGGGGGCGGTTTAGAACGGAGTTGAGGAGGAACTTCTTCACTCAAAGGGTGGTGAATCTCTGGAATTCTCTGCCCATTGAAGTGGTGGAGGCTACCTCACTTAAATATTTTTAAGACGTGGGTTGATGGGTTTTTGATAGGCAAGGGGATTAAGGGTTATGGGGAGAGGGTGGGAATGTGGAACTGAGCCATGACAGATCAGCCATGATCTTATTGAATGGTGGGGCAGGCTCGAAGGGCTAGATGGCCTACTCCTGCTCCTATTTCTTATTATGTTCTTATAAAGGAGATAGAGTTATGATCACTATCCCCAAGATGTTCTCCCACTGAGAGATCTAACACCTGCTCAGGTTCATTAGCCAGTACCAGATCGAGTACAGCTTCTCCTCTTGTAGGCTTATCCACATACTGTCAGGAAACCCTCCTGAACACACTTAACAAACTCGTCCCCATTCAAACCCCTTACCCTAGGGATATTCCAGTCAATGTTTTGGAAATTAAAGTGTCCCATCACAACAACTCTGTTATTACTACATCTCTCCAGGATCTGTTTCACAATCTGCTCCTCAACATCCCTGTTACTATTGGGCAGCCTATAGAAAACACCCAGCAAAGTTATCGACCCTTTCCTGTTCCGAATTTCCACCCACAGAGACTCTGTAGACAATCCCTCCACAACGTCCACCTTCTCTACAGCTGTAACACTATCCCTGATCAATAGTGCCACTTCCACCCCCACCCCCCCCCCCCCCCCCCACTTTTTTTTAACCTCCCTCCCTGTCCTTTCTGAATCCCGGCACCTGAAGTATCCAGTCCTGTCCCTGAGACATCCAAGTCTCTGTAATGGCCACCACATCACATTTCCAAGCAGCAAACCACGCTCTAAGCTCATCCACTTTATTCACTACACTCCTGGTGTTAAAGTAGACACATCTCAAACCTTCAGTCTGAGCACTCCCCTCCTCCATCACCCATCTATCCTCCCTCTTACACTGTCTACAATCCTTCTCTATTTGCAAGCTAACCTCATCGCTCCCAGTCACCACATCTCGATTCCTTCCCCCAAACCTTTCCAGTTGAAAGTCTCCATGAGTACCGATTTTTTTTGAAAAAAAAGACCTTGTTTTAAAAGCATAGCTGTGCTGAGTGGTCATTTCATTTTAGGTCTCCCAGCAAATAATTGTTTATGACACAAAGTACACTGAAATCTCCATGCGTCAAACTCAGGTGACACAAAGTTCCATTTGTGTTGAAGTTATCAACCATTCCCACTTGTAGAGTAGACAATGTTTGCATAACGATTGATCTTGGTTAGCTGAAATTCTGTTTTGGCCATTGAGAGAAATAATGCCAAAATCAGGAGACCATACTGACCAGAGTGGAGTAGTTGGATTGAATTGCACTCAACTTTCTCAGTGAGGTGATTTGCATGCGTATGTCATGAAAACAATGCGAAAGTTAAAAATGTTGTCCAATTGAGAGAAGGTAATGTTGAGTGACAAATCGTGGCATGGAAGTGAAAAGCGGACATCGCCATCAGGTTTGTCCATCACCTGAAAGCTGACTGGCATTCTCTCCAGCAAGGACAACGATGAGCAGTTTATAATGTGAGGATTTGGTGTTTGTGAAATTGTAAAAGGCTAGAATGGAAAGCAGTGCATGGTCCCTTTAAAAGGTGGTGCTTTAAACAAAAGATGCAGGTGCAAGGAGAGATCAAATTGAAATACTTGTGTTGAGGGGCCAGACAGTAGTGTCCTTCATAATCTTATAAATTTCTATCAGGTTGCCCCTCAACCTCTGTCTTTCCAGGGAGAACAACGGTAGTCTACTCAATCTCACCTCATAGTTAATACCTTCCATACCAGGCAACACCCTGGTAAACCTTTTCTGCACTCTCTCCAAAGCCTCCACGTCCTGGTCATGTGGCGACGTTGTATATAACTACAACATCATATGCCAACTTTATGCCCCTCCCAATAAAGGCAAGCATGCCACATGCCACCTTTTCCATCTGTGTGCCACCTTTAAGGATCTGTTGACTTGCACACCCAGATCCCTCTGTGTGGCTGTACTCCTGATTGTTCTGCCATTTATTGTATATCTCCCCCCTGTATTACATCTACCAAAATACATCACTTCGCATTTGTCTGGATTAAATTCCATCTGCCATTTCTCCGCCCAATTTTCCAGCCTATCTATATCCTGCTGTAATCTCTGACAATCACTATTTTTGATTTAACCACAAAAGGTTGCTGAAGAGCAGATCATACCACCTCTCTCTCTGTCTCTCTCTCTCTCACATATACACGCTTCTAACAGATTATGATACGAGATACTCCTCTTTGTGTGGTTAGGTGTTAATTCTCAGAAGGGATCAACCTCCATTTCATAACGCTATGGGGCGGGACGGTGGCACAGTGGTTAACACTGCTGCCTCGTGGCGCCAAGGACCCAGGTTAAATTCCCAGCTTGGGTCGCTGTTTGTGTGGAGTCTGCATGGGTTTCCTCTGGAAGCTTCAGTTTCCTCCCACAATCTGAAAGATGATGGTTAGGTGCATTGGCCATGCTAAATTCTCCCTCAGTGTACCCGAACAGGTGCCAAAGTGCAGTGACTAGGGGATTTTCACAATAACTTAATTGCAGTGTTAAAATAAGCCTACTTGTGACAGAAATAAAGTTTGAACTGTGCTGACGTCAAAGAAGCTCTGCTAACATGGTTAAAAGCAGCCCAAGAAGAGAGTGTAACAGTTTCCGGCCCAACCCTGCACGAAATAAGAATTGTCATGATGAAGAAGCTGGGACATCATGTTTACTTGCAGTGACAGCAGGCTGGACTAATTCAAGACAAGGCACAACATCATCTTCTGCTTGGTAGGTGGTGAGGGCACTGCTGTTATAACAATAATGACAGCTTGGCTCCAAAACGATCTTGTCCATGTCTTGAATGAGTTTTGCACAAAGAAAAGCTATGATGTGGAGAAAACTGGTTTATCATCTTTTGCTCATTGATGTGGTGAATCTCTGGAATTCTCTGCCCGTTGAAGTGGTGGAGGCTGCCTCGCTAAATATTTTTAAGACGCGGGTTGATGGGTTTTTGATAAGCGAGGGGATTAAGGGTTATGGGGAGAGGGCGGGAATGTGGAACTGAGCCACGACAGATCAGTCATGATCTTATTGAATGGCGGGGCAGGCTCGAAGGGCTAGATGGCCTACTCCTGCTCCTATTTCTTATGTTCTTATGTTCTTATGTTTAAGGGAGACGTGTAAAAGTGGAAAATGTCACTACTGTGGTCTGTGCCAATCTGGTGCACTGAAAAGCTGCCATTTCTCATGATGGGGATTCCAAGAAGCCCTGGCACTTCTGCAAGTCAAGACACTGCACACAGTATGAAGCAAATAAAACCAGAAATGACCTCCAGTATTTTTGACGCATGAGTTGGGAAAGAGAATGAGATTTCTCAACAAAAGATCATCGGCAACTGCCCCAAAAACCCAAACGTGGCTGGCCTGAAAAAATGTCAAGCTGTTTTTGTCTCCCAGTATCAGGCTCATGTTCCAGCCAATGCATTCAAGGGTCATTAGGAATTTGAAAACCCCACTACCAATAGCAGCTGTTCTGAGTTTATCAAAGCCATCAGTAAGAAGGACTAAATCCCACTGTACTCAAGGCTATGTTGATGTTGAAAAAGATGTGGCAATTGGTGAAGGAAACCACAATTGCAAACTGTTCTAACCATGCTGGGTTCAAACAGGTTACGGCAGCACAAGACAACGTGAACAGGATAGAACAAGGTGATGCCAATTAGGCACTTTACACTTGCCTGCAAAAGCAAGATTCAAGCAGAGGCAGCCATGAAAACTTAGAGGTGGACAGTGCCATATAATGCACAACTAAACTGTTGGATGATCCCTTTGTAGATACAATATACTCTTCAGCTGAGAAGGCCGATGACCTTGAAGATTTCAATAAACGCCTGTGGGTGGCCCTCCTGTTTCCCTGGCCGATGCCATGGAAGCTGTAGCGATGGCTCTGATATTTTGCACTGCAGCACAAAAATTTGTTTGACTGCATAGGCAACATGGCCTATTCCTGCTCCTAATTTGTATTACAGGCTGGATCATGCATGTTCAGAAACAGCACGCTAAGCAGATATAGATTGCGGAGTTTATTCAGTGCTAAATTCTGGCCCCAGTGCAAGCTACGTATGTGCAAATGGAATAAAGGTGTTTTGAATCTTTTATTACGTTTTACTACGTGGTCTTTATGCGGCATTTGAATCTGAAAAACAAAGTAATGCAGTAAGTTATAGAAGTGTTTGTAGGCATATCAGGTTAATAGAGACACATTCATGCTACAGACTGGACTCCGTGGCTATCAGAAGCTCTGCTTAACCCAGATTTGAAGGTGGCTGCCCTGAGAGTTTACTGTAAGTTTAAATTCTGAAACAAGTTGACCTTTTTGTTGTATGGTCCAATGTATAAAAAATATCACACAGACAAAATTATCCAACATATTGAATACATTTCTGGAAAATAGTATGAATTAACAACCAAACTAAAGGATGAATGTAATGTACAGAGGGACCTCGGGGTCCTTGTGCATGAGTCGCAAAAACCCAGCTTGCAGGTGCAGCAGGTGGTCAGGAAGGCGAATGGGATGCTGGCCTTCATAGCGAGGGGGATTGAATATAAAAGTAGGGAGGTCTTGCTGCAGCTGTATAGGGCATTGGTGAGGCCGCAGCTGGAGTACTGTGTGCAGTTTTGGGCGCCGCACCTGCGCAAGGATATTTTGGCCCTGGAGGGAGTGCAGAGGAGGTTTACTAGGCTGATACCGGAGTTGAGGGGATTGAGCTATGAGGAGAGGCTGAATAAACTAGGCTTGTACTCGTTAGAGTTTAGAAGAATGAGGGGAGATCTCATTGAGACATATAAGATGATGAATGGGATGGATAGGATAGAGGTGGAGAGACTCTTCCCGCTCAAAAAAGACAGTAGGACTAGGGGGCACAGCCTCAAGATAAAGGGGAGGCGGTTTAGAACGGAGTTGAGGAGGAACTTCTTCACTCAAAGGGTGGTGAATCTCTGGAATTCTCTGCCCGTTGAAGTGGTGGAGGCTGCCTCGCTAAATATTTTTAAGAAGCGGGTTGATGGGTTTTTGATAAGAGAAGGGATTAAGGGTTATGGGGAGAGGGCGGGAAAGTGGAACTGAGCCACGACAGATCAGCCATGATCTTATTGAATGGCGGGGCAGGCTCGAAGGGCTAGATGGCCTACTCCTGCTCCTATTTCTTATGTTCTTATGTTCTTACAATCCAAATGGAAGAAAAAAATAATATAAGGGAGGCAGGCATTCTATTCAACGAGCTCATTCATTACAAATTAAAAATTTGTCTTCCCTGCCTCTCCCAATCATGTCATCATTTTGTATAATGAGTCTCAAAATATTTACCTCAATCATTGAATGTCAAAGTCCATTCCAACCCTTAACCACCCTGTATATACAAGTACTTCATATCATCTGTCTGAAGTTTTCCTTCTCGTTTTAACTGGAACAGCCTTGTTTTATTATCCTAGCATATTCAGAGATAATGTCCTGGATTAGCCTGATTTAATTCATTGTGGTATTTTGTATATTCCATAATGTCCCTTGGTTACCTAGTTTCAAGGGCCCTGTTTTTCTTAAAGATAGTGTTGTAATTTAATCCTTCAACACAGTGATTCTCAAACTGGGGTCCATACAGATTTTAAGAGTGATTTGTAAAACAATGTAAACTGGGTCAGGCGTATGCTGTTGGAAATTATTTATATTTCCCAGACCTGGACTAATGCCATGGTCCCAGTTATCGGTGGACTCCCAGTGACAGAAATGCCACACACCAGGCAGTGTGTCAGCAATATTCTAGAGTAGCAGGCTGGTAAACAGAAATGGTGGTGAAAAAAATAAACTTAGGTCTTCAGCTGTGCCATGAATACGCAGGCAAATGAAGGGTCACACCTAAAACAATACCAATATTGCCAAAAGGAGCCATGAAGTCTACTCCTCCTTTCAGGAAGAGCAAGAGGACATGGTGTAGTCAAGTATTCAGCAGACATTGTTGAACCATCAGTTGCATCAAGGTTCACTTTATTAGACAACATCAGCAAAATTTCATACAACTTCCTTTAACATTACACAACTTTTCAGAAATTTAAATACGCAAGGAATTTATAGTGCAGTATAATAATTTAGTTGAGGGAAGGTATGTGATTAATACATTTTGAAAAGGAATTCTTCAATCAACAACATTTGAGAATTACTGCTTTAACATTAGACATCAACCTTGTGTTTTTTCCCTATACTAATGCCAGATGATATTGACATCCATGTGTCCCTAACGACCAAAATGGAATATCAACTTCAAACTGAGGACACCAGATTTAGCATAATACCTTGCAAAAGGTCAGCTAATTTATTGCTGTTCCGGTGATTTAATATCATTTAGCAGAATACATGACCATCCCAAATTCCTTTCTACTTCATTCCAGCTATTTCTTCTTCTTATCGTGGCAGTGGTGTCCCTTTCTTTTTCCAATGAGTTGTATCTTTGTCTCATTGAACATAAGAACATAAGAAATAGGAGCAGGAGTAGGCCATCTAGCCCTTCGAGCCTGCCCCGCCATTCAATAAGATCATGGCTGATCTGTCGCTGCTCAGTTCCACTTTCCCACCCTCTCCCCATAACCCTTAATCCCCTCTCTTATCAAAAACCCATCAACCCGCGTCTTAAAAATATTTAGCGAGGCAGCCTCCACCACTTCAACGGGCAGAGAATTCCAGAGATTCACCACCCTTTGAGTGAAGAAGTTCCTCCTCAACTCCGTTCTAAACCGCCCCCCCCTTTATCTTGAGGCTGTGCCCCCTAGTCCTACTGTCTTTTTTGAGCGGGAAGAGTCTCTCCACCTCTATCCTATCCATCCCATTCATCATCTTATACGTCTCAATGAGATCTCCCCTCATTCTTCTAAACTCTAACAAGTACAAGCCCAGTTTATTCAGCCTCTCCTCATAGCTCAACCCCCTCAACTCCGGTATCAGCCTAGTAAACCTCCTCTGCACTCCCTCCAAGGCCAAAATATCCTTGCGTAAGTACGGCGCCCAAAACTGCACACAGTACTCCAGCTGCGGCCTCACCAATGCCCTATACAGCTGCAGCAAGACCTCCCTACTTTTATATTCAATCCCCCTCGCTATGAAGGCCAGCATCCCATTCGCCTTCCTGACCACCTGCTGCACCTGCAAGCTGGGTTTTTGCGACTCATGCACAAGGACCCCGAGGTCCCTCTGCACCGTCGCCTGCTGCAGTTTTTCGCCCCGTAAGTAATAGACCTTCCTACCATTCTTCCTACCAAAGTGGACCACCTCACACTTGCCAACATTAAATTCCATTTGCCATTTCCTGGCCTATTCGCCCAGCCTATCTAGATCCTTCTGCAGACTCTCCACACCCTCCGCACAATTTGCCGTTCCCCCAATCTTGGTGTCATCAGCAAATTTCGACACCCTACACTCGTTCCCTCCTCCAGATCATCTATATAAATGGTAAAAAGCTGAGGCCCCAGCACCGACCCCTGGGGCACTCCACTAGTCACCATCCGCCAATCCGAATAGCACCCGTTGACCCCCACTCTCTGCCTCCTATTTGACAACCAATCCTCTATCCACGCTAACACCCTACCCCCAACTCCATGTCCCTCGACCTTCTGCAATAATCTCTTGTGAGGTATTTTGTCAAACGCCTTCTGAAAATCTAGAAAGACCTTATCCACCGGCTCTCCTCTATCCACCACCCTAGACACATCCTCATAGAACTCCAGTAAATTTGTCAGACACGACTTCCCTTTAATGAAACCATGCTGCGTCTGCTCTATCAAGCAATTGCCTTCAAGATGCCTCGCAATTTCCTCCTTAATGACAGATTCTAACATTTTACCTACCACAGACGTTAAACTAACCGGCCTATAATTCCCCGTCTTTTGCCTGGCACCCTTCTTAAACAACGGCGTAACATTAGCTGTTTTCCAATCATCCGGCACTTCCCCGGAATCCAGCGACGTCTGGAAAATAACCACCAAGGCATCCACTATCACCTCCGCCATTTCTTTCAGAACTCTCAGATGCATTCCATCCGGTCCTGGGGACTTGTCCACAATCAGCCCCTCCAGTCTGTCGAGCACCGCCTCTCTAGTAACAGTAATGTCATTAAGACCCTCCAGTCCTACCACCTTTCCATCGCTAACACCCGGCAAATTATTCACGTCCTCCTCCGTGAAGACAGAAACAAAAAAGTTATTCAATACCTTAGCCATATCCCCATCCCCTACCACTAGGTCCCCTTTCTCATCCTCTAAAGGACCAACATTCACCCTAGCCAGCCTCTTCCTTTTTACATATTTATAAAAACTCTTGCTATCCTTTTTTATATTAAGCGCTAGCCCAGCTTCATAGTTTCTCCTACCCTTCTTTATCAACTTCTTTGTCAATCTTTGTTGACATTTAAACCTCTCCCAATCCTCTTCTTGCCCACTACTCTCAGCTACTCTAAATTCCTCTATCAGTGTTGAACAGAATATACAACTACAGTCTCAGGACATCAACAGATGGGTGTAAAATTAGCAACAAGAATGCACAAGTGTTTTCAATAGGCCAGAGTTCCTCAATGAGTATTTAACAATTATAGCTCCAATATTTGATAGCTGGTCTCCACTATGATGGCTTACTTTAGATGGGGTGGTTGTTAAGGCATAAAATTGACTTTAGTGGCCCTGGATGAGAACCAAAACAAGTCATGGTTTGTACTATGAATAACTGTTCAGTGGTTCCTTATATTAATAAAGGATCAGTTATGGGGCTGATATCTCCATCCCCTTAACACAACACCATACTTCCTGTTGAGGTTAATTACAATAAAGACTACATGGGTAAGATGTTAAGAGGATATTGAGGAACTGACCAAGTGAAGATCAAACATTTTTGAAAATTACCTATTAACTATTTAAAACAAGAATACTTCAACATGATTAGAGCCTCAATAGATGACAACTAATTTACATAGCGTTATCAAAAATTGCATTGAATTACGCAACTAAATGCACACCTGTTTATCTTTTATAAACCTATGTCTATATCTGTGCACAATTTTGACATGGGTGAGATGATAGAATAATCTAAAATGTGGTGGTGACAAGACACAGATAGAGAATCATTCATAGACTATTTTAGTTGCTTCACTGTTGGCAACAGTGCCTTCAGGTGCCTAGTTTCTAAGTTCCAATCTAGAATTTTCTCCTTAAATCTCTGCCCTTTGAGCTTTCGTTTTAAGATGCTTCTTAAAATCCACCTCTTTACCTGTCCTCTAATTTCTTCTACTGGCTTGGTGTCAAATTTAATTTGATAATCTGTGAAGTGCCTCAGGACATTTTACGTTAAAGGCACTATATCAATGCAAGTTGTAAATAGCAGAAATACTTTCAATGGGTTGTGTGTTTTAATTGAATTTTCTTCATGGAATTGTGCATTGACTGGATCATTGGTTTACTCAGATTGTGCCACATCTGAATTTCCAGTGGCAAATTGGCAATATCAAACAAGACTCAGCAGTGCAGTTAATGTGAAGAAATATTGTCATTCCAAGGAATATGAGGGTTTACAGTTGCTGTTGAAACACAGCAACTGATCAAATGTGATGTTTGCACATCCTGACTAATTTTTAGTAGATTACGTGTGAACCTTACATGGTCTGCTGCAGTTTTTGAGAAAATGGAAGTCGGAGCTCACAGACTGTCAACACCCAGTCCATGGTTCATGGCAATAGGTTAGAGGTCATTTTTTAGTTCTGGGAAGTGTTATGATACCAGGCAATTATTATTACTGGATGGTCAGGTCCCAGAGTGGAACCTGGCCCGATCGATCCCAACTTGTATTTTTTGTTTAAAGATGAGTTGCAGGACTGCTGATGGATTTCTAACCAGAGAAAACATTTATTCAACATGAAAAACTAACTATAATCCACACTCTCACCCTAGCTATACCTTTACAGGTAATATAGAGATTTAAAGTATAACACAAATTACAAACTTTATCTTATACTCTAATGTTCTGGGTAAGTACACAGTCCATGTAAACCAATAGGCAAAATGTGGTCAGATTCACCACACTCTGAAACCAAGTGATTTATGTCACTCAAGCAACTTCTGTCAGTCTCTCATCACATTTCCCCCAGATGAGACAACTTGTCCCACTGGAATTTTGTCTTCCACACAAGGGTTTGCAACTTTGCCCTTGGAAGAACACATTGGAATGTTATCCCAAACAATGCTTTCTCTTGGATTCCTTCAGTAAAGATCGACATTTAGGATTACAACCTTCTTCTGGTATCACTTTGCCCTGGAACACCTTGTGCCCTTCAAATCTCCACACAATATCTAGGGCATCCAGCCACATCAAACGAACACCACTGTTTCACAGGCTGTGTTAAGGGGTCATCAACCTTGGGATCACCATGGATGCCTGGCTTCTCGCTGGTCAACTTTAAATCTGCTTCGTGCAGCTGTCTTTTAAATTCAGAGACCCTTTCTTCCAACTTGCTTTAACTTCACTGAACGTGAACTTGTTCCTTTAACTTCAAAATCCTGCTGGAACCTTCCTCTGTCCCATCCCATAGTTTCTGAAGCTTTCTGTCCTTTAGCATCTGGGACTAGCTTTCTGTCCCTCTGTTTGGTCCTACATGAACTGGCAGTTTCTGTTGATGTTTCTTGCCTCGAGTTGCCTGGTTTAAACTGATACTAACCATCTGCTTTCTTAGTATGAGCCTCTGGTTGCTATAACTGCTTTTTTTTAAAACCTTAACATTGTTTTTACATCATAAAACTTTCATTACAATGCAGGCAAAGTTTAAAGTAGGCACTTTTGTTTAACATGAAGCGAAATAGAAGTTTTAACACTTAGCGCAAATTGAGCTTAAACTTACAACTTATCTTATTCGTAACACACAATACAAATATAAATCACTTAAACTATCTCTTTTTCCTAATGAAGGATTAAAGTTTAACTGTAGAAAATGGGATAAATGCAACGAAATCAGTTTGAAGACTATTACGCTTAAAAGTTTAGGGCTATGTTAACTTGAGAAGTTAAGCAAAAGGCAAGATCATAAAATAGCAATTGAAATTCCCTAGTTTGAGGATTGGAGATGAGATGTTTGTATCGCTTGCAAAGAAACGCATTCTTGGGATTGGTTTTGGGCGTTAAAGCTACAATTAATGTTAACACATTCAGTGAGGCCTGGGAGGCTGTGCCAGCATGGAAATGCATGGAGCTTTAAAAAGTTCCAGAGGTTCCATTTATCTGTATGTGCTGGTGTCAGGAAAAACAGTGATAACATGAAAATGTCAGAGAAATCCAATAATTTGAAATGTTTTCTGCTGGTTATATTTTGAAAAAAATATTGGGAAATGTAAGCTGCTTAAAGGCAGCAATAGTTTGGTTTTGCTAATTGAACTAGTTCTTTTGATATGCTAATAAGCCCAGCAACACCACAAACCTGCTTCCCTCAGGCAAGTTGGTAACAATGGGGAATAGGTATTAGAATTTCTAAGAAAGAGACAAAGTGTTTAAGGGTTTTAAGGTTTATTTATTGGCTGACACTAACATTGCAATGAAGTTACTGTGAAAATCCCCTAGTTGCTGCCCTCCAGTGCCTGTTTGGGTACACTGAGGGAGGATTTAGCATGACCGATGCACCTAACCAGCATGTCTTTCGGATTGTGGGAGGAAACCGGAGCACCCAGTGGAAACCCATGCAGACACGGGGACAACATGCAAACTCCACACAGACAGTGACCCAAGTTGGGAATCAAACCCAGTCCCTGGCGTTGTGAGGCCGCAGTGCTAACCACTGTGTGAACTTAGTATTTACATTCTAGAAGGTAGACTCACAAATAAAGGCGATTAAGTTTGGCTCCTATGGAGTTTAGTTTAGATGAGAGAAGATCAAAAGGGAAAAACTGTATATCAGAAGTTGAATTAAACCTATTCAAGAGTATCTGCTTCTGACCTCGGACACAGCAGAAACAGCTGTTTCGCTCCTGGGTCTGTGAAGAAACCCTGTGCCGAGAAGCCAGTTATTTGTTTTATCTCAGAAACAATCCCCAAAGAGGGACAACTGCCTGGTTTGGCAACTGTTACTTTTTCTTATAGCTTTTAAAAAATCTATAAGATTTTATGGAATGTCCAGGGAGAATTAGCTCTGATGTTGTGAAATAAAGGTGTTTGGAACTCAGTAAAGTTAGTGTATATAGCCATTAGTTCAGTACTTTTCTTTGTTTAGTAAACCTTTATTTAAAATTATCACTTAACATTCAGGACATCAGTCTCTGTATTTCAAACCTTTCCCCGCATTGTATCAAATTGCAGAATGCAGTTGAGGGCAGTAGTTTTAAGTTTCCCTTCCGAGATTTGGAATATCGCAGTATTTACCATCAGCTGCATTCATCATATTGGGGAAGTGTGTTCTGCAATGGGGAAAAGGCCATACTGCAAAGTGCTGCTGTTAGCAGACTCCAGCAGCAAAAATGTTGCTGTTAGATGGCCCTGTGTAGTTAGGGCTCAGGGACCGTTTGAAAGCTGGGTACAGATAGGGCTCAGGAAAAATCCTGGAGCGGGGGGCACTGAGAAGGTGGCTGGGTGCTGGAAAGGGTTAAGGCTCAGAAGAAGCCCTGAGAGCCATATGTAGCTTGGTGTAGCTGAGCAGATCAGAGCTTGGTGAAATCCAGGGGCAGTGTCAAGTTCAGTTAAGCTGCTGGCTACTAAAAAGCTGGAATTTCACCAGTAAATAGAGGCTGAAGTGCAGACTTGTAAATCCAAGGGAACAACATCTCAGAAGATGAGATTGAAACCCTTGGAGCTTTGCAGAAATTGAGGCTGTTCAAGTTGGAATGACTTTCAGGGAACTGAGAGGTTTGATTTTCAGAAATGCATTGTTAATGGTTGTTCATGCGAGAGAGAAGTGTTTCAATGAGATTGGTTGACTTTTTTGACTGTCGTTTGAATGGGTTGCTGAGTTTTCCATTGGATCTGATTTAAGAACATAAGAAATAGGAGCAGGAGTAGGCCATCTAGCCCTTCGAGCCTGCCCCGCCATTCAATAAGATCATGGCTGATCTGTCGCTGCTCAGTTCCACTTTCCCGCTTTCTCCCCATAACCCTTAATCCCCTCTCTTATCAAAAACCCATCAACCCGCGTCTTAAAAATATTTAGCGAGGCAGCCTCCACCGCTTCAACGGGCAGAGAATTCCAGAGATTCATCACCCTTTGAGTGAAGAAGTTCCTCCTCAACTCCGTTCTAAACCGCCCCCCTTTTATCTTGAGGCTGTGCCCCCTAGTCCTACTGTCTTTTTTGAGCGGGAAGAGTCTCTCCACCTCTATCCTATCCATCCCATTCATCATCTTATACATCTCAATGAGATCTCCCCTCATTCTTCTAAACTCTAACGAGTACAAGCCCAGTTTATTCAGCCTCTCCTCATAGCTCAACCCCCTCAACTCCGGTATCAGCCTAGTAAACCTCCTCTGCACTCCCTCCAAGGCCAAAATATCTTTGCGCAGGTGCGGCGCCCAAAACTGCACACAGTACTCCAGCTGCGGCCTCACCAATACCCTATACAGCTGCAGCAAGACCTCCCTACTTTTATATTCAATCCACCTCGCTATGAAGGCCAGCATCCCATTTGCCTTCCTGACCACCTGCTGCACCTGCAAGCTGGGTTTTTGTGACTCATGCACAAGGACCCCGAGGTCCCTCTGCACCGCCGCCTGCTGCAGTTTTTCGCCCCGTAAGTAATAGTCCTTCCTACCATTCTTCCTACCAAAGTGGACCACCTCACACTTGCCAACATTAAATTCCATTTGCCATTTCCTGGCCCATTCGCCCAGCCTATCTAGATCCTTCTGCAGACTCTCCACACCCTCCGCACAATTTGCCGTTCTCCCAATCTTGGTGTCATCAGCAAATTTCAACACCCTACACTCGGTTCCCTCCTCCAGACCATCTATATAAATGGTAAAAAGTGGTTACATTATTTACATTATGTGATGTGTTTGACCACAATTTGTCTGTTAATTCACATGTACCTTGTATTAACCCTAAATGTTATAAATATTGTAATTTTCTTGGCTTTTAGACCTTGTTTGGTGAAGTTTATTTTTGTTTCTTTGAAACCCTTGGAATCTGGAGACTGTATTATCTTAGCAAGTGTCTTGAATATCAAATTTTTTCTGCTTAAAACATAAATTTGATTGTTCCCTATCTGGAGCTTACTATAATCTGGTCTGAGATCATCACAGGATAAAGTTTACCTGGGTTACAATAATTGTCTCACTCTTCCTTTCTGTCCTTTTCCCTCTCTTAGCTCTCCTTTCCATACCTTTACTTCACCCTCCTGCATCTCTCTCTCTCTCTCCGCCCATCCTATTATATATACAGTACCTATTTCACTTTTCCTCATTTGTGTTACACAAACCCACCTGTTGGGAAACTGTTGCGATTGGATGGAATACATTTAGTATTTTTCAAGTTTTACTCTGCCTTGAAGTCAATGGAGTCTATCCAATTCTGTGGGATTCCCACCCAGCCCCAAATCCCCCACTTGAGCAATTTGTACCAATCTAGCAAGAAGTTGTCGGTTCCTGCGACCATGTCTTGGAACAGCCTTACTTCAATAAGAGCACTTGCAGCAGTTTTTTAAAAAAACCTTTTAAGTCCTTTGATTCACTTTGTTTTCTAATTGGCATCAGCAGCCACAGATTCTTATTTTGTTGCTATCAAAAGAATTTAATGATTTTGTTTGTGATCTAATTAGTTTAGTCTGTTCATTTATTGACTTTCTTCAAAGTTGAGATTTTATAATAAAAATCTTTTTTAAAATTGTGAGGCTAAAACAGTTAGAGTGGACATAATCATAATTTATAATAGCAAATTAAATGGGGCATTGCTTCTGTTATGGTTCAGATTAGAAACTTCAAAGTGTTTCATGTAGCCCTCCTGAAACATAACTTTTGTATATTGAACTTGGCTAGCATGCTTCAGGTGTGATTCAAAAGACCCACGAGGGAAATTTTATCAAACAAAGTTTATTTAAGAATATAGTTAACGTATATGGCATGAAAATTAGCAATGACTTTTATCAATTACAAGCAAAAACAAAACCACAATACTGTATAACCGTTCACCAATATATATCAGATGTTCTAGTCAAAACTAATATCCAATAAACAAAACCCTTTAAATAGATTTATGACCACACAGGCTAAAGCTCACATGATACTGGAATCTTGTTCCTTGGATTAAATACTGATTTCAAGTTATCTTAAAACTCAGAGCAGCTTGTAGTCAGGTCAGCTCCCCAAAACATATTCTTCACTGCAGTATGGCAACAGCCTTTCTTTCAGCTAACTGGTAAAATTTTCAAAGCAAAACAGAGAGAGAATGTGACTGTTTCCAGCTGGCTTCTAACACTGCAGCCAAAATGAAACTGAGGGCTGAAAAACTTTGGTCATCTGATTCTGTTTTTTCCCCTCCTTCCAGCAATGGCAGCACCCAAGGCTGTGACCATGATGGAAAAAACCTCTTAAAGATACACTAACCTCACACTTGTCAGTCAGGGCACACACAATATAATCAAGAGCATTTGTATCAGAACATATTCTCCTACTGATAAAAAGGTTAATTGTTAACAGGTAAACACTGAGTTGATATCCCAGTATTTTAATTACTGGGCTGTCCCCTTGTTCATATTATTCTTTTAAATGTTACATAGAAATCTGAATATGAGAGACTCCTGCAAGAAGTTTTTATCTTGGATATCTATGTGTCTACATGTAATGTACAGACCAAATCAGTTTATTAATATGACTAAACAATAATGTGCATGATGTATTTCTCACTTTCTGAGTTTGTTTAAAAAGTTGGAATGTAGCTTTAAAAACCATGATCCAAATTATGCAGCTTGTGTAAGGCAATGATTAGAAAAAGACTGTCGCTGAGTTCCAATTATGTTCATGTTTTTGATTTCTTAAAATGCTGCCTAATGTCCTACAGGGAAAACTAAAATTCCTGTAGAGTTGTTCAGTTGACTTTACATGTGGAAAAGCTAATGAGTCTATTTGAGCCAGAGAAGGAGCTGTCTTTTCATTAAGTCAGTATTTGCAGACTTGTGCTTTTTGCTATGAATTTAATTTCGAGGACGAGCTTCGAGGCAAAATATATTTAGAATGTTCATGTGTTGGTTCAAAAGAATTATCACCACTGCTTATTTTGTGGACTATCGTTCCACAGTGCGTCAGTGAAGAATTTCTGTACAAGTGGTTGAAAAACTTTCAAGTTTTTGACCCAAATTTGACCTCAAGGCACAAACTTCCAAACGTAACCTTATCAGCGACTACAACAGAAAAGAAAGGAATGGGTAGAATGGAGTCAAGGGGCAGACAGTAAAGGTTGAAGGAATCACCGTGTAATCAGTTTTGGAAATGCCTTGAGGGGAAGGACATGGGTGGGGGAGTTCCAATTGAGGATCATCATGCTGGCTGGAAACATGAGTGCCAACAGTGAAGCAAGAGAATGTCAAAGAACATGTGGTTAAGTTAACACATGGTTATTGAATACAGGAGTTGGAATGTCTTGTTGAAATTGTACATTGGTAAGGCCACACTTGGAATACTATATGTACAGTTCTGGTCACCCTATTATAGAAAGGATAATATTAAACTAGAAAGAGTGCAGAAAAAATTTAGTAGGTGGCTACCAGGACTTGTTATAAGGAGAGGCTAGATAGACTGGTACTTTTTTCTCTGGAGCGTAGAAGGCTGAGGGGTGATCTTACTGAGTCAATAATGAAGGGCATAGATCAGCTCATCAATATCTTTACCCAAAGGTAGAGGAGTCTAAAACTAGAGGGCATAGGTTTAAGGTGAGAGGGGAGAAATACAAAAGTGTCCAGAGGGGCAATTCTTTCACACAGACGGTAGTGAGTGTCTGGAACAAGTTGTCAGAGATAGTAGTAGAGGCGGATGCAATTTTGTCCTTTAGAAAGCATTTAGACAGTTACACGGGTAAGATGGATATAGAGGGATATGGGCCAAATGCAGGCAATTGGGATTAGTTTAGGGATTTAAAAAAAAGGGAGGCATGGACAAGTTGGCCCAAAGGGCCTGTTTCCATGCTGTAAACCCCTCTGACTCTAAGTGTTGGAGTAGAGAAGGGATGACAGTAGAACCATGGAACTGGAGGAGTTCACCGGAACAGAACAGGTAAGGCTATTGAAAGAGAAATCGTGTTGGTAGCAATGGGAAAAATGAGGCTGTGATGGCAGGAAATGTATCGGGTAGCATAGTGGTTAGCACCGTTGTCTCACGTTGCTAGGGACCCGGGTTCAATTCCTGGCTTGGGTGACTATCTGTGTGGAGTCTGCACGTTCTCCCCGTGTCTGTGTGGGTTTTCTCTGGTTTCCTCCCAAAGTCCGAAAGACATGCTGGTTAGGTGCATTGGTAAATTCTCCCTCAGTGTACCTGAACAGGTGCCGGAATGTGGCGATTAGGGGATTTTGATAGTAACTTCATTGCAGTGTTAATATAAGCCTACTTGTGACACTAATAAATAAACTAAACTTATATAGGTTCAAATAATAGGTTCAATAATGCAGAAAAGAAGTTCAGCTCAGAAGCAAGGAGCAGACTGAGCCTGAGATGGAATTTGGAAAGAGCAGAATCGTTTAGAAGCTGATGGAAATCATGCAAGAGAGTCACTTCATTTCTTCCTAAAAGAAGCTAACTACTCATCCAAAACTCAGCCAGAGATCAGTTTGGCCAAGGCTTTGAAAGCAAGAGATGGAGGGGTAAACTGTGTCACCAACATTAATGTAGAACTTGATACTGTGCTTTCTCAGAATATTATCAGGAAGATAGTAAATGGGCAATGCAGAGTACATGACCAAAGCTAGACACCAATGAATGCACAGCCAATGGGAGAAATCATTGTTGGGTATATATGGTGTCCTCTGGAACAGGTATGAATGGAGTCAGAAGAGAATAGTGGCATGAACATGGATTACTGAGGAGACAAACTGAACAAGAATAAAATAACCCAGTATCAGAAGCAGCAGGAAGATTAAGAATGAGCCGGGCTGGTGAAACGTGATCACAACCACAGAGGGTATAGTTAGTAACTGATGAGCAATCATTGCTGTGGGTGCGGTGGAGAATCCAGAAGTTCTGGTAGGAGTGGTGGTGGTGGCTCTGTAATTACTGGGAAATTATGCAAATGAGGACTTTGAAGAGATGAAGATTAAAGAGAGGTGAACGTTAAGTGGAGAGGTTTACAGTAGATTTTTTGAAAAAGGGCAAGATTGTTTTGACAGTCGGGACCGATGACTACATGTACAGAGTGAACTCCAGAGACAAAAGGAATGTTTGTTGAGGTGTGGCCAGGAGTATCAAGGGAATTATTTGGAATGTCTTTTTAATCACAAGAGACTTTCTATTAATATCTCTAATGGCTTTTTGTGGCTGGCCCTAATTTGTTACTGCTTGCTGAAATCAGACTGTGGGTGTAACCAAAATACTACCTTATGTTTAATGTCACTTCAAAGAAGAGTCATCTCTGAACAGGTCTAATGATGTTAATTGCCAAGTCTGCATAAGTAACATAAATACCTGCATCAATGTTCCTCACCGCATGAGATTTCCATTGTGTCACAAGTGTAGCCACTGTACCAGGGAATCCCATCAAGATGGCTTGAACTCTATTCTGGCAACAGCTTTTACCATAGAATCCCTACAGTGCAGAAGAAGGCCTTTTGACCCATCGAGTCTGCACTGACCACAATCCCACCCAGGTCCAAAACCCGTAATCCCACACATTTACCCAGATAATCCCCCTGACACTCAGGTCAATTTAGAATGGCCAATTGTGGGAGGAAACCAGAGCACCCAGAGGAAACCCACGCAGACATGGGGAGAACGTGCAGACTCTGTACAGATGGTTACCCGAGGCTGGAATTGAACCCGGGTCCCTGGCACTCTGAGGCAGCAGTACTAACCATTGTGTCGCCCTTGTTTTGAAAATATTTCTTTTGACCTTCCTTTTGGTCCCAGTTCAACCATGAAGACTATGCGGGTTTGATCGCTGGTTCTGAGTCCTGGCTGCTTTGCTTGGAGAAACAGAACAAAACCTGGAGGATTTCAAAGTGTCTGCATTGGTTTGTGACCATTTCGGTAGCGATAGTTAATTGGAGGGGTTAGAAACAGGAAAATGAGAAAGAGAGAAAGCAGTCTTGATAAAATCCCAGGAATATTTAGAATTTAGGAGGGAAGGTGAAAGAAACAACAACATGTCTTTCCATTTGTACAAAATTAGAAAAAAAATGTCATGATGGAATTATCGGGCTTCAAATATGCAATATAAAATGTGGAGATTGACTTAATTTTTGTGTGATTAACAAATTATTGACACTGCTCTGTGCAGACATGAGTACAGCATAATTATTACTTGCATTTATATAGCACCCTGTCAAACTGAAATATCATTTTAAATGTAATCTCATTTCAGCCCAAATGAATTAAATTGAAGTGGTTTTATCCCTTGTATCTGCCAAATAGCAAGATGATCTAGATTAGGAGCTTTCGACAAACGCAATGTGTGGGATTGTCAACAGGGCTCAATGTAATTTGATTCATGTGGTTAGCACCACTGCCTTTATAGCACCAGGGACCCAGATTCTAATCCAGCCTTGAGCGACTGTGCAAACTCCACACAGACATTCTCCCTGTGTCTGCGTGGGTTTCCTTCGGGGTGCTCCAGTTCCCCCCCACAGTCCAAAGATGTGCGGATTAGGTGGATTGGCTGTGTTAAATTGGCACTTAATGTGCCAAGATGTATAGGCTAGGGGGATTAGCTGGGTAAATACATGGTTATGGGGATAGGGTGGGGCAATGGGCCTGGGTGGGATGCTCTGTAGGACAGTCAGTGCAGACTCAATGGGCTGAATGTAATGTAGGGATTCCTTTTGCAATGTAGGGATTCTATAAAACCATAAACCTGTCTCACGTGTTCTGGCCAGACAGTATCAATATATACCTCTCTTTACCCAGGATGCTGTTTATTCCCTGTCTTTCTCCTCTGTTTCCTAAATGCAGTTAGCATCTGTTTCCTCGTGCTCCTTTGGGTTTTGTGGAAGAGACATTCGCACAGGAAGGATTATCCCATTATCTCTTACAGCACTAAAAACTCCTGTTAGAACCCAAAGGAAATTGTGAGATGCCATTTGAGCTCTCTGAGTTACGTGGAATGATGCTCTGCTTATCTATACAAATTCAGTTTCAAATGGCTGTGGGGCCACTACAGAAATGGACCTTAGTTCAACAATGGTAAATCCAAAATGGATAATCTTATCCACAAATATCATAAAGTTGACCTGTATGAAAAATAAACAAAAAAATTATCATAGAATAGAGTCATAGAACCCCTATAGTGCAGAAAGAGGCCCTTCGGCCCATCAAGTCTGCTCCAACCACAATCCCACCCAGGCCCTACCCCCATATCCCAATTCAGTTTACCCGCTAATCCCTCTAACCTAAGCATCTCAGGACACTAAGAAGCAATTTTAGCATGGCCAATCAACCTAACCCGCACATCTTTGGACTGTGGGAGAAAACTGGAGTACCCGGAGGAAATCCACGCAGACACAAGGAGAATGTGCAAACTCCACACAGACAGTGACCTGAGCCAGGAATTGAACCCACGTCCCTGGAGCTATGAAGCAGCAGTGCTAACTACTGTGCCACCCAAATTATCATAGAAGATGCTCACATTATAAGTGAAAATGCTGAGATTTGCTCTGAATCCTAGAATCCCTACGATGTAGAAGCAGGCCATCCGGCCCATCAAGTCTATACTGACCACAATCCCACCCAGGCCCCTATTCCCATAACCCCATATATCTATCCTGATAGTCCCTCTGATACTAAGTGGCAATTTAGCACGTCCAATCCACCTAACCCACACATCTTTGCACCGTGGGAGGAAACCTGAGAAAACCCATGCAGATGTAGGGAGAACACACAAACTCACCCAAGCCGGGAATTGAACCTGGGTCCCTGGCACAGCGAGGCAGCAGTGCTAACCACTGTGCTGCCCCATTCTGAATGTTACATCAGATGTGAAAGCAGTTGGTGTCAATTGGGTAACTTATGGCCCGAAACTGATAATCTCCATCTTAATAAGCATAGAAATTCAGCGCAAACTATGAGTTACATTATGGAAATAATTAAATCACAGAAAATGAGTCTTTTCAGAATGGCTAATTGTTCAATCTCAAACACTAGAGGGTGCTGCAGCTGTATCTGGTGCAGATATTGTACCAGAAATATTCTGCTACAGGGCTTCAGAAAGACAGGTTTTTGTTTCAAGTGTAATAACTTTGATTTAACATTTCAAGTTCACTGATTTTAAAGTGCGTTGCATAAGCAAGACTTCCAGCTCTGAACCCGAAGGTCACGCAATAAAACTGGCCAGCCTCCCTCAATGTGGGTAATTCAGACCTGGGGCTTCTACTGTCTGAGAATAGAAAAATCTGAGCTCCAGGCACCATTTTCAATCAAAGTTCTATCTGTCAAGAGAAGGAACATCAGAAACATGAAATTCAGAAATGGACCTGGGCAGGGTTTTGAAGCTCTGAAGAACATTGCTTTGAGACATCCTGTTACAATCTTAATCAACAGTACATAATTGAAATGACATTCTAATTGATTATCCTTGGATTTGTACAAGATATTTAAAGCTGTACTTAATTATCTGTGCCAATGTAATAAAAGGCTACTAATTCTTTATCCTCACAAGCCTCCTGACTGGTAAAACTTACATTGTGGCAACTGACTGATCAAACCACCGCTGGAACAATTCCGCATCTTTGTAGAGCACATCGCTCCCACAAGGCTGAAGATTGGAGGAGAGGAGGGTGGGAGATTTGCAGCAGAGGGGAACTGGTATCTGAGGAGCGCGAAGCATCAATAATATCAGCTCGTATTGGGGAACCAGGGAAGGAGAGGTGTTCAGGAATTTAGTAGGAATAGGGGGTGGGTCTTATGGTTGATAAATTTGAGGAGGGCAGAAGGGGGAGATGGGGGAGAAGCCGGAGAAAGTTGCAAGTTCACGCCTAGAGCAGGCGGGAAGTTTAAGGGAAGTGTGGCCCAGTGGGCTAGGGATGGAAGTGATCGAGCAGCTGATCGCAGGTCTTGGAAGAAGTCCATAAGTTCCTCACCCTTGTTGGTAATAAAGTTGGAGGAGACAGGAGAAGAGGGAGTGGAGAAGGGAGTGGTATTTAAGAAGTTGGCACACAGTAAAGAAGTCGGGAATTATTTGATTTGATTTATTATTGTCACATGAATTGATATACAGTGAAAAATATTGTTTCTTGCATGCTATGCAAACAGAGCATACCATACATAGGAGAGAAGGAAAGGAGAGGGTGCAGAATATAGTACTACAGTCATAGCTAAGGTGTAGAGAAAGATCAGCTTAATATATGGTGGGTCCATTTAGAAGTCTGACGGCAGCAGGGAAGAAACTGTTCTTGTATCGGTTGGTACGTGATCTCAGTCTTTGTGTCTTTTGCTTGATGGAAGAGAGTATGTCTGGGGTGGATGGGGTCCTTGATTATGCTGGCTGTTTTTCTGAGGCAGCGGAAGTGTAGACAGAGTCAATGGATGGGAGGCAGATTATCTTTCTGTTTTGGAACAATGAGGGTTTTTTGCAGACAAGTCTAGGACTCAATGTGCTTTGTGCTCCAGCCAGATCTGGTAATGAATGGCTATAACGTGGAGATGCCAGCCTTGGACTGGGGCAAACACAGTAAGAAGTCTCACAACACCAGGTTAAAGTCCAACAGGTTTATTTGGTAGTAAAAGCCACTAGCTTTCAGAGCAGCACTCCTTCGTCAGGTGAGTGGGAGTTCTGTTCACAAACAGAGCATATAAAGACACAAATTCAACTTACAAAATAATGGTTGGAATGCAAGTCTTTACAGGTAATCAAATCTTAAAGGTACAGACAATATGAGTGGAGAGAGGGTTAATCACAGGTTAGAGATGTGTATTGTCAGATTTTGCAAGCCCGGGCAAGTTGTGGGGGGTTATGGATATTGTTGAGGCCGTCCTCATGTATGCGGAACTTGGTTAACGTCTCTGCTCAGCAACTCTGCATTACTGTGTGTCGTGAAGGCTGCCTTGGAGAACGCTTACCCGAAGATCAGAGGCTGAATGCCCATGACCAATGAAGTGTTTCCCGACAGAAAGAGAACACTCTTGCTTGGCTAAACCAGTCGTCTGCCAAATCCATTTAAATATGTATTCACTGGATTTAAGGAAATGAAAATGAAGGTCTTGCCAGGGATAATGGTCAGGGAGAGATTGAGTACTGGTCTTAATGAGGATGAGCTCTGGGTAGAGCTGCAGAAATGTTGTGGTGTATGGAGGCTGAAAGGTTAATTGGTTGGGATCTTGTCAGTGAAGTTGTTGCCAAAATGAACCCAGAAGGAAGTGAGGTTGGAATGGGGAAAGGGGGTGCGACTGGGGTGTCACAAGAGGTTGGAGATTATCTTCTGTGATTGGACCAGAGGCCACATGAGATGGCAAAGGGGTGGCAATGAATATCGATTGGGGAGTTTATCTGGAAGGAGACATTAAGAGAGGATAAGAGGGCAGTGAACTCTTGAGAGAGAGTATGATGAAATGAGATAGAGGTAGGAATCTCTGAGGATAAGGATGTTCTCCGTACAAGGCTGACAGACAGAGCAGCAAAGATATTTTAGTGAGAATATTTTCACCATACCTTGGGCAGTAAATTAGGATTTTAACTGAGGTGGGAGCATTGAACCAAAGCGAACAGCTCCAAGAGGGAGAAAATGCCGGAGAAGTACAGAGTCAGGCCATTGGTTATAAGAGCCACACTGCTGCTGCGATGGTCTCGGTTGGGCAGATGCTTCAAATTTTCACCAAAAGGGAAGGCTTCATTTAGGGAGTGGGTGTCGTTGTCACTGAGCTAGGTTTCTGTTGATGGCAACAGAATCATTCACAATGAGCTCATGGATGGCAAGAGGCTGGTTCACAGGGAATGGACATTCTGGTGGGAGATACAGGGAGGATCTGTGACAGTCACTAAGTTGGCGAGTCCACAGGGTCAATATTTGGAGAGTCGAGGGAGGAAAGGTTGACCAGATTCACCCTCAGTGAGCGTAGGGTAGAAAGTTCAGAGAGACAGTAGCATAGGCCACCTGTGATGCTGCTCCTAAGGTGGCAAAGAGGACTTCCTGGAGGGACTGTTTGGAAAGTGCCAAGGGGGAGAGACAGAGGGAAGCTTCAAGCATATTGAAAAACAAGCTGATTTCGGGAAGGCCAAAGGGGATTAGAAAAGTTGAGGAGTGCTGCAGGGATCAGGATTTGGGAGACAGATTACTTGAGGCGGAAAAGTTAAGGGCGACATGAAATAGGAGAGAAGGGTTTAAGAGAAAATATATTTTCTTTAAAGTGGCAGAAAAAAGTTGAAATAGAGTGCTGTGCTCGAGTCTGTTGTGGCAACTAAAACATGCACTTTAATGGGCACAGAGGAAAGTCAAGTTAGATTGCTTCTTGGCCTTCTGGCTAAGGTCAATTGTAATTTTGGTATCCTACACTTGGTTGAAGTCATGAGGTTACACTGAGGCTTCGTTTGAAGTAATTTTTTAAAGTGGCATCTAGGTCTTTTGGCTAAGATGCAAATGAGGTCAAGCCTTGGAGAAGGTGCAATGCCTGCTCCAATCAGCTTGAATCATGTAGATCAAGCCCCAAACAGGAACTGGTGAGCTGTCTTGTCAACTTGGACCTGGACTGTCTCACTCACTGAGATTTTGAATTGGACTTTGATTGGATTGAATTGGATATAAACACAAAAATAACCTCGTTAGATAGCATTGGTTAGGGTACTTTTAAAGGTAATGTCATCGTAGTCCCAGATGACCATAGGCTGCTCTCTGCCTCAGAGCTGACCTGTGGTGATTTAACCTGAGGATCACCACACCTCAGACAAGGAGCAAGGCTGGAAAAGTGGGATCTGCATGAGTAGCCCACAATAGCTCTGCCATCTTCCATCAAGTAATGAGTGATATCCTGAGCAGAGTAGAACTGCCAGAGGGTAGCACGATCCTACAATATGTAGATGATACCTTAATAGCTTCAGAATCTAAGTCGGGACATTAGGAAGCACTATACCTAGTATTAAACAAACTAAAAACTACAGGGTTAAAGGTGAGCCCCAAAAAGGCACAAATCGGGAAAACACAAGGCCTGTACCTAGGACACCTAATATCCCAAGGGTTTAAAGAAATGTCAACAGACCAAAAGAAGGCTGGTGTGGGAATTGAATCGGCACTGGGGTTACTCTGTATTACTAATGGCTGTTCTGCCAACAGAGCTAAACTGACCCCATATATGCTGATAGCAATTGGGAATGGAGAGGAGACAATAAGAGGGAGATTAGAGTTAAAATCAGATATGGGATAAAGTTGGCGCATGTGGAGTGGAGTTGGCATGAACAGTACTAAACATTTATCCAAGTTCAGAAACATGTGAGTGCAGAAGCAGTTAAATTTTATTCGAAATCTGGTTAATCTTTCCTCCCTCACCTCTCCAAATACTGACCCTGTGGACTCGCCAGATTAGTGACTGCCACAGGTCCTCCCTGTAACTCCTAACACTGACTGGCCAGATGTCGGGAACAGCTACATATCTGCACTCTGACTGCACTGAGTCCACTAGTGCAGTTCACCAGTGCCCCAAGCTGTCGCTTTCCGTTTCCCAAGCCCTTGCTGTCCTTCTCCTGCACTTACAGAAAAGTCAGTTACAGAGAAAATTGCCCTGTATTTGTCCCATCAGACTCCCCAAGAAAGATACAACATAGGGTCTGATATAGAATAAAGCAGTACACTATTTATTTAAATTGCCAAAATACCTGTCAGTCTCACCTCAGATCAGAAAAAGTGTCCCTTTCTGAAGCAGTAATGACATGGTTATTTCAGGATCTGTCACAACCTCATGCAACAATTATCAGATATTCAATCTGCTTAAATATTACCATTTTTAATTTAAAAGGGCAAGTGATTTTTTTTCGACTAGAGGAGTTAGTAATGTTTGCAGTTTCCAGATGAATGGACAATTTCTTCCAGCTGGAGTTTGGCCAATGGCCAGATTGGATTGTTTCATCTTGGACCGCAGCCTGAGGCTGGACTGTACCACTCACAACCTTGGTTTCCTATTGTCAGAACAGAGCTTCCAACCCATACCCTCTCCATCACCACGACCATCTCTGTATCACTGCCTACCTCTGCCTCTGTCTCAGTCCACCTGAACCCTCATCCATCCTATTGCTGCCTCCACACTGAACTATTCCAAAGTTCTGATGAAGAGTCATCCAGACTCAAAATGTTGGCTCTGTTCTCTCTCCACAGATGCTCTCAGACGTGCTGAGATTTTCCAGCATTTTCTGTTTTTATTCCAAACCTCACCTGGCTAGCCTTCCACCTACCTCTAAATTTGAGCTCATCAACAACCCTGCTGTTCAGAATCTAAGTCAGACTAAGTCCCATTCGCTGGTTACTCCTATATTTTCTGACCTACATTGACCTGTATTGACCTGACATTCTGATCTGTATTTTCTGACCTACATTAGCTCCGGTTCGTGCAACACCTCGATTCCATGTGCTCCTGGCTCCTGAGCTGAACTTCCTTTCCTACATCTGCGTTGTTGAACCTATATAATTTTAAGTTTATTAGTGTCACAAGTAGGTTTACATTAATACTGCAATGAAGTTATTCTGAAAATTCTGTAGTCGCCGCACTCTGGTGCCTGTTCAGGAACATTGAGAGAGAATCTAGCACAGCCAATGCACATAACCAGCACGTCTTTTGGACTGAGAGAGGAAACTGGAGCACCCAGAGGAAACCCACGCAGACACAAGAATTCCGCACAGAAAGTGACCCAAGCCGGGCATCAAATCTGGGTTCCTGGTGCTGTGAAGCAGCAGTGCTAACCACTGTGCCACCGTGATGCCCTGTTCAAAATGTAGACTTGATTTTGGGAGGGAGGTGAGCTTTCTTCCCATGTTCAAGGTGTTATAGAAACTCAGGTTGTTGTTGGTGCTCCTGATAAAATGTAACCTTCAACATGTAGCGATCTAAGAAATTTATTGAACATGTAGCTTGTTAAAGTAATAACACTGAAGCACGAGACATCCAAAATACCAAAAAGCTGAAATAAATGTATCCAATTATGGAACAGTGTTTCCATATACATATGAATATATGTGTGTATAGTTACGCAAACACATGTATTTATATATATATACATATATACAGGCTAAAATAAGGCTAAGCACCTCCCATAACAATGCCACAGGGAAATAAAATGAAAGTTAGCCCTTAAACTGAAATTAAACATATGTTGAATGTTTTGAACTTTGTCACAATTATTCTTTCCCTGAACAACGGCAGCAACATTCCCGTTGTTCGGAAGTTTAATCATGATTTTTGGGTTAAACCTGAGGGAATGAGTGCTGGGAGTTCAGAGGGAGATGTGTTTGAGTCAGGGAGGTGGAATTACTGATATGGCTGATGCCCTGACAGCAGTACACAATGGGGGTGGGTAAATGGGTGGGATTTACGGGTGAAAAGGGGGATCTGAAGTTAGGAGAAAAAGTCCACTCTGTAGGATGAAACCTCAGGAAATCAGCACACTTGGTTGCAGAAGAGAGTCCTGCCCTATGTCACCCTCAAAGCTCATGAAGGGATGAAACTGAGGCCTTTGCTCTGAGAGGGAAAGGTCAGAAGAAATGGTGAAAACATGGGGTGGGGTGAGTATGGACTTACTGATGTTGGGTACCATTCAGACAAAGCTGATCAAGTTTGGGTGGCAGGGCAGTTGCCTCACATTGCCAACGACCTGGGTTCAATTCCCAGCTTGGGTCACTGGCTGTGTGAAGTTTGCATGTTCTTCCTGTGTCTGTGCAGATTTCCTCCGGTTTCCTCCCATAGTCCAAAGATGTGCGGGTTAGGTGTATTGGCCGTGCTAAATTACCCCTTGGTGTCAGGGGGATTAACAGAGTAAATGTTTGGGGTTATGGGAATTGGGCCTGGGTGGGATTGTGCTCAGTACAAACTTGATGGACCAAATGGCGTCTTTCCTTCTGTACTGTAGGGATTCTATCATAGAATCATCATTATCCCATTTGTGTCTTCAATGTGGGACAATGACATGGATGTGGATGGCCTTGATGGGTATCAATCAGGTCCTTACTCTTCCCCTGCACCTTCCAGAATGTTCACATTTTTTAAAATGATTTTATTTTAACCTCAACTCCCCTATCTGGAAGTCCAGCCTGTCCAGTGGCCTTTCACTGGTTTTTAACTGTTGTCCGCTTGTCTCAGTTTAAATTTGTCAGACTATATTCTGAGCTCCATTCCCGCGAGAATAAAATGTCCCATTTTACCTTTCCTCATAATTGGAAAGTTGAAGATCAGCGTGTGGTGGCTCACCCTCTCCTGCCTCCAGGTTCTGAATTTCACCCCCCAAGGGGTAAAGGTACAGCCTTTCTCCAAATAAAAATAAAGCTGCTTTCATAGAAGCTGTTTTATTTTCACCGCCAAGAAGCTGTCACTCACTCTCGGGAGGAGAAAGCGGTCTCTCACTCACCGGGGGTGGGCAAGGATGTTCCCTTCAGACCAACTGGGTGCGCTGTTACTCCGGGCTGCTGAAGGTGGTGGATCCACTCTGACTGGGAACAGAGACTTTCCCCCCAGTCCCTACACTGACTCTCACTCAACTCAAACTAACAGCTGCTGAGTAATTCTTCATAATCATTTACATTATTTTAAGGCAATGGGAAACACATTTTTCCTCCTGAGAAAGCGTGTTTAAATTTTAGCTTTAATTTTTTGTTTGGTTTTATTTTAATTACTTTATTTTAGTTTTGTGTTGTTTTCATTTTAATATTTTTGTTTTAATTATTTCTAATAATTTTTTTAATTTTAATTTTTTTGTGTTTTATATTATTTGAATCTTTTTATTGTGTTTTTCGTTTTGTATTTTTTGTTTTAATATTATTTCATTGTTTTTTCACTTTTTACATTTTATTTTCATTTTACTTTAGTTATTTTATTTCTATTTTGTTTCTGTTTTATTATTTATTTTACATTTAAATTCTACTTTGATTTTTTATATATTTTTGTATATTTTTTATTTTTATATATTTTAATTATTTTTTATATTTTTAAATTTTGTTTTATATTAATTTCAATTTCATTTTTAATTTTATTGTGCATTTTTATTTTTAATTTTAATTTCATTTTTTATTTTTATATTTAATTTTAATTTTTAAAATTTTTTATTTTAATTTTTTGCTTCGTTTATTTTTAATATATTACTATTGTATATTTTCACTGTTATATATTTTTTATTTTTGTTCATTTTTAATATATTTTTACTGTTATATATTTTTTATTTTGTATATTTTTTTAATATATATTGTGTTTATTGTCTGCTCCCAGAGCAGGTTTCGAACCCGTTCCATGTCGGCTCTCACAGACTCTCCTATCAATCAGCGGATGCGCGCTCCCTGCCCCGGCGCGTGCACGCTGCACTCAGTGTGGAGTTGGTCTCTCTGCCGCTGCCGGCGCTGCTGCGAGGAGATGGGAGACGCTGAGCAGCGAGCCTGACACTCGGGACTCCAGAGGCAAGCACCTTCACCTTGGCAGGAGGTAAGTGGAAAAGTTTCCCCTCCGCCCCCAGAAAAAACTTTGCTTTAAACCTCAGTCAGGTTGCCTGGACAAACCTGTCTGCTTTACCGCCCCGCGGAGGGCAGGGGAAGGCTTGGAGTTGTTTATTTTCTCCCATTTCACTGCAACTTGTTGCGATTTGCATTCAGTCTGGAGGTGCAGTCACCGGCATCGATGGGCAGTTAAATAAAAAGGGTCGGGATATTGCTGGTAGTATTGGATCTGGGAGAAACTTCTTGGTAAGTGGAGCTGCTCCTTACTTTAACATTAAAAGGCTTACAATTGGGAGTATTACCAAGGTCAGTGCTAACCAGACATTATAGAAGCTGGTGCTTCAGTTCGCAAACGTGCTGGAATATTCTTCGGGTTCATCTGTTCAACTTCAAAAAACTTTGCTCTTGTTGCCCAATATTTTCTCCGCCTTTCTGGTGCCCTTTCCCCTGTCTTTCAAGGTCTGCTTTTGACTTTTACACAGTTTCTCTGCAGGAATTCAAATTATTTTATGTTTTGAAAACAACAATTTTATTAAGAAAACCTTGACTTATTTTTGCCAACTTCAGTCTAACAGTCTCTTTGTAAAATTGATCTTTATTAAGTATGCACCAATCCCAATTTAAATCTGAAACACATAATTTGATTCACACAGAGTGTGGTTAAAATGTAAAGGTTTTAATTTTAAATTTTAATACAGGGAGGAAACATGTTCAAAGGACGGAAATTCTATTTTTAGATATGCTTGATGTTAAGTACAATGGGATGCATTAAAATGATGCATTTGGAGGAAAAGTTCATTTTGAAAAGATGTTTGTGTTTATATATATATACATAGTTTGCAGCTACAGTAACTATAAATGAACGTAAAGTTTTAAAGTTTATTCGTCACAAGTAGGCTGACATTAACACTGCAGTGAAGTTAAAAGCAAATTATTGCAGATGCTGGAATCTGAAACCAAAAGAGAAAATGCTGGAAAATCTCCTGCAGCATCTATAAGCAGAGAAAAGTGAGAGCTGCCACCTCGAGTCCAGATGACCCTTTGTCATCTTGGACCTGTTACTGCAATGAAATTACTGTGAAAATCCCCTAGTTGCCACAGTCCGGCACCTGTTCGGGTACATTGGCCATGCTTATCTCCTTCAACGTATCTAATCAGCATGTCTTTCTGACTGTGGGAGGAAACTGGAACACCCAGAGGAAACCCATGCAGACACAGAGAGAATGTGCACACTTTGAACCTGGGTCAGTGGCACTGTGAAGCAACAGTGCTAACCACTGTGAGACCATGATGCTCCAGAACTTGGCAGAATCTGAAGATGTTTATGGAAGTATCAAATCATGAGGAATGATAAAAATTAGAATGGCATCTTGATTATTAGTAGGATTAGGTTAAACTGATTTGCGTGAAACAGGTCGGAGAGGTCCATTTTGTGTCAAGTGAAGGGAGATATGAAAAGGTGAGTCGCTGAAGCATATGTTCCAGGAAGATCAGTGCCCTGTGCCGTGTGCCCTATGGGAGTGATGATAATGGAATGGTAATATCACTAGACTAGAAATCCAGAAGCTCAGATGAGGAGATGGGTTCAAATCCCACCATGACCACTGGTGAAATGTAAATTCAATTCCTTAGCACCTTCCAAACCCACAACCACTTTCATCTAGAAGGACAAGGGCAGCAGATACACGGAAGTTCCCCTCCATCCACTTACCATCCTGACTTGGGAATATATCCGCAATCGCTGGGTCAACTTCCAGGAATTCCCTCCCTAACAGCATTGTGGGTCAAGCCACAGCACATGGACTGCAGCGATTCGAGAAGGCAGCTCACTACTGCCACCTTGGGGCAACTAGGGATGGGCAATAAATGCTAGTCTGTCCAGCATTGCCTATGTCCCACGATTGAATTAAAAAAAAAGGAATATGAATTGATGGGTGCACAAATCTACCTGGTTCACTGATGTCCTTTAGGGAAAGAATGTGTCATGTAGACTCTTAATTGACCTCTGAAATGGCCAGACAAGTTACTGAGGGGAATTAGGAATGGGCATCAAGTGCTGGTCTTGAAGTGTTACCCGAATCCCATGAAAGAATAGAGAATAAAAATCTCAGTTGAATTTGCCACTATACCCTGCCTCCCAGTTAGCTTTCCTGCTATGAGAATGGCTGTCACACATTCACCTTATGGTTGTGCATCAGGCAATGTTAGTATTGAACTTTCTTGTGATAGCCCACACAATAATGTAGCGTAACCAGGGTTTCTTGAACACAGGACTAGAATAATACATGGGACCAGCTTAGCAAGAAGCAGCCTGTTCCGGAATGAACAATGGAGCTGAGGCCGGCATAGATCAGCCATGATTTCATTGAACAGCGGGGCAGGCTTGAAGGGTCTAGTGGCCTCTTCTTTTTCTTGTGTTCTTGTGAAACTGGGGAGTGAAGAAGGGGATAAAAACATCTTGGCCTTGGATTTGTGCAGAGGAGTAAGTACCTAAAGGGAGTTTCAAGGCTGTAACACAATGTACAGGCTCAGAAGATAGCCTCCTCTTGCAAAGCTTGAGTATTTGATGAACAAGTTGAAACTCCCATGCATGGTGATGGGTGCTTATTATACAATTTCTAGCATTTTTTTACTGCTGGCATGTTCCCAAGCCAATACTGCCACTGAAATACAACAGCAACCTTTCATTAAAGATGTTCGAACAAGCTTGGTGTTTAAAAACTATGGTTGGGTCAATGTAAAAGGATCTTTTATTCGAGTCTTTGTACCTCGGTGCTTGACTTGTGTGGTTCAGCAGTGGCCCAATTGGTAGCCCTTGGCCTCTGAGTCGGAGGATTGTAGATTTCATACCAGTCCAGAGCTTGAGAGCAGAAATCTGGGCCAACACATAGCTGAGGGAGCACTGCACCTTTCGGGGTACTGTTTTCCTACGCCATGTTAAACCAAGGCTCTATCAACTTTCTCAGGTGATCATAAATGATCTCATGGCACTGTTTTAAAGAAGAATAGTGCAGTTATCCCCAGTATCCTGGCCAATATATATCCCTTAGTCAGCATCACAAAGTCAGATCACTTGGTTGTTATCACTTTGCCGTTTGTCAGAGCTTGCTGTGTGCAAATTTACTGTCACATTTCCCACATCTAGCTCAGTTTGAACTTTTGATTTCTGCTGTATCCTATGCTTCATTAAGTTTTGTTCAGTCATCCACCCTGCTTGCTGACCATTAGGGTGGTATGGTGCCACAGTGGTTAGCGCCGTTGCCTCTCAGCGCCAGGGACGTGGGTTCAATTCCAGCCTCAAGTGATTTACGGAGTCTGCACAAGCTCCCCGTGCCTGTGTGTGTTTCCTCCCACAGACCAGTGGATTAGGTGGATTGGCTAAATTGCTCTTTTAGTGTCAAGGGGATTAGTAGGGTCAACATGTGGGGTTATGGGGATAGGGCCTGGGTGGCGTTATTGCTGATACAGGCTCGATGGGCTGAATGGCTTCCTTCTGCAGTGTAGGGATTCTATGATTCTATATTGACTTTTGGTCCTTCAGTGGCAACAATTTGAATTTCTTTCCCCGCATGTTTAACTTCTTTAGTGATGTTGCCATTCTGATCTGTGAAATCCTTCAACCTGAAAATATTGCTGTGATTGGAGCTCTTAATTCATATAAATCCCTCATCCTGTTACCCGGTCTTTAGCTCCCTTGACACCACCACCACCTGCCCCCCACTACACACACACATATACACAACCTATTCCTTTAATACCCTTTTGGTCAACCCTCTGAAATTTGCTTTGGTGGATACCCTTTTTTATCTGATTCTGCTTCTGTTAAGTAGCGTTCATGGAATCATAGATTGGTTATAGCACTGAAGGAAGCCATTTGGCCCATTGAGTCTGCACCAACCACAATCCCACCCAAGCCCTAACCCCATGTCCCTACATCCTTCTAACTTGTGCATCTCAGGACACAAAGGGGCAATTTTAGCATGGCCAATGTGTCTGTCCTGGCTCTCTGCGAAAGAACTTAATCTAGTGTCACTCCCTCATTTTATACACTATGGTTCTGAAAATATTTCCTCTTTTCTGATAATTATCCAATTCTCTTCTGAAAGCGTTGATTGAACTTGCTTCCCTGAACCTCTTGAGCGGTGCACTCGAGGTCCTAGCTCTCGCTGTGTAAAATAATATTTTCCTCAAGTTGCCATTGCTTCTTTTGCTGATCACCTTAAATCTGGTTTTTTGACCCTTCAGAGGTGGGAGCAGTTTCTCCTGAACTACTCTGTCCACACTGCTCATAATTTTGAACATTTCTATCAAATCACCTCTCAATCTTCTCTTCTGCAAGGAGAATAGACTGAGTTACCTCTATCTATCCAGGTACTTGAAGTTCCTCATCTCTGGAACCATTCTCATGAACCTTTTCTGAGCCTATTCACATCCTTGTTTGGCCCCTGTTCTGACCAAGACCCCAAGAAGCTACAAAGGGTTGCAAATGTAGCCCAATCCATCAAGCAAACCAGCCTTCTATCAACACTACTCTTCCTGCTGCCTCGGAAAAGCAGCCAGCATAATCAAGGACCCCACACTCCAGAACATACTCTCTTCAACCTCCTTCTGTTGGGCGAAAGATACAAAAGTCTGAGATCACGTAAGAACAGCTTCTTTCCTGCTGCCATCCGACTTTTGAATGGGCCTACCTTATATTAAATTGATCTTTCTCTGCACCCTAATTATGACTATAACACCATATTTTGTACCGTCTCCTTTCCTTCTCCCCTATGTACTCTATGAACAGTATGTTTTGTCTACATAGCATGCAAGAAACAATAATTTTCACTGTATCCCAATACATGTGACATTAATAAATCAAACCAATTTCTTCTTAGTGTGTTGTCCAGAACCTGATGCAATACAACAGTGTTGCGTCTAAATTTATCATAACTGCCTTGCTTTTGTACCCTGTGCCCCCATTGATGAATCCCAGGGTGCTGGTAGCTCCTTTAACTGCACTCTCAATCTACCCTGCTACCTTGTTCATGCATATCCCCAGGTCCCTCTTCCCCCATACCCTCTTTAGAATTGTACTCTTGTTTTTATATTGTCTTTCCATGTTCCCCCGACCAAAATGAATCACTTCATTTCCTTCACAATAGTGACTGTACTTGAAAAATACTTAATGGCTGTAAAGTGCTTTGGGATGTCCCAAGGTTGTTAAATATGTTTTATGTATTGAAATCTTCTTTTAATAGCCTGAGATAAATAATAGTTGTTGCGCATTCAAGCCCCACTCTAGAAATCTAATCAAATCATTTAATTTGACACTTTACGGGGTCATTTATAACATTTAAGAAAAATTTGGGCAAGTACATGGATGAGAGGGGTGTGGAGGGATATGGTCCAAGTGCAGGACAGTGGGACTAGGCAAAAAATGGTTCGGCACAGACAAGAAGGGCCAAAAGGCCTGTTTCTGAGTTGTAAATTTTCTATGGTTCAGGGCAATACTGAGGCACTGCTGCATAGTTTGGGATGCTGTTTCTTTAATGAACCAAGAAAGACCATGTTGTCTAGATCAGATTGATGTGAAAGATTGTATGGCGCTATTTAACGGAGAATAGTAATCCTCATGGCCTGCCCAACTTTCCATCTTGTATATCCCCTGTGCACAAATTAACTGCATCATTTGCCCACATAATAGCAGCACAAGCAATGTCGGACTTCTGACACAGTTGATTGCTGAAAGTAGTGCGGAAAGTTGAAATGCCATCAGTTGGAACTAATTTTCCTGTAGGAACAATGTTAAAAATGGAGGATTAGTTCCTGAACCAACGTGCGATACTTGTTCTCACTGAATAGTGAAAAGTTTGAGAGATCTTGCTTATGATTGCCTTACAGTGACAATTATGCCATGATATAAAGTTTTTAAGTTTAAAGTTTATTCATTAGTGTCACAAGTGAGCTTACATTAACACGACAATTAAGTTGCTGTGAAAATCCCCTGGTCGTCACGCTCCAGTGCCTGTTTGGGTACACTGAGGGAGAATTTAGCATGGTCAATGCATCTAACCAGCACGTTTTTCAGACTGTGGGAGGAAACTGGAGCACCCGGAGGAAACGCATGTGGATATGTGCAGACTCCACACAGACAGTGATCCAAGCTGAGAATTGAACCCGGGTCCCTGGTGCTGTGAGTAGCAGTGCTAACCACTGTGCCACCCCGATATAATAGTGCCTTCACATGCAAAGACACTTGTACGCTGTATCTTGGAAACAATTTGTCCTTCCTGAAAAACAGAACAACAAGGAACATAACTGTTCATTGATGTGGCATTGTCAGGTCAAATCCAGTGTTGTAGAGTCAAAACAGGGTGTCAATTTGTAAATGTCATAAGTGCCGTTTGTTGTAACTCAAACCTTGTAAAGTTGAGGACTGCCTGTAACCTACATTCAAAAATAAGTAATTGGATGTGAAGCTTTTTGGGATGTATTGAGGACATGAAAGGTGGTGTCTAAACATTATACTAAAGTACTAATACACTCTACATAGTTAGCACTAACAAGTCATTATGCATGCTGCTGAGTTCAGGCAATTAGTATCAGGCTCCAGACCTGTCTACAACATTATGTTGTGCATTTAAACCAGAGTGTTAAGGCAACGGACACAAGTCAATGCGATTAACTAGTACCCAATCCAACAGAATCCTGGATGTTTATGACTATGCTTACAGGCACACAATGTGAATCGGGTAAAAACTGAATTCAAATGAAATTCTTGATGCTGAACATTTGGAGAATATTCTCACACAGGTCCAGAGAATAGATGTTTGCGGAAGGATAGGGTTAAAATATTGCTGTAACTTCAAAAGACGTACTGTAACTTGATGAATGCTAGATTTTCTGACAGTGGTTGAAAAGGTTGAAGTTTAGAAAGGAAATTCTGATTCTAAATTTTATTTTGCATCATCTTGGCTATGAATAAATATTGGTTGAATCCAGTTAAGGTTGGATATTGTTTTAAAGTAAAACAAATATTCCAACTAATTTGAGCATTCGTCAGAAGTCTGAAATTTGGAGTTGGCTCTTCAGTATTTGCATTTGTTTTGCCTGATTGGTGTTTTTGGAACAATATTAAAACTTAGCAGGTTCTTCCCCTTCAGATAACCTCTTAATTAAAAAAAAAAGCTGATGGCTTTTGCAACGTTGGGACTTTCTCCTTATTCACAAACCCTTTTCTGAACTGATGTACAGGAATTAAATTGACTGACTGCTCTTTGTTATCTGCTCCATTATTCTTGATCTCTGTGAACTTGCACTGGATGATTGTCAGCGGGGCTGTTAGGGCCTGGCAGATTTCACTATGGAGTCATCCCTGACTTGGTTTTGCACCACCCCATGAGTGAAAAGGGAATTCTGGATCAATGTTCAAAAATAGAGCTTTCTCCCTTGCTTTTGACCTGAGGATCTTAAAAGCTCTTTTGTATTTGGCTATAATTAGCCAACTTGGAGGAAATAAGGGATCAACTCTATCCTTTTCCTGTCTATTTTTAAGGCACATAAATTCTAATGGTGAGATGTAAAGTGGCAGCTTATTGGAATTATGGAATATCATCTTTTTGACCGTTTGGAAACAATTGAGGCTATAGCTTCCTAATTATTCTTTCCTGCTCAATTCGTGCATTTTAGCTATTAATAGAGATTGGGAAAAATTGCTACCGCTTTTCAGTTCATTAAGATCAGTTTCAAGTTTGTCTTTTCCTCACCTCTCGAACTGTACTTGGTTGGAGCTTTTATTCTCAGAGCTGTACTAATGCTGTATATTCCTTCATCTCATTAACTTGCTGTTCCACCTAAGTCTGAATATTCAGAATCCCTACAATACAGAAGGAGGCCATTCAGCCCAATGAGTCTGTACTGACCAAAATCCGCCCTATCCTGTAACCCCACACATTTACCCTGCTAGCCCCTCTGACACTAAGGGTCAATTTAGCATGGCTAATAAACCCAACCCTCACGTCTTTGGACCACGGGAGGAAACCCACGCAGACACAGGGAGAATGTGCAAACACTTAGAGGGAATCTGAGGCCGGAATTGAACGTGGGTCCTAGCACTGTGGGGCAGCAGTGCTAACTGCCGTGCCACCCCTGTGTAAGTAGTAAACAGGGAAAGGTAAAGTTGCCATAGTCCTAGATGACTATAGGCTGATGTCCTTTGTGACAGGGAGAGCTGAGTGGTGGAGATTTAACCTGAGGATCATCCCATCTCAGGCAAGGGACAAGGCTGAGAAGGTGGGGCCTTCATGAATAATCTCAGCCAGCACTGGAATTGAACCCACGCTGTGGCTATTGCTCTGCACTACAAACGAGCTGTCCGCCCAACTGAACAAATTGGACCCCCAGTCTGAATAGTACCAGTAGGAGCTTATAGAAAATGGTACAACTCTCTGCTATGAAGTATTTTGCACTGGTTTATTTAAGGTTGTGAAAATATGGAAGTTGACTGTCCCTAATTGCATCATGAAAAATATAAAATTGAATTATATAAATCTGATCATTTGTGGGCTGATAGTGGAAAATATACTTTGGACATAGCTGAATTGTGGTGAAATCAACTGGTTCCCTCTTTTTGCAGAGAAGGGTAGTTGCCTCTTCGCCCTGGTCTAGGTTATCCCTGATTCCATTCTCATGCTGTGGCTGACTCTTGATTCCCCACTGGGCAACCAGGAGGGTGGTAACGATAATTGCTGCACCAGCAGTGTTACCCACGAACTTTGCCTTTTTTACCCCTACACATTTCTTCAGGCCAGCATTAATTTTATCAAATTGAACAATGTTTCCCGTTTATTATGCCCCTATTGGATAGTTGGTATCTAGCTGCTGTTTGCTTCTTGAGTGTTCCATGGTTTGCGCAATAAATCTTTGCTGACATCCATTTTATGGTTTAATAACTTACTCCAATACTTTCCCACTGTTCTCAGATATCACAATCGTGTCTGAAAAGCTTTCCTGCTGCCTTTTTGTTGTGTCTCGCCACAGGTAAACTAGGATTTCTTTTCAGTGCTTGGAACGGTATATTAGGCCAACACAAGCCTATTGCTCTATTTTTAAGCAACTCCACTGACTCATCCTTCCAATATTTTTCTGTAAACATTTTCCACTCCAGAACTCTTGAGCCTGTTGAACTCTCTGACCATGTGCTTCATTAGACTTTCCTGGTGGAGATTTCAGATAAACCTTTGTGTTCCACCCTAACCTTAGACAAACACAGCCCATCCAAAGCAGGTGATTTTCCTACTGTGAAGACAACCAACCTTTTAACATTATCCTCTTCATTTCCTATCCTATCCAATATCACTCTGTGCTCTCTCAATCTATGTTAGACTCTTATATATTTTCCTTCCGTCAAATCCCTCCTATTTCTGAACCTTTTTAATCCCAGCTCTGTTGCCTGTCCCAGTGCCTTGTCCACTCTCGAATGTTTCACCCTTGTATCTATTCTGAAAAGAGGCAATATCTGTAATGTTCTTGTCAAAGTTCAGACAATGTTTCAAACTATCACTTTGTATTCACTTGCTATTGGGTATTGTATCTAATAAAATCGTAGACTAGTTAGAGCACAAAATGAAGCTCTTTGGCCCATTGTATCTGTGCTTACTATCTGAAGGAGCCACTCTGTACCCTTCTCCCCAGACCCAGCAGATGCTTCCTTTCCAGATGACAATCCAATTCCCTCTTGAATGTCTCTATTGAACCTGCCTCCACCATGTTCTCAGGCAGTGCATTCCAGATTCTAATCTGGGCAGCACGGCGGCATAGTGGTTAGCACTGCTGCCTCACAGCGCCAGGGACCTGGGTTCAATTCCAACCTCAGGTGACTGTGTGGAGTTTGCATGTTCTTCCGGTGTCTTTGTGGGTTTCTTCCAGGTGCTCTGGTTCCCTCCCACTGTCCAAAGGTGTGCGGAATAGGTTGATTGGCCTGCTGAATTGCCCCTTAGTGTCAGGGGGATTAGCAGGGTTAATACGTGGGGTTATGGGGATAGTGCTTGGGTGGGATTGTTGTTGGTGCAGGCTCGATGGGCTGAATGGCCTCTTTCTGCACTGTGGGAACTCTATGAATCACTCATTGCATGATAACGTTTTTGTTCTTGTCATTTTTGCCAATTATCTTAAATCTGTGCCCCCTGGTCCTCGATCCTTTCACCAATGGAAACAGTTTCTTCCTCTCTACTCTGCCAGACTCTCCTTCATTTCGAATACCTCAATCATCAATTCTCCCCACAATCTGCTCTTCTCCAGGGAACATTGTCCTCTGGCGTGCTGCTCCCTCAACTCTTCAGATTGAGCATTTTAGAAATCTTTGACAAGGAAAAACTCAAGGATTCGGAGAACCCTTGAGAGAGGTAGTTACTTTTCAGTGAGGAAAAATTGTTTGATGGTGATTAATAGTTAGCAGATTTTTGAAAAAGTGCTCTAATGGATGTGACATAAAGTTTTATGGAGTCTTTGGTTTGTATTGACCACACAAGCAGAGCAATGTCAGGTGACTTAATGCGTTTCAGTTATGAGATGTCCTTTTTTCACAAAACTAACGATGGAATAGTGCAACCTTTGGAAATATTTGCCCCATGCCTGACATTGCTGTATAATTTATGCATAAAGGGTGGTGAGCTCTAGTGATTAGCTTCGCAGTTATTTTTGATAGGAAAATCTGGGCCATTAATTTCTGTGGTCCGAGTCCACCTTAATACCAGGAAAAGGTTTTGGTGTGAAGAAGGAAACTTTGCTTTGGCAACTAACCACAACATTGTGTTGTGCCGTACAAAGATCAGAATTTTGTGATTCCACAGATGCCAAGTGCTGAAGGAATTTGTTTGAAATCTTCAACTTACTTGACAGGCAGAACAATGGGAATTTCCACTACCACCACCACCACCCCCCCCCCAGGCCATTTGATGATCTTATCATTTAAGATTTTTGCAAAGCTGGTTTTTTTTTTGATGGCAAAAGGTCACCAGTGCTAATGATTTGGACACGCTGCACATACTTTTTCCTCACACTCAGCTCAAAAACTAATTTTCACAGATAAATCCAAGCTTCTTATGAAATCGAAACATGACTTTTTGCATTAAGTAGCCTGGCATAGCAGGTTACAGGGTGAACCCTTGTACTAGTCAGGTATGCACTGGAAAATAACGCAGGTTAACAATTTACATTCTTTATCTCAGATGGCGCAGCGATAGACAGCATCTTTGAGGCTGCAAAGATGAGTGTGTAGTTAAACAAGAAAGGCAAGTACGGCACAGACGGTCGTGCTTAATTTATGGTTTCTGTTTCAAACTCAACATGTTTAAACTCCAGTAGATAGTCCAAACTAAGTACTAATTTGAATAACTATTTGTAATTGAGGACTTATGAAACATTGGATTTTCTACTAAACTCAACTTATTATAAGTACATTGCTGCTCAGTGTTAGCATTTTCCAATAATTTTAAGACCATGTTAAAAAAGATACAGGTTACAGCTATAACTGGTAAAAAGGTTTCAAAGTCACAGAGCCAAATAACTTGTACATCTTCAAAGTAGAGCCAAACTTAGCCTTGCTCACAAGACACTGTTAAGACAATTGCTTTGCTCGTGGGCAAGCTTATAACAATTGATAGCTCCTTGTTCTGTGCCCATTGTATCTCTTTAACCAGATGCCCGCTTCTAGTGATAATGAGATGCATTGTCCTGACAGGCCTTTGTTAGTTGTCACCAGCCCCTGCAAGACACAGGAACCAACAGAAGTTCCCCCATGATGCAGTTGCAACAAAGTCAGGTGTCAGCAATAATGACAAGGATTGGCCAGCTCATTTAACTGGATGGCTGGCGTGTGATTCACAGTCATGCCACGAGGTTTAATTTCCATTCCAACTGAGATACAATAAGGACCTGCCTCCTCCTCGCCCTGTCCCAGAGAGTGGAAGACAATAGCAAACCACCATTGACAAAAGCCACCAAGGAAACAGCTCAAGCTGAGGCACTACTGGACAGTTAGCCAAGGACCTGTCTTCAGACAAAGCACACACACATGAATGATGACAAGGTATGGATTCTCATGGTGGATTCTTGGAGCATGATGGCACAGTGGTTAGCACTGCTGCCTCACTGCGCCAGGGACCTGGGTTCGATTCCTAGCTTCGGTCGCTGTCTGTGTGGAGTTTGCATGTTCTCCCCATGACTGTGTGTGTTTCCTCCGGGTGCTCCAATTTCCTCCCACACTCCAAAGATGTGCAGGCTAGATTCATTGGCCATGCTAAATTGCCACTTAGTGTCAGGGGGACTAGCAGGGTGAATGCGTGAGGATGGGGGCTGGATGGAATTGTGGTCGATGCAGACCTGATGGGCTGAATGGCCTCCTTCTGCATTGTAGGGATTCTATGATGAAATGTTAAAGCAGCCAGACATAAAACAAATTACGTGTCATACTCTGTCACTGTTTTGATTGTAATCCCCCATTGCTTTTTGCAACCTATGGAATTTCGTGTTATATGAGATGTTATAGGAGAATGGGATCATATCGCTTGGATCCTGTTAGATGTACTTAGATTGATGCACTGACTGCCACTAGTAATGAATCTAGTGGAAGCCAACTTTGAAAATATCAGTGCACTTCACTTTGATCTGGGTCTTTGTAAAATGAAAACTTTACCAAGCATACTCATATTTTCTTGACAAGTCCATCTTATTTTGAACAATTCTGGAACAAATCACGCATAATCCTCTCTTAGATGAATAATATAATCCTCTATCATTTAATACCTCAAGGGATAGTCACAGTCAAAATATGAAGGAGTTCCCACACTTGGTGGGAAATTCAAGTTGGCAGCCTGGCCACTATGGTGGTACAGTGGTCAGCACTGCTTCCTCTCAACGCCAGGGACCCAGGTTCAATTCCCAGCATGGGTCACTGTGTATGCGGAGCCTGCACATTCTCCCCGTGTCTACATTTCCCCCGGTGCTTTGGTTTCCTCCCACAGTCCAAAAGATGTGCTAGTTAGTTGCATTGGCCACGTTAAATTCTCCCTTAGTGTACCTGTACAGGCCTCGGAGTGTGGCGATGAGACAATTTTCAAAGTAACTTCATTGCAGTGTTAATGTTAACATACTTGTGACGTTAATTAATAAACTTTAAACCATTGATTTTGAAAGGGTGGATATTTCTGACTATCTTCTATGGTTTAAGCTGATCGGGTAGTACGTTATTAAAATATTTGCTGACAATGCAAAGATAGTATGGGATGGAAAGAATGTTTTAAGCTTCTGTTACAGGCAGCTTTAACATACGAAATAGGAGCAGTTGTAGGCCATTCTGCCCATCAGACTTGCTCTGCCATTTATTAAGAGCATGGCTGATCTATTTTGTTTCTAATTCCACATTCCCATCTAGCCCCCATATCTTTGATTCCCTTGCCTAACAAGAATCTATCTCCGCCTTAGAAGTATTCAATGATCCCATGTCCACTGCCTGTATCCAAAGTTGGATAACTCTGAAAGAAAAATAATCCTTCTTGTCTCTGTTTTAGAAGGGCAACCCCTAATTTTAAAGCAGTTGCGCTGAGTTCTGGACTCACCGACAAGAGGAAATATCCTTTCTGCATCCACCTTGTCAAGGCTATTCAGGGTATTATAGACTTCAATCAAGTCACCCCTCACTCTTCTAAACTCAGGTGGAAACAAACCAAGCCCATCCACCCTATCCTCATAGGACACCCTACTCATTCTAGGTGCCAATCGAGTAAACCTTCTTTGGAAAATGCAGTACAGTATACTTGAGGATAACTAGGATTGAGATGTGAAGGGTGGAATCAGTTCAACTTAGTTTTATTCTGTTGAACTGTTGGATCCAAAGAGAAATGATTCCTTTTATAAGATCATTGCCTCCCCATCTACTTCAAACAACTACTTTTAACTTTTTGGCTCTTAACATTGTATCAAGAACTTATCATATCACCATGGACCAGGATCTCTCTGTTGAATACATTTATAGTTTTAAATACTGCAGCTGGGCCTATGGATTTTGGGTGATGGATAGTACATTAAATACTAAAGTGAAAAAAAGATGCCTGAGTGAGTAGCAAGCAAGTGAGTTAACATCGTGATAGTTTTACAGTTTATTTGTTAGTGTCACAACTAGGCTTAACACTGGATCTGCATCTGAAATGCGGTAACCTGCAAGGCAGCAGAAGATGCTGGAAAAGTGGGATTAGAGTGGGTGGCTCGTGATTTTTCAGCCGATGTAGACACAATGGGCTGAATGGCCTCTTTCAGTGCTGTAACTTTTTTGTGGTTTTCTTTTCTTGTTTTTACCTTCAAAACAACCCTTTGATTATGGGATTGACATGAATAATTTGTATCTTTAATGGAGATGTTGGCCCTCTTACAAGCTGCTTTTAGAGCTTCTTCGACCTGGGGAAACTATGTGAATAATTGAAATCTCCCTGATTTACAGTCCAACTTCAAAGCCATGATACCCTTGAGATATATCCCCTTTATCAAGAGGTCGGGGGTCATCCAATGATTAGGCTTTTCCACTTCCAACTCTCATTTGGTAAACACAGGCTACTCTTGTATGGGTAATTACCCCGAGATGTTTGATTTTCACTTAATTTAACACTTGTTTACCAGCTCCTGAATCAAGGATTTGCGTTTAGAAATTCCCAACTCCAAACTAAAAGTATATTTCTAGAACATGATAAACTGTGATAGATTTACAACAATAGTCCAGTTCTTAATGGATGTTGAACAATGAAGAACTTTTCTCTCCTCCATTATTGTAATATGTAGATTTAATGCATTTCTAATTAAATTATGAAAATCATCCAGTTTATGTAGTTTTTGGTGAAACACATTACAAAGTTCAATGTTGGAATGTGATTAACGTGTAACATTTTTAATGCTATTTCAAATTTGTGTTTGATGCAAAACGGAATATGTCACAATCCAATCAGTCTGAATTGTCCAGATACCAATGTTATTACTTCCATAAGCCAGTTGGTTTGAAAGCTCTGAAACCCGTTCTTCCTTCCTGTTTAATGAGCAGTTAATTTTGGATCTGCCTAATGGCTTCTTGCCCATGTTTGTAGTGCAAATCTGCTTCATGGCCACGCTGTAGATGTCAGATGTACCGTTCAGGTCACATATGAAAATATGCAATATGACCAAAAAAAGAACCTTGCAACACAATAAAAGGAAAATTTTACAGGGTCAAAAGTCAAGTATGCTTGGATTAAAAGTAGCTATTGTACTGCAGTGGATATTGTTTCTGCAAAGATTAAAGCTGGTGCATTACTCATCCGCATTGTTCAAGTTTCCTTTACAAGTCGAAGGAAGTGATTGCATTCATTTTTAATGGATTTGGCAGAACACCTTGTTTTAGTTGCCATTTCTCTTGCAGTTTGTTTGACTGTACCAATTAGTTTGTCTAAAATTGGATTTAGTATATTTTGTTAACTGTGTACTGGTTGTTGGTTATTGGGGTCAAATGTTCAAGGAGAAAATTGATGGCAAACACAGTTTTCACCAGCTACTCCACAACGGGCATCGTCTGCCTCCCCACTTCCTAACCCTATCAGTATTAGAAAGAAGCGTTTTCATCCCCTTCCGAGGCCCAAGATGTTAATAGAATCCTTACAGTGCAGAAGGAGGCCATTTGGCCCATTGAGTTTGCACCGATGACAATCCTGCCTAGGCCTTAGCCCTGTAACCCTGCATATTTACCCCACTAATTGCTCTAACCTACGCATCCTGGGACACCAAGACGCAATTTAGCATGGCCAATGCACCTAACCCGCACGTCTTTGGACTGGGAGGAAACCCATGCAGACAAGGTGAGAATGTGCAGATTCCCCAAGCCGAGAATTGAACCTGGGTCACTGGAGCTGTAAGGCAGCAGTGCTAACCATGGTGCCACTGTGCTGCCCTGATGTTGTACTGCATTAGCCTACAGTTATGTTCGTGATCTTGGCATTCTCATAATATTTTAACCACGGGAGATGGATCACTTTCCCGTCTACCTGTCTCTCTTTATTTTGTTGAGGAAGCTGTGGTTCTTAATTTAGTTTTTACTTAATCCCCCAGTGGCACAGCGATTAGCATTGCTGTTTTACAGTGCCAGGAGCCCAGGTTCAATTCCTGGCTTGGGTCACTAGCTGTGTGGAGTCTGCATGGTTCTCTGTGTCTGCGTGGGTTTCCTCCGGGTGCTCCAGTTCCCTCCCACAATCCAAAAGACATGCTGGTTAGGTGCAGTGGCCATGCTAAATTCTCCTGAGTGTACTCGAACAGGCGCCGGAGTGTGACAACCAGGGGATTTTCAGAGTAACTTCATTGCAATGTTAATGTAAGCTGGAATCTGAAACCAAAAGAGAAAATGCTGGAAAATCTCAGCAGGTCTGGCAGCATCTGTGAAGAGAGAAAAGAGCTGATGATTTTGAGTCCAGATGACCCTGGGCATAGAAAGTGGGAGACATTTGTACTGCAATGGGAGGGAATGAAAGATGAGTCATAACCACAAAAACAACATGCAGCTTTTCCCCTTGTTTCTGTGGCTATGACTCATCTTTCATTCCCTCCCCCTGTATAAATATCTCCGCCTTTTAACTTTGACACAGTATCATCTGGACTCAACTTCAGATCTTTTCTCTCCTTACAGATGCTGCCAGACCTGCTGAGATTTTCCAGCATTTTCTCTCTTAGTTAATGTAAGCCTATTTGTGACACTAATAAATAAAATGAACCACTGGAAGTCAGTTTAATTTCATTTTAAATGCTCCAGCTCTGGCTCAGCAACCATTTTCTTCAGCACCCATGGAATACTTGGGAGTTTTTTTTTACAGTGAAAACATAATATAAATGGAAATTTTTTTTGTTATAATTGTTAATTAATTGTCAGCACACAATCTTGTGCAGTGCAATAATTTGGGATGCACTACCTGACTTTAAACAGTGGAAGGATTTTATGAATTTATGTGGTGTAGAAATATTTGCATACTTGCAGGAAAAATACGGATTCGCTTAATCCAAAAAGAAGACTTTCACAATTAGAGAAGTTCAGGCCTGTTTGCCTTTTTTCATTGGTGGCACAGATTACAGTATAATGGATGGGTTGCATAACAAAGAGTTAAACATTGTCAAATTACTTAAGCAGGATGCTCCTACACTAAAATTGTAACTGGACAAATGTGCTATAGTCTGAATTTTGTGGCAGGAATAATCATGAGGTGATCAGTACTCATTGTTATTAGGATGCTGGTGTTGGACTTGGGTGGGCACAGTAAAAAGTTGCTCAACACCAGGTTAAATTTGGCTTTATTTAAGAACATAAGAACATAATAAGAACATAAGAAATAGGAGCAGGAGTAGGCCATCTAGCCCCTCGAGCCTGCCCTGCCGTTCAACAAGATCATGGCTGATCTGAAGTGGCTCAGTTCCACTTTCCCGCTTTCTCCCCATAACCCTTAATCCCCTCGCCTATCAAAAACCTATCCACCAGCGTCTTACATATAATTAGCGAGGCAGCCTCCACCACTTCAACGGGCAGAGAATTTCAGAGATTCACCACCCTTTGAGTGAAGGAGTTCCTCCTCCGTTCTAAACTCCCCCCCCTTATCTTGAGGCTGTGCCCTCTAGTCCTGCTGTCCTTTCTGAGCGGGAAGAACCTCTCCACCTCTACCCTATCCATCCCCTTCATTATCTTATACATCTCAATAAGATCCCCCCTCATCCTTCTAAACTCCAGCGAGTACAAGCCCAGTCTATTCAGCCTCTCTTCATAGTTCAACCCCCTCAACTCCGGTATCAGCCTAGTGAACCTCCTCTGCACTCCCTCCAAGGCCAAAATATCCTTGCGCAAGTGCGACGACCAAAACTGCACACAGTACTCCAGCTGTGGCCTCACCAGTGCCCTGTACAGTTGCAGCAAGACCTCCCTACTTTTATATTCAATCCCCCTCGCTATGAAGGCCAGCATCCTATTCGCCTTCCTGACCACCTGCTGCACCTGTAGGCTGGGTTTTTGCGACTCATGCACAAGGACCCCGAGGTCCCTCTGCGCCGTAGCATGCTGCAGCTTTTCGCCCTTTAAATAGTAATCCCTCCTACTATTATTCCTACTATTTGGTATGGCCTTACATTGTTATTGGGTTAATAGGACTGGTGCCACATTTGCAGCAAAACATCAAGTTCAGGAACTGCTGTCTGATTTGACCTGCTCCTCCACAAATCTTGCGACACTGATACCATGTTGGGATTCAATGTTTAAACACAGATCAGACATGAATTTATGCAGTTACATGTACCGAAAAGTTAGGCTTGTACATTAAAGTGTGCATGAAACGTTAGCAGTGTGTTAAGAATTGAGTACTGCTAAACAGCCTGTCTGGCACTGAAGATGTATTTTAGCACATGTGGAATCTCATCCCTTCAAATTTCAATTATTGGAGGTTTATGAAAATGTTGTTTATTACTCTATCATTTCTTTCTGTCTCTTTGACTTCTCCCAGTCCCATCTTTATTTCCCTTTCTTCATTTTGCGTTCTTTACATTAGTTTTACACTGAGTTAAATATTCCAAATTACACTTCCCGGTTCAGATTCCGTGTGGCTCAATAAGACTGCGTGACTGGTGAAGAGACACAAACTCCTGCTTGCCCTGCTCTCTCAGGTACCAGGGAGGGAGAACACTGAAATGGATCTTCCACAGTTAGTCTCTGGATAGCTGTAAGCGTGTTAAATAGCCAGTCCATACCGTCACAGCTGTTTGTGTATGCAGATACGTCACTCAAGGTAATTTTTTGGTTTTAGAAGTTTTCTGCGTTTTCCAAGAATCTTGCCATTAACAGTAAACATTGAGTGAGTGAATTTGAAGTTGTTTTGGCAATTGGCCGCTATTATTGAGTGGAGGACAAATTGAACTGAGGGAATGGAGAGATTTCCCCTTTTAGCCACAATATTGTCTAATCACAATTTTGCTTAAGGAGCTCTCAACTCGGATAATTGAGCTTTATACATTGATGGAAAACTTCTAATGTAAAATAATTTTTCATTTCATAATTTTTATTCTTCTGAGATGATTCATGCATGCTGAGTGTGAACTGATCATAAGACTCTGATCACCCTACACTGCACACGTGGAGGAGTCCTGGTGCTTTCTTAATTTCTTGCCAATATTTTAGGGCAGCAAGGTGGCATAGTAGCTAGCGCTGCTGCCTCACAGCACCAGAAACTCGGGTTTGATTCCTGGCTTGAGTCACTGTCTGTGCGGAGTCAGCATGTTCCCCCCACGTCGGCGCGGGTTTCCTTTGGCTGCTCCGGTTTCTTCCCACCATCCGAAAGACGTGCTGGTTAGGTGCGCTGGCCATGCTAAATTTTTCCTCAGTGTACCCAAACAGGCACCGGAGTGTGGTGACTAGGGGATTTTCATAGTAAGTTCATTGAGGTGTTAATGTAAGCCTACTTGTGACAATAATAAATAAACTTTACAAATTATTTGCTGATATCTTGGTGCGCCCTGCCTCAATGAATGTGTAATTTTCTTTTAAACATGTTTGGCTGCTATCTGTGTTTTGCTCACAAACAGGGACATTAGCTATTGATCAGAACAGGATTTATCGTTCCCTTACACTTTTTATTCTTTCATGGATTGTGGGCATTGCTGACAAGGCCACAACTAAAGTACTGTGCCCAGTTCTGGTCGCCATATTTTCAGAAGAGTGTGATTGCGCTGGAGAGAGTGCAGAGTGGATTCACCAGGATGCTGCCTGGGGTGGAACATTTAAGTTATAGAGAGAGGTTGGAGAGGCTTGGGTTGTTTTTGTTGGAGCAGAGAAGACTGAGGGGCGACCTGATCAACTTGTAGAAGGTTATGGGGGACATGGACATAGTGAATAAGGAGCAACTGTTCCCCTTAGTTGAAGGGCCAGTCATGAGAGGACTTGGGTTCAAGGTTAGAGGTAGGAGTTTTGGGGAGATGTGATAAAAACATTTTTACACAGGGTGGTGCCGGTCTGGAATGCACTGCCTGGGAGGATAGCAGAGGTGGGTTGCCTCACACCCTTCAAAAAATATTTGGATGAGCATTTGGTGCTTCATAACATGGGCCAAGTGTGGGCAGATGGGATTAGGTGGGAGTTTAGGTGTTTCTAATGTGTTGGTGCAGCAGACGATGGATTGAAGGGCCCCTTCTGCGCTGTATGATTTCATGAGTTTCCACATTGCAGAAAGCAATGGCAAACCACTGCAGTATAATGCCAGTAATAATCATGGACTAATCTACTCAAAGTCCCTGGTCAGCAGTCCCCTATTAGGGCATGGTACCTGGACGAAGAGTGCTGTAGTGCTACAGCTGTAGGCATGACTGTGTCTTCCTGTACGATAATACCTGAAGAATGAATGTCAGCAAATTTAATACACAACAAATATTTGAATAAAGGGTAGAATTGTATTTGCTGCCCACAACTTCAGAAGGCTTTATAATTTCCAGTTTGGTCAATGTGGTTGTGTATCAGGTTAAACCAGCAGTCAGTTTGCAACCCTACCCTGGCTCCTGTTATTGTTCACCACCCATCAGTGCATTAATCAGACACAGATAGGAGATTCATTGTGACTCAGGTCAATCCCAAAAAGGAGATTTAGGCGATTAAATACAAATATCTAATGTTATGCTTGACTGCTACAGATAGCATTGTGAAATACAAATTCACGCAGCCAAACCACAGAATATCAGGGCGGTTTAGCACATTAAATGGTCATCTGTTGGGTCTGGCTTTGAATCTATCCTACCTTGACAGGAAGAAAGTCACTCCCTGCTGACTCACTTCAGGCCAACTTCCAGCGTCTATTAGGTGCAAGTGCAGAGCACAAACCTGGCCAATCAAAATGCAGAAAGGAACTGATGTGCAAATAATTCAACATAATCGTGAACCTCATTTGGAGAGACAATCGAAGAGGTCAATCTAGGAGATTAAATAAATCAAAGAACAAAAGCAAAGAGAAGAACCGCAGGAACAGGCCCTTCACCCATCCAAGACTGTGCTGATCATAATGCCCTAACTAAACTTAAAAGAAACCACCTGCCCTTGTTCGGACCCTGTCCCTCTACTCCTTCCCTATTCATGTACCCATCCAGTTGCCTCTTACATGTTGCTAATGTGCCTGTTTCCACTGCCACCTCTGGCAGCGCACTCCAGGCACCCACCACTCTTTGCATGAAAACTTCCCCCACGTATCTCCATTAAACTTGCCCCCTCTCACCTTGAACCTGTGCCCCCTTGCATTTGACACTTCCACCCTGGGGAAAAAGCCTCTGAGTAGCCACCCTATCTTTGCGTCTCAATTTTGTGGACCTCTAACAGGTCTCCCCTCAGCCTCTGTCTTTCCAGTGAAAACAATCCTAGTTTGTTCAACCTCTCCTCACAGTCAACATCCTGGTGAATCTTCTCTGCATTTTCTTCAAAGCTTCCATGTCCTTCTGGTGAAAGTCGTAAAGCTGTAGAGTTAAATATTCCCCTGAAGTTCTTACCCTTCTGCTACCTCTCTGCTCTCCTTTAGATGCTCCATGAAACCTATCTCTCTTCCCAAACTTCAGTCTCTCTGCCTTTATATCATCTTGTGTGTGACTGGGTGTTAAATTTCACATTGTCGCTATCCTGTGAAACACCTTGGCACGTGTTCAGGATGCTATATAAACCTGGGGGTCAGTTTAGCTTGGTTGGCTGGATAGCTGGTTTGTAAATGCAGAGCCACCCCAACAGCACGGGTTCAATTCGCGTATCAGCTGAGGTCACTCATGAAGGCCCCGCCTTCTCAACCTTGCCCCTCACCTGAGGTGTGGTGTGGTGATCCTCAGGTTAAATCACCACCAGCCCCCTTTTTGGGGCAGGGAGGGGAGTGAGGAGAGCAGCCGACAGTCATCTGGGACTATGGCAACTACTTTTTAAATATAAGTTGTTGTGGTAGAGATTAGAATTGTCATTTGGTGTTGAGGGAGTCCAATGTACTGTGGCTATCTTCAGGCTGTAAGAAAGCTTTTCATTTTTTTCTGTTTAAGTTGGTACTTATTTACAATAATAAGTATTAATCTTTGGCTGCCAGGTTTTTATACACTGCAACCTGCGCACTACTAAGATTTGTGTGTGGTTAAGTATTTGTAATATCCCTCAGCCACGGAGAGCTTTGACTGAAAATATAGACCGAGATGGATTAATGAGCATCGTTGCCACTGTAAAGTACATTGCAGATAAATGGTTTGTTTCTGCACAATAAAAATGGGATTTGGAAAGATGATGACATTGAAAGTTGCTGCGTGGGTGTTTAAGCTGCTTTGTGGAGAAATGAATCGTAAACGCATTTCTTTTGAGCCACAGGATATTATCAGCCAAATGAGGTGCCCTATTCCCTTGGCAACATATACTAAATAATTAAAAAGAAACACTGTCAGTTTTTAAGTAACAGTTACTACTGGTGAGGGAAGTGATTATTTTTTAAAAAGGAAAATCTCTTCCAAGACTGTATGTTTTACTAATTTTCAGTGCACGCACGTGCAAGCTTAAAATGTGCTCCGTGCATGTTTATAAGATGGTTTTGCTCTCCAAACAATGGCTCAAAGCAATCTGAAAAATAAACACGCAGGTACTGTTCTCCTGCGCCTGCTGATTCTCTTTCTCTGTCCATTGTTGCCACTTGAGACAAACAAGACATTTGTCATGCAGTGCGCTCACAGGCTGCTCCTCAAAGCAGAAACCAGTCTGTCGTGCCCGGACATGAATAATCTGGCCCTAATTTAATTTATTTTTCGCCAGAGTCTCATGCCCAGGTGACCATCACACTTCTGTGTGCTTTTATTCTTAAAAACAATGCGTATTGTGTCAAGTCGTGCTCAAAATTTGTAATTTCAAAAAATGTAATAAAATTGAAGTTTATTTATTATTGTTACGAGTCGGCTTACATTAACACTGCGATGAAGTTATTGTGAAAATCCCCTAGTTGCCACACTCCAGCACCTGTTCGGGTACACTGAGCGAGAATTTAGCATGGCCAATGCGCCTAACCAGTCTTTCGGACTGTGGGAGGAATTGAAATATTCACATTGACATGGGGAGAACGTGCAGAATCCACACAGACTGTGACTCAAGCTGGAAATCGAACTTGGGTCCTTGGCCAGTCTCTGGCTCAGTGCTAAATACTGTGCCACCAGTATAACATAGACACTCTGGCTGCAGAAATCCCAGTGGAGGAATTCCCTCCCTAAGCTTCAGATTTTGAGTGTGAATATCGTCGTGAATCAGTGACCCAGAGCAGTTGGCATGAAGGTAGCCAGCTCCTGCTGGCGCATACATGGAACCAACGTAGAATTAAGCAGCTCAGTGAAAAGGATTCCCACTGGTCCTCTGAAAATAAGGCCCCCTGGAGCAATTTCAAGACAATAAACTAATCTGTTTAGATAGCCAGATAATTTATAAATAATGCAGACTTTGTTCTGCTGTTTCTCACCAGTTGAATTGTTTGATTAAGGTTCTCACTTTTGTACTCCCTTCCACATTTGTTGGAAAAGGTGAACTTTTGTGTTTTAAACAAATAAAAGCTTTTTGGGGAAATAATGCTCCTGCTTTATATCTCCAGTGTCAGCATCTAGGACTCAATCAGACGCAGCACAGGTTATTTGCAGAGTGAAGGCTGGTTTCCTATCTTTGAAAATGGGAGAAAATGTTGTTGTATAAAAGCAAAATACCGCGGATGCTGGAATCTGAAACAAAAACAGAAAATGCTGGAAAATCTTAGCAGGTCTGACAGCATCTGTGGAGAGAGAATAGGGCCAACGTTTCAAGTCTGGATGACCCTTCATCAGAGCGCTGGATAAGATTTTTGATTTGATTTATTGTCACACGCATTGGCATACACTGAAAATGATTGTTTCTTGCACGCACTACAGACAAAACATACTGCTCATAGTGAAGAAAAGGAGGGGTGCAGAATGTAGTGTTATAGTCATAGCTAGGGTGTATAGAAAGATCAACTTAATATAAGGTAGGATCATTCAAAAGTCCGATGGCAGCAGGGAAGAAGCTGTTCTCGAGTCGAGTGGTATGTGATCTCAGACTTTTGTATCTTTTTCCCGACAGAAGAAGGTGGAAGAGAGAATGTCTGCAGAATTCCCTGCCCAGTGAAGCAGTTGAGACTACCTCATTGGAACGTTTTTAAGGCAAGGATAGATAAATTTTTGAACAATAAGGGAATTGAGGGCTGTGGTGAAGTGGAGCTAAGTCCACAAAAAGATCAGCCATGATTTTATTGAATGGTGGACCAGGCTCGAGGGGCCAGATAGACTACTCCTACTCCTGCTCCTAGCCCTTATGTTCTTATGTCCAGGGTGCGTGGCATCCTTGATTCTGCTGGCTGCTTTGCTGAGGCAGGGGGAAGTGTAAACAGTCAGTGGATGGGAGGCTGGTTTGCATGATGGCTTGGGCTTCGTTCTTGTGGCCTTGGACAGAGCAGGTTTATGGTGCCTGTGTTGGCTTCTCTGAAAGAACTCCCCAGTCTTCCCAATCCTTTACTTTTTCTTCACAGCCCTGAAACTTTCTCCCTTTTAAACATATCTAATTCCCTTTTGAAAATTGCTGTAGTGCTTTTAAGTCATTGTGAATATTTCAATTGTATTAACAGTTTCAAGTCACAACTCTTTGTGGATTTCTCCAGACACCCCATGAAAGTAAATCATGTCTTTGATATTTGCAACCCTTTCAGGTTTTCATAAACAGGCCCAACATTCTTTGAATTACAGTTGTACTCTGCATTCCATTGTGCAAGCATTGTGTTTACTTGCTTTCAATGTCAGAGTTCTTTCATTGTCTGCCTTTTGGAGTTGTTGGCCAATGTTAGTTTCCCAGATTGGTGTGCCAACCAAGATGTGTAGCCCCTGATTTATTACTGCTATTGCTGAGGGTAAGAAACATCCAGCAACATAGTCGATCTGCTGAGCGATATATTATTGAGTCACAAAGATTGGGAAGCAGCCAGGCCTGGTTCTTGAATGAGTTGATTCCAGCCAGATTAACTCACGAGTCTCAACATTTTTGGTGCGGGATCATGGAAAATACCCCATCGTTTCCATTCCTGATCCCTCCCGGAAATACAGCACGAGTGAGAATGAATTCCAACTTGGTCATGATGGGCACGCGTTCAGATAACCCCTGGAAAGCCCATGTTCTGCCGCTAGCTTGGAGAATGACCACTTGGAAGCTATGGCATAGTCACTGACGCCCACATAATTGTCTCTCAGCATTTTAAACCAGTTATAAGGGGTTAGAGGAAGATGGGGCGGGGTTGTCATGATCAAATTTACTTTAAAGTAATCCTAATATCTTCTTATGCAATTGTTTTTGACCTTTTGTCATGAAGATGGACAGCATGGTGGCAAAGTGGTTAGCCTTGCTGCCTCTCAGCACCAGGGACCGGGGTTCAATTCCCGGCTTGATCTGGCACTGTCTGTGCAGAATTTGCACGCTTTCCCAGTGTCTGCTCGGATTTCCTCCGTGTGCTCCGGTTTCCTCCCACAGTCCAAAAGACGTGCTGGTTAGGTGCATTGGCCAAGCTAAATTCTCCCTCAAGCAGCAGAGTGTGGCAATTAGAGGATTTTCACAGTAACTTAATTGCAGCGTTAATGTAAGCCTACTTGTGACACTAAGAAATGAACTTAAAACTTAAAGATGTTGCCTCCCTGCGCTAGGGTGTTGTTTCTCTGGCATTTCATCCAATTAGCAATTATACAAGTATCAGTGGACTGTTTACAGGGGATTTCATTCAACTTCCAGATTTTGGCCAAGATGCACCGATGTGCAATTTAGTCGAAACAGCCAGATAACAGTCATAAGATATAGGAGCAGAATTAGGCCACTTGGCCCATCGAGTCTGCTCTGCCATTCGATCATGGCTGATATGTTTCCCATCCCCGTTCTCCTGCCTTTTCCCCATAACTCCTCATTCCCCTTACTAATCAAGAACCTCTGCCTTAAAGACACTGAATGACCTGGCCTCCAGGAGATGGGTCCCCTGACCACTCCATTTTCTGTTCCCTAACCCAGTGGCAATAGGCCACAGATGTACGACTGCCCTAAGACTGGTTATCTCAGCACAGGTCGAGGTTAAAACTCGGCTTCATTTACATGTAGAGTTCAGCTACTCAGTGGACGAACCTACTGAGCTGTCGGGAAAGTAAAATTCCTGACTGATGTATTTGATGATCAATTCTACTGCTTGTGGTCAAGATGGGCAACCACTTCAGAGACTTGTTCATGTGTCTGCTCCATTTACACACACTCTATGTTGGGATATTCGTGCACAGCCTATATTGATATACAGTGTGTCAATTTGTACAACCAAAGCCCTCGGATCTTGGGATTTTCACGATCATATCTTTTAGTGGATTCCCTTGTAGAAACGACTTTATAATTTTTGTAAAATATTCACTTGGCATCGTTGTGAGTTTTTACGCTGAGAGTTAAGGCACTCAGTCTGCATGGGTTTCCTTCGGGTGCTCCGGCTTCCTCCCACAGTCCAAAAGATCTACTGGTTAGGTGAGTTGGCATTGCTAAATTCTCCCTCAGCGTACCCGAACAGGCACTGGAGTGTGACAATTAGGGGATTTTCACAGTAACTTCATTGTAGTGTTAATGTAAGTATACTTGTGACTAATAAATAAATAAATAGACCTGGAATACTTTGCTCCAATCTGGGGTGCATTGGTTGAATGTTTCCATGCTGGGATTTGAACCCGTGTTCCCAGAGTATTATCTTGGGCCTCTGTATTACTGGTTCAGTGACATTATCATGATGCCCAAAGTCTCCCTCAATAACCCACTTGTTTAACTCCCAAAATTTAATGCATGCCATTCACAAGATTAAACTTACGGAAATAGTCCAAAATATGTTTTATTAATTAGGGTAGCACAGTGGTTAGCACTGCTGCTTCACAGTTCTAGGGACCTGGGTTCAAATCCCGGCTCGGGTTGCTGTCTGTGTGGAGTTTGCACATTCTCCCTGTATCTACGTGGATTTCCTCTGGGTGCTCTGGTTTCCTCTCACAGTCCAAGGATGTGCAGGCTAGGTTGATTGGCCATGCTAAATTGCCCCTTGATGTCCTGGGGATGCATAGGTTAGAAGGATTAGTGGGTAAAACATGTAGGGATGTGGGGATAGGGCCTGGGTGGGATTGTGGCTGGTGCAGACTTGATGGGCTGAATGGCCTCTTTCTGCATTCTATGATTCTAATATCACGGAGTTGCTAAACTATATGATTTACCCTCTGAAATGGCCTAGAAAGCCACTCAGTTCAAAGGCAAGTGAAGATGCGCAACAAATACTGGTCTGCCATGGTGGAAAGGCTGTTTGGAACAGAAAAGTTTTTACTTATTCATCGATGGGATATGGGCGTCGCTGACATTTATTACCCATCCCTAATTGATCTTTGGCCACACTGGAGGGCATTTAAGAGTCAATTGCATTGACTCAAATACAAGCTGCATCCTTCACCAAAAAGAATTGGACAAAGATCCTATGGTTTTGGAATGTATTATCTTCAGGACTATATTAACTATTGCACAGTAAAACATTGCACTGCCAACTACTGGTTTCATTTCTTCAAAATAATTATGAAATATTTGAAAATAAATGTAACGTGGTTTAACCTTTACCGTATCCTCCGGGACAAACTCAAACTGATGGGATGATAATATTCTCGGTCCTGTTACAAGGATCAAAGAAAAATTATTCTGAAGGAGTTTTCTTTTCACTCACAAATGTAAAGTGGTATAGTTCAGCAATTCCATGATATTAATAAAATATGTTTTGGACTATTTCAAAAGGTTTCATCTTATGAACGACATGCATTAATTTTGGGAGTTAAACAACTTTTTGTTATTGAGGGAGACTTTGGCACAGTGGTAATGTCACTGAACTAGTAATCCAGAGACCCAAGATAATGCTTTGTGAACACAGGTTCAAATCCCACCATTTCATTTGGTAGAGTTTCAATTCAACCAAGAAATCCAGGATTGAAAACTTGTCTCAGCAATGAAGACCATGGAGCTATCATTGATGAAAAACAAAAACCAATCTGGTTCACGAATGTCCTTTTCAGGGAAAGAAATCTGCCATCCTTACCCGGTCTGGCTTGCATGTGAATCCAGACTACAGCAGTGTGGTTGACTCTCAACTACCTTCTGAAACGGCCTAGAAAGCCACTTAGTTCAAAGGCAGTTAAGAATGGGCAACAAAAACTGGCTCTGCCATTAGCCCATGAACAAATCAAGAAAAATAAATGTCCTTTTCAGTTTCACCTTGACACAAGAAATATTTCTGTATGCCCTGCCTTTAACCAATAGACAGGGAGAGGCGATGGTATTGTCACTGGACTATTACTGGACACTGGACAAGGATATTTTGGCCCTGGAGGGAGTGCAGAGGAGGTTTACTAGGCTGATACCGGAGTTGAGGGGGTTGAGCTATGAGGAGAGGCTGAATAAACTAGGCTTGTACTCGTTAGAGTTTAGAAGAATGAGGGGAGATCTCATTGAGACGTATAAGATGATGAATGGGATGGATAGGATAGAGGTGGAAAGACTCTTCCCGCTCAAAAAAGACAGTAGGACTAGGGGGCACAGCCTCAAGATAAAGGGGGGGCGGTTCAGAACGGAGTTGAGGAGGAACTTCTTCACTCAAAGGGTGGTGAATCTCTGGAATTCTCTGCCCGTTGAAGTGGTGGAGGCTGCCTCGCTAAATATTTTTAAGAAGCGGGTTGATGGGTTTTTGATAAGAGAGGGGATTAAGGGTTATGGGGAGAGGGCGGGAAAGTGGAACTGAGCCACGACAGATCAGCCATGATCTTATTGAATGGCGGGGCAGGCTCGAAGGGCCAGATGGCCTACTCCTGCTCCTATTTCTTATGTTCTTATGTTCTTATGTTCTTAATCCAAGAACTCAGCTAATGTTCCTAAATTGTAACAGTGACTACATTTCACGAGAGACATGGTTGGCTGTCAGCCCGACTTTGGGAAGTCCTGAAGCTATGGGGCCTTAGTCAGGTTTGAATCACACCATGGTAGATGGTGGAATTCGAATTCAACAAAAAATATCTGGAATTAAGAATCTACTGACGATTGTGAAACCATCAGCGATTGTCAGATAAACCATCCCGTTCACTAATGTCCTTTAGGGAACGAAATCTTACCTGTGACTCCAGACCCACAGCAATGTGGTTGATGCTCAACTGCCCTCCAAGGGCAACTCGGGATGGGCAATAAATACTGGCCAGCCAGTGATGCCCATGTCCCATAAATGAGTAAACAAAAAATTGTATTGCATTTTTAAGCAATTGCAAGAGAACTTGGCTAGTTGGGAAAATAAGGGATATTAATCAACCAGTACAGTTTCAGACAGAGGACTAACCTGATCTGTGTCCTGTCTTTCCTCCAGTGTCAGCATAAAAACAGGATGTTTCTGCTGCAGGCATTGTTTCTGGGTCTTCTGAGCATGTTTGAAGCAGATTTCCTCACACTTGTATTAAATGGCACGTGTCGGCCTGGATTTCCTCCAGGTGCTCCTGTTTCCTCCCACAGTCCAAAGGGTTAGGTGCCTTGGCCTTGCTAAATTGCCCCTTAGTGTCCCGGGATGCATAGTTTAGGGGGATTGGCCTGGTAAATATGCGGGATGACGGGGATAGGGCCTGGATGGGATTGCTGGATGGGCCAAATGGTCTCTGCCTGCACTGTACGGTTTCTAATATCCAGTCCCCACGGCAAATACGGTTGTCCTTCTGATGTGTTTGATATTTTTTAAAGCTCTCTGCGCTCCACGTTAAATTACAATAAAGCATTTAAGAATATTTTTTAAGACTGTGAAGAATCTTTGCAAATCTCAGAAATGTCAGTTGTGGCTCAGTGGTCAAACTTCCTGTTTCTGAGTAAAGGTTGGGGGTTCGGATCTTGTTCCTGAGAATTGAATACATCGATTCTGGGCAAACACTCGAGTTCAGCACAGAGGGAGAATTCCATTGTCTAATGTATTGTCCTCCTGAAAAGAGGTTAAACTGAGGCCCCATCACTTTGGGTGGATGTACAATATCCTATGGCACTATTTGACACTGGAGCAGAAACAGTTCTTCCTGCTATCTTGATCTCTATTTATTGCTCAATAAACGTAACTAAAATGCTCATTATGTGTGGCCATTATTACTTTGTGGAACCTTGCTGTGCACAAGTTGTTTGTGCTGCTTCCTAAATTGTGACAGTGGCTACACTTCATGAGGTACTTGATTGTCTCTCGGCCCAACTTTGGGAGGTCCTGAAGCTGTGGGGCCTTAGTCAGGTCCAGGAAATACTCAAAAGAGGGATGCGTACAGACGAATTAGGAGTAGGAGGAGGAGGAGGAGCCACTTGGCCTCCAGAGCCTGCTCTGCCATTCAGTAAGATCATGGCTAATCTGATTTTAACCTGAACCCCACATTCCTGCCTGCCCCCAACTCCCCGCAATCTTTCACCCACCTTGTTAATGAAAAAATCAATCTTGCCCTGCCTTAAAAATATTCAAAGACTCTGCTTCCACTCCCCTTTGAGGAAGAAAGTTCTAGAGATTCCCAATTGTACACTCCCTATGGTGCAGAAGGAGGCCATTCGGCCCATTTAACACGCACTGACAACAATCCCACCCAGGCCCTATTCCCATAACCCCATATATTTGCCCCGCTGATCCCCCTGACACTCAGGGTCAATTTAGCATGGCCAATCCACCTAACCCACACGTCTTTGGACTGTGGGAGGAAACCGGAGCGCCTGGAGGAAACCCACACACACACTGCCACCGTGTCACCCACTGAGAGTATCCTGAGAGAGAGATTTTCCCATCTCTGGGTGGCACAGTGGTTGGCACTGTTGCCTCTCGGCACCAGGGATCCAGGTTCAATTCCCGGCTTGGGCCACTGTCTGTGCGGAGTCTGCACATTTTCCCCATGTCTGCATGGGTTTCCTTTGGGTTTCCTCCCACTATCTGAAAAACGTGCTGTTAGGTGGCTTGGCCGTGCTAAATTCTCCCTCAATGCACCCGAACAGGCGCCAGATTGTGGCGACCAGCAGATTTTCACAGTAGCTTCATTGCTGTGTTAATGTAAACCTGCCGTGACACTAATAAATAAACTTAACTTAAATGAATGACCCCCTATTTTTTAACAAAGTGATTCCTAGTTCTAGATTCTTTCCACATCTGACCTGTCGATACCTCTCTGGATCTTAAAGATTTTGATCACGTTGCCCCTCACTCTTCTAAACTCTAAAGGATACAAATCTAACCTCTCTGACCTTTCCTCAAATGACAAACTTCTCATTCCTGCTGTTGGTAGTAAACCTCCTTTGAACTGTTTCTAACACGTTTACATGTTTCCTTAGATGAGGAGTACAGTACACAATACTCCAGCTGTGGTCTCACCAATGCCCTGTACAACTGAAGCCTAACCTCTCTACTTTGGCAAAAAATTCTCCTTACATTAGACTACATTCTATTAACTTTCCGAATTACTTGCTGTACCTGTAACTATTCTTTTGTGATTCATGCACTGGGACACCCAGACCCCTTAGAAGCTCAGAGGTCTGCAATCTCTCACCATTTAGTAATATGGTTTTTTATTCTTCCTGCTTTTTACAGTTGCCCATATTATATTCCATTTACCAGATCTTTGCCCACTCACTTAATCTATCTCTGTCCCTTTTGTAGCCTCCTTACATCCTCTTCACAATTCACTTTTTACCAATCTTTGTGTCATTGTCCCGCTGGGAGTTCGGAATTGGAGATGGGGGCTGATTAGAGAAATTGTGGGGGGGGGCAGTTGGGATTGGGGCTGATTGGGGGGTAGAGAGGGAGAAGCACGGTGCGGCTGACTGGGGGGGGGGAGGGGTGGGAAAGGGTGGAGCAGAGAGAGATGGCATTGTGGCATTGCGGGGCTGGCCAGCAGAGTGGGAGGCTGTAGGTGTGGGGCTATTGCGTGTGAGTCGATCTCGGCACTGACAGATCGGTGCACGCGCAGTGGACTGCTTAGCGCACTAGTTTCAGCCTCTCCAGCAAGAATGAGCCCCGCCCCCTGAAATTTTATATTTGCGCTGGTGGCCCCTACAGTGCACAAAGTGTGGGAGATTCTTCTCTGAACTCCCACTGAGAAAAGCAACGTGAATTGCTCCAGTTTTCCTGTGATTTTGACACTTTAATTTTTTTGCGGAGAATTCTGCCCATTGGCTTTGGAAGGGGGGTTCTTTCATTATTTCACTGGCTAGACCAGAGTTCATTTCTTGACCCTAAATGTGTGAGAAGGTGATGTAGCATACATGTACCAGAATGTAATCAGGACAGCAAGGATTACAACATGAAAATTGATTACATAAATTAATCACTAGAATGTAGGGGTTAAGAGGTGTTTTGATTTTTGGTTTAAAAAGAGAAAATAAAGAATTAGGACTCATATTCAGTGGGGTAGAACTGAAAAGAGTGAAATTGTCATTCCCTTTGAAATATGGTATTCTTGCAACTGTCCTGATGAGTGTGAGGTGAAAAGCATCAACAGCATTTCCTGTTTTTTCTGCAATAATCCTTTCTCCAGCATGTGTTTATGCAACTTTCCCTTAATTGCATTTAGGCTAGCTACTTCAGCTAGTCCTTGTGGAAGGCATGTTCCACATTTCAACCACTTTCTGGCTAAAGAAGTTTCTCTTGAATTTCTTATTGGATTTTTGAATGACTATCTTATATTTACAGCCCCTCTGGTCTTCCCTGCAAGTGGGGGCCTGTTTTCTATGTCTACCTATAAAAACCCTTTCATAATATTGAAACTCGCCATCTGATCATCCCACAGTCTTGCATTCCCTGGAGAAAAAAATCTGCAGCCTGTTTAATTTTTCTTGACCTCAGGTTGTTATCAATCTAGTAACTCTTTTTTGCATCTCCTCTACTGCTATGTCCATGTGCATAGATCCCTGAAAGTTGGCAGTCAGGTTGATGGGGTTGTTAAGAAGGCATATGGTGTGTTAGCTTTTATTGGTAGAGGGATTGAGGTCATGTTGCAGCTGTGCAAAACTCTGGTGCAGCTGCACTTGGAGTATTGCGTACAGTTCTGGTCCCGGCATTATAGGAAGAATTTGGAAGCATTGGAAAGGGTGCAGAGGAAATTTACCAGGATGTTGCCTGGCATGGTGGGAAGATCTTATGAGGAAAGGCTGAGGGACTGTTTTTGTTAGAGAGAAGAAGGCTGAGAGGTGACTTAATAGAGGCACGCATACAAGATAATCAGAGGATTAGATAGGGTGGACAGTGAGAGCCTTTTTCCTCAGATGGTAATGGCTAGCACGAGGGGACATAGCTTTAAATTGAGGGGTGATAAATATAGGACAGATGTCAGAGGTAGGCCCTTTACTCAGAGTAGTAAGGGTGTGGAATGCCCTGCCTGCAGCAGTACTGGACTCGCCATCATTAAGGGCATTTAAATGGTCATTGGATAAAGATATGAATGATATTGGAGTAGTGTAGGTTAGATGGGTTTTAGATTGGTTTCACAGGTCGGTGCAACATCGAGGGCCAAAGGGCCTGTACTGCACTGTAATGTTCTATGTTCTATATTCTTCCGATCTGGAGATGAGAAGAGGTTACTGTATGGTCCAGTGAAGATTCAATTCAATTTTAGCTTAACTTTGCTCTTTTCCATTCTATCCCTTTAATGAAACCCAATTCTTTATTTTCTTTTCTCTTAATTCATTAATACGTATTGCTACTTTTAGGGATCTGCATTACCTGCACCCCTCAATCTCTCTGCTGTTATACCTATTTTAGGCACTTATTTCCAAGGAGCATGTGACTTTGATTTGATCTATTATTGTCACGTGTTGGGATACAGTGAAAAGTGTTTTCTTGTGCACTGAATGGCACATTTTGAAGGGCAGATACTATAAAGGGTTGTGAACAGCCCTTAATAGTATCTGCCTTTCAAAACGTGCCATTTAATGCCCGGCTGATTCCTGCTGCTGCAAATGAAGATTGGTCATTTAGACAAGATAATGAAGGGCCTGTATGGAGAACTGTCCAGTCATAATTTTAGAAGGGGAAAAAGCTGTACCCTATTCCATTTTATGGTCTGTTTGTATTTCTTTTGCATTGATTCCTGTTGAACTAATTCTGGTGAAAGTATGTATTTTCTCTCAACATTTAACCAGTTTATTTTCTTTCCTCTTTATAGTCATTATTGCATGTCAGAATACCCTGATGTATTTGGCTACAGTTATCTGTTCCCACTCTAATCAGGTTGTGGGTCATGCTCTGTTAAAGATTAGCAGATGAATGTGCGTTTTCTATAAACAATGTCTGGGTTGCTGGCATACAGGGCACTCCCAGTTCTTCAGTGGGAGGTGGGGGATGGACACTGACAGTGTTGCAATCAGTGAGCAAATGTATTCTGTGTTGTGAATGTACAGCAACCAATATTCAACAATATAATCGTTTGGTAGCTGAGTATGTACACAAAGAAATTGTACGTCGCCGCCCAGATGGAAAAGAGCCATTCTGTGGTGAAATTTTGACACATAAGAACATAAGAAATAGGAGCAGGAGTAGGCCATCTAGCCCTTCGAGCCTGCCCCGCCATTCAATAAGATCATGGCTGATCTGTCGCTGCTCAGTTCCACTTTCCCGCCCTCTCCCCATAACCCTTAATCCCCTCTCTTATCAAAAACCCATCAACCCGCGTCTTAAAAATATTTAGCGAGGCAGCCTCCACCACTTCAACGGGCAGAGAATTCCAGAGATTCACCACCCTTTGAGTGAAGAAGTTCCTCCTCAACTCCGTTCTAAACCGCCCCCCTTTTATCTTGAGGCTGTGCCCCCTAGTCCTACTGTCTTTTTTGAGCGGGAAGAGTCTCTCCACCTCTATCCTATCCATCCCATTCATCATCTTATATGTGTCAATGAGATCTCCCCTCATTCTTCTAAACTCTAACGAGTACAAGCCCAGTTTATTCAGCCTCTCCTCATAGCTCAACCCCCTCAACTCACAGGACAGCTCGAATGATAATGAGCAGTTATCAGCCTCTTTCCTCTTCTGGATCCTCGTTTTGGTGTTTCATTGATAATGGGAGAGGCACGGTGATTAGCACTGCTGCCTCACAGCGCTAGGGACCCAGGTTCAATTCCGGCCTTGGCTCACTGTCGTTGTGGAGTTTAGATGTGCAGGCGTTGGACTGGCGTAAACACAGTGAAAAGTCTGACAACACCAGGTTTTAGTCCAACCTATTTATTTGATAATATACTCACAAGCTTTCGGGGTTAGCCCCTTCGTCAGGTGAATGGAGAGTTCTGGCCTCAGACCGAGCATATAAAGCGCAGACAGTTTAGAGATTACTGATTAGAATGCGAATCCCACACCTAACCTGCTGTTCAAGACCTGAAGTGGCTGATAATGTGAGTGGAAGGAGCACTGATCACAGTTTAAAGAGATGTGTATTGTCTCCAGACAGTACAGTAAGTGAGGTTTTGCAAACCCAGGCAAGTCACGGGGGTTACAACAGCAGGTTAGGTGTAGGATTCGCATTCTAATCAGTAATCTCTAAACTGTCTGTGCTTTATATGCTCTGTCTGAGGCCAGAACTCTCCATTCACCTGACGAAGGGGCTAACCCCGAAAGCTTGTGAGTATATTATCAAATAAATAGGTTGGACTAAAACCTGGTGTTGTCAGACTTTTCATTGTGGAGTTTACACATTCTCCCCATGACTGCGTGGGTTTCCTCCCACACTCCAAAGATGTGCGGGTTAAGTGATTGGCTATGCTAAATTGATCCCAATATCAAGGAGATTAGCAGGGTAAATATGTGGGGTTATGGGAATAGGGCCTGGTTTAGATTGTGGTCAGTGCAGACTCAATGGGCCAAAAGGCCTCTGTCTGCACTGTAGGGATTTTATGAAACCTTCAGTAAATAATGAACAGTAAATTATTACATGCATTCATTGTCATGTGCTTTAAATCCTCCAACCACTGTTATTGAGTTTTGACTTTAAAATGTATATTGTAGAAAGGAATGGTGGCACAGTAGTCAGCACTGCTGCTTCACAGTGCCAGGCACCTGAGTTCAATTCCAGCCTCAAGTGATTGTTTTGTGTAGAGTTTGCATGTTTTCCCCATGTCTGTTTGGGTTTCCTTGGGTGCTCTGGTTTCCTCCCACAGTCCGAAGATGTGCAGGTTAAAGTGGATTCGCCATGCTAAATTGTCCCTTATTGCGCAAGGATGTGTAGATTAGGTGGATTCTCCATGGCAAATGAGTGGGGTTGTAGGGATAGGGTGGCGAAGAGGGCTGGGGTAAGATACTCTTGTCAAAGAATCGATGGGTCGAATGGCCCCTTCTGCACCGTAGGGATTCTACTCAGGAAGAGGGGCAATCATTGTCAATGGAACTACACAAGATGGCAAACTACATTGGGATTAGGATGCTGTAAGCAACAGATTATGGCAGAAGGATATGGAGATGAAAATAGTTTTTCTATTTTATAAATCTTTTTTTCACAAAATTCCTATATTTTTTAAGAGCTTTTATATTTTAATCAGAGGAGCCTGGAGCCAGTGCTTAGAGTTAAATCCATTTTCCGTATCTAATTGATAGATTCATAGCTCCAGGTGTAACTGGGTTTGAGGGTCTGTTGATTGAATGTTTGGAAAATCAATTTAACTGCGTAAGTAGTGAAAGCTGTCGCACTGACTTGGGGCCCCAGAATCCGAATTAAGAGAACATGTGGAAGCATCTTTAGTGCACAATTGGTAGATTTCTATTGAAATAAAACTAAGGGTATTACCACAAGCTGTTCAACTATCCTTGGACTAAGGTGGTATGAAGATCTCCAATTTTATTGACATAACTCAATAATGCAACAATTTGTTCCTATGCCATTAGCTTTAAACAGGATGGTTTGAAATAAATGTGGTCCCGCAGGATTTACACTGAGGGTTGTCCCCTGTCTGGTGAATACCAAGTGATCTTTCAAATCCCTTGTTTGTGCTGATGGTTTTTCTAAAGCTCACCTGAGATTCCTGGAATTCGAGTTTTGCTCAGTCCCCGAAACAATTCCAAAGGATTTATGATGGATAAAATCAAATGACTGCAGATGCTGGAATCTGAAACCAAAAGAGAAAATGCTGCAAAATCTCAGAAGGTCTGGCAGCATCTGTCAGGAGAGAAAAGAGCTGACATTTGGAGTCCAGGTGACCCTTTGTCAAAGCTTTGATGATAGATGTTTGGCGAGAACCACAAATTTTAAGTTCTTAGCCATATGCGTGGCAGGCAGCTTTAAGATTGCCATCCGTGATTGGAATGTAAAACTTGCCACGTATATCCCACAAGTTTCAGTTTCTCTACTGAACCTTTCCCCAAGTTGGCAACTTCAGAGCATATAAAGTTGAAAAACAAACAGACAAATGCTTGAACAATTATAAAGTAACTCTCACCATCGAGTGGGTCCAAGTCTTTGTCTATGCAGATGAAAAAACGATGCAGAGAATTTCCCTTTTGCAAATCTTTGGGCTGCAGAATTGAAATCGACTGAGTCTAGCTTTGTCTAAAATGTTAAAGACTTGCTTTTGCATTTCCTTTGTCTATGAAACCCCATTGCCAGTTGAGACACTTTAATTGCAATTTTGTCTCGAACGCAATTTTTTCACAATAAATTCTTCCACATATTAGTTGTGCAAGCTGCTGGTGTAAACATATGTTTAATTGCATCTTCAGTTTGTTGGTGGCAGGGTAACCCCTCAGCTTTACATCGTCCAGCTCCTTAGCCTAGTACGGCAGAACGACAATCATGTTCCAACCAATTCTACTTCTCTGCTTACTGATTTACCTACAAATATAATAGTAAATAAATGCATTAATGTAGAATGTATGACTTTTAAAAATGGGAACTGATTTTAGTGAACTGATCCACTTCAGATCAGCCATGATCTTATTGAATGGCGGGGTGGCTCGAAGGGCTAGATGGTCTACTCCTGCTCCTATTTCTTATGTTCTTATCTGCAAGCCCTGGTCCAGATACCCCACACATCCCACAACACCCACTTCACCGGAACATTTCATTCTGATTCCCCATGACTAATGCCAAGGCAGATTTATTTTATTCATCTGTGGGACATGGGCATCACTAACTGGCCAGCATTTATTGCCCATCCCTAGTTGCGCTTGGAGGACTGTTGAAAGTCAACCACATTGCTGCAGCTCTGGAGTAATCACATGGCGACCAGACTAGGTAAGCATGGCAGAGTTCCTTCTCTAAAGGACATTAGTGAACCAGATGGGTTTTTCCGACAATCAACAATAGTTTCATTGTCATCAGTAGATTCTTAATTCCAGATTTTTTTTATTGAATTCAAATTCCACCAACTGCTGTGGCAGGAACTGAACCTGGGTCCCCAGAATATGAGCTGAGTTTCTGGATTAATAATCTAGTGATAATACCACTAGGCCATTGCCTCCCCTTGACTAGGAAGAGAAAGAAATAGAAGTGTCTGAATTATTAGACTTCAGTGGATGAGTTGCTACATTTGCAGGTTAGATGCTTCATAACAGTCAAAAAATAAACTCATAGAATCCCTGTACTGCAGAAGGAGGCCATTCGGCCCATCAGATCTGTACTGACCACAATCCCACCCGGGCCTTATTCCCGCACCCTCATTTACCGTGCTAATCCCTCTGACACAATTTAGCATGGCCAATCAACCTACCCGCACATCTTTAGAGTGTGGGAGGAAACCCACACAGAAACAGGGAGAACATGCAAACTCCACTTAGACAGTCACCCGAGGCTGGAATTGAACCTGGGTATCTGATGCTTTAAGGTAGCAGTGCTAACTACTGTGCCACCCACATCCCCCCCCACCCCTTTATGTCATGGTCATTACAATTTTTTCTCCAAGGGAGTGCCATGTAGCTACTTTAGTATTAAGGCAGAAATGCCAGTGTCTCCTCGATCATTATGAAGTTGGTAGCTTAGAAATTTGATCTCACTTCCGTTCACTTCACCTGAATAAGTTGCTCAATGAGCCTGAATAATTGTCCTGAGAATGTAGTCAGAATGAATGAGTATTGAAAGAAATACGCTAGTGATCCATTTACATATTCAGTAGAAAATTCTGCCAACATCATTTCATTATTTTGCAGAGTTTCCTAATACAATATAACCTGTAATAAGTAAATTGGGTTTGGATATAAGGTTTACTATTACACTAGCTACTTTTTTGATTTTACTTCCCTGCTTCCTCCTGCTTGACTGCTGCTACCTTCACTGTTCAGCTGTTTAAATTGTCTCTATGCTAAGCAGTGTTCCATTCAGTGTCGTTTGGAGATTAAATCGATGGTTTTAAAGAGGAAGGCAAGACGTAAACTATTCTTCTCCTCCTTGAGCTCTCTGCCCAAAGGCCTGTTTAATCCACCACCCCGTGACCTGCACCGTGGACAGGGCAAGGAGGAAAGTCCCAAATCCATCCCAGCCGAAGTGGGTATTAAACTCACTGTTGGCATCAATCTAATCCACACCGGCCATTCAGCAAAATGAGCCCACTGTCACCCCCGCTGTGGTCAGACCACTTTACAGCAATCAATTTGGAGCAACCTGAACTTTCTCCAGCTTTTATCAGTGGCCAGACCAAGGTCACCTCTATGGCTCCAGCCAGGTAATTTCCACACTTTACTCTCTCGTTTTATCCTTCTTCCCAGCCACACACTTGATGCTAAAGCAAGGAATGAACAACCTCAGAATTTTGTTTGGCCCAAACCTGAGCTTCAAATCATGCATTCAGTCAATCGTTAAGGCCTTTGCTTTAGTCCCACCGACCACCTCTGCTCCACCTCATCCGGGGTGCTGAAAATGTGCCTTTCTCATCTCCAGTCTCAGCCTTTCCGATTGTCTACTCATCGATGTAGCAACTGAAGTTCCACCTCCCACATCCTCTTTCCTTGCCAGTGTTTTTCAGAACTCCACTAACCCCTCCTGATATTGATTTCAAAAGCCTTGTTCTTGTTTCCAGATCCCTCCAGAGTCCGGTTCTCTCACTTTCTGCAGTTAGTTCCAAATCTGTGCCCCTCTTTGCAACCTATACTCTTTCACTTCTACTTATCTGTATGTCCCCTGTCTTTGCTTCACCACTGATGACTGAGCTTTCGGCAATTGTATGCTAATATCCATACTATTACTGCATTGTTCCCCCTTTAAAAAGACCCTAAAAGATCTTTCTTTTCACCAAAACCTAGTTAGCTCCTTTAACAACCCACCCTGAATTCTGCCCATTTCCTCTTCCCACAAAATAGCTGGGATGTTTTGCTGTGTAGTTGAAAATTGTTGTTTACTCAGTCGGTGTTCTTTTTTGTGTTTTACTGATTTATTAATTAGATTATTTTCCAAATTGCAGTTGATCAATTTGAGTTGTGAGGTATGGAGCCTTATGTTGGTGCTATTCAAGATAAACCAATGCAGCGAGATTATGGAATTCAGATTCGGTTTATCCAAGATGCACAGGAACAAGCGACCCGCGCACAAAAATCTCAGACTGCTCTCAACAAATCGGGGTCTTACGGAGTCAGCATAAGGGTGCAAGGAATTGATGGGCAGCCATATGTAGTGCTGAACAGCAATCAGGAAGGACATTTGCAAATGTTTGAGCCTCCACCTGAAAATGGTTGCTTCGACCAAACTTTGTCTCCGGATGGTTTTAAAGCATATTCCGGCCCCTACGCAAGAGGGCAAGGGGGCAGGTTCTCCACCAATGGCCACTTCACCTTTCCAGAACATCAATACTTCAACTCAGTCAAGTCATCTCCTTACCCACAGCTGCCTGTGCCAGTTGTAGAGACCTCGAAGGTCGAGGTTGACAGGAAACACACAAAAGCAGGCAACTTACTGAACTTCCAGAAACATCCAGAAATTCTGAAGCCATACGACCCTGAGAAGAACTTCTTGAACTGCACCAGCCAACAAAGCTTGACTACTAGCAAGCTGCCAGAAGGGAGCAAAGACAAGCCATTTCATCATCTACCCAAATCTGAATATCCAGAAAAGTTGGATACAAGACCGTTGGGTTCAGTAAAGTCCAGTGATGAGAAAGGCAATTTCAGTAAGTCCACAACAGTGGAAGATCCAACCAAGAAAGCTGCTGGGTCTTTCAGCAAAAAGATTGACGCGCCGAACAGCAGAAAATGTCAAAACAGCACCAGTCCTGATTCAGAAGATTCTCGGAGAACACGTCCGGATTTACTCCCTTTGCGTCGGCAAGATTCCAGTGGAAGAGGTTTTGACGCTTCTAGATCACGGAGATCGTCATCTTCAACTCCAACGTCAGCAAGTTCTGACAGGTTAAATCCTTCTTACAAGCTCTGGTCAGACGATCCAGATGAAGAACTCTCTGCTGAAAATGTAAACCGCCACGAGAACAGGAGGTACATTCCCTTCTTCCCTGGCACTGGCCGTGATATCGACTCGGGCCCTATCCCTGCGGTGGATGAACTGATCGATAAATTTGATGGGAAAAACGGATCTCACCGGCGAGGTCGGTCCGCAAGGAGAAACCGAATTGATCCGGAAGACCGTAAGCGATCCCGAAGTGCGGATAGTGCTTTCCCGCTTGGACCGCGAGGCGATTCTGCGTGCCTCGACCAACACAGTAAAAAGCTTGGAATATCGAACGAACACTTGTTGAGGCCATCACAATTGTGCCGTAAAAATGCTGCCTCACAAAGTTTACAAAACCCCACTGCCAGTGATAATGTGCCAGCCAATTGTGCTTCTTCCACTGGGAGCCTTGGCAGGGGTCAAACGCAACCTCCGGAAAACCAGGGAAACCTGAGATTCGGTTTGATGAAGAGTCAGACTGAAGTGAACAGTGGAGCTACTCGAGAACGTAGTGAGAGAATCTCTGGTAAATCCTCCACACTCCCACTAAGTACAAACAATAAATCTGAAGCCAAAAAAGAGGAGATAACATCTATTACAAAACTCAGCGCTGGTAAAACACCAACCCCTTTCAACTTTGGCATCAGTAAGAGTTTAGATTCCAAACAGTGTACTGCTCGCTCAAGCCAAACTGACCACGATTTGCAGGTAAGCATTAGAGCTGTAAGTATAAAAAGTACATTTTTAAAAAAGGATTATTTTATTCCCAACTATCATAAGAGCAATGTATTGGCAGATGGACGTTCGTCCAAAGAGTAATTGGCAACTGATGAGTTTTGTATTGGGGTAGCAAATGTAAGATTTTTCATGATGGATTTAAACGTTTGGGGAAAAAAAATTAAACCAGAATGTGGCAACTGAAATACTTCCTCTACAGAACAGGATGTGTTTTTAAGCACTAGTTTAGTATTTGACTCTTAGCCTATTTAACTAAAAGCTGTCCAGTGCCTTTATATTTGAGGTTGAAGTGTCATTCTTAACTTCACAAAATATTGCTAGATCTGAGGGATTTATGTCGTATCTGAATACTCTAAATATGAGTAAAAGTAACCACATCTTACGGAATAAAATTAATTTATCTTTGAATCTACAAGCACTGCAGCTCAATAATTATTAATTTTCTTCCCAAGCTGATCTATTTCATCCTAATTATCAACCTAGCTGAGTTAGGTTGATTGGCCATGCTAAATTGACCCTTGGGATCTGTGAGAGGACTACCAGGGTAAATAAGTGGGGCTACGGGGAGATGGGTTGGGTGGGATTGTGGCACTGCAGACTCAATGGGCCAAATGACCTCCTCCTGCACAGTAGGGTTTCTGTATTTCTGATCATCCTTACTCCCAGAAGTTTCATAGATGCAGGTAAGTCACCATTCTCTTGCCCAAATTGTTATTCGTTTGTGTCAGCCTGACCCAGTTATGACATCTAAGAGATATTGTGGCTGAGTACCTGCCTGCGATGTCACTGGCGGATTGTGCATGAATCTTGAGAAATTTGCCTTTCTCTCTTTCCCTCTTCCTAGTTTGTTGACTGTTGCTAACATTGTTAGGATCCCAACATTCGACCCTATGGAAATTGCCTGCTTTGTGCACTGTGCTAATTCACTGACATTCACTGTAGTGTAGATTGACCAAGAGCCCCATTACCAGGCTAATTAGATGTGACTTTTCCGCTATTGGTTGGTGGAAGGTGCAGGGTTGGTTTTGCAAAGTTCCAGTTTCCCACCCTGTTATTGCAGTTCACTCAGCTCTCCCATTTATAAAGAGTTTTTATCCCTAAAACCCAACTGCTCACTTATTTTGTTACCATTTTATCATAGAATCCCTACACTGCAGAAGGAGGCCATTTGGCTCATTGAGTTTGCACCGACCGCAATCCCACTCAGGCCCTATCGCTGCCTATTTACCTCGCCAACCCCCTGACACTAAGAGGCAATTTTAGCATGGCTAATCAACCTAACCCACACAACTTTGGACTGTGGAGGAAAGAAACCAGGGCATCCAGAGGAAACCCACGCAGACACAAGAAGAATGTGCACACTCCACACAGACAGCCACCCAAGGCTGGAATTGAACCCGGGTCCATGGTACCGTGAGGCAGCAGTGCTAACCACTGTGCCACCCCCAGTTTGATTTTTTTAATGCTTCTCCCTTAAAACATTTCTTGGAAGAAGTTAAACGAGAACAAACTTCGCAAGTCAGAGATAGACCAGCCACACTCACTATTGTGCCAGTGACTGTATCTATGGTTATCTGGCAGTGCCAGAATAGAGGCAGATGGTCAGCCAGCGAAAAGACTTATTGCAATATCCAATGGGACAGTGTTGTCAGTAGCACTCAAGATATCACCACCTTCCTTCCATTCCCAGGCTGCTGGGTACCAATCGGTTTGCTGTGTGCAGATGGGTGACAATACATCATTTAACAAACCAGCCTTTTCTATCTACTTTCCTATTGAATGAAAGGCTGCCCAATTTTACCATCCTGCAGGATTTCCCAAGAAAGTAACTGATGCTATCCACATGTTCACCTGGCTCTCCGAGTAGAGTATGAGATCTGTGCAACCAGAATATGCTCTCCTTCACATCTCGTCATTGAACCAGGATCAGTCACCTGGTTTGGTAGTGATGGAGGAATGAGAGATCCTCTAGGCCAGGAAGTTACAGATTGTAGTGGCATACAACCATATCATCATAGATGCCCGGTTTCAAACCTATGGTTTCTTGTTGACCTATCCCTCTTAGCGTGGTATCACATGACATAATGGAGGGTGTCCTCATTGTAAAGGTGGGATTTGGTCCTAGAAGAACTGCGCATTGGTCACTTGGGTCAGTGCAACAAAGAAAACTACAACAAAAGAACTGGCCCTTTGGCCTTCCAAGTCCATGCCGATCGTGATGCCCTAACTAAACTACAAAAAAAATCTGCCCTTACTCGGTCTGTATCCCTCTATTCCCTCCCTATTCATGTACCCATCTAGATGCCTTTTAAATGCTTCTAATGTGTCTGCTTTCATCACCTTCTCTGGCAATGTGTTCCAGGCACTCACCACTCTGTGTGAAAGCTTGCCCTGCAAGCTCCCTTAAACTTGCCCCCTCTCACCTTGAAGCTGTGTCTGTTTGTAATTGACACTTCCATCCAAGGAAAAGGTTTCTAACTATCTATCCTGTCTATGTCTCTCAATTTTGTAGACCTCTCTTGGGTCTCCCCTCAGCCTGTCTTTTCAGAGAAAATAGTTATCTCTCATAGCCAACACCCTTCAGACCAAGCAACATCACGGTGAACCTTCTTTGCATTCTTTCCAAAGCTTCCATGTCCTTTTGATCATATGGCGATCAGAACTACATGCAATACTCCAAATGCTGTCCAGCTAATATCTTATTTGCTGCAACACGATTTTCCAACTCTTGTACTCAGTGCCCCAGCTGATGACGGCAAGTTTGCCACATGTCTTTTTAATCACCTTGGCCCCCTGCCAGGGAACTGTGGACTTGCATAGCCAGATCCCTCTGTATACTAATGTTCCTAAGGGTTAGAACATAGAACACCACAGCACAAACAGGACCTTCGGCCCACAAGTTGCGCCGATCATATCTATACCAACCAGGCCATAGAACTATCTGTAACTCTCAATACCATTAAATCCCACGTACTCATCCAGAAGTCTTTTAAAAGACCCCAGCGAGTTTGCCTCTACCACCACCGACAGCAGCCGATTCCACTCACTCACCACCCTCTGAGTGAAAAACTTACCCCTAACATCTCCTCTGTACTTGCTCCCCAGCACCTTAAACCTGTATCCTCTCGTAGCGACCATTTCAGCCCTGGGAAATAGCCTCCGAGAATCCACCCTATCCATTCCTCTCAACATTTTATAAAGCGCTATCAGGTCGCCTCTCGACCTTCGTCTCTCCAGGGAGAAGAGACCTAGCTCCCTCAACCTATCCTCATAAGGCATGCCTCCCAATCCAGGCAACGTCCTTGTATATCTCCTCTGCACCCTCTCAATAGCATCCACATCCTTCATGTAGTGAGGCGACCAGGGTTCTGCTATTTACAATATAATTCACATCTAAATTTGATCCTCCAAAATGCATCACGTCACGGACTGACACATCAGCAAAAGATAGATTGTTGAGATAGAGGCCAAGTAGGTTATTCCCTTGAGTTGATTTTCTCACAACCTGCGCCAAGTACAATCTGGCAGTTATAACTATCAGAACTTGGCAAACTCAGTTTTGGTCATTGTGAGCCACTCAGGGCAATGAGCATTTAAATCCCCCACTCTCAATACATTCTGTGCCTTTGGCTATATTCAGTTCTTTCTCTTGTGTGGTGTTTAACATGGTGCCGTTCTGGTTCATCAACAAAGTGAAGCATCTGGCCACTTCCTCTGGCATTGTTTTTTTGATTTCCAGATTCGATAAAAGCCAATTCAAATTTCTTTTTGATATGTTCATTGAAGATTTTCATATATTTTACATAACAAACAAACACAGATACAGATCCATACAGTGCTTGCATGTACATTCCAACATGACTGGGCTCAGGGCTCCCCGTGGCCAGGGCCCCTGGTACCTGGTCCCTGGTACCCGGTACCCACGGCACCCACCCCACCTGAGTCTGGTCTAATTGCACTGGTAATGACGGTGATAATATAAAAACAAAAGAGGAATGTCGCTGGAGAACCAGCTGAGCGCCCAAACAGCCCAGGCTATAAATTAGCGAGTGGTGAAAAGAAAGAGAGAGAAGAGACAGCAAAGGAGAGAGGAGGAGGAAAGTGAGAGGGAAAAGAGCAAACAAAAAGTTCTCGTGCTGGTTCCCATACCTCGGCTGGGCAGGTGTATTCAGGTAAAGGGCCAGGGTGGGTCCACCAATTGGGGGGAGGGGATAAATTCAAACTCTTAAACTAGCTGCCATAGTGGGACTTATTATCTGGATCATTTTTTTTCAAGCCTCTGATCCTTTTCTTTCTGCTTTCCCTGTGTAACATTGTAAGTTCTCCACCACCAAGATGGTCATTGTTTCTTCTATTTATCCATGTTTCTGTAATAAATTAAACTTGCTGAAAGGCGATTAGTAGTCCAGAAATACAGCGTTCCCAAGCCTGTGATTTTCCAGGTCTCCACTCACTTGGTTTCTGCAAAAGGTGAGAGTCTTTTCATTGGCAGGAATTTCTGGGCTTTTGATAAAAACAGATGCTGTACAGGAACTCACCAAGGCTCCTTCGACAGCACCTTCCAAACCCACGACCACCATCACCCAGAAGGACAAGAACAGCAGACACATGGGAACACCACCACTTGGATGTTCCCTTCCAAGCTGGGTGCCATCATGACTTGGAAATATATCACCCTTCCTATAGTGCCACTGGGTCAAAATCCTGGAATTTCCCTCCCTAACAGCACCGTGGGTGTACCTACACCACATGGACTGCAGGCATTTGAAGAAGGCAGCTCAGCATCACTTTCTTGAGGGCAATTAGGGATGGACAATAAATACTGGCCGAGCCAGCAACATCCCATTTTAAAAAATCACTTATTTTAAGTTCTAATTATGGACCAGTGATAGCTAAAATATAAGCATAGAGAGATTATTAAGGTCATCAGCTGAATTAATAATGTTGTGTGTTTTGAAAGCATGCCAAGTTATTTACATTTTTAATTTTGTAAAACATTTTTAGGTAACTCCTGATCTTCTGAAAGACCAACAAATGAATGAAGAGACAGCAAAACAGATCCTTTACAACTGCCTCAAAGCAGGGTTGGTATCCAAGACAATGTGAATATTGGGATGGATATGTTGTCCAAGCTTGAAATTGATGCTTCAAAGCTTATTAAGTGCACATTTTTCCAAAATCGTTAAAGCTTAAGAGAAGTTACTGTAGAAATAAAACTCGGTGGGTGTTGACATTAAGCGTCCTCTGCCCATTTTCAATCATCTAGATTGTATGCTGTGCTTTTTTAATCTCTTAGCGCTTTGTGCTACACAAATAAAACAAACTGGAGGCTGAAGCAATATTTAACAATTTGGAAACTCCTAATCATCATTATAGATGTCGGTTTTGCTTGTATGGAATTTTTACGATTTATTTGTGTATTGTGCCTGTGAGCTTCCTCTGCTTAAATATTAATTATTCAATAACACAGAAGCACTTATCTTACAAGTGTCAGGGGAGATACAACACACCGGTTGATTTAAATGTGAATGCTTAATGAGGAAGCAGAATTTTGCATTGTATCCATGTAATCCAGTTTGAATTATTTAATTAGTTTCCAGCTAAACCTATTCTATTTACACATTTTAGCCCAAAGGCTGTATCTGTATATTTAGTAGAATATTTAATGAAACGTGCATGAATTTAAAAATTTCTATATAATGAACTTTCACAGTAATTCAGTTATTTTTCCGCACTTGTGAGAAGTGATTTGTACGATTACTTGAACTCAGCGATGGAAGTCACTTACTACTGCGCTTTCAGATTCCCAATTGTATAGTGCTTGGCCTTCCATTCATCATGATGTTTTTCAGCTACTGACCTGATAAGTTAACCCTCAAACCCAACTGCTTTTGTTGCCATTAAAACCATTACTTCCACTCAGCTCGGTTGCTCTTCCAAGTGTAGCCCCCCCATCTCATGTCCAATGGACTCAGACTCGAATGCGCATAGAGGACATCTGGTTCAATCATTCATCATCAGACGTAGATGAGCACTGTTAAGTCGTGCAGTCCTCTGCCAAAATTATTCACTGTTCTAGCATCATCCTGGATTATGAAGATAACCCCTGGCTTCTCTTCTCCACTGCAAATCATGGAAACCATAGAAATCCTACCGTGCAGGAGGAGGTCATCCAGCCCATCGAGTCTGCACTGACATCGATCCCACCTCAGGCCCAATTCCACGACCCCACACGTTTTCCCTGCTAATCCCTCTAACCTACACGTTGCAGGACACTGGGCAATTTTACATGGCCAATCAAACTAACCCACACATCTTTGGGCTGTGAGAGGAAACCGGAGCACCTGGAGGAAACCCATGTAGACACTGGGAGAACGTGCAAACTCCACACAGACAGTGATCCAAACTGGGAATTGAACCTGGGTCCCTGGAGCAGTGCTAACCACCGTGCCACCCATAAACTTTCCTTCTTCCTTCTTCATAACCACTCTCCCCTAACTTCTCCACACTTACTTCCAATAAGTGGAAGTAACTAATTAATCTCTGTCGCTTAGGTTAGTACCCATGGGGCTTCCTCTGCAACTTCTCTTCCTCCCCCTTGTATCTCTGTCAAAATTTCTCCCAACTTATCCCTGAACTTGCATTTTTTTTCAAGTTTTTCTCCCATTTCCCCACCCGCTCCCTTGACTCTCATTCCATCAGTTTGCTGATGATCCATCTTCCCTCATCATAAACTAACATGAGCAAATTAACAGTAAGGAGTAAAAACATGACCCAAAGTGGGGCAACATCCTAAAGAACCACTTAGTTTCAACCTGTGGTTTCAACAAAAGTGGTTGAGAACATCACAGACATTCTAGCTATTGGAAAATTTCATATGTGCTCACTTACCTCAGAGAGGCAGAATTGGAAAACCAGGGAATTGTAGACCATTTATCCCAGCATCTAGTTGTTGGGAAATCACTAGAGTCTGTAATTAAGGAGAGGGTGACTGGAGATCTTGTAAAATTTTTAGCAGATTAGACTGTGTGCAGCAAGGATTTCTAAAAGGTCGGTCTACCCTAGTAAACCTGATTGAATTTTTCGAGGAGGTGACTGAGGCAGTCTATGGGAGAATGCCCATGGCTGCCAGTTGTGTGGAATTCCAGAAGATATTTGGTAAAGTACTTGATTAGTGAGTGTTAGCTGAAGTTGTAGGTCTTGGAATTGAAGACAAATTATTGGTTAAGGCTGTTGACCTTGAAGGGAATGCATCATGTAATGGCTGGAATGAAACACAGGGCTCCAACAGCTCAATTATGTGAGGAACAATTGCACAAATCAGGGTTGTATTCCCCTGGAATTTCGAAAATTAAGAGATGATTTGGTTAAAAGTTTTGAATGATTAAAGCACCTGATTGGGTAGATGGAAAAGATATTCCCTCTCTAGGGAATCAGGAACTTGAACCAAGTTTTAAGACGGGGGGAGGGGTGGTCACCCAGTTTTTAAGTTCTCATCCTTGTTCACAAATCCTTCTGTAGCTTTATCCTTTCTTTTTCAGCTCCTCCAAGTCGACAAGCCCTCATGCTCTCCATAATCCTCCAGTTCTGGCCCTTGGCCCATTTCTAATATTAATTGTTCTACAATTAGCAGCAGTGTCATCTTGAACTCCGCAATTCACTCCCCAAACCTCTCTACCTCTCGCTTGAGGACGTGCCTTGGACCAGCCTGTCGTCTTATCTCCTTATTTGGCTGAGTGTCAAAGTTTGTTCAATAACACACTTATAAATTGTCTTTGCTAAGTCAAGGGTGTTATATAAATGGGTGGGTTATTTTTGTAAATAGCGCAGTAAAATGAGAATTCAGTACTTAAATGATCAGGTAATCTGAATTCAGCAATTTTGAGTTAAAATTAGACTGCACGCTTTGACTACAAACTTGAAAAACATCTGCAGAGTTTTTTGGTATTGGTATTTAGGTCCTGTGTAGTTAATATTTCGATTATTCTGAAATGTAATTTTACTTAAATGGAAACTTAATGCAGTATAGTTACGCTGTTATATATTCAACTTGCAAACCAGATTCACTGAATGTCCTGAACTTTGTTATTGGGCTTGTAACTTTAGAACCATAGAATCCCTACAGTGCAGAAGGAGGTCATTTGGCCCATCAAGCTTGCACTAACTGCAATTCCACCCAGACTCTATCCCCATAACCCTGTGTATTTACCCTGTTGATGCCCCTGATACTAAGGGGCCATTTAGCTTGGCCAATCTACCTAATCTGCACATCTTTGGATTGTGGGAGGAAACCCACGCAGACATGGGAAGAATGAGCAAACTCCGCACAGACAGTCACCCAAGCTGGAATTGAACCTGGGTCTCTGGCACTGTGAAGCAGCAGTGCTAACCACTATGCCACCGTGCCAGGATGACAATTCTACACCACACATAGGTGTCCATTTATTGATGGTGGAACATGATGGTACATCTCAACAGTTTGACTTAAGATGCATCAGTTTAGCTGATGTCCAAATTAACACTTTCTGGTAACAATCAGTCAAATTTTTGGCATCAGCTGTAACCCAGTGACACTGAGGTAAATTGTGGTGACTCACCTGCTGCCTTAGCTAAAATCAGCGAACTCAGCACCAACCTGAGATCTTACACAGGAGAAGGCGTAATTGGATTGCCCCCAGAAACTGGGGGTGGGGGGGGGGGTGCAGGAAGCGATGGACAACTCCTTCAATGCACTTCACAGACTCTCAGAATTGTTACTGCACAGAAGGAGGCCATTCAGCCCATTGTGCCTGCATCGGCTCTCTGAATCAGTATTTCATCTTGTCCCATTGTCCTACCTCTCTTTCCACCACCCCCCCCCGCCCATTACTCTGTACATTTTTCTTTTCAAATAGTCATCAAATTCTTGATTGAACTCTCCTCCATGACACTGTCAGGCAGTGCCCTCCAGACCCTAACCGCCTGCTGTGTGAAAAAGTATTTTCTCGTATCACGTTTGCTTCTTTTACCTTAAATCTGTGCCCTCTGCTTCTTCATCCTTCCACCAGTGGGAACAGTTTTACCCTTTGTCCAGACTCCTCATTGTTTTGAATACTTTGTTTCTTTCAGCCATCTTTTCTCAAGGAAAAGAGTCCCAACCCCTCCAATCTATCTTCGTAGCTGAAGTTTCTCATCCCTACCTTATAAACTTCTTTTGAACTCTTTCCAAAGCCTTCACATCCTTCCTAAAATGCAGTGCCCAGAACTGTATGCAGTGCTCTAGCTGAGGCCTAACCAGTGCTTCATACAAACTCACCATAACCTCCTTGCCCGTGTACTTTATGCCCCTATTAATGAAGCCTAGTATACTTCATTAACTGTTCTGCCCAGCTGGCCTGTCATCTATAATGGCGCATCTACACCCTGGTCCCTCTTCCCATGCGTGTCCTTTTGAGTTGTACCCTTTATTTTGTGCAGAAGCCTTGGAGTCAGCAAAAAGCACATTAGCATCTGCCATGCCAGCTCCTGGGATGTCTTGGGGAAGTTGAAATAACTTTCAAAAATCAGCCAGCAAAGAATCTGTATGTTGTGGATCATCCCATTAAACAGCATTGGTGAGGGAGTCATTCCTACTTCACAGCAAGTGTTGAGATGTGTGAGCTTCAGAGTGGGAGTCAGCTGGATTAATAAGCTCCAAAATGGCACAGCATCAACATTGGCTGCTGATTGATGTCATCATCTGCTCAGTATACTTATTTCTGGTGGACGTGAACAGTGCACACGCTTAGGCCTTTATGAAGGTCGTGTCAAAGGAGTGTGTAAGTGGACACTATCTTGGAACTCTGATAATACTCTGAATAGAGTAGAATAGAATCCCTGCAATGCAGAAGGAGGCTATTCTGCCTATTGAGCCAAACCGACAACAATCCCACCTAGACCCTATCCCCGTAACCCCACGTATTTACCTTGGCAGTCCCCCAGCAATTTAGGCCAATCCACCTAACCCTCACATCTTTGGACTGTGGGAGGAAACCGGAGCACCCGGAGGAGACCCACACAGACGTGGGGAGAATGTGCAAACTCCACAGAGACAGTGACCTGAGGCCAGGATTGAACCCAGGCCCCTGCCACTGTGAGACAGCAGTGCTAATCACTGTGCCACTTAGAGAAACGGGCTCGACCAACCTGAACTTATTCCCATTGTTTGGCTCAAACACACAAACATTTACACATGATGCCATTGGCGTAATCCTTTTTAAAAACAATCACTTTGTGTAGGTTCAACTGTTGGTGTGTACTTGGGCTTCTGGAAGGCGTTTGATAAAGTGCCCCATAACTGGCTTACTTGCCAGCAAACTTCTGAAATAAAAGGCACAATGGCAGCATAGAGACAAAATTGGCAGAATGACAAAGTAGAGAGCAGCAGTGAAGGATTGTTTACAGACTGGAGAAACGTGTATACAGGGATTTCCCAGGGCTCTGGACTAGGACGTTGCTTTTCATGGTCTAGATTACTGACTTATTCCTGAATGTGCAGGGCACAGTTTCAATATTTGTAGATGACTTGGGTGTATTGTGCTCTATGAAGAGGTTTATGATGTGGGATAAAGGGAGGCTGGGTGGATATTTGGCTGTTGAAATTTAATGCAGAGAGGTGTGAAGTGATACTTTTCAGATATCAAGTACAGGGTACAATTCTGGTTGGCATGCAGGAACAGAGAGACCTGAGGGCATATGTGCACACATTATTGAAGGTGGCAGGGCAAGTTAGAAAAAGTGAGTCATAAGGCTTATCGGACCCTGAGCTTTATTAATAATAGAGTCCAAAAGCAAAGCATTTTGTTGGTTTGACTCGACTAGAGTATTATGCAAAAATTCAGAAGCATATGAAAACCTTTGAGAGGATGAGGAAAAGATTGATGAGAATTCTTTCTGGTTTGTGGGCTTTCAGTTATGTGGATAGATAGGAGAAACTGGGGTTGTTCTCCCTAGGCTGAGAGGAGACTTGATGGAAGTGGTCAAAGTGATGAGGGGTGTAGACAGAGTGGATAGGGAGAAATTGGCAAAAGGTTCGCTCAAGTTTTGAAAAATCTGTGAATACTTAAACTTGCCACCTCAATCATTTCAATGCTTGTGCGAGTTTTTAAATAGCTTTCAGCATGGCTATGATTTGGACTGGTTATAGTCACTACTCTTGTTTAAATATCTGTGAATATCTCAGGGACTCAGATTAAAGGAGCAAAGTGCAGCAGCTGAAAGTATGAAATAAATGTGGGAGACGAGCATCTGGACGAGAAAAACACGGATTAGCATTTTGGGTGTGGCCTGTTTGTTCATACTGGGAACCCAAAGAAAAGCAAGTTTCCTCCGGCAAATCAAGACGAAATAAATAGGCCGAGGGAAGGGAACAGGCAAAGGTTAGGAACGCTGACTCTAATTGCAGAGAGAAGATAATGGAGAATGTTCAATAGTCATTGATACTCAGCAAGATGTTAAAAATTCACTTACACTTGAATGAATCAGCTCCAACATCTTGTGTGTCCTTTTTAGTGGGTAATTATCATGACTTCATAAGAACATAAGAACATAAGAAATAGGAGCAGGAGTAGGCCATCTAGCCCTTCGAGCCTGCCCCGCCATTCAATAAGATCATGGCTGATCTGTCGCTGCTCAGTTCCACTTTCCCGCCCTCTCCCCATAACCCTTAATCCCCTCTCTTATCAAAAACCCATCAACCCGCGTCTTAAAAATATTTAGTGAGGCAGCCTCCACCACTTCAACGGGCAGAGAATTCCAGAGATTCACCACCCTTTGAGTGAAGAAGTTCCTCCTCAACTCCGTTCTAAACCGCCTCCCCTTTATCTTGAGGCTGTGCCCCCTAGTCCTACTGTCTTTTTTGAGCGGGAAGAGTCTCTCCACCTCTATCCTGTCCATCCCATTCATCATCTTATATAACCCTCACAAAAACAGAAAATGCTGCAAAACCTCAGCAGGTCTGACAGTACCTGTGCAGAGAGAATAGAGCCAATGTTTCGAGTCACTCTTTCTCCACAGATGCTGTCAGAGTTGCTGAGATTTTCCAGCATTTTCTGTTTATGTTTCATAGTCCAGCATCTGCAGTATTTTGCTTTTATTCCCAACTCTCATATTGAGCCTGCTTGCGAGGTAACTATGTGGTGTAGCTTATGGAGGAGCGGGCAGCTTCTCAGTTTCCACTTCTCTCCATGCGTGTATGGGTGCCGGAGGTTGCTGTCTGATTCACTCGATATTGATGCAATGCACTGCTTATCATAATTCCTACCAAAGAATCTGTGCCTCAGCTCCAGTGGAAAAGTCCCATTGCTTAAAGTCTCTTGACAGGAATATGGTTTCATGCTGGTAATTGTAATATCCCTTCTATACTGTAACATCCACAACTACACACAGTTCTGCACTTGCGGCCCAACCATTGTCTTATGTAAGTTTTCTCATGTTGTACGTTAGGCTGCTTTTATACAAGGTTATCCTGGGTGAGAATCAGCCTCTTGGATTGTCTATAAGCACCCAGCCAGTGTAGATGGAATTTACTGGGGTTTTTCTTTTGCCAGATTTAAGTATCAGATCTGGTTCAGAAATGACTATGTCCCTATGTTTGAGAATTCCTTTCTCTATTAAACCTCTATTAAAAAGGGGAGGCAGATTTAGGGTTGAGTTGAGGAGGAATGTCTTCACCCAAAGGGTTGTGAATCTGTGGGATTCGCTGCCCGGTGAAGCAGTTGAGGTTACCTCATTGAATGTTTTTAAGGCAAGGATTTTTTTTGAACAGTAAAGGAATTAAGGATAATGGCGAGCGGGCGTGCAAGTAGAGCTGAATCCACGAAAAGATCAGCCATGATCTCATTGAATGGCGAAGCAGGCTTGAGGGGCTGGATGGTCTACTCCTGCTCCTAGTTCTTATGTAAAGACACTGAGTCAGTACAAGTTGTTGTTGTATTCTGTCCTGACACACCATCTGCCATTGAGAAAAAGGGGAAGAGAAAAAAAGATTCAATATTTATGCAAATATATCCCTACGCAGTAGAAGAACCTTGGTGCAGCATTGGGCAGGCTGTTGCTTCATTGAGGGTTGAAAGTTTGCTCTATTTGTAAGGAGCAGAAGGCTCTTCTAATTATGCTAATAACTGAAAGAAAGGCAGGACGTTCTGGATTGGTAGGACGGAGTAATAAGTACTTGAATTTTAAATGAAAATGAAAGGAGTAACAACACTTTGTATTAAGAAAGCACCTTTGACTCAGCTAACCAAAGACACTTGATAGGAGCATAATCAGTCATTCTGGGTCGGAGAAGGAGCCACTGGACCAAGTAACAAAAGTTGGCCAATGTGGTAGATTTTATTTTTTATATTATTTCACAGGAAGCTGGCTAGACCAGCCCATTTCTAATTGCCCTTGAGAAGATGGTGGTGCACTGACCCCTTGAACTGCTACAGTTCATGTGCTAGAGGGAGTTCCAGGATTTTGACCCAGTTAGAAGAGGATAGGTGGAGGTGCAGGAAAGGATTATATAGGCAGCCAATGACACAGGCTCCAACACTGGGGGTGAAGGAGGCTGGAGGATGCACAAATATTCCTGATTGTCAGGCTGAAGGCTGGAAGATGTGACAGAATGGCTGGGGTGTGCAAGGAGGGTAAGATCATGGAGGGATTTGAACACACAAGTAAAAATATTAAATTTGAGGTGTTAGTGAGCTGGGAGTCAGTGCGAATCAGTGAACACGAGATAATGACTAAATGGAACTTGGTGTGAGTAAGGACATGGACAGCAGACGCTTGGATGAACGCAAGTTAGTGAATTGTGAAGATTGGAAAATGGGCATGTGGACAGCACAACATTGTAGGAGCACTGGAGCTGGGGCAGTTTAAGGAATTGCCACTAAGAAAATTGTCATTTAAGCTTCATCACATCTTTAACTCTGCGTACACAGTAAATAATGTAGGCGTTGTAAAATGATCCCATCAAACAGAAATCATTTTGTGAGAATGTTGAAGAATTTTCTTTAAATGCATATCCCTCTCAGATCTCAGGGAAAGCTGTGTGCTAGAGATAGAATATTGACACTGTTTTCAGTATCAATATTTGATTAATATGTATCATATATGATTGTATGTTTTGATCAGTGTTACATGCAGTGGAGTAGGAATTTATCAATGGTGCCATGCCATAACAATGTAAAACCTTATCTTCTGAGGACAATATTGGTTTTTGATTGTAAATATTGCAATTGTTTGCGAACGCTTTTAAAAGCCTCTTTAACTGGCTCAATTTTGATAAATTCACTTTAAGTCACTCAAGCCATTGATTTTTATTCCAAGTCTAATGCCAGTGTGACTACAGCAATATTATGACTGGGCTATAATCTACTCTCAACTGTGTCTGCGCGAGTTTCTCCGGGTGCTGCAGTTTCCTCCCACAGTTCAAAGATGGGTTAGATGGATTGGCCATGCTGAGTTGTCCCTTGGTGTCAGAGGAACTATTTGGGGTAAATGCATGAGGTTATGGGAATAAGGCCTGGGTGGGATTGTGGTTGGTGCAGACTCAATGGGCCGAATGGCTTCCTTCTGCGCTGTAGGATTCTATGTGTCTTATAATTTAGATTGCTGTATTGTACTGAAACTGTTGGAAGTCATCATCTGACAAAAATAGTATAATAACAACTAGACATTTGAATAATTTGTCTCTCCCGACTTAATTCCCCTTAAGTATGTCTGCCCTGCTATTTACTATCTGAGACTAAGGATTGATAAATTGGGCTGATGCCCAAAGCAATGACAGGAGGAATGTTGTGAAATATTAAATAAGCTTTTGTCTTTTCTTTCAGGAGTCACGATGATGATGCCACAAAAAAGAAAGTCAATTTGGTATTTGAAAAAATCCAGACTTTGAAATCAAAGAGTGCAGACACTGTGAAAGAACAGAAGGATGAAAAGGTGGGTTCATTCTTTTGGCATATTAAGTAATTATTTCCTTAAACTTTCATTGCCGACCAGCCCTACCTGGTATTTGTTTATAGCATTAACATTTTCTTACAGAAGTTAAAGAATTTGCATTCATATAGTCTATTACCACACTCTCTGTAGTGTAGCGTTCAATTATGATAAATGCCTGGTTAATCCTGGTTGATAGAGGGAGGATTTTTGGCCAGGATACATTCTTTGTAGAAAGTGCGACTAAATTTGAAGCTTAAATGTACTTATCATGCCTTTGTAAGTTAGGCAGATAATATTACAACAATGTTATAGCCCGAGTACAGATGAATAAATGCCAGTTTATACATAGCAATAGATAATATTAAGCAAACATCAGTGTTCAAACCTGCAGCAGCTTGAGATTCTTGCTTGCTGGGAGTTCCAGAGGAATTAAAAAGTCTCACTTGTCTGGAACTCGAGTCTCTAACAGTTGATTAAAGCAAATTACTGCAGCTGCTGGAATTTGAAACAAAAACAGAAAATGCTGGAAAATCTCAGCAGGTCTGACAGCATCTGTGGATGATCCAGACTCGCAACGTTGGCTCTATTCTCTCTTCACGGAAGCTGGCAGACCTGCTGAGATTTTCCAGCATTTTCTGTTTTTGTCTCTGCAGCTGATTGAACCCTCAGTGTGAACTTTTGAGAAATAATGCTACTTATACCACATCGCCTTTGCAAATTCACTGGTGCCTGACTGACACATAATTATGTCATGGTTTGTAACACAAGAGTGGGATATCACTCATGGAATGGAATTTAAAACAGGCAAACATTCTCAATCAATGCACTTAAAAAAAAAACATCAATACAGGTCAGTTTGATAAATCGGACTTTTTAATGTGCCAAATCCTTTTTTCAATATAAAATTCTGCTATAAACATTGATGAATTATTAATGATTTTTCTTTCCAATGAGGAATTGGAAACTAAGTACTCTATGATGCTTGAGTCTAGAATGTAATCAGACAAAAGATATAATGTGCCCATCTGGTGCAGGCTTTGGGAATTCCCGTTCTTCACACTTGAATACATCTCTTGCTATGTCTTTTCTAAAAATAAGAAATTTTAGTAAGCTGTTAGCAAGCACTGGAATACAGAATCACATCAATAGTTACAATCATTCTCGATTAGTGAGCTGCAAAGTGTAAGGTAGGCAGTGGGCAGGTGAAAACATCAAAGTGAAAATACTTTGAATCCTAAATTCCTGCAAGATTTATATTGGTTATAAAATTTGCTTCTCAGCCTTTTGGCTTAGATGAAGCATCAGATCAAGCCCAGGATGTGGCGCAATGCTTTATCTTGTCAGCTTAGATCACGTTTTTCTCCGTTGCGGGGATTCAATTTAAAATGGGTTTTTGGAGCAAGCAAAGAAATGAATCAAGGGTTTGCCCAGTTCACTCTGCGAATTGGCTTTGTAGCTTTAAAAATGGAGTATTTTTCTTAAAGCTCAAATATTGCACACTAGCAGTCCAAATCCCTATAGTGTAGAAGGAGGCCATTCGGTCCATTGAGTCTGCACTGACCACAATCCCACCAAGGCCCCATTCCCAAAATCCCACATTTACCCTATTAATCCCCTGACACTAGGATCAATTTAGCATGGCCAGTCAACCTAACCCGCACATCTTTGGACTGTGGGAGGAAACTGGAGCACCCGGAGGAAACCCATACAGATGCAGGAAGAACATGCAAACTCCACACAGACGGTGATCAGAGGCCGGAATTGAGCCCGGGCCCCTGCAGCTGTGAGGCACCAGTGCTAACCATTGTGCTGTATAATTCTAATTTGCTTGCATTTTTTGCTGCAATCCTTGTATTATTGCTCTTTTGGTCTATTCAAGTTGCTGTTTTTCCCTGTACACATTATACAAGACGGGAAGACTTTCCTTAGAAAGACTTGCATTTATATAGAGACTTTGATGATTTGAGTGTGATAAATTGTAGTTTTGAGGGGATCCTTGTTTGTGAGTGCGTGTTTTCATGAGATTTCCTTTGCTTTTGCCTCTCACTAGACAGAATATCTTTCTGGTTAGAATCAGAATTTGCCCAGCAGATCAGTTAGCAACCTTTAATAAATTTTTTTTGATTCCAGAAAGTGCGTTAGGATTTAGAATGCACTGCCAGTTGAAGTGTAGCTTCAAATGCAGTCAGGAATTGGATAATTGCCTGAAGAGGGAAAATAAATTGCAGGGATCTGGGGAACAACTGGGAGAACGAGACTCAACTAGATTATTTTTCAAAAGAGTTAGCATAAAGCTGATGGGCTGAGTGGTATCATTCTGCGCTGCACAATTCTTTTGATTCTATGATTCTAAGTCGTGAGTGTTTGTTAAAATCCGGTTTCATTCCTGATGCCAAATTGCTCTTGGTAAAAAAGAAATCAGAGCTTACACCTGTCACCTGTTTATGACCTGTATTAGGTTTCTGAAGGATTAAAATAATTTTTCTTGGTATTAACGTCTTATTGTAGGTACTGGTTTTGATTTCTATTTTTAATGCCCTTTCCTGTTCCTTTTCCTCGCTGAAAGGTGTTGGCTTCATTCATGCCAGCTACCTTCTGGTATCTTGCTCAAAATGATGCATTTTATGTTGGAACATTGACAGTAACTTTTGGGAGGGTGCGGAGGGGATGGGGGTTGGGGGAGAGTGGTGGGGGGACTGTGGTAGTAGAAGAAGGTTGAGTTCCTTGGTGGGGGGGGGGGGCAGATGGGCACATCAGAGACAAGTCTGATTCTATCACTACCCCAAAATCCACAAGGGGCACCACTTTACCACATGGGTCATTGAATACTGATCAACATATCACTTGTGTCAGTTTTAGAATCATGGAATCCCTACTGTGCAGCAGAAGGCCATTCAGCCCATCGTGTCTGCACCAACCACAATCCCACCCAGGCCCTATCCCCATACATTTACCCTAGCTTGTCCCCCTTGACATTAAGGGACAATTTAGCACGGCCAATCCACTTAACCTGTATATCTTTGGACTGGCGGGGGGAAACCAGTGCACTCGGAGGAAGCCCATGCAGATACAGGGAGAATGTGCAAACTTCACACAGACAGTGACCCAAGCTGGGAATCTAACCTGATTAAATAGGGCACTGGGTGGCGGTTGGCGGCTGGGTGGGGGGGGGGGGGAGGTGGGTGTTGGTGATGATGGTGATGCTGATGGTGGGTGGGTTGATAATCAGGAAGAACCGCCACCCTGAATGTTACATCCTTCAATCTGGCTGCTTCAAAGTGGCATTGCTGGACTCCTGGAAGCATTGGGGGAGGCAATGTCCTAATGGTATAATCACTAAACAATGAATCCGGAAACTCGGCAAATATTCTGGGGATCCATCTGCCAGGGCAGATGGTGGATTTTGAATTCAGTAGAAAGTGTCTAGAATTAAGAGTCTACTGACGACCACGAAACCAGTGTGGTTTGTTGGAAAAACCCGTTTGGTTCACTGGTGTCCTTTAGGGAAGGTAATCTGCAGTCCTTACCTGGTCAGGCCTACATGTCATTCTAGAGCCACAACAATGTGGTTGCCTCTCAACTGAGCTCCAAGGGCAATTCGGGATGGGCAATAAATGCTGGTCAGCCAGTGATGCCCAAGTCCCATGAATGAATGAAAAACAATCTCATCAGTCCTCTTCAATTAATGCATGAACAGGGATGAACAAAGGAGACTTAGAACAAAAGCATTTTTACTTTAAGATGTGTGCTGAATATTTTAGTTTTTAGATTTTCTTATGGACACGGAAGGCAAATCAATCGGATGTAAAAAGTTGATTTTGCTGCATGCTTAGAGATGAAGTTTTGTCTCAATCTGACCATCTCAGAAATGATTTTCTGTGGATGCCAGACATGTGAAAATTTACTACCATGCTTGAGTCTCGAAATCAATCCAGTGAGAAACATTCAGAGACAGAATTTCTCTTCTTGATATGGAGTGTGTGCATACTTCCCTGAGGGTATACCCTATTTATCTTGGACGCAAGTTAGCAGAGCCAAAGATCAGGAATGCCTAAATTTGCAGAAGGAAGTTCAAACAGCTTAAACTATGCAGTTTATCAGCACATAGCACTGATAGGCTACCCATCTTATCTAATCAGGGTCACTCTACACATTGCTTCTAAGGCAATCTACAGTCGGGTGGGAGTAACCTTAGCTCTTCCGGTGATGCTCTTCTTGGTTCTATTGTCAGCCAAGTACTGAGCCTCGGAGGACTGTAGACGTGGCTGCCTCTGTTAACAGATTGCCAAGTCCGTTAGAGAAAGTTGGAAATGCTGGAAAATCTCAGCAGGTCTGACAGCATCTGGAGAGAGATTAGAGCCGGCGTTTTGAGTCAGGATGACGAGGACCTTGCTGTCACTTGCCATTTCAACACACCACCCTGCTCTCCTATTCACATGTCCGTCCTTGGCCTTTTGCAGTGTTTCAGTGAAGACCAACGTAAACTGGAGGAACAGCACTTCATCTTCTGATTGGGCACTTTACAGCCTTCTAGACTCAACATTGAGTTCGACAACTTCAGAGCATGAACTCTCTCCTCCCCTATTTCCATTTATCTTATTTTATTTCATTTCTTCTTTTCATCTTATTAATCCGTTTTAAATTATAGTCTTAATTTTATTTTTCCACTTCTCAAATCTCTTTTTCCATCTTGTTTCACCCACCCTTCTCCCACCATACTAGGGCCATCTGCCACTTTTTCTACATTCTGCACCCTTGTTCTGCTATTTAAATATTTTGATCTCTTAATGGACGCTATTAGCACCATTCCTAGCCTTTATCATCACCATTTTCATTCCCTTTGTCTTTTTATCTATGCCATCCCTATCACAGTAAGAAGTGATAAGAACACAGTAAGAACACCAGGTTAAAGTCGAACAGGTTTATCTGGAATCACGAGCTTTCCGAGTGCTGCTCTTTCATCACGTGAAGGGCCTGTTGGACTTTAACCTGGTGTTGTGAGACTTTTTACTGTGCCCTCCCTGCCCCATCTCCACATCATCGATCCCTACCATTTACAGCCCCCCCACCCAACTCACAGTATGAATCTTGTCCTTGTCCTCAGCTCTAACGAAGGGTCATCCTGACTCGAAACGTTGCCTCTATTCTCTCTCCACAGATACTGTCAGACCCACTGAAATTTTCCAGCACTTACTGTTTTTATTTCAGATTTCACCATCCACATTAGTTTGCCTTTATTTTGCTGTTATAGAAAGTTGTTGGTCCAAGACGTATCAACGTAAAGCCGCCTCAACCCAAAATGACCCTTATCATCATCTTAAAGTTTATTTATTCGTCACAAGTAGGCTTACATTAACATGGCAATGAAGTTAATGTGAAATTCCCCTAGTCGCCACACTCAGGTACCTGTTCGAGTCAATACACCTAACCTGTACATCTTTCAGACTGTGGGAGGAAACCAGAGCACCTGGAGGAAACCTACGCAGACACGGGGAGAATGTGCAAACTTCACACACAGACAGTGACCCAAGCCGGGAACTGAACCTGGGTCCCTGGTGCTGTGAAGCAGCAGTGCTAACCACTGTGCCACCGGGCTGCCTCTCCACTTCCCCAACAGAAGAACAATGAGTCATTGTCGAAGAACAAATTTGAGTTTTGTGCAAGTGGACAGCAAGTACCTGGTGCTCCTCCTGAGTGAGATAATTGATAGCTTGTTGTGAAATATGAGAGTGCTTTTCCATGATCCTTCTGATCAGAATGTATGTGTGACGCACTTCACTGAACTGTGGCCCCATTTATTTAAGGTGCAGATCTTTAACAGCAGCCCCTGCATGTCTCTCTGCAACACAGTCCTGTATAGCCTCAAACAACTTATATTTAGGTAGCAGCTTTAACACAGAGAAAGGACCCAGGGTGCTTCACAGGGGCATTATAAAACAAAATATAACATTATGCAACGCAAAGGGGTATCAGATCAGATGACCAAAAAATTGGGCAAAGGAATCAGTTTGACAAAACATCTTAAAGAAGGAAAATGAGGCAGAGGCAGAGAGGTCCAGGAGGGAGACTTGGATTCAATATTAGGCCTCCAGATAATACCTTCTAGTAGAAGTTAAGCAAAAGTCTAAGCTTACTTGTCATACAATATGCATTTGTTTGGCGGGGGGAGGTAAGACTTGTATAAGGCAACTTGCCAACCACGTTGATGTTGTTAACGTTTGCATGCAATGTCACATACCAGGCTTACTCATCACAAACTGGTTCATTGAGCTCTGTATATGACGGGTTTGGCAAAGAGGCATTTCTGCTATGGAGTTGGCTTCGTCCCTCCAGGTTATTCAGTAGGTTATTGTAGGCCATCACCTCCTTCCCTGCTACAAAATCAACCTGTCACGGTTTGATCCTGGATTTTGCTGGAGGAAACCCTTGCACGTAGGAGAGGTTCCAACATGAAGCACTTCTGTAGTCACCACATGCTTTATTTGAATTTGGACTTCATTGCTCTTGGGAGTGGGATCCCTCAGATATAATATCATGGCCTCTTCTGCACTGCAGAGATTCTATTTGGTCCATCAAGTCTACACCAATTCTCTGACACAGTATCTTACCTACACCCTCTCCCCTGCCCTATTCCTGTAACCCCACACATTTCCCCTAGCTAATCCTTCTAACCTACACATCTTGGGACAACTGAGGGACAATTTAGCATGGCTAACCCACTAACCTACACATCTTTTGACTGAGAGAGGAAACCTGTGCAGACATAGGGAGAACATACAATCACCACACAGTCACCTGAGGCTGGAATTGAACTTGGGTCCCTGGCGCTGTGAGGCAGCAGTGCTAACCAGCGTCCTCATTAGCATTAGCTAATATTTGTTGGGTCGCTCCAATCTCTTTCAAACCAGCTTTCATGTTTGTTGAGTTTCCTTTTCTTTGTTACTAGTTGGCGGATATGAGAATGGATATTCTCGTGAAAGTGGGGTCGGGAGGAATTTACTACATTGAAACTGAACAATTGCACTCATGTTCATTACTGCTTGCCTTTCAGGTTAACCTTACGTCTGAGTACAAAGCCTTGTTGGAGCAGAAGAACGAGCTCGAAAAGAAGACCATTGAAATGGGAAAGAAAACCGATGATCTCCAAAAGAAACTGGATGAGGAGACTCTGGTACTGCCAGTAACTTGGGAACTTTTGCTGCATTGTTTGAGGTGTCAAAGATACTGACAACTTCCACTTGTGTTTCAGAAACAGCAGAGTATCGCAGAACAGAAAGATAGGACCAGAGCTGACCTGAAAAATCTGCAGCAGGAAATGGATAACGTTTTGGAAGAAAACAATAGTTTAAGGGAGCAGCTGGCAAAAACTGATAAGGAGCTTCGAAACCAACTTGAGGAGTAAGCAAACAAGTTTGATTTTTCGAAAACCTTTGACATCAGCAGATTTTCCGCCAGATGCATTTTTGGGCAGACTAAGGAGGTAAAGGAATACGTAATGAAGGGTAGGGCCCTGGGAAGTACAGAGGACCAGAGCAACCTTGGGGTGCATGTCCAAAGACCCCTGAGGGCAGTGGACAGGCAGATAAAGTGGTTAAGAAAGCACATGGAATACTTGCCTTTTTGATCCAAGGCATAGAATATAAAAGTGGGGAGGTTATGATTGGAGCTGTACAAAACTCTCGCTGAGCCACAGCTGGTGTACAGTTTGGTTGCCACTCTATAGGAGGGTTGCTGTCTGGCCTGGAGTGTTTCAGTTATGAAGACTTTTCACTGTATACAAATACATACGACAATAATAAATCAAACCAGATCAAATCAGGAGAGGCTGATGGACAAGTCCATTGATCTTGGGGTGGGAATTTCTGATTCCAGAATGGATGGGGCTGGAAAATCCCACCCATTGTCTTTTAGAAACCTATCATATAAATTTCAATACAGGCTGAATGAAAGATGATTACAAACCACAAATTCATTTGAGTGGTGCAGAATGATGCTATCTCAATTCTCGTAATGGTTGGAATTGGAAGGTGGCCTGTAATCCTATTCCAAATATCCAGTGGGTCTTTTTGGCCTCTATTATATGTTGTGTTATTGTTGGTGGCAGAAAATTACTGGTAGCAACAGCATTTTTAAATAGTGAATTGCAGAACATTTCTTAATTCATGTATTTGCTGACAAGCATGCAATTTTTTTTATTCATTCGTGGGACATGGGCTGACCAGCATTTATTGCCCTACCCAATTGTTCTTGGAGGGCAATTGAGTATCTACCACATTGCTGTGGCTCTGGAGTCACATGTAGGCCAGACCAGGTAAGGATGGCAGATTTCCTTCCCTGAAGGACATTAGTGAGCCAGATGAGATTTTCCGACAACCGACAATGGTTTCATTGTCATCGGTAGATTCTTAATTCCAGATTTTTTTTTTAATTGAATTCACAGTCCACCATCTGCCACAGCGGGATTCGAACTTGGGTCCCCAGAACATTGCTCGGTTTCAGGGTTAATGGTCTAGTGATAACACCGCTAGGCTGTCACCTTCCCTTGATTAGGAATGTTCTTATGTTCTTATTAGGAAGAGGAAGAAATAGGAGTGCCTGAGTTATTAGACTTCAGTGAAAGGGTTGCCACATTTGCAGGTTAGATTACAGTGTCATGGCCATCACCTCCCCTTGTAACACGGTGGTGTAAAGGTGGGAAACGGTTATAGGTGAAAGGAAAAAGATGTGATTAATTTCCCTTTCTGTCAGGTTGGTGCAAGTGAAGATGGAACGGGAACAATACCAGAGTGAAATTAGGGACTTGCAGGATCAGCTGTCCGAGATGCACGATGAACTGGATGATGCAAAAAACAGTGCTGACAATGAAGAGGAAAAAGAGACTTTGATAATGGTGAGTCGATTCATACAACCTCAACAATGGATTTTCTCACTTTCATAGAATCCCTACAGTGCATGAAGAGGCCATTCGGCCCATTGGGTCTACACTGGCCCTCTAACAGGGCTTCTCGCAGGCCCGATCCCCATAATCCCATGTATTTACCCCGCTAATTCCCCCCCTAACCTGCACATCCTTGGATTGTGGGAGAAAACCCACAGAGACATGGGGAGAATGTGCAGACCCTGCATAGACAGTGACCCAAGACCGGAATCAAACACGGGTCCCTGACCCTGTGAGGCAGCAGTGCTAACTACTGTGCCACTCCACAGCATCCGCCCCCCCTCCGCCCCATCCCCCAAGCAATTCCAAAGCAAACACATCTCTCTCTGAGCTGTTAGTTGCTTACAAAGCTCTCTTTTAATTTCATTAAATATTGTAACTTTAAAGGGGAGAAGGGAAGCATAGATCCACCCCCCCCACCCGCCCCCCCCCCCCCCCCCCACCACCACCCCCCCCCCCCCCCCCCCCCCCCACCACCACCACCACCTTCCCTCCTCATCCTAAGCCTCATTCCCTTTCATGGAAAGAAATAATAGTGACACTTCAAATAACTTCACATCTCTTGCCAACATGAAACTTCCTCTGTTAGGCCACTCAGCAATTGGAGGCCGTCTAAATAATGAGACCACTTTACATACTGAGAATACAAATGTCCAAGCTGGGACAATTATTTCACCAACCCAGTTAGCTGCACAAGCACATTCTGACTTGAATTTGCCCCAGTCTCTCAAATGTTGCAACAGACACTCTCCAATGTGTGTGGAGATATTTAATACAAGGCTCTCACTCCCCTCTGTTAAGAGGGGGAAACACGGGATTGAGAGACCACCCCCACCCCAACATCCTTACCCTCTAAACACAATACACCACTATCCAAAGAGCCTGCTCATTATCCAAATCTGACCCAGATTGTTAGTAAGTTGGATTTTCTGTTTAAGTGGCATCCTTTTATTCTTCCTTCAAGATGATATGCATTATTTTCTAATGACCCCTGCAAACTACTGCATAAGCAGTCCTGAGTAATGCAGGACGGAGCCAAAAACATAGAAAATAGAAGCAAGAGTAGGCCGTTCGGCCCTTCGAGCCTGCTCTACCATTCGTTTTGATCATGGTTGATCATCAAATTCAATATCCTGAAGCTGCTCTGTCTCTTGTTTTCTGTCCTCAAACCCCCCAACATTTCCCTTGATCCCTTTAGCCCCAAGAGATGTATCTAATTTCTTCCTCAAATCTCACAACCTCGATCATTTCGGATCATCAGCTTTCTGGTGCAATGTATGGTTTAGATAAAACTAATAAGCCCTCCTTAACCACATAGATATATTTGGCAGTGGTCTGTGAGTTGGACATTGTGCTCCGGAAGCAATCACTGGATTACCGTGCAGAGGGAATTGTTTTGGGAGGAATTATTAAGAAATCTCCCACAGTTCTGTATTGAAACTGCAGGATTTACGTCTGAATTCATAAGCTTCTGTCTCAGGCTGCGGTGAGCTGGAATTAAAATGTTCACTTTTGATTTTGTAACATTTCATGATTTTTCCAGTTAATCATTCAATGCCTTCATGGGCTTAGGAAAAAGAGCTACTGCATGCGATTGAAAAGAGTGCAAAGCAGATTTGCAAGGATGTTGTCAGGATGAGTGGGCTTGAGTTATAGGAAGAGCTTGGCCAGGCTAGGACTTTTATTCCTTGGCACGTATGAGAATGAGGGTTTGACCTTTTAAGGTGTGTAAGAGAATTTTCTCAGGGCATCCCAATGGGGCAAGGGGTGAGGGAGGTGGTGGGGGGGTGGGGGGTGGTCGTGTATTCAGCCAATCTCAACAAACACAAAGACTTGCAAAAGACAGTATGCAGTTAAAGATGTTCTTTATTTGACCAATGCATTGGGTGAGAGATAGTCAGAGGATTCCAACTTCTCTCTGACCTGACATCAAATGAGCACAACAGATACACATTTCTGAAGATTTGATTTTTCCAAACTGGATGGTCCAATTACTTTATTTACTTTGGCCAGTTGCATTCTACCTTCTTGCAGAACTAGGAATTTGTTGGTCAACTGGATCCAGAAGTTCTCCCCACCTCCCCCACTTGCCTAGTAACTTTACCTATGCAAATCCAGTAGATTCACGGGTCAGCCCAACACCTGCAGTCCTGGGAACGAGAAGGGAGTCATCTTTCTTGTCTGTTTTCTGTCCCTTTATCAGTGGAGATTGAATTGCAGCAATTAATTACAGCTAGAAGCTGAATCCTTCTATTCATTTCAATAACCTTGGTTGCTTGTAGCTGCCTGGCCTGCCCCTGATAATAGGGTATATGCTCTGTGCTTCATTGTTCCAAAAGAATGTGGTCTGCCAATTAAACTTATTTCTCACTATACCAAGGAGCAGATTGCTTGTTAGCCAAAGCTCATAAGAAAATACAAAAATACAGTTCAAATCTATAATACATTTGTTCAAAAATGATTATATATGTGCTATACAGAAAAATATCTTTGTATGATATATAAGTGAGGCACATTGAGTGATACCTTTGGTATGTATAAGGCATAGTGTCATCGCTGTTTTAAACTAATGTACTTATTTTAATAGTCTCAAAAGCAGAGATTTCTGTATCCCCTGCTACAAGGTGTATAAAATCATGATTTATTATTGCCACATGTGTACAATGAAAAATATTGTTTCCTGAGGCGTAGGTGGGATGAACGTGCATAGTCTTTTCCCCAGGGAAGGGGAATCGAAAACTAAAAGGCATAGGTTTAAGGTGAGAGGGGAAAGATTTAAAAGGGATCTGAGGGGCAACTTCTTCATGCAGAGGGTGGTGTGTGTGCATGGAATAAGCTGACAAAGTGATTGACGCAAGTACAATAGCAACATTTTAAAAAGCATTTGGATACGTACATGTCCGGGGAAGGATTAGAGAGATACGAGGCAAACACAGGCAATTGGGACCAGCTGAGAGGGCACCGTGGTCGGCATGGACTGGATGGGCCGAAGGGCCTGTTTCCCTGTTGTATTGCCTTATTACTCTGTGCTCGATGTAAACAAATGTTTTTTCTTCCTTGACATAGCTATCGTGTCAGATTTGAGATTAATTTCAATATTTCCATACGTTGCCTGGTTTGAATTTTACTGGGATCCAGTGTTCTGCCTTTCTCTCACGGCACAGTGTCTTGAGACCAATCCAGACCACAGACTTGGTGCGGTTGCGCAAAAATAGAAAATATTTCCAATTCAGTGGCTGAGTGAACTGATTGCTAGAAACAGGTTATTAAACCTGGACTGTGATCAAAGAACTAGTATTTTGTTTATGGTCTGTGTTGAATTAGTCACGCCCCAGCTGAAAGTTACTACGAGACCAAGTGCTGGCAGTCAAGGAGAATGCCTGTTACCACTAAGGGATTCTGCTGTAAAGTTCTCGATGGACCCAGCATTGATGACCCCCCCCATACTAAACTCAATTGCTGACACTTGCATAAAAATTGCCCTCTAGATAGCCCTGTTATAGAGGAACAAACTTAAACAGTACAAAGAATAATGCAATACATGAACAGGCTCTTTGGCCCACCAAGCCTGTGCCGATTCCTAATTCTTATTTAGACCCACTATTTACTGGCCATTTGCGGTTTCTGTGTCTGTCCAGCTCTCGGTCATGTGTCCATGAGGATACACCTTGAATGCTGCTAATGTGCCTACTTCCACCACCTTTACTGGCAGCGAATTCTAGGCACCCTCTGTATGAAAAACTTGACCCGCACATCTCCCCTAAGCTTTTCCCCTCTCACCATGAACCCATGTCCCCTTGTAGTTGATCTTTCCACCCTGGGAAAAAGCCTCTGACTGTCCACCCTATCCATGCCTCTCATGATTTTGTAGCTGTCTTGTAATCAGCATCTTTAGGACAAGGGAAGACACTGGGACTACTGTTTTAAATTGCCTCTTTAAACACAAACTGCTGATGTGAAGGGAGTTTTTATCAGTGATGTTACTGGGAATGCTGTGTGTGCTTTCAGGAAATAATTCAAGCAAAGCAGCAGTTGGAAGAGGTGCTACTAGCTAAGGAAGATCAGCAGGAGTTGTTGAAGCGGAGAGAAAGAGAACTGACAGCACTTCGAGGTGTCTTGAAGGAGGAGGTGTCAAACCACGACCAGGAAACTGAAGAGCTTAAAGAACAGCATGAAAAAGAGAAGCAGAGACTGAAGAACAGCATTGAAGATCTGGTGCAGGCAAGTTAATGATTACAAAATGTTCTTTCACAGATAGTTTGGATGGACCGATGGAGCTGATAGCGGGGGGAGGGGGGAGGGGGGGAGATATCTTTTTCAATTTCCTTTCCATTTTTGGAATATTCTGTACGATTAAAAACCCAAATATTCCCCGATGTCTCTGGAAGTTCCAAAATATGTCTGTGTGGGGTGGCACAATGGTAAGCACTGCTGCCCCAGCGCTAGGAACACAGGTTCAATTCCTGGCTTGGGTCACTGTCGGTGTGAAGTTTGCACGTTCTCCCCATGTCTGTGAGAGTTTCCTTCGGTGCTCCAGTTTCCTCCTCCAGTCTGAAAGACGTGCTGGTTAAATGCATTGGCCATGCTAAGTTCTCCCTCAGTGTACCCAAACAGCGGAGTGTGGCGACTAGGGGATTTTCACAGTAACTTAATTGCAGTGTTAATGTGCAAGTCTACTTGTGACACTAACAAATAAAGTATACGCCTGCCTGAAATAAGACAAAGCATTTCGTAAACAAAAGATTTCAATTTGCAAGCTGTGTATTTCTGGCCATTGTTTGTATTCTCATGGGTTGCAGGTATTTTCTTTTTAGAAAGTAAGAGGCAGGAATAATGCTGGGTTTGCTGTTTATAGGATTAAACTTGGCATGTTGTGGAATGATACTCCATTGTGGGGAAGCATTCACTTGGGATTTGTTTGCAAACATCTGCTCCTTGTCATACTTTCTTAGACACTACATGGGTGTTGGTGCAGATAATACCATGTTGCTGTACAACTCTGTCACCTTTGGCACTGTTTGTTCATTCACTTTGCCTCAGAATCGCATTTTATAATGTTTGTCACATAATGGCGGGAATGAGTGCAGTGAAATGTCCCAGTCCTATTAATTGTGCAAACAGGCCATTCTCCTAATGAGCGATGTTCTGAAGCAATTCACTTTCTAAGAAAGACACTGTGATTGTAAGTGACAAGATGAAAGATATGTTTGTTATGTGCAACATTTGGCCTGAAAAGTGCACTATAAGTAGGTCAATGTGGCTGAAGGATGGGGGACTATAAATAGAATTGTTCCTTTCTCTCAGTGGCAGTTTATTGTTCCTGCGTTTGCACAATTAAGTTTCAAGGTTAATTACTTAAGTTCCTTTGAAAGCAGAGACATTTTCTTTAATCCACAACAGAGTAAATTTCAAGTTTAAAGCTAATTGCTGAGCCACTCTCTTGGCTGCGTCATTTGAAAGTAATTTATTTTGGCGCGAACAGTTTCAAAACGATTGCGCTGCTAAATATTGGATAAATTCTGGTTTTGGTCGCAATTAATTATTCCAAACAAGTTTTGCTGCACAATCTCCAAATATCATTCTCTCCTCCTTTTAAACTTACACAGTGTGCTGCTGGTGAGTGTGGGGCCTTTTGGAGGGTCAGAGGACTGAGAGTGTTTGATTTCTGCTCCTTGATCTCGCTTTGTAAACCCTGAAAAGGTTTGGCTGCAATAACATTGGGGTTATAGCGATTGGATTTTTTGTTTAACTTTGGTTGGGAAGTTTCTAGAAATGATAATTTGGGACAAAATTGACAGTCACTTGGGAAAATGTAGTTAATTAAGCTGCATCAGCAGATTTGTTAAGAGCAAATTATATTTCAGTAACTTGCTTGAGTTTTTTGATAGTGAGTTAGTTTGATTTGATTTATTATTGTTCCATGTGTTAGCAGACAGTGAAAAGTATTGTTTATTGTGCAGACAAACCTTACCATACATAGAGAAGGAAAAATAAAGGCAGTGATGTGTTGTACATGGACTTAAAGGCCACAATTCTCCAATCGTGTACATCCTGTCACTGCTGCCAGCGAGAAGAGAGAATTTGGCACTCAACCAAAACTTCATTCACTGCAGTGGGACCAGAGACTCCCAGACGCGGGCGAAGTTGGAGAATGCCTGCCAAAGTTTTTTGATAAAATTTTGCACAACAGACTTAGGAGCAAAGTAGAGCTCAAGGAACAAAAGGGACATAATAACATGGACTGGAAGAAGGTTTATAGTGGAGTTCCCTAGGAATCAATGTTAGGACTCCAGCTCTTTCTGATGCGTATAAATGATCTAGACTTTTATGTATAGGCACAATTGGTAGAATTGTGGATGATATGAAACTTAATGTTAATACAAGTCTTACTTGTGACTCATAAATAAACTTACTTGTGACTTGTAAATAAATTTTAACTTTAACCTGGCGTGCCCTTTCTAATCCCACCTTCATGTACCTGGACCATAGCCCTGTAGCCTACAGCACTTAAGGTGCAGGTCCAGGTAGTTTAGGGCCTCCACCACCAGTGAATTCTAGTACTGTGAGTTATGAGAAAAGTGTAGAACTTTAAAAGGTCATGGCCAAGTTGGTGGAATGAACGAACAAGTGACAGATGAAATTTGATGCATATGTGAAGTGATTCGTTTTGGTAGTAAGAACACAGAGTGACAATAATAACTAAGAGTGCATTTCTAAAGGGCATACAGGAGAGTGGATGTGTGCAAATCATTGAAGGTGGCAGGAAAGATTGAGAAAACAGTTAATAAAGCACATGGCATCCTGGGCTTTATCAATAGGAGCATAGAGTACAAAAGCAAACAAGTTAAGTTAAACCTATATAAAAGACTAGTTCGGTATCAACTGGAATATTGCATCCAATTTGGGAGACTACACACTCAGAAGGATGTAAGAGATTAAGAAGCTGTGAAAAAGGATTTGCGAGAATAGTTCCAGGGATGAGGAACTACAGGGGCGTTGGAAGATTGGAGAAGTTGGATTGTTCTCCCCAGAGAAGAGAAGGTTCAGAGGACTATTGATAGAGATATTCAAAGTCATGCAGGGTCTGGACAGAGTAAAGAGAGAGAAACCAGAGAACATGGATTTAAGGTCATTGACAAAAAAAACCTATGGCAACATGAGGGAAAGCTTTTTTTTAACAGTGAGTGGTTCGGATCTGGAATGTGCTGTCTGAGGGTGTGGTCGAGGAAGGTCCAATTGCGGCTTTCAAAAGGGAATTGGGTCACTATCTGAAAATGTACAGAGAAATCGAGAAAAAGCAGGAGAGTGGCATGAGGTGAATTGCTCCTTCTGAGGGCCAGCATTGACAGTATGGATGTAATGGTAGCCTTCTGCAGTGTAACCATTCTATGAATTCTCTGATTTCACTGTATATTGCAGACAGCATTATATCAATTTATGATTGGATTCTGTACCACATTGGGTACAGGACTGCAGTGATAGTGACATTGGAGTAGTAAACTGGGGTTCAGGTCCAACATGACCAGTCGTGAAATTTAATTAAATAAACCTGGTCATTGTATCCCAGACAGCAGAAAAATGGATCTGTTAAAAGTTGCAAAGTGTCAAAAAATAGACACCACTAACTGACTAATGTACTGAGTAGACAACCCCAATCATATATCATATTGTTAACTGTTTGCCATCTCTAGTGCCATAGAACCATAGAAAAATTGCAGCACAGGAGGAGGCCATTTAGCCCATCTTGTCCATGCCAACCTGAGGACGTGGTGTAGCACGGTAGCACAGTGGTTAGAACTGTTGCCTCACAGTACCAAGGACCCGGGTTTGATTCCCAGCTTGGATCACTGTCTGTGTGGAGTTTGTACATTCTCCCCATGTCTGTGTGGGTTTCCTCCAGAAGTTCCCATTTCCTCCCACGTTCTGAAAGATGTGCTAATTAGGTGCATTGACCCAAATAGGCACCGGGCTGTGGTGACTAGGGGAATTTCAAAGAAACTTCTTTGCAGTGTTAATGTAAGTCTTACTTATAACTAACAAATAAACTTTAACTTTAAGCTGGGTGCCCTTTCTAATTCCACCTTCCTGCACCTGCCCCCTGTAGCTTACAGCACTTAAGGTGCAGATCCAGGTAGTTTAGGGTCTCTGCTTCCACCAGCAACTCGGGGAGTGAATTCGAGATACCCACCACACACTATCAATCTGCCATGGGGAATATTATCGAAGGCTTCACTAAGGCCCATGTATACAACATCCATTGCTGTGCCCTGGTCAATTTTTCTTGCCGCTTTCTCAAAGAACTCAATCAGGTTTGTGAGACATGACCTCCCCTTCACAAAACCATGCTGCCTGTTGCTAATAAGTCTGTTATTTTCCAAGTGTGAGTACGACCTGTCACTAAGAATTTTCTCCAATAATTTCCCCACCACAGATGTAAGACTCACAAACCTATAATTTCCCAGATTGTCTCTTCTGCCCTTCTTAAACAGAGGAACAATGTTAGCTACTCTCCAATCCTCTAGTACCTCATCCATGGCTAAAGAGGATACAAAGATTTTGGCCAAGGTCTCAGCGATTTCTTCCCTCGCCTCAGTATTCTGGATGGACCCTATCTGGCCATGGGAACTTGTCCACCTTAATGTTTTTCAAAACCTCCAATGCCTCCTCCCTTTTTATCTCAACATGTCCTAGAATCTCAACATTCTCCTTTCTATACTCACCGTATTCTTCTCCTTTGTGAATACTGACACAAAGTACTTGTTAACGATCTCACCCACCTCATGTGACTCCACACACAAATTTCCCTCCAATGTCCATGAGTGGACCCACCCTTTCCTTAACTACCTTCTTCCTCCTTACTTACGCATAACAGGCCTTGAAATTCTCCTTAATCCTGCCAGACAAGGACATTTAATGGGCCCTTTTTGCCCTCCTCAGTCCCTGTTTAAGCTCTTTCCTGCTATCTTTGTATTGCTCAAGAGCCTTATCCGTTTTCAATTTCCTGAAATTTATGTGTGCCTCCTCCTCCTTTTGCACTAAGCTCACAGTCTCTTCTGTCATCCAGGGTTCCCGAATCTTGCCATCCTTATCCTTCGTTTTTACTGGACACGTACTTGTCCTGAATTGTTAAAACCTTTGGAAGACGCCCATTATCGGATGCGGATTTACCCTCAAACAGCAACCCCCTGTCTACGTTCCGTAGCTCCTGCCTAATACTGTTATAGCTAACCTTCACCCAGTTTAGTACTTTCATGCTGGGACTACTTCTATCTTTTCTATAAATATCTTGAAACTTGTAGAATTGTGATCACCGTTCCCAAGATGGGCCCCCACTGAGACATTAATTACCCTGGGCTCCAGCCTCTGCGTAAAGAAGCCCATCCTCATTACTCCTGTATGCCGACTGCCATTTAACTTGAATTTATGTCCCTGGTTCTAGAATTCTCCACCAAGGGAAACAATTTTATCCTGTCCACTCTAAATCTCTTCTCCTCATAGTGTTGTACACCTCTATCAAGTCACGCTCAGCCTTCTTTATTGCAAAGAAAATAATCACGAACTATCCACACTTTCCTCAGGGATCGAACTGGTCATAGCATAATCAGCACATAGAGAAAAGCCCACAAACACCTTTTCATTAAACATAGTCTTATATGTGACACCAATACAAACAGCAAATATTATTTCACAGATCCTGTTCCAAAACATATGGAATAAAGTACACTGTATCATTTTCACTTTATGGCCCATTACTCTGTAGTTCTTTCTTGTGTTCACACTTCCTGTCTGTGGGACACATTTCTGAAAAAAACAATTAGAATCTGGAATGCACTGCCTTGTAAGCAGAAACAGAAATGCAGAGTCGGTGATCATATTGCACTTTTATCTTCGAATCATAGAATAGCTACAGTGCAGGAGGGGCCATTCGGCCCATTTGAGTTTGCACCGACTCTCCGAGAGAACATTTTACCCAGGTCCTCTTCCCCACCCGGTCCCTGGAATCCCACATATTTACCATGGCTAATCCCATCTAACCTACACATTTTAGGACACTAAGGGGTAATTTAGTATGTCCAGTCCACCTCGCCCAGACATCTTTGGATTGTGGGAGGAAACCGGAGCACCCAGAGGAAACCCAGGCAGACACGGGGCGAACGTGCAAACCCCACACAGTCATCCAAGACTGGGATTGAACCTGGGTCCCTAGTGCTGTCAGGCAGCAGTGTTATCCACTGTGCTGCCCCCAAGATATGTCAGTTTATAATAGAGAATGGATATTAGTCTGTTTTTGTGATGGCACACATTTATTTGGTGTTTAGAACACAGTAATGTTTTGTCATATGCATGGTAGGAAGTTTTATCAGTGGGTAGTACCTGTCTAATCAAACTGCTGAGGTTATGTTAGCAATGCTACAGGAAGATCACTGGCCTTATTGAGGGTGCCTGAGCAGATTCTATTTTATTAGGAAAGTTAGCTACACAAGACTTCCTGTCTCTAGCACTGGACATCATCTTAAATTTTTGTTTTAGTCAAGGCATTTGTTTTTGTAGCAGTTGCTTCACCGGATAGTTCTGTCCACAAGCGCTTGGCAAAATTAAGTTACCAGGACAGTGATTTTCCTTTACGATTGAATCTATTAATGTCACTAATTATTTGTACATTTCTGATGTATTTGTCCATTTTGCATTGCAAGCTAAAACTCTGATTCCATGTTGCCTCTCTATATTTGTGCTATTTTTGGTTATGTGCGTGCCAACGTTATGATGAGACTGTCTACCCCTTTTACTAATCAATACTGCTGTAGTCATAAAATGAACATCAATAACCCTTTGATAAAATTGGAACATGTGACGTGTATAAGGGTGTCTTGTATCCTCAAAAATGTGTTCATTTTAGATTAGTCATCATGGTAAGAAGCAAATTATCACAGGTTTCTTTTGTTTAAAATGTATAAGTAGGGGGATAGACAGCACAGATGGTAACACAAGTAGATAAGTGTTTCAAGTTGTGGAACTGTACTGTAACGCCTGACCAGCTTAATTTGCTACAAAACTTTATGCACGTTGCTAGAATTTATTGTATTTCATAGAATCTGCAGTGCAGAGGGAGGCCATTTGGCCCATCAAGCCTGTACCGACAATAATTCCAGCCAGATACTATCCTATTCCCGTAACCCCACATATTTATTCTCCCGATCCCCCTGACATTAAGGAGCAGCTTAGCGTGACCAATCAACCTAACCTGCACGCCTTTGGACAGTGGAAGGAAACTGGAGCACGCAGAGGAAATGCACGCAGACCCAGGGAGAATGTGAAAACTCCACATAGACAGTGACCCAAGGCCTGAATTGAACCCTGGTCCCTGATGCTTTGAGGCAGCATTGCTAACCACTGTATCACCGTGCTGCCCAACAGCATAATGATTGTGGTTGGGATTTGCTACTGCCACACTCTGACAGTGCGGTTTCCTGTTGATTAAATAAGACCCTCATTTTGATTTCTGTTTGAAAAGATTGCTTTTTATGGAAGGGAAGCAGGTTGCTTACAGCGGTACTTGAAATTTACAGATTTGACAAAAAAAATGTTTTCGGTCCAGATTGAGGATTTATTTGATAATGTGGACTCTCTATATTTACTCTTCAGTGTTGCAATTGTGTTTGCACACGTACACTGGTGAAGTGTAGTTTGGATTTACCAAACCTTTAATAGTCAGCTATATTCCTGTGAAATGAGTTTTAGTTAAATGTCTGTAGCTTTGTTACAGGTTTTCATTTTTACATGGTGTTGCAAATTGCTGAAAGTGTCAACTTATATGGAAATAATGAAAGGTTACAACGTTACCCCCACACTAATCAGTACTTAAAAGATAGCTTCAAAGAATGGGTGGAAGTGGAAATTTGTGATTTCCTGTTTTTGACAAAACGCTGTGTTAGAATAAAGATCTTTTTGCACTGTGCGATACACTAGGACAATGAAGCTAGCCATACTGACCATAAAATAATACCTTTTTTCAAAGTAGAGTTTATTTATTAGTCACAAGTAAGGTTTACGTGAACACCACAATGAAGTTACTGTGAAATTCCCCCAGTTGCCACTCTCCGGCCCCTGTTCGAGTCAGCGCACCTAACCGGTACGCCTTTCAGACTGTGGGAGGAAACCAGAGCACCCGGAGGAAACCCACGCAGAACTGGGGAGAATGTGCAAACTCCACACAGGCAGTGACCCAACCCGGGAATTGAACCTGTGCCCCTGGCGCTGTGAGGCAGCAGTGCTAACCACTGTGCCATGTGCCATCATATTTTTGTTCTCTTGAAATATTTGGATTTTAAGCTCGATTAGTTTTTGTTGCAATTACGGAATTGCCCATCTTTTCCTCAGCCCCAGTTGTCTCCGGGCTTCTCTCAATACTCCAACAATTTGGTGAAGGTCAAACATTATATTTTCCTTCTCTGGTAAGGTGGGAACCCAGGTAGTTTTTGTTAGTTGCATGGGGCCTGGCTATGACCCTCTGAGTTGATACCTGCCTCCATGTCAGAGCTGGGTGGATCAGTGGGTTGTGGACGAACTTGGTGATCTGCTCTCAGCCCCTTCAGCCTGGATCCACAGGGTTTGAGTTTCCAGTTGAGATTTTATATGGATCGAGTAACTCTCCCCTGAGTCGTGAAAATGGGCAGTAGCAGAATCAAAACTAAGATAGTTAACTTATTACCACCACCCATGTCAAAGTATTTTGATTTGATTTATTATTGCCACATGTCTTAGCGTATAATGAAAAGTATTGTTTCTTGTGCGCTATACAGACAAAACATACTGTTCATAGAAAGGAAAGGAGAGTGTAGAATGTAGTGTCACAGTCATAGCTAGGATGCAGAGAAAGATAAACTTAATGCAAGGTGAGTCCATTCAAAAGTCTGATGGCAGCAGGGAAGAAGCTTTTCTTGAGTCAGTTGCTACGTGACCCCAGAGTTTTGGGGACTGTAAGGAGCAGCGTTGTTTATCTAGTGTCCATCAGGATAACATAGATCTCGATTACCCTTTGGGCCATTGGTTCTCCCTCCGTCACCTATATTTCAGCCACCATGTCAGCCTCTGGGTGGGTAAATACTGTGTCAGCCTGGAACTAGTGTGTATCAGCAGGACACTTATTTGGGTCATATCGCTCGTCAGCAACGCTAAGAAGACTCAGCCCTTGAAATGAACCGGGTCTCCTGTCGGAGGGAGCGGGTGGCAAGCCCAGCTGTTGCTTGTCCCTTTGCTAAAATCTACAGTGTAGTTTCTTGAATCAAGGTTCACTTACAAGGAAGTACTGAGAAATGGTTGGGAGAGAAACTATTCAAATTAAAACAGCCTTTAAGCTCCACGATTAGTACATCTTCCACATGGACATATGCGACTCAGTTCATTTAGCTAAATGGCACAGTGTTTAGCACTGCTGCCTCACAGTGCCAGGGACCTGGGTTTGATTCCCAGCTTGGGTCACTGTCTGTGTGGAGTTTGCACGTTCTCCCCGTGTCTGCGTGGGTTTCCTCCTGGTGCGCTGGTTTCCTCCCACAGTCCGAAAGACGTGCTGGTTAGATGCATTGGCCATGTTAAATTCTCCCTCAGTGTACCCAAACAATTGCTGGAGTGTGACGATCAGGGGAATTTCACAGTAACTTCATTGCAGTGTGAATGTAAGCCTACTTGTGACTAGTAAATAAGCCTTAAAAGCAAAATACTGTGGATTCTGGAATCTGAATCGAGAACAGAAAATACTGGAAAATCTCTGCAGGTCTGACAACACCTGTGGAGAGAGAATAGAGCCAATATTTTGAGTCTGGATGACGAAACTCTGACAAAGGGTCATCCAGACTCAAAACATTGGCTCTGTTCTCTCTCCACAGATGCTGTCAGACCTGCTGAGATTTTCCAGCATTTTCTGTTCTTGTTTCAGTTCATTTAGCACTGTACTTGATGTGCTAAATAAGAAAGTAATGCAGTAGATTTTCCTAAACAAAATGAACCAATTAAGATAAGATTTGGCATTGCCTTCTCAAATGGATAACAGATGTCAGAAGTAATACGCTCCTCTCATGCTCAGAACTAGGAAGTACAAAACTCTAGAAGTGTGTTATTGGATTTTTTATTAGATTCTCTTATTCAATTAGTGTTAATGTCTCTGTTTAACCTTAGTGGCTCCTTTTTGAATAATGATTAATAACAAGTATTATAGTTGTGGACATAAATAAAGCAAAGAAATAGATTGTAAATAATAGTCATGAGAAAGCACAGCCTTTACAATACTATTATCAAATGCTTTTCTGAGTAAACTGGGGAAAGTCTGAGGTAAACTGTGTTGTGTAGGTGATCATACAGGTGATATCAGAATAGTTTATGTTCTTATGTTTAGTATTAATTCATTGCTTTTACTTTGCACTTACACACATTTGCAACCTTTTTAAGGTACATTTTTCTCATTGAATTTATAGTGGCATGATGATTACCATTGCTGCCTCATAGTGCTGGAGGCCCTGGATTCAATTCTAACCTTGGTGACTCTGTGTGGAGTTTGCACATTCTCCTCATGTCCGCATGAGTTTCCTCCGGATGCTCTGGCTTTCTCGCACAGTTCAAAGATGTTTAGGTTAGGTGGATTAGTAGGAGTAAATGTGTGGAGTTACAGGGATAGAGTGCAGGATGGGCTTGGGTAATATGTCCTTTTGGATAGTCGGTCGACTGAATGGCCTCCTTCGACACTGCAGGGATTCTGCATTTATGTCCATAATTGAATAATTTAACATAAAGATATTGCGATTGAGTTGTGTGCAACTTTGGCTACACTGCATTCTCTGAGATATGGTCGCGGTGATTGGCAGGACTGTTACATTGCAACCCCTTTTCTATTAAAGTTGCCGTAGTCCCAGATGACCATTTAACTGATCACCACACCTCAGGCGAGGGGCAAGGTTGAGAAGGTATGGCATTCATGAATAACCTAAGCCGGTATGGGAATTGAACCCGCAATTTTGGTGTAATTCTGCATCGCTAGTCAGCTGTCCAGCCAACTGAGCTAAACAGACCTTCCAAACCTTTTCTATTAGATTGCTGCTGAGTGCAAGTGTTTAGTTGTCCCATTGTTGACTGCACCTCAAAATGTGAACAACCTAAACAACACCAAACTTGCACTTACGTGGTGCCTTTAACACCATAAAATATCCCAAGGCATTTTACAGGGACATTGTCAAATAAGTTTTATCACTGAGCCTTATAAGGAAATAATAGGACAATTAATGAAATATTTGGTGAAAGAGGTTTAAAGGATAAGAGGTGGAGAGCGTTTTAGTGAGGAAATTGAGTGCTTAGGATCTTAAAGCATGGCAGCCAGTGATGGAACGATGGTAATCTGGAATGCACAGGAAGCTATAATTGGAGACACAGAAATCTGAGGGTTGTAGGGCTGGAGGAGATTTTCAGAGATTGAGGGGAGCCAGATCATGGAGAGATTTGAAAACGGCAATAAGAATTTCAAAATCAACTAATTATCAGTGAGCACAAGGCTGATGGGAGAATGGGACTTGGTTGGGAGAAGCAAAGTTTTGGATGAAGTCAAGTTGACGAATGGTGCAGGGTGGAAGATTGACCAGGCGTTCATTGCAGACCCCCAGACAAAAGTATGGATGAGGATTTCAGCAGAAAATGAGCTGAGCCAGAGACTAGTGAGTGATATTTGGGATTTGGAATTAGGCATTGCTGGTAATTGAGAGGATGTAAGGTTAGAAAGCCAACTCCTTGTTGGATAAAGCTCACTTCATCGTTCTGACACTGACGGAGACCAACTCTGATTTCTGGATCTTGCAAATTGCTGTTACTTTTGCTGATTCCACTTCTGATCACCAACTGTGTCAAACCTTTAAAGAGTGTCAGACTTTTCTCATGCAGTCTGTTTTTTTAAACTTGCACACAGTGACTGGTAGAGCATTGCTTTTGTAAAGCCAAGTGAGAGTTCAGTTGTAAGATAAAAGCACCTTGTCTTAGCTCTGCTCTGACAGCTAGAGGCAATGCAGTGCCCCAGAATCCAACATGTACGATACTATCATGATACTGTGCACCTACCTACCGGCATAGGTGTGACTTGTAGCAGTAAATAGATACATAGGTAGGTGATATAGGCCATTAATAGAAGCACCTTTGTATTTGAGCTTGTTGAATTATGGGAGACCCACGACAATTATTTAGCTACCTTCATTTATGTGGCTAAATCCTTTCTGGGAGCAGAATCGGCGCACTCCTGTCCTGGTATAAAGTAGTTGAGTTCACCATGATATAATCACCAGGATCCAGCATATATATGCCAGCCTTAAATCTAAATTAAAACAGAAAATGCAGGAAAATCTCAGCAGGTCTGACAGTATCTGTGGGGAGAGAATAGAGCCAACGCTTTGAATCTGGATGACCCTGCATCAGAGCTGAAGACAGCAGAAAATAGGACGAGATTTCTACTGTTAGGGTTGGGGTTTGACAAAGATGTTATGGCAAAGCTTCATCATCCAAGCTCAACATTGGCCCTATTCTGTCTCCATAGATGCTGTCAGACCTGCTGGAGATTTTCCAGCATTTTCTGTTTTTGTTTTGGATTCCAGCATCGACAGTACTTTGTCTTGATCTTAAATCTCAGTTAGATGAGCACGGTTATGAAAAGGCTTTTTGTTCGGAATGAGTGCTGAAAAGCCCAGATGTAGCAAATTAGTATGAAGGAAGGGGGATAATTTTTCAATGACAATAGATAGCAAGTTACAGTATGTTTGTTTGTTGTCTGAAAAAAAAACAATAGGGTGTGAGTGGTTTTATCCTAAAGGTCACTGTTTGTACTGTTAAGCAATAGGCGTTGATAGTAGAGAATAGCAGAGAGTTGCTGCTTTGAAGTAGATGTGCATTAAGTGGCAATTAATGTGGTCAGAAACCCTATAACGGTGCGTAAATCTAACTGCATATTGCTGGTGGCCCCGATGACTTTCAATTCCCACTGTTAGTTTCACCATTTTCATTGTTCTCTCGTGATTCCTTTCACATGAGAACCAGCAGCTTTCAAGGTGGTCACACCCGCGTGTTTGTGCACATTTTACTGAAAGCATAATGCCAGGATGGATACCAGTGATCCCTATGGAATTTCTACTCTGCAGAAGGGGAAAGAACCTGTAAAACAAGCTGTTCAAACAAAGATTGCTTTTGTTAATGATTTACTCCATGGCTGTTGATGATAAATTGAAGTAATGACCTTGACTGGACAGAGGAACACATTTTTACAATTAAGCTTTCTTGACCCGAATTTATAGTGAAGGTGACAGCCTAGGAAGCTTTACTTCCAGTGTGTAATACTCTTGGTTTGTGTTCAATTTCATACTTGAGTATTAACTCTTAATGCTCTATGCAGGTGCTGCCAATAGCTACATGAAAGCAGCGTCAAAGTAAGGAGCCTCACAACACCAGGTTAAAGTCCAACAGGTTTATTTGGTAGCATGAGCTTTTGGAGCTGCTCCTTCAATTGTACAGGCATGTCATGTTAAGAACTCTCAGTTAATACATTTAAAGATTGGACACAGACAAGCTGTCTTGATGGCTGCTGCAAGCTATGTGACTTTTGGCATTAGGGTTACAGATAGCATCTAGTCTCCTGTGAATACCTAATTAAATATGGATATGGGGGAGGGGCACCTCCCCCATCTGTGGAATTCACATTCCATTGTTTAAGAATGGGTCAACACCTAAGAACTATGGAGTTTTCAGACTACCCGTCTCCATGTTTCATTCTGGACAAAGAGGGGAGATCGAAACTCAAACCGGAACTTCCCATTGTACCATGATGGCCTTTTGCATCCTAGCTAGACGGGGTGGGCCTCAGAAGTATTTAGCCAGTGGTCATGTAAAAGCCAACTTGGGACAGCAAGTTTTATCCAAGGATTCAGTGACATCTGGGCAGACTGCAGAAGAACACCAACCAGACAGCAGCTGCAGAAAAAGGCAGGGCCATCTTTACATTTTCAGAACCATTAGTCATCAGGCAGTCCGAGAATCAGGTTTTTGAAACCAGCTGGAGGTCATCAAGCAGCCATATTAGTTAATCTGTTCCAGTTTCAAAACTAATCCGAGGACCAACCTCCTAGACATTCGGCTACAAGAAATTTCACAACCTTTTGTGAACCCTTCGCTTTAAGAGACCCTAACTTCAACTTTAAATCATCTCATCTATTCAAGAAACCACAGGCCTGCCAAGTGGCAGACTGGAAATTATAAATCAGAGTCTGAATTAACAGTGACCTGTGAAAGTGCACTATCTTTATCTGAATCCAATCTTTGTGTTTATCATAGAATCCTGACAGTGCAAAAAGAGGCCATTCAGCCCATCGAGTCTCCACCCAGGCCCTATTTCCGTAGCCCCTCATATTTATCCTACTAATCCCCCTAACACTAAGGTTAATTTGGCATGGCCAGTCAACCTAACATGCACATCTTTGGAGTGTGGGAGGAAACCTGAGCACCTGGAGGAAACCCATGCAGACATGGGGAGAACATGTGAGACATTACCTTAATTTGGGATAAATACATGGGGATAAATGACGTTCTTTATTTTAAACTCTCAGATGTTTGCTGCTGAATTATTTAATTGGAATACACATTCCAAAGGTGAGGAAAGACACACCTCTTTCCATGCAAACATACTGATTACAGACAGTAAGAGAACAAATACACTCTAACAAACATTCATGATATCTTTATTAATGTATTTATTTCTAACATTGGAAAAATACAGCTTTACATTTAATGTATCAATACCAAATTGTCCAAGTTAAATTTGTTGTTAACTGATTTGATTTATTATTGTCATGTATTAATATGCAGTGAACAGTGTCATTTCTTGCGCACTAGACAAACAACATATGGAATGCCAGTGTTGGACTGGGGTGGGGTGGGGTAGCATGGTTAGTACTGTTGCCTCACAGTGCCAAGGACCCGGGTTCAGTTCTGGCCTCGAGTCACTGTCTGTGTGGAGTTTGCACATTCTCCCTGTGTCTGCATGGGTTTCCTCCCGGTGCTCCAGTTTCCTCCTACACTCTAAAGATGTGTGGGTTAAGTTGATTGGCCATGCTAAATTGCCCTGGTGTCAGGGGGATTAGCAGGTTAATGTGTATGGGAATAGTGGTCTAGGTGGATCTGGGTACAGACTCGATGGATCAAATGGCCTCCTTCTGCACTGTCGGGATTCTATGAAGAAGTCTCACAACACCAGGCTAAAGTCGAACACATTTATTTGGTATTACGAGCTTTTGGAGTGCTGCTCCAAAAAGCTTGTGATATCAAATAAAACTGTCGGACTTTAACCTGATGTTGTGAGACTTCTTACTGTGCTATACAGACAAAGCATATCGTTCATAGGGAAAGAAAGGAGAGGGTACAGAATATAGTGTTACAGTCATAGCTAGGGTGTAGAGAAGATCAACTTAAGGTAAGTTATTCTTTATATAAAGTATTCAAACGTCTGTGACAACAGCAGGGAAGAACTGCTCTTGAGTCGGTTGGTTCGTGACCTCACACTTTTGTGTCTCTTTCCTGACGGAAGAAGGTGGAAGAGAGAATGTCCGGAGTGTGTGGGGTCCTTAATTTTGCTGGCTGATTTTCCAAGGCGACAAGAAGTGCAGACAGCTGGGAGGCTGGTTTGTGTGGTGGACTGGGCTTTGTTCACGACCCTTTGTAATTTCTTGCGGTCTTGGACAGAGCAGGAATCATATCAAGCTGTGACACATTTGGAAAGGATGCTTTCTATGGTTCATATGTAAAAGTTAGTGAGAGTCATCGTGGGTGTACCAAATTTCCTTACCTTCCCGAGAAAGTAGAGGCATTGGTGGGCTTTCTTAACTATAGCATTCTTGTCTTTCCTCAGAATGGTAGAGATAATTTGGCCGCCTTGCATTTGTTTGAAGGTTCAGATAATTTGTATGCAGTTGCCTTTTCCTAATGAAACCAGTCAAACCTACTTTCCTCTTTGTACCTATGACCGTGTGGCCACATTCCCCTCCAACTCGATTTTCAAGTTTGCCAATGACACCACTGTGGTGAGTTGGATCTCAGACAATGATAAGACAGAGTACAGGAATGAGAGAGAATCTGGTGAACTGGTGCAGCAACAATAATCTCTCCCTCAATGTCAACAAAATGAAGGAGATTGTCATCGACTTCAGGAAGCGTAAGGGAAAATATGCCCCTGTCTTCTTCAACGGGGACGAAGTAGAAAGGGTCAAGAGCTTTAAGTTTTTAGGTGTCCAGATCACCAACAACCTGTCCAGGTCCCCCCATGCCAACACTTAAGAAAGCCTACCAATGCCTCCACTTTCTCAGGAGACTAAGGAAATTTAGCATGTCAAGTACGACTCTAACTTTTACAGATGCACCATGAAAAGCATTCTTCCTGATTGTATCACAGCACAGTACGGTTCCTGTTCTGCCCAAGACTGCAAGAAACGACAAAAGGTTGTAAATGTAGCCCAATCCATCACACAAACCAGCCTCTCATCCATTGACTCTGCACTTCCTGCTGCCTTGGCAAAGCAGCCAGCATAATTAAGGACCCAAACATCCTGGACATTCCCTCTTCCACCTTCTTCCTTCGGGAAAATGATACAAAAGTCTCAGGTCATGTACCAGCTGACTCAAGAACAGCTTCTTCCCAGACTTTTGAATGGACCTACCTTGCATTAAGTTGATCTTTCTCTACACCTTAGCTATAACTGTAACACTACATTCTGCAATCCCTCATTTCCTTTTCAATGAACAGTATGCTTTGTATAGCGTGCAAGAAACAATACTTTTCACTGTATGCTAATACATGTGACAATAATAAATCAAATCAAATCTTCAATGTAAGTACACTCTGATATGTCATGAAGCCATTGTACATTTGGCTTTTGTATGATTACAGATTTCACAGCAGGGCTGCTTGTGAGACAGATTACTTGGTCTCCATCTTTTAATAGCTTCTTTTTCACCATTTAAAATGAATGCAAGATATCTGAGAAATCAATGTTAACTTTCCGTTAAATGCTAACTTTTCAACTCAAATTCCTTAGCCTTAAAACATAAATTTTAAATAAGTTACTACTTCCCATCTGATACTGGGTTTGCTTTGAAATTAGCAAGTGTTCAAAAGCAGACTGTTTTTGTCCTTTAAAATACTTCACTGCTCTCTGCTGTCAGTGTCAGAAACCCTTCTCTAAAATAAATGGATCTGCTGGGAATTATTTGTGAAATATTTAATCAGTGCCTTTCAAATGTAAACAATGGGGGAAAAACACGATGATTCACCAGAACTTCAAACCAGAAATTAAAATCTGATTTTCTTTCCATGGCCACTGGCCATTGTGTAATTTGCTTGGAAACAAAAACTGCCAATGATCATATCTGTCTCCCTTTAGGCCTCCATTCAACATCCCCACCTCCACAGAACAATACCGTTAAGAATGGGGATTTGCCGGTGAAGGTTTTGAACCTGTGTCCCATTACCCACGACTGCAACTGTTCCATCTTTAGTTGAAAATGGAATTGCAAACATACACATTGAATTGTCTTCATAGCTTGGGACCGTACTCGATTTCCCTTTCTGTGTGCCTTCATTGTTTTGACAAGACTTTGCTTGGTACACTTGAGAGGCAGTAATTGCATTTTTGCAGATACTAGTAAGCCAGCTTCAACATGGAAGTGCAGCTGACTCATGTTAGTCCAGATTGAAATATTTTCCTCATAGCCTCATTCCTCTTTCCTGCTAAATACGTGACCTCAGACTTTTGTATCTTTCTCCCGGTGGAAGAAGGTGGAGGAGAGAATGTCCGGAGTGCGTGGGGTCTTTGTTAATGCTGGCTGCTTTTCTGAGGCAGTGGGAAGTGCAGACAGTCAATGGATGGGAGGCTCGTTTTCATGATGGATTGGGCTACGTTCATGACCTTTTGTAGTTTCTTGCATTCTTAGGCAGAACAGGAGTATAGCAAGCTGTGATAGAACCAGAGAGAATGCTTTCTATGGTGCATCTGTAACAGTTGGTGAGAGTTGTAGCAGACATGCCAAATTTCCTTAGTCCTCTGAGAAAGTAGAGACATTAGTGGGTTTCCTTAACCATTGTGTCGGCATGGGGGTACCAGGACAGGCTGTTGATGAAATGGATACCTAAAAACGTGAAGCTCTTGACCATTTCTATTTTGTCTCCATTAACGTAGACAGGGGCATGTTCTCCACTACGCTTCCTGAAGTCAATGACTATCTCCTTCGTTTTGAGGGAGAGAATATTGTCGTTGCACCAGTTCACTCGATGGGGTTGCAGTTACAGTCAGAACAGCCACAATCGTATTGAATGATGGAGCAGGCTAGAGGGGCTGAGTGGCCTAATTTGTATTCTTATCTCTTCCCACAAACACCGCCTTTGCCTTCAGGGTTATTAATTTTCACAGAGAGGAGCTGTATATTGATCAGCAGTGGTAATATTAGCCATTGATCTTACTGACTGAGGGACTCTGAAGTCTGTTGTAGGATCCAGCTGCATGGTCAATTGGCTAACCATCTACATATTGGGGATCAAACTGAAATCACGCTGGAATTTCTTTGATTCTGCCTCTTTACTGAAAGAGGTAAATTCTTGCTGATGTACAATTCAAAGAGCAATGGTCAGCTCTTGGTACTGCATCATTGTGGCTGTTTGCACTTGGACATCATTCAGTCATCAGACCACATCCCCACACAGGTATCCTAATAATCATTTGAGAGTAATCTAGAAAATTGCATTGTCTATGATCAACTGCAGTTTTCCTCAGTTAAGCCTTGCAAAGATTGAAATTGTGATCTAGACCCCCTCTACCACAATTCCATCCCTGGACCAATGATTCCATGTACCCTCCATCCTTTAGCCACCATCGGACAGTTTCCAACTGTGTCATCCTATGTAGAACATAGAACATAGAACATTACAGCGCAGAACAGGCCCTTCGGCCCACGATGTTGCGCCGACCAGTTACAAAAACAATGACCCACTAGCCTATACCAATCCCTTTTCGTCCATAAACCTATCCAGAGATCTCTTAAACGCCCCCATGTGACCACGAAGAGCTTCCAGCTGCTGTCCATCGGAAAGTCGACACCTTTGAAACTAGCCTGTGCTCTTCTGCCTCAGAAATCCTCATCCATGGCTTTGTCACTTCCAGATACCACTATTCCTAAGATATTAGGGCTGGCCTCCTGGAATCCGCTCTGGTTTTGGCTCCAGTTCTCCTGAACCTCTGTACCCTTTATACTGTCCTACTTAATTTGTCCATCATTTATACACTTGCTAATATACTTTAGCTCCTGATGCCCCAGCACCTGAACCCTTGTCTTCATTCAGAAACCTCCATCTTTACCCTTCCCCATCACCCCTCCTGCCATCTCCCCCACCACCCCCTCCACCTCTCTCTCAACAACCTGTGAGTTCTTCCTCCTACACTGCCCTCTTGTCCATCTTCTCTTCTTCCTTCACCCCATTATTGGCAGCCATGCATTCAACCACTCAGTCCCCATACTCTTCCAAAAAAAATCCATCTCTCCACTCTCTTTTCATCCTGTGAGACCTGGGTTAAAACCTGCTCTTTAATGTCTTCTTGTCCGTTTTAAATATGCTGCTGTGAAGAACCTTAGGGCCTTACTATGAAGGCACTGTACAAATGCAGGCTGCTGTCATGACTATATTGATGCCTCTGCCTCGAAGGTATGTGCTCTTTATGTAGGTGCCAGAGGCACTGCTACAATAATCTTGCTGTGAAGATGCCGGCGTTGGACTGGGGTAAACATAGTAAGAAGTCTCACAACACCAGGTTAGAGTCCAACAGGTTGGACTTTAACCTGGTGTTGTGAAACTTCTTACTGCACTAATCTTGCAGCAGGCTTGTTAAAATGTCAGCTGGTAGGGTCCTGTAAAATAACTGCCTTGTAAATTGCATGAATTCTATCATGTGCAATGAAATCAATATGTGCCTAATACCTTTGTACCAAGTGCCTCCCCATTTGAAATTTATTGCCTGGTCTCGAAACCTCTTACATGGAGGACACTGGTACTGTTAGCAATTACCATATTGGAAAAGGATTATTCATTGGTTTCTTTGTTTGTAAGTGTTAGATCCGTCACAGCATTTTGGGTTTACCAGTGTCAGTTTGCGGCACTCTCACCTCTGAGTCACAAGGTTCTGTTTTTAAATTCTACTTAGGCACAAAAATCAAAGCTAAAACTGTAATCCATATGGTAGTTAGTGGTTAGAGTGGGTAGCACTGCTGCTTCACAGCACCAGGGACCCGGGTTCGAGTCCCGGCTTGGGTCACTGTCTGTGCGGAGGCTGCATGTTCTCCCCATGTCTGCCTGGGTTTCCTCCGGGTGCTCCGGTTTCTTCCCACATTCTGAAAGGCATGCTGGTTAGGCACATTGACCCAAACAGATGTTGGAGCATAGTGACGAGAGGAATTTCACAGTAACTTCATTGCAGTGTTAATGTAAGCCTTACTTGTGATTAATAAATAAAAAAAAGTAAGACAATGCTGAGTGGGTGCCGCATTGTCACAGATGCCATCTTTTGGATGAAACTTTAAGCCAAAGCCCACCTGTCTTCAAATAGGTTAGGAGTAGGCCATTTGGCCCCTTGTGTCATTCTAGTTACAACTCCACTTTTCTGTCTGCCTCCATAACTCTTGATTGTGGATCAAAAATTTATGTCAACTCAGCCATGAAATATTCAATGAGGAATCTCCAACTGCTCTTTGAAGTTGAGAATCCCAAAGATTAACCATCCCCCGAAAGAAAAATTTCCTCCTCAATTTCTACCTTCAGTGGGAGATTCTATTCTTTGAAACTTTGCCCTGGTACTAGATACCTACACTTGGGGAATTATCCTCTCAGCATCTACCCTGTCAAGCCCCCTCAGAATCTTTTGATTCAATAAGATTGCCTCATATTCTTCACTTGAGTGAGTATAGTCCCAGTTGCTTGACATTTCCTCGTAAGGCACACCCTTCATCCTAGGAATTAGTTGAGTGAACATTCTCTGAGCGGCTTCCAATGCAGATGAATAGCATTATTTGGAAGAGCAGTAGTCCTGGCCAAAATGAATCCCTCAATCAATGTCACAAAAATATATTCAGCCACGATTTTACAGCCTAGCTAGGGCGAGACGGAAATTTCTGTCCGAGGTCAACAGAGATTTCTGTTGTCGGATCCTCGCCCCTGCTGCTTCCGTGGCAGGCGAGATGGTTGCGTTCTGGCAACCACCTGGTCATTGCCACTTTGCTGCTTATGGGAGCTTGCTGTGTGTAAATTGGCTCACATCTCCTATATTTTATAACAGTGACTACACTTTAAGAAGTACTTTATTGACTGCAAATGCTTTTTGATGGTTGGTGGATGTGAATATGATATAAATGATACTCCAAAATGATACGGTAACTTTCTATTATATAGTACTGCTGCCTCAGTGCCAGGGACCTGCATTCAATTCCCAGCTTGGGTCATTGTCTGTGTGGAGTCTGCACGTTCTCCCCATATCTGCATGGGTTTCCTCCAGGTGCTCCGGGTTCCTCCCACAGTCTGAAAGACGTGCAGGTTAGGTGCATTGGCCATGTTAAATTCTCCCACATTGTACCCAAACAGGCGCCGGAATGTGGCGACTAGAGGATTTTCACAGTAACTTCGTTGTAGTGTTAATGTAAGCCTACCTGTGACTAATAAATAAACTTGCGCTTTATTATATACTTAATTTACACATGTCACTGAAGACATTGAGGCTATCTTGAAAGGTGCAGCATTTTTGTCAAGAGGAACTACGCTCTGCCAAGCCTGCTAAACCAGTCTTTCATCATTCCTGGACAGCCAGTTTGATTTCATGTTAGTAAAGTCATCATTGTGTACTTGTTTTTCAAAACTGGAATTACTCTTGTTGAGATAGAGACAGGAGGATGATGTATGAAAGTATGCAAAAGATTTGTGAACCAAAACATTGGATCGATTACTACATCTAATGAAGCAGATAGATCATAGAATGCCTTAGTACAGGAGGCCATTCAGCCCATTGAGTCTGTACCAAATACAAGCCCACCCAGGCCCTATTCCTGTAATCACGCACATTTACCCTGCTAATCCCCCTGACACTGGGATCAATGTAGCATGGCCAATCAATCTAACCCACACGTCTCTGGACTTTGGGAAGAAATGGGATCACCCGGAGGACACCCATGCAGACACAGACAGTAACCCGAGGCTGGAATTGAACCCCAGTTTCTGGCGCTGTGAGACAGCAGTGCTAACCACTGAGCCACCCTGTATCCTTTCATGAAAAAAGTAAAGAAATAAATTGCATTTATATAGCACATCCCCTCAATTACTTTTGAACTGTGTATATTGTTTGACAAATACAGCAGCAATTTGTGCAGCGCAATGTTCTACAAGCAAGAATGAATTAACTGAAAGATGATCCATTTAAATGGTAATGAGAGATAAATGTTGACCAGGTCAACAAGTGAAATTCCCTGTTCTTGCTCAAATAGTGGCGTGGGATCTTCTAATTCCGCATACAAGGGCAGATGGAACCTTGGGTTTAACATCTCGTGAGTGAAGCCACAGGCAGTCATGCGTGGCCGTACATTCTTTTTTGTTACAAGTTAAAAGCTTGGATTTGCAACAGAAATAAATTTTAAAAAAACATAATGATTCCCTTATGTGACTTGGTTAAGAATATAGCACCAGTGCACTAAATTAACGCTGAGTAGCTTCATCAGAGATTTGGTGCATTGCCCAGAGTTTGACAGGGAAGTTGAGGAAACAAAACTTTGCTTTCTCCTATTTTCTAAAGCTGCTTGAACTTATCAAATAAATGTGACAGCAATTTAGTTTGGATTCTCAAGAGGTCATTCAGTTTTCTAGTGAACATTTTAAAGAAGTCTCATTCAATGATGTTGATTTTTTTGTGATTCCCCCCCCCCAGTGATTTATGTATTTATTATACGTGTTTTGCAAGTACTGCATTAAGTTTTCCTGATCTTTGCATTTGCAACAAAATGCAGAATTAGCCTACTGATGATCGTTGGGCTATCTAGGGTAGAACTTCACAACTGGTCTCATCTCTGACATCAGTGGAATGGTCCCCAGCTGCGTCTTGAGTTAAAATGGAGACTGCATTCAGTGAGTAGAAACAACAGAGCAAAAGACAATGACCTGGATACTCATTGACACATCAGGTGTATTTCCCGCCATATTGACTGGAGTAGCTTGTCCAGGACCCACAACTGAAACAGGCGGCCAGCTCGCTGCTTCTAAAACATTTATTCTTGGGCTGTCCTCCTGTATCTGTTCTCTGCAGCTCCACAGTAGACCATTGCCAGGCATACCACAGAATCCCCACAGTGCAGAAGGAGGTCTGAATAGAATAGGAATAGAGGCATATGGTCCCCGGAAGGGTAGGGGGTTTTAGTTAGGTCGAGCAGTATGTTCGGTGCAGGCTTGGAGGGCCGAAGGGCCTGTTCCTGTGCTGTAATTTTCTTTGTTCTTTGAAGTCACTCAGCCCATCGAGCCTGCACCAATAACAATCCCACCCAGGCCCTATCTCTGTGACCCCCATGTATTTATCCTACTGATCCCACTGGCACTAAGGGACGATTTAACATGGCCATTCCACCCAACCTGCACATCTTTGGACTGTGGGAGGAAACCCACGCAGACATGGGGAGAATGCGCACACAGTCACCTAGGCTGGAATTGAACCCGGGTTCCTTGGCACTGTGAGGCAGCAGTGCTCACCACTGTCAGTCCCATCCTTCATTATCCCCCACCCCCTAAATTGCCATGAAAACCATCCTGTCCCATCACAGGAGGAATGGAAACTTCAACAGATCAGCCAGAGATCTGATCAAAATTGGGCCTTGCTTCTTACTGGCACGGTGGCATAGTGGTTAGCATTAGTGCCTCACAATGCCAGGAACCCGGGTTCAATACCCGGCTTGGGTCACTACCTGTGCAGAGTTTGTGCATTCTCCCCGCGTCTGCGTGAGTTTCCTCCAGGTGCTCTGGTTTCCTCCCACAGTCCGAAAAATGTGCTGATTAGGTGCATTGGCCATGCTAAATTGAACGGGAACCGGAGTGTGACAACTAGAGTAACTTCATTACAGTGTTACTGTAAACCTATGTGACACCAATAAATAAACTTTAAAACTTTACATTAGATTGCTGAGCTGCAGACATGCATGTGTCCCCAGACAAAACCCCCCTCCCCCGAAGTGAAGGTATTTTTACTTTTTTTGTATATTGCCTGACTTCTGCTGGAAGTAACCTCATGTTTATCATCCAAATAGTCAAACTTATTAAAATTGTACAAGTATTTTAGTAACTCAGATCAGGTAGCAGATGTTTATGAACCATTTCAGGCATCCTTTCACATCTCTTCAGATCATACTCTCTGAATCCCATCTGGTAATTGCATCTTGGAAAAATGTTTTCTTGTCAAGAAATATTAGCACAAAAGTTACCTAGTTTTCCTTGGATCTTTTAAAGAATAAAGTATTGCGATTGTTGAAAAATTAAAAAGGAAAAGCTAGAAATACAAGGTGGGTAATTCAGCATCTGACAGGACAATAATTTGGATTTGTTCCATCAGATCTGATGATCTTCAGCTGAAAATCTTAGTAACGGATCAACATCTCAGCACCTTCGTGATTCAGAATGATTAACATGTGAAATAGTGGTTGACTGCGAGCCTTAGTCAGTTTTAAGGGCACACTTGAGGTTCAGTTGCCATCTCCTTTGTTTCATAAACAGTGTATTTGCCAGTGAATGGGAGTTTGAGGCATCCTTTTCATCAATACAGAGACTATTATATGTTGGATGGATCCTGCATTCTCTTTGGAGGCCTGACATATCTTAATGTTGCTGATTAAATATTCTCTTGAGGGTTTTTCTGGAATATCAGAACACTATTTTTGGCAGCAGTTCTGGGTGGGGACCATACATGTTGTAGAAGAGGTATAAAACTGTGGGTGTGGAAATGATAAAATGTGGAATCTTGGCAACGAAAGTTCACTTGAAGAGGCCATCACCAAGAAAGCCTGCTTAGACTGATTTTTAATAGTCCTAGGGTAATGCTGTGCTAAGCATAAAAGAGTAGAATAAATAGCAACTGATGCAGTAATCTTAGCACAGAGTAAAAATCTTCAATTCTCCAGATACTGCTTTTAAACAGAACCCCTCCCTCTTGCAAAGGAGTATGAATTCATCTATTGCTGTTTGCTTATCCAGCTTCGAGCTACTTTTTAACCGTTTGGTTTGCAAGTGCCCACGCACCATTCATTTTGATAATCAGTTGACGAATTAGCCGGTTTTGAGTGAGGGAGTTTCACTGGAAATAAATCATATCCCAATTGAGTTATTAATTCTGAACTCCATTTGACACATTTGTCAGTGAGGTCCACTTCATTCATTCTGATTTTTTTTCCCTCTATCAAACTAAAAAGAAACAGTAATGTTGAAGATATAGTGATTCTAGGGATGGGATTTCATAGTTTTCATGGCTGTATTTAAGCTATTCCAGCCATTACCAAATGGCCATGCTCTTTTCTCTTGAGGTTTCCCTTTCTCCTGTGCTCTTGGGACTAAGTTTCATGAATCAAGTTTCATGACTTGTCCAAGGTCCACAATAACCTGTAGAATGAATGCATCCTTTTAAAGAAGGCCCTCCTCCCAGGAAAATATTTACTCTATGCATATTGTGTACCCCTTAACTTTTCATCAAAATTGTGTCCTTTGAACTACGCTGATTTTTTCTGAGAACCTTGTCAATCCCCTTTCGTTCCTCAGCTCTTGCTGACTGACCCCATTAATCTCTGCCTATTTCCTGGTGTTGTACCTTCCTTTTTCAAAACTATCATTTATCAGTTCATTCTTTCAAAACCTCTCAACCCTTCCATTCTGTTCAACAATTTCCAATTTCTCTGCACATTCCATCTTGCTAAAGCGCACTCATCTCTTCAAATCTGGGTCACACCTGCCCACAGCACTAAGATCATCCAAATCTATGCTGCAAATATTGTTCTCAAAGATTTTGACCATGACTTGCCTTATATCCTGATCATCACCTTTGACCACCCAATATTTTTCAATGTCTCTCTTCTGCAGCCTGCCCCCACTTCCGACTTGTTTCTTCCAGCTCCAGTCTCAGACATCAAAATGAAACCATTACATCTCCCCTCAACATTTTCTCTACCCATGCTCATCTGGTCATTTTTAGGAGATTTTCACAGTAACTTCATTGCAGTGTTAATGTAAGCCTACTTGTGACATTAATAAATAACCTGTTAAACTTTGAATACCTAGGAATTACTCTTCACTGTATTTCGGAGAGCTTGGAGTGAGCCTCTGTGTGTATTCCGAGACACACTGTTTCACCTCTCTATCTTTGACTTTGATTCCTTAACTGTTGCCATTCTTTCTCACTGGCAGTCTTAGCTAAACTCTGAACTGACTCATAATTCCATCCACCTTAGTGTTTGTAAAATGATCATTTCTGAAGATGTGCTGGTTAGGTACATTGGTCATGCTAAATTCTCCCTTGGTGTACCAAAACAGGCGCTGGAGCGTGGCGACTGGGGGATTTCTCAGTAACTTCATTGCAGTGTCAGCCTACTTGTGACACCAATAAAAAAAAAGCTTAAAGCTTTGGATCAGTGCCACACTGGACTCCGTCAGCCGTCTCGAGTGCCAGCTCAAGCCTAGTCTGATGCTGTGAACTCAGCACACTGCTTGCCTTAAGTCTTTGTTGTATTCAATATTAAAAACTGTATTCCGCAACCCCTGACACATTGCTCTCTTCTTCTTCCTCTCATCGCTGAAGAGCCATCGCTCATGCCTTTGATATTTTAGAGCCGGAATTCTCAAATACTCTTTTTGCTGACCTCTGTGTCTGCACATCACTGTTGGGCATACCAGCCTTGTACAAAGCCTTCATCCACTATTAGACCCCTGAAATTGTCAAACACTTCTGTAGCTTTCCTATAATCCCAATGTAGATGTTCATTTTCTCAATCAGATTCCTCCACGGTATCGCCCTACCCTTTTTCCATAATCTCTGCCAACTATATTTCATAACATTGTCACTCAACTCTTTTAAGTCTTTATTTGTTTCTTGTTCTTTATATTCTCTAATCCAGACATTGCTGTGGATAGCGAAATGATCAAGTCTCTGGAACTCGCCAGATTCCCTCAATATTTTCAACAACTCCCTTAAAACTCTCCTCTTTTTACTGCCTTTTCACTTCACCTCGTCAACTCCTGCTTTTTCCTCTACCTGCTTCCCCTTTCCCCTTCTGGTAAAGTGCTCCAAGATGTTGGGCAGCATGGTGGCACAGTGGTTAGTTAGCACTGCTGCTTCACAGCACCTGAGACTCAGGACCAATTCCGGCTGCGGATGACTGTTGATGTGGAGTCTGCACGTTCTCCCCATGTCTATGTGGGTTTCTCCCGGATGCTCTGGTTTCCTGCCACTGTCTAAAAATGTGCAGGTTATAAATTTTATTTATTTATTAGTCACAAGTAGGCTTACATTCACACTGTAATGAAGTTACTGTGAAAATTCCTTAGTCGCCATACTTCAGTGCCTGTTCGGTTACACTGAGGGAGAATTTAACATGCCAATATATTTAACCTGCACATCTTTGGACTGTGGGAGGAAACCAGAGTACCTGGAGGAAACCCGTGCAGAGGGAGAATGTGCAAACTCCACATAGATAGTGATCCATGCTGGGAATAGAATCCAGGTCCCTTGCACTGAGAGGGAGCAGTGCTAGCCACTGTGCCACCCCTACAGGTGGATTGGCCATGCTAAATTGCCCCTTAGTATCAGGGGCAACTTGGGGGACTAGCTAGGGTAAATACATGGAGTTATGGGCATAGGGCATGGATGGGGTGGTGGATGGTGCAGACTTGATGGGCCGAATGGCCCCCTTCTGCACTGTAGGGATGCTATGTTCTCTACTGAGGAAATCTATATGGAGATGAGCTATTAAAGGTTATGAGAAAAATGGTCCGTGAAAGCTGAATTATGGACAGAAGGGTTCTGTGTACGTGACACTGCAAAATCTCTATAGATGCTTTTACATTGAGAGTGTGCTGTCAGAAAAAGGAATGGTACCCCTACTGTTGATGACACACTTTAATATAAAGATAAGGTTTTATGGATTTTAGTGAGCTTCTTTCGAAGTCAGTGCCGCTTATGCTTATTTGCTGAGCACGATTTTGTGCACCTTTAAAATTGCACAGGGTATTTGTAAAAATGCACATTACTTTGGCTTCCATTTAGAAATCAATCTCAATAACTAATGCAGCAAAGAGAAAAGTAAATTGGCCAGAGTGTTGCGTGGACTCGGTCATCCTTCATGTGTGCTGGTTCACAGGGCTCGAACAGCAACTTCAACTTCAGAGGCATTCCAGTTTTTCAATTTAGATTATTTTTGTAAACTGGCTATTGGCTGGCCCAAAGATACACATGATATCTTGATCTTGCGAGTAAACAGATGACAATGCACTATCACTTGCTACTGATACTGCCTGTTGATAATTGCTAACTTCTTTGAAACGTAGGGACCCTGATGGCATTCTTAGAGCACACATTACCTCCATGGCATATTCCCCTTTTATTGTTCCGAATAACAACATTTACTAAACACAAGCATGTTCTTGTTGTGTGCCTGGTCTGCTTTGTGTTGGGAACCATGGGTTCCATTTATTCTGGTGGCAAGTGTTTTTATTTTGATCTTGCATGATTTTCAAACATTCAAAGACCGGAGACGTTTCTACTTTCCAGTCTTTATTTGGAGGAATGGATTTTTGTCAATTCCACATTTCAAAAATCCCAATGAACAGAATTGTAAGTTGACACTTTAATTTGTGTTGACAATGCTCTCCCACAGTGAGCACCAAATGTGAGAGTACTTTCGGTCTTCCTTGAGACACACCTGTTGTAATTGAATCGAGACGTAAGCCCTATTTCCACTGATCTTTATGTTTGAATAACGCTGTATTTGTACTGATTAATAGTCATGGACGGCAGCTTTGCAGTGAAGTAGTGTCATTGCCTTAGGCTGCAAAGTGATCTAGGGTCATGTGGTGTTTCTTGCAATGCCAAAGGCAAAGTACCAACAATGACAAAAGTTTTCATTCTTAATTCACTGGATGTGGGTGTCACTGGCAAGGCATCAAAATAAACACACCACTTGTTTCTATGTGGATATTGCTATGTTACATACAAATGTCAAAGTACATAATCTCTAAATCATAAAATCCCTACAATCAGAAGGAGGTCCACCAAGCCTGCATTGACAACAATTCCACCCAGGCCCTATCCCCGTAACCCCACACATTTACCCTGCTAACCCCCGACACTGAGGTGCAATTTACCATGGCCAATCTACTGAACCCACACATCTTTTGGACTGTGGGAGTAAACCAGAGCACCTGGAGGAAACCCACGCAGACTTGGGGAGAACATACAAACTCTACACAGACAGTCACCCAAGCCTGGAATTGAACCTGGATTCCTGGCGCTGTGAGGCAGCAGTGCTAACCACTGTGCCACACTTACTAAATTTAGTTATTGCTAACTGTTACTCACCTTTCGACGTTTCACACATTTTACTTTTTCTGTGCTCTTCGCTGTCATAAATTGCAAACTCTGAGCAAATCTGATGCTCTTTTTAATGGAGGTTTAAGTAAAGTGAGTTCAGCATTGGTTACCTGCTCTGAATTCACACGGTTTTCTCTGTAATACACAGCATCCACCTCTTCAAGGAGTCGTAGATTCCCACTTTCTACCTGAACAAAAAAAGAGTTTAGGTAAAACTTGTGCTTTGATAGAATCCCTACAGTGCAGAAGGAGGCCATTTGGCCAATCAAGTCTGCACCGACTCTCTGATAGAATATCTGACTCGGGCCGCCTCCCTCGCCCTATTCACGTAACCTTTCACATTTACCATGGCCAATCCATCTAACCTATTCATCTCTGAACTGAGGGGGGAAACTGGAGCACCTGGAGGAAACCCACACAGACATGGGGAGAACGTGCAAACTCCACACAGACATCACCCAAGGCCGGAATGGGTTCCTGGCGTAGGGTGGAAGTGGGTGGGGAGGGTGGTGGATGAGTATGGGGGGGGTGAGTGAGGGGGGCTGTGTGGGCAAAATTATTACAGTGAATTTTTCATGGGGAGGTGATGACGCGGATTGAATGAGGCGTTTGGCGAGGAACACACGTTTTTGGGAACTGGCCCCTCCCAGATTAAGCCGAGTTAGGTCAGTGACTGTACTCTGCCTGTGAATGTATTTTTTTTTAAACCTCCCTCGATCATACTTGAGTAGTGGAGATGTTAAAGAAATCTGTTCAAGATGTGACCATATTAGGTAATCACTCCCCTGGGTGATGGATTATCATCTCTCCCTCAGCTATTTGAAGCTGTTACTTGGCCGTCCATGAGGTCACATTACTCTCAGCAGGTGCTGCTCTCAGTAGTTCTGTCAGGTGGAGTGCAGGCTAGAAGTTTTGAAAACTACCCCTGCGCTTTCAACAGATTGGCTCACTCTCCTCTCCCATTTGGAATTTCACCCCTCTCCCGATTGGAAATCATAGAATTATAGAATCCCTACAGTGCAGAAGAGGCCATTTGACCCATGGTGTTTGCACCCACCTTACCCAGGCTGTCTCCCCCCACCCTATCTCTGCAACCCCACACGTTTACCATGGCTAATCCATCTAACCCGCACACCTTTGGACTGTGGGAATAAACGGGAGCACCGCGAGGAAACCTACGCAGACATGGGGAGAAAATGCAATCTGCACACAGCCAGTTTCCCGAGACCGAAATTGAACCCGGGTCCCTGGCGCTATGGGGCAGCAGTGCTATCCACCGTGCCACCCCTCTCCCGATTATAAGCCTTGGAGTATTATTGCTGGACAATTAATCCAGGAAATCAGCTGAAGTACTGGGACGTGGGTTCAAATCCTGCCACAGCAGCTGGTGGAATTTTAATTCGATAAAAAAAATCTGGAATTAAGAATCTACTGATGACCATGAAACCATTGTCGATTGTCAGAAAAACCCATCTGGTTCACTTATGTCCTTTTAGGGTAAGAAATTAGCTGTCCTTGCCTGGTTTGGCCAAATGTGACTCCAGAGCCACAGCAACGTGATTGACTCTCAACTGCCCTCCAAGGGCAAATAGGGATGGGCAATAAAGGCTGGCCAGCCATTGATGCCCACGTCCCCTGAATGAATAAAAAAAAAATTCTCACCTCTCCTGATTGGAAATTGGTCTACAACATGTACTTGGAGGAAGTCCAGAGCACCTGCATTCTGACCCAAATTCTGACCTCCTGTGGATGAGCCATATTTGTCCATCTACCCTATAGGAACTTCAGACCTGTTATTACTATGGAAAAGCTCAAAGACTAGTGCCTATTTTCACTCATATATTCCTTTTAAAATAAAACTCAGCAGCTTGCTACTTTCCTCTTCCTGAATTTTGGCTCATTGTCAATTAACAAGACAACCTTAGTTTTTATGGTTTAACTGTGCATTCACTCACTTCTCAATTGGAAGAGATATTTTGCACTGTTTTACTGTGTTCTGTGGGATTGATTGTGTGTTTTGTCTTGAGCGAGAAACCTCTCTAGTACTGTGGAAGTCTTTTGTAATATTCAAATCTCACAGCTTCTGTGACTGTCTTATTCTAACAGAGCAAAAGTGCACTGGAGCAAGAAAAAGTTGTAGCCAAACAAGCGAAGAACACGGCAGAGGATCATGTGAAACATCTCATGGATGAAAATGAGACCCTGAAGAGGAAAGTTAGAGAATTAAAGGATGAAATTGGTGAACTCAATCAAATAATTTCCAACATGAAGACAGAAGAGAATAGGATGAAGGATAAACTTGCACGTCTGGAGGTATTGCAGCTTAGAGACACAGTTTATATTTACAACCCCTGCTTTTATCTGAGGGTTCAGTGTATACATTTATGTAGCCTACAGTGCCAGTGGCTTTGGTATGGTAGCAGCCCTTTGTCATGAAGTCCGTAGCTGGCAGAAGACAGCTAAGTAAGTGCCTTCCTGACTATTATTATTTAATGAATTAATTAGTCACGAGCAAGGTTGACATTAACACTGCAATAAACTTGCTGTGAAATTCCCCTAGTCGCCACACTCCGGTGCCTGTTTGGGTCAATGTACCTAACCAGCACGTCTTTCAGACTGTGGGAGGAAACCAGAGTATCAGAAGAAACCCACGCAGAAACGGGGAGAACATGCAAACTCCACATTGACAATGACCCAAGCCGGGAATTGAACCCGGGTCCCTGGCACTGTGAAGCAGCAGTGCTAGGCACTGTGCCGCCCACAGGTTAATGAGGTAAATAACCAAGAGTTCAAAGTTGGCGAATAATGCGCTGACAATGCAAAATAGCTATCAAGATATTCACTACAAAAGTGCCACATGAAGCTTCACTGAGTATAGAATCCCTACAGTGCAGGAGGCGGCCATTTGGCCCATCGAGCCTGCACTGACGACAATCCCACCCAGGCCAAATTCCCATAGCTCCATGTATTTACCCTATAATTCCTCCTGACACTAAGGGGCAATTTAGCATGGTCAATCAACTGAATTCGCACATCTTTGGAAAGTGGGAGAAAACTAGAGCACGCAGAGGAAACCCACACAAACATGGGGAGAATGTAAAAATTCACACAGTCACCCAAGGCTAGATTTGAACCAAGGTCCCTGGTGCTGTGAGGCAGTAGGGCTAACCACTGTGCCACCGCACCCTGATGCTAAGCAGAAGGAGACAGTTACTGCTGGAGGAACATCAGGTTCCAGGCCTGAGTCATTCCATTTGCCTGTAGGGATGGTGAGCAGTCAGGAAGCTACTGAGTCAGACCATTCAGAGATGAAAGCTCTCTCATGATGAGCGTCAGTTGGCTTCAGAAGAGCTCACAACGATCACTCAGGCCATGGGCTAAGACACCTTAAGGAGCATTCATGCCCTATCGAGGATAGCTGGAAGTGCTTTGATCAATGGTCAAAGCCCATTTTCTTTAGATCCATAAATCTTAGTCCGAGTAAAGCAGCTCCAGATTTTTTTCAGACTTCTGACACCTTGATTGGGATACTTGTTTTTGCTTAAATGTTAAAAGGTTAAAAATCAAATTAAACATTATCTCGTGTATGGTTTGCATTAGTCATGTTTTACCCCTTTTCCATTCCTCGCTGTTATATCAGTGTGGTGATTGGAGGTAAACAGTTGATGTTATTGCAAGAAAATTGATAAAAATGCCTAAAACCTGTGACTGGTCTATATACATACATATCTGATTTATTGTACACTGTCTGTTTATTTACCAGTATTTATTTGGGATGGTGCCCTGAGTTTGTGTGAAATGTGACTCCTTTAGCCAGTGGCTGAATTCCAAACCGACAAGAAACTGGGTCTGAAATCCTGTAACCAGGACAAGACAAAACAGGTTTGGTGCCAGGTCCCCAAGTTGTAACTAAACGTGCAGCAGGATAAATACTGTTTGGGGAAACTGTAATAAGTCTGTAGAGACTGAAGTCCCCTCACCAAAATCCCTTTATTTACAAACTCCAACAGCAGTACGCAGAGTGCTAGCGGTTAGCAGTCTATGTCCGGGGGTGGGGGGGGAGAGGTGGGGTGTGTGTGTGTGTGTGTGTGTGTGTGGGTGTTGGGGGGGGGGCGGTTTGTGTGTATGTATGTCAAAGGAACTGACACTCCCAGTTAAGTACAAGGCAAAGACTTCCTGATTGGCCATCAATTGGATCCTTAATCAGGCCAACCTCAATGGCCTGACTGAAGTCATTACAGAAACTTTCTCCAGTCTGCTGTTGAGTGAAAGAATTGTCGAGCTGGTTTGTGAAGGTTTTTTGTGAGGCGGTTGCTGGGGGGATTTGAGGATGATATGGAAAATCATTATAAATCAATTGAACTACTCTATCCTGGGGATAGAAATCATGTTACTCAAACAAGTGCACTGTATCACCATTTTTTCTCATTTCTGTTGTAAGTATATCTGATTTTATTTCAAGTTTATCTTTTCATTGATGCTTCCACTCAAACTTGTACCATTGAATGTTAAGAGAGCAATTTGTGAATAGTTCCACATTGGGTCCTGTTGACATCACTCCTTGGTTCAGGAGATAAAATTGGGAATTTTTTTCCTCTTAGTCAGTGTGCCTCTCCTGGCAATCTTATTGCTTTACAGAAACACAAGTCTAAGTGCCACCTGAAACAGATTTAACCTTGTGCCTAATTTGGGAGTGTTCCAATATTGTCACTCTTTAAATTTTGATTTGGAGATAAACCTAAAAACTGTTCCACTCTAACCTTGGCAGCAAGAGAAGAAGAATCTGGAAGCTGCTTTGAAAGAAATTGGAGACAAAGAGCAGGACCTTTCATTTGCAAAAAGAACTTTGGAGAGCCGGCTTGAAGAAGTCCAGGTACTTCTTGTTGCAAAAATAGAGTTTACTCAAAAAATTTCCGAAAGACCATTGCAACATGATCATTGCAGAGTGCAATGCTATTCAAGTTTTCTGCATGGGACATGTTGCTTTCTGAGATGTTCAATAAAATCAAAACAACATGATAGATATTTCAAAATAGTTATTACAGAAAGTGCAATGCTATTTAAGTTGTCTACACCATTCATGCTGCATTCTGAGGTGCTGCGATATGATTGTGATACATTTAATATTCATCATGTACCTTCATGGAAACAGGAAATAGAAGTAGGAGTAGGCCATTCAGCCCTTAGAGCCTGCTCTGCCATTCATTTTGATCATGGCTGCTCATCAAATTCGATATTACTTGATCCCTTTAGCCCCAAGAGATATATCTAATTTTTTCTTGAAATCAAACAACGTTTTGGCCCCAGCTACTTTCTATGGCAGTGGATTCTACAAATTCACCACCCTCTGGGTGAAGACGTTTCTCGTCACCTCAACCATTCAGACCAAGGGGTTCTATACAATTCCCCTCCCCTTGGTGTACTATGGCTGTGAAAAGTCTTAGCCAGCAATATTTCTCCATTGCGCCTCTGTGGTGGCTGCACCAAGCTTTAGTGCATTCCTCAGCGGGTTGTCCTTGGGGCTTTGGAATTTGCCAGTCTGGAGTGTAATTTGGCTGTTTACTCTAGTGGTGGAGGGGTGGGGGGGACTGGTAAATCTCTACAGACTCCTTCTGACTTCAAAATTTGGAATTTCTCCTCGAGGCAGACTTATCGCAAATTGTTTGTGGGGAATACTTTAGGGGTATGAGTAATTCTTACCCACAGCTATGCTATTTAAGTACAGTAGGGAGTGGCACAGTGGTTAGCACTGCTGCCTCACAAATCCAGGGACCCAGATTGGATTCCGGCCTTGGGTCACTGTCCGTGCGGAGTTTGCACATTCTCCCCGTCTCTGTGCGGGTTTTCTCCGGGTGCTCTGGTTTCCTCCCACAGTCCAATGATGTGCAGGTTAGTTGATTGGCCATGATAAATTGCCCCTTAGCGTCAGGGGATTAGCTGAGTAAATATGTGGGGTTAGGGGGGCAGGGCCTAGGTGGGATTATGTCCATATCAGACACTGAACTGTTTGTTAAGGTGGAAGGGAAGTGGCTGGGGGGCTGCTGCTTTGAGGTTGGGAACCTTCTAAGAACAGCTTTTCTGCAGGGTCCGCTGCATTTAACAACAGGGACCTGATTTTACATTTTCCATCTCCTGTTTTACAGCCATAATCGGCCAGATTGAGAGGCTGTCGGGTGAAGTTGGGCTGCGGCCCAGAGTGAGGGTGGAGGGAGAATCATGCTCTGAAATGGAGAGGGGAGCTGAGGGTCAGAGACGAGAGGGACGTTTTGGGGTATCGAGTGGGGTGATATCAGAGGCTGGTGTCAGATGGGGATGTGAGACCTTATAGGGATTGGAAAGGTCGGGGTGGAGTTTGATGAGACTGTTGGACTTTAACCTGGTGTTTTGAGACTTCTTACTCTGCCCAGCCCAATCCAATACTGGCATCTCCACATCATCACTTCTATTTTGCATCATTTTATTTGGCTGCCTCCTGCTATAAAACACACAGCTTGTGGTGGTATCTAAAAAGCACTCACACCTACAACTGATTTCTTTCTGACGTGTAGCTAACCCGTAACCCAGCCTTAGTCCAAGCATAAACAATTACTCCCATCATAGCACTCAACTTGCCTGTGAAGTTACCGTGAATGTAATGAATGGTTTTATCTACTTAATATCTTTCTCATTCTGCAGAGAAGCCTCAACAAGCGATCGCAGGAGTACCAGGAGTTAAATGAAAGACTTGCAACAGAAACGGTTCAGAGAGATCTTTTAAAGAAAACAAAGAGTGATACGGAGGCCGAGAGAAGGCAATTGGAGAAGATGGTTGAAAAGCTTGAGAAAGAGGTTGGATCCTTCATATCAACACTTCAAAATAGTGTAGACCACTTACGCTTGCATCCAATGAATATTACTCCTCATTACTTTGTGGTGGAAAGATAACTTTCCACTTCACAACCATGCTAAAATAATAATCAGACAATAAGTAGACAAGCTGGGCGGCACAGTGGTTAGGACTGCTGCCTCACAGCACCAGGGACCCAGGTTCAGTCCCGGCCTCGGGTCACTGTCTATATGGAGTTTGCACATTCTCCCTGTGTCTGTGTGGGTTTCTTCCAGGTACTCTGGTTTCCTCCCAGTCCAAAGATGTGCGGGTTAGGTTGATTGGCCATGCTGAATTGACCCTAGTGTCAGGGGGATTAGCAAGATGACTGTGTGGGGTTACAGGAATAGGGCCTGTTGGGATTGTGGTCGGTATAGACTCGATGGGCCAAATAGCCTCCTTCTGCACTGTAGGAATTCTAGGTCAATTTAAGTGTGACGTTGCTGTATGCCTCAAGTTAAATTACAGACCTTCAAAAGAAATCTTAAAATGCCAAATGAAGTTAAATCTTAACTTTGTTCTTATCCAAAAGCTTTCATATAATGAAATTATAGAACGAATCTCCCCCTTTCTATTTAACACTTGGGATTCAAGTTACTTATCTGCCCATCCCTAATTGCCCTCAAGCTTGCTAGGCTATTTCAGAGGAAATTTAAGAGTCAACCACATTGCTGTGGATCTGGAGTCACATGTAGATCAGATAAGGACGATAGATTTCTTCCCTAAAGGATATTAATGAAGCAGATAGGATTTTTATGACAATCGACAATATTTCATCAACTTTCATTAGGTTTCATTCCAGATTTCTGTTAAGTTCAAATTTCACCATCTGCCATGGTGGGAATGGAGTCCGGGTCCCTGGAATGTTATCCTGGGTTTCTGGATTGCTAGTTCAGAGTAAGAATTGGAAGTACATTTTTATTAGTTCTCCACTAATTTTGGGTGTCCCCATATTACTTGCTTCGGGGGTGGGAAGGGGACATATCATGTATCGTCCGTGTGTCTGAGCATGCTCAATGGTGTTCCAGATTTTGAAGGAAACCTGTCAGCCCAGTGTGTGCAGCCAATTTAACCAGGTTGGAATATTTGTGATGCTTTAGACAGTGTCCCAAACAATTGGGGTTTGTTTTTGAAGGAAGAGATATGGGGGGGTGGTTTAATTGAAAGTGGGAGGCAGAATCAGACCCATCGGCTGCTTTCTTTCACCTCCTCGTGGCAGTACTGACAAGGAGCAATATGCTGAGGATGGTTTTGATCTATCAACCTCACCTGCCTGAGAACAAATTGAGAGGGAGGAGTTGGCAAAGAGCCAATTGGCTTGTGGTGTGAAAGTGTGTTTGTGTCATTCTGTCCAAAGAAGTAATGCATATTAGAATTTTCCTTTGTTTAAAATTCCACAGATGGTGACTTGAGTTATATAGAGTGACACAGTGGTTAGCACTGCTGCCTGACAGCACCAGAAACCCAGGTTCAATTCCAGCCTTGGGTGACTGTGTGGAGTTTCCACGTTCTTTCTATGCCTGTGTGGGTTTCCTGCGGATGCTCTGGTTTCCTCCCACAGTCCAAATATGTGCAAGTTAGATGGATTAGCCATGTTGAATTGCCCCTTAGTGTCAGTGGATTAGTGGGGTAAATACAGGGGTTACAAGGATAAGACCTGGGTGGGATTGTTGTTGGTGGAGGCTCAATGGGCTGAATGGCCTCCTCCTGCTCTGTAGGGATTTATGGTTTTATGAGTGACAAGAGAGAAGCCGCAATTGTTTTCCTTAGGGCAGCGAGTGTAAGAAGAGATTTAAGAAAGGAGTTCCAAATTATGAGAGATTTCAATAAGTAGGAAGATAGGCAGCTAGAAGACACTGGCATAAAAACCAGAGGGAAGAGGAGGATAATTTTTGACGCAATGAGTTATGACTTTGAAAGAGCGGTGGAAAGAGATTTGATAGCAAAAGAGAATTGGATAAATATTTGAAAAGGAAGGAACTGCAGAGCTACATGAGTAAGTGGAACTAATTGAATATTAGAGCAGACTTAGGCACGATGGGTCAAATGGCCTCCTTTTGTACTGTAAGACTCTATGATTCCGATGTAAGCTTTTTTTTTGGATTTGATGCTTCTTTATCGCTTTTTTTCCCCCTTACCCCCCCCCGCCCCAACCTTTAATCTTACTGCTGTTACCTTATGCAGATGGCTGAGATGAGTCAGGATACTCAGAGGTCAAACCTTGACCTGCGGAAGGAGCTTGATGAGTACAAGGAAAAGAACCGCAGTCAACTGAGCGTCCTGCAGCAGCAACTGAAAGCTAAGGCCCTGGAGGCTGACAAATCTCAGTTAATAACCAAGAAACTACAGGATGAGGTAATGCAAGATAACTGTGTTTGTTTAACCTTTGACCAATAACCTTTGACCAAAGACTTCAAAAGAAAGTTAAATTCAGTGAAAAGTTGATTAAATTCTTAACTTACTTAACAAAACATGGAAAACTTACTGCATTAGTAAAATGAAATGTTGGAATTGTTTATTTTTGTAGAATAACAACGGTGGAAATGTATATTGACTATTTGTTTTATTCTGAACCTTTTAGACATTTGTGGTAAATGGCGAAATCTTGGGCATTCTCAATATAGAAAGCATTTGCATCTTCATTGCCATTTTTATGATATAAGCTTTCAACATAATTAACTACAAAGAAACAATTACTAGCTTTCCTATCTAATCCCTGACCTTTTACACCATTTTAAATCTCATTCATTTGTTGTTCTTAACTTGAATCAAAACATTCATTTCAGCCATATTTCAAAGTTTGAATACATTACAAGCAACTCAATTCAGGAATCTGCAAAGTTCCTCACTTCCTGTGAGAAAGAAAATGTTAAAGAACAAAACCCTGAATGTTCAGGAATTGGTCAGTTCACAGACAAGGAAATTTGTGAACTTTGCTTAACAGCAACAACTTGCCCTTATATAGTGCTGTTAATGTGTAAAGTATTCCAGGGCACTTTGCAGGGGTGTTATCAAACAAAATCTGACTTCTAGCCACCTAAAGTGATATTAGGTCAATAGGTAGACCAAAGAGATGGTTTACAAGAGCTGCTAAAAAGGACAATATGGAGATCCAAAGGTTTAGGGCCTTGCACAGTGCCAATGATCGAGTGATTAAAACCAGGAATATGAAAAAGGCAGCTTGTGGGGATGAAGGAAATTCTGGATATTGGAAGGGGGTGAGGCCATGAAGGATTTCAAAAGAAGGACAAAATTTTAAGTGTGAGGTGTTTCTTAACTGGGAGCCAATGTAGGCCAGTGAACTACAGGTCATGAGTTGATGTAAGTTGATGGGCCAAAAGACCTCTAATTTGGGGCAAGGGCAACAGAGATTTGGATGCGCTCAAGGTTACAGAGGGTATAAGATGGGAAGCTGTGCTGGAGTGTGTTGCAAGGCTGAGGTCAAGTGACAAAAAAGTCATGGATGAGGGTTTCAGCACGCACATGATCTGTGCAAAGGTGGAGTTGACTTGCATTATGTAAGTGCAAATAGGTGTTCATAGTAGTGATGCAGAGATATGGTCCCAAGCTTATCTTGGGGCCAAGGTTGCAAAATGTCTGGTATAGCGTCAGATAGTTGCTAGGCAGAGGGATAAAGTTGTTGGCGAGGAAATGCAGTTTACGATGGGGACAGAAGGTGCTGGCTTAAATAAATTTTTAAACAATACACTGTAATCCTAATACATAGAGTAAACCTTTTCAACGAAAGGTTTACAAGCATTCTTAATGAACCATTGGACCTACACATATGGACGACATGGTGGCACAGTGGTTACTACTGCCGCTTCATAGCGCCAGAAATCCGGGTTTGATTCTGGGCTTGTGTCACTGTCTGTGCAGAGTCTGCACATTCTCCATGTGTCTGCGTGCGTTTGCTCCGAGTGCTCTGGTTTCCTCCCATAGTCCAAAAGACGTGCTGGTTAGATGCATTGGCCTCTCTAAATTCCCCCTTAGTGTATCTGAACAGGCTCCAGAATGTGGCAACTAGGAAATTTTAACAGCAATTTCATTGCAGTGTTAATGTAAGCCTACTTGTGGCACAAATAAACCATTTTAAAACTTTTTAAACTTTTAAACTGTAAATACCTGATTTTGTCTGTTGATCAATCTTAACCCTACCCTAAGCCAATGTAAAATTGTTCCTCAAGAGGCTCTTGGACTGCCTGAAGAATGTCTTCCCAAATGCCAATCATTTAAAACACTGCAGAAAAAATTTTGCGTCCCGTGTACTTTATTGGACAGGATCTTGTACATTTTACATTAGAATGAATCCCAAAATAGACCAGCGATTTCCCATTGAAAACAATGGAAATTCTGACTCATGATTAAAGGAACTTTAGGTTTCTTTGTTTCTGTAAAGTTTCCTATTATTCTCGATTAGCTTCAGAACAATCTGGTTGCTTTGTGGCGTTCTTAATTCGCAATTTTGTGATACAAAAATGAGCTCTTCTGTTGGTGTTTACTCTCGGATAAAAATAAATAGCCCGATGTGTCTAGGGCTTCCATTTTCACTGAGAAACTGGTCTTTAGGTGTTGGGCACGATTCAGTGGTGGGATTCTTGGGTCTGATTCACTTCCATTCCAGGGACCTGAGCGTACTGTTTCAGTACAGTACTGAGGGAATGCAGTACAGTCAAACGTGATATTTTTTGAATGAGTCATTAAACTGAAGCTCAGGCTGCCTTCTCAGATCTCATGGCTCTTTGTCCCAGTATCCTGGCCAACACTGCTTTTTACTGAATCTTGCTGTTTGTAAATTGGCTGCTATGTTTCCCTAAACATGGCACGGTGGCGCAGTAGTTAGCACTGCTGGCTCACAGCGCCAGGGTCATGTGTGGAGTTTGTATATTCTCCTTGTGGCTGTGTGGGTTTACTCCCACAGTCCAAAATTTTCCTCTGGCATCAGAGTGTGGTGACTAGGGGATTTTCACAGAAGCTTCATTGCTGTGCTAATGTACCCCTACTTTTGACACCAATAAATAAACTTTAGAGTAACATTGTTTTACAAATAATGCTGTGGAGCATATTGCAATATACAGTGATTGTGAATGGTACTATACAAATACAATTTGTTCCATTATTTTATTTTAACATAACTGCTGCATTGAGTAGCAGTACAAAGAACACTACTGACAAGGCATCATGTTTCCGTCTAGTTCAGTCTCCCAGATAATGCTGTCACCCAGAGTTCTGTTTAAAGTACAGAGCTGACTGTTCCCAGCTCCCACCGACCTGGTGAAGGAACAGCGTGTTCCGAAAGCTTGTGGCGTTTGCTACAAATAAACCTGTTGGACTTTAAGCTGGTGTTGTGAGACTTCTTTCTGTTTTTACCCCAGTCCAATGCTGACATCTCCACATCGTTCCCAGCTGAACCAGGATTGCAGGAACGTGTTGTATAATTTCCCCCAATCCTCCTCTCTCCACAGCCAGCGTGTCAACTTTGTGAGCTAGCGTATTATTAAGTTGCTTCTAGTTCCACCTTGTTATGTCTGCTACGGCATCAAGGAGAACAATACTCTTTATCTCATCTGGGTCTGACTAGTTTACGAGATGGCAGTTCAGTCCTGTTTGCCAGTACATTTACAAAACCTTAAGATCACAAGCCAGGAATGCATACATCTGGCAGGTGGTGCATCTTGCAGTATCTTTTTAATTAACTAGTTAATTCCAGTATATGTCAGATGTAATTATATAGGTGCTGCAGAAAAGCAAACGCTTTGCTACAAAGGCATAGTGACACAGTGGCTAACACTGCTGCCTCACCGTGCCAGGGACCCAAGTTCAATTCCCAGCTCTGCGCACTGTCTGTGCAGAATTTGCATATTCTACCTGTGTTTGCATGGGTGTCCTCTGGATGCTCCGGTTTCCTCCCATAGTCTAAAAGACGTGCTGGTTAGGTGCACTAGCGACACTGAATTCTCCCTCAGTGTACCCAAACAGGTGCCAGAGTGTGGTGACTAGGGGATTTTCAGAGTAACTTTGTTTCAGTGTTAATAAACTTTTAACAAATATTCATATGGATGTCCAACTTCCGAATTTACCAAACTTCCTCCCTCTCTGTCTTCTCTGCTCAAAGGAAAACAACCCCTGCCTAACCAGCCTCTCGATTTGATTTGATTTATTATTGTCACGTATTAATACACAGTGAAAAGTACTGTTTCTTACGTGCTATACAGACAAAGCAGAACGTTCATAGAGAAGGAAAATAGAGAGTGCAGAATGTAGTGTTCCATTCATAGCTAGGGGGGTAGAAAATGTTCCAGTTAATACGAGATAGATCGAAAACCTACTTCAGGGAAATTATAGCATCATGCATTCAATTATTACTCTTAGAAAGGTTGAAGGATTTCAGGAATTTTCACATTACATAGCTTGATCCACATTGAATTGGATAAATAGTTTCTGTTAGAATTAAGGATATGCCTGGTAGGCATGTCCTCCTGCTGATGTGGATAAAATATCCTGGGCACTTTGAAATGATCTGAAACCTGTGTAGGGCAGAGAAAGAGCAGTTTTCATGATGATGATATTTTTAATTTATGCAAACTCTCAGTCCTGCTTCAGATGAAGGGAAGGCAGAGGTTGTGTGGGTTGAGAGTTCATGTTGAACGCAACTCCCCAGGTTTCCGTGGAGCCATTATCTCAGTGTTGCAGGAAGCTGACAATCTTCCCTTCCGACCAGGCCTGTTTTTGCTGCTCACTTTGTTTTCTGTGAGTCATGGACTAACAAGCAGAAATATCGCAGTCTCAAATTACACTGGCACCCTTCATAGACAAACACCTGCAACTGGCTGCCAATGGATGAATTTATCCATTAACCCTGAATAACTGAGTATTGATCCAGCTCCTTCGACGATGACGAAAACACTCATTTTGAATAATGAGGAGTGGTCTATTGTCTTGCGCTGCTCATCCTAATAAAGTGTTAGACACTCTCAAATAATCAGTTGTGGAACTACAACAATGAAACAAAAAAAATGTGACGGTCACCCTTGGATTTAACTGCTGAAAAATGGGACCTAATTTCTTATGCACGATTCCTTCAAGAGTGTGCGGTGGCACAGTGGTTCGCACTGCTGCCTTACAGCTCCAGGGACCCGGGTTCAATTCCGGTCTCGGGTCACTGTGCGGAGTCTGCATGTTTTCCCCATGTGCTTCCTCTGGGTTCCTCCCACAATCCAAAGAGAACTCTCGTTCTCTCTCCACAGGCGCTGTCTGACCTGTGCTTCTTTTTTTCAGCGTTTTCACTTTTTAACATAGAATCATAGAATCCTGACAGTGCAGAAGAAGGCCATTCAGCCCATTGAAACCGCATTGACAACAATTTCATCCGGGCCTTATCCCCTGGTTAAGTGGATTAGCCATGCTAAATTGCCTCTTAACGTCAGGGAGATTAGGAGGTTAAATAGGTGGGGTTACGGGATAGGGTCTGGATGGGATAGTTGTTAGTGCAGGCTCAATGGGCTGAATGGCCTCTTCCTGCACTGTAGGGATTCTATGAAAATCCAAGTTGCGTTAACTAATATAGTGTAACTGAATTCAGCAGGATATTTTGGAAAATCTGATTTTCGGGTCCCCCCCACCCCCAAAAATCCTTGCTTTGTCCTCCCCAGCAGCTCTCTTCCTGATCCTAACTAAATACGGCACCAAGGTTTCAGGCCCATCAGATTTGCTGAGACATCATCATAAAACATTAACTCTCTTTCTGACTTCACAGGCGCTGTATTCATCATTTTCTTTTTTTAATATAGAATCTTAGACTTCCTACAGTGAAGAAGGAGTCCAGTCGGCTCATCGGGCCTGCACTGTCAACAATCCCACCCAGGCCCTATCCCCCTATTTATCCTGCTAACCCTCCTGACACTAAGGAGCAATTTTAGCGTGACCAACCCTCGGGCTGTGGGAAGAAACTGGAGCACCCGGAGACAACACATATCAACATGGGGAGAACAGACAGTCACCTGAGGCCAGAATTGAACCAGGATCCCTGGCCCTCTGAGGCAGCAGGGCCTAACCACTGCTTATTTAAGAAATGTTCTTAAAACTCAGAGGCCTTTTACTTAAATGGATTAAAAAGAGTTGTTTTATATATATTACAAAAATCAAGATACGTATGTTGTAAAAGAAAAAAATTCACAAATTCGTAGAGATTTTTAAATATTAAAATGATCATTAACTACTGATGTCCTGTGTGCTCTGCCCCGTTCCTCCCTCCCCACCCTGGCCAGCCCAGCCAAATCTTTTCATTTGCAGATGTTTCCATAACCAATTTAGTCCCACTGGTTAAGATCAGATAACCAAGCTGCTATGTATTTACTCTCTCTCTTCCGCTCCTCCCCCTTAGTTTTGGATCCGATTTTATCTCTCGTATTTTACCTCTCCCACACTCGCAATGCACAATTTCATTGAGTGGAATTGGAGCATAACAGACAAAATATGTGGTTGTTTAAATTCAGTTCAGATGTTGTTTTTGGAGTGAGTTTCTGTGTTCGAGTATATTCTAATGAGTACCGTGGCTTTAATCAGAAGTAATTGCTGGGGATTATGAAGCTGTGATGTTGACTGAAACTGCTTGTTGTGCTGGATGAGATTGGATCAGGTTCCAGCGAAGGGTTGTCATGTTACTGCCATCTTTTGGTTGAAGGTGGAATCTCTATTGGTGCATGTCCTTTTCCAAAATTCCTGTTTCTGTTTCCTCCAGCCCATCCTGTTAATGAAAATGAGTAGATCATAGAATTCTTAGTGCAGAAGGCGGCCATTTGGCCCATCAAGTCTGCACAGACCACAATCCCACCCAGCTCCTATCCCCATAACCCCATGCATTACCTTAACTAGTCACCCTGACACCAAGGGGCAATTTAACATGGCCAGTCCACCTAAACTGCACATCTTTGTACTTTAGGAGGAAACTGGAGCACCCAGAGGAAACCCACACAGACACGGGCAGAATGTGCAAACTCTGCACAGACAGTGACCCAAGCCGGGAATCGAACCCAGGTCCCTGGCGCTCTGAGGCAGCAGTGCTAACCACTGTGCCACCCCAAATAATCATTGCTTCTCCACTGCTGCTGCTGTGTGCCTGTCACTAGGCAACTGACAGCAGTGTGAGTTTACGTGTTTGACTGCTTTCTATGTGTGCGTAAACTGAAAAATGGGAGAAACAGGTCAGAGGTTAATAGAATCTTTATGTTGCAGGAGGAGGCCATTCGGCCCATGCTGCCTGCACTGACAGCAATCCCACCCAGGCCCTAACATCCATAACCCCATGTAGTTACCCTGCTAATCCTCCTGACGTTATGGGCAACTTAGCATGGCCAAGCTTCCTGACTTGCATATCTTTGGACTGTGGGAGGAAACCCAGGCAGACACGGGGAGAATGTGCAAACTCCACCGTCAAGACAGTCATGCAAGGTTACAGTTGAACCTGGGCCCCTGGTGCTGTAAAACAGCAGTGCTAACCACTGTGCTACCCTGCCGCCACAGTACTCTTAATACAGTATTGTTTACCAGTGTGGAAATTCGCTTACCTTTTGCCCAGTTTATAAGTGCTAGAATAACACCCACATGGCAATTTTGTGATTAAACTACCTGCACAAGAGTGTGTCTGATGAGCAGTGGCTGCCATATTGGTATGAGGGTGTCTCTGATAACCATGTAAAATCAACATTAGGCTCATTGAAGTATATGAATAGAGATCCAGCAGCTCAATTTTGGGGAAATTGGTACCTGGGAGTGTTCAGTGATTCAGGGGTAGCCAGGATCAGAATACTGATTTTGATGATCAGCCATGATCAAAATGAATAGCAGAGCCGGCTTGAAGGGCCAAATGGCCTACTCCTGCTTTCAGTTTCTATGTTAAACTGGTCAGGAGAGACATAAATTAACCAGAGGACATAGATTTCAGGTAACCTGAAGGAAGCTTAAAGGGGATTTGAGGAAAACCTTTTTCACCCAGAGTGTGGTAGGAATCTGGAACCCATTGTCTTTATTTAATTCATTCCTGGGACAAGGGCATCACAGGCTGTTCAGCATTTACTGCCCATTCCTAGTTCCCCTTGGAGGGCAGTTGAGAATCAACCACATTGCAGTTGCTCTAGAGTCACATGTAGGCCAAACCCAGTAAGAACGGCAGATTTCCTTCCCTAAAGGACATTAGTGAACCAGATGGGCTTTTGCGACAATCGACAATGGTTTCGTGGTCATCAGTAGATTCTTAATTCCAGATTTTTTTATTAAATTCAAATTCCACCATCTGCCATGGTGGAATTCAAACTGAGTTCCCCAGATCATGAGCTGAGTTTCTGGATTAATAATCTAGTAATGATATTCTAAAAGAGGTCTGTAAGGGTGGTAGAGGTGGGAAACCCACACGACATTCAAGAAGCATTTAGATGAGCACTTGAAATGTCATAGTATACAAAGCTACAAACCAAATGCTGGAAAATGGGATTAAAATGGAAAGGTATTTGATAGCCAGTGCAGACATGATGGGCTGAAGGGCCTCTTTCTGTGTTGTAATGCTCTATGACTTAGGAAGCAGGCTACAGGAGCAGCAGCATTTACAGGCATATCCAACTCCGTGGAGATAAGTCTCCAAATGGTTGTGACAGGCTACTTGAGATTCTTAGAGATGTTCTTTGGCTGGGCTTTGAAAGTCTTCAATATTAAGTAGTTATTGAGAGAGCTGACTTTTGGCTGTAACTGGCAGCAGGGGAAGATAGGAATCTTGCTGGGAATGCCATTGAGGCTGCTCTGCCAAGGCAACAACATCAGGGAAACTTGGCCACTTTGTATCCAGGAAAGTCCGAAAAGACAATGATTAGACAAGTGGCCATTAATCTGTGTAATGGTGGCATTCTTGGAGTAAGTGTTGGTCAAGACAATAAAAAAAAACTCCTGGGTCTTTGCGTAGTGTCATTGGATTGTTTATGCTTGTCATAGAGGGAGAAAAGGCTTGTCTTAAGATCTCAACAAGAGATGGCTCCTCTGACAGAGTGGCACTTCCTAGGTGCTGCAGGGAGTGTCAGTCTAGATTATGTGCTCAGGTCTCTGAAATGGGGCTGGAACCCACCAACTTTCTGGCTCAAAGCCAACCTTAATTTACAAAGTTTTATTATCATAAGAACTTATGAAATCTGGGGAAAGCTCACTTCCTTCACCTTTAAACTTACTAATATAATGATAATCACCAAAATAACTGGAATTAAAATAGTCTGCCTTCAAAGCACAAGATGCTTAAAATACATACCATATTTGATTTTAGCAAAGTTAGCGTTATTGTGCAAGTCCAGAAATTGAGGTTTGTTTAATAGGTTTTCAGCAGTTACAGTTTCTGTCTTAATAACCTGTTAATTTCGGATGATCAGATGCGACAAGTGCGAGAGGAGTTGGAAAACTGTTGCCGTGAGCGCAATGAAGCAGTTCTGAAGAGCCAGCAACTCAAGCAGCAAGTTGATGACCTAGAGCTTGACCTCGAGAGTAGAACGCATTCAAAGGATGAACGAATGCGGCAGATTAAACAAATAGAGGTGAGCAAAAATGAGTGATCAAATTAACATCTTAAACATTTTGTTCAGAGGAATGAGGAGCAGAAGTAGGCAATTCAGCCCCTCGAGCCTGCTCCGCCATTCAATCAGATCTTGGCTGATCTCTCCCTGGTTGCACTGCTGCCTCACTGCGCCAGGGACCCAGGTTCAATTCCAGCCTCGGGTCACTGTCGGTGCAGAGTCTGCACCTTCTCTCCATGTCTGCCTGTGTCTCCTCCGGGTGCTCCAGTTTCCTCCCACACTCCAAAGATTTGCAGATTAGATTGATTGGCTGCGCTAAATTGCCCCTTGGTATCAGAGTAGCAGAGTAAACATATGGAGTTACGGGAATAGGGCCTGGGTGGGGTTGTGGTTGGTACAGACTCGATGGGCCAAATTGCCACCTTCTGTACCGTAGGAATTCTATGATTCTATGTCTCAAATCCACTTCCCTACCTGTTCCCCGTAAACCTTTAACCCTTTTTTATATCAGAAATATATCTTATTTGCTTGAAACAATTTAATGATTCAGACCCCACTGCGCTATGGGGCAGCGAGTTCCACAAATTCATCACCCTCTGCGAGTAGTAGAATGGAATAAATAAAGCTCACATCCCTGTACCTGGCAGATCTGAATGTGGCACATCTCAGTCATGCACCTGATCATCCAACTAATTTTAAAATTAGTTTTTAAAATTTTAAAAATAATGTTAAAATTAATTTTAGAACAATTCAAAAGGTCACTAGAATAAAGAGTTGAATCGCCTTCCCAAAAAATAGGTTTTGCCTTTGAAGGATAATTAAATATTTCTTGATTTGTTATGGATTTGTGGAATGGCAGTTGTAAAATTAAAAGCACAAAATCGGCTTTGACGTGGGTGGCACAGTGGTTAGCGTTGCTGCCTCACAGCGCCAGGGACCCAGGTTTGATTCCCTGCCTGTGTGGAGTTTAGGACCTGGGTGGGATTGTTGTTGGTAGGAGTTTGATGGGCTGAAATGCCTCCTTCTGCATTGTAGGGATTCTATGACTGAAATCCTAGAAAGTTGCATATGTTCGAACCTAAAGTAAGAATGATTCTAACATGTTTGCATATATCAACAAATACGGTGATAAATGTTAACGTAAAATTAACTTTATATCATAGAATCCCTGCAAGTGCAAAAGGAGGCCATTCAGCCCATCGAGTCTGCACTGACTCTCCAACAGATACACCCCGCTTCAACTCCACGCATTTACCATGGCTAATTCCCCATACCTACATTTTAGGACACCAACAGGCAGTTTAGCATGGCCAATCCACCTAACCTGCACATTTCTGATTGTGGGAGGAAACTGGAGCACCCGGAGGAAACCCATGCAGTCACGGGGGAAATGTGCAAAATCCACACAGGAAGTCACCCAAGGCCAGAATTGAGCCGGGTTCGCTGGCGCTGTGAGGCAGCAGTGCTAACCACAGTGCCACCCATTATCATTAGGAGCATGTTATGAAAATGGACTTCCAGTAATTCCAGTCATTGTCTTTGAAAAACGAGAGATCTGTGCGATGCTGTATTGGTTCAGTTATTCTGTATCTCTAATCGAAATAATTCTATACCTGGCATATTTGTACACTAACAGTCATTGTTGAAGAATAATACATCATACCTGTACAACAGGTGAAAGCAGTTTTATGAGGACAGAGGTAGTTATTTCCAAGCCACTATGCACCTCAACCTGATTTATGTTTGCAGGATAAATTGGCAGAGATGGTGATGGAACTGGATGAGGAGAGAAGCAATTCAGACCTTCTGACGGATCGCATCAATAGAGACAGAGAACAGGTAACTAAGTCAGTTGTAGTAGCTGGATAATAGATTAGGCGTTGTTGAAATAAATTGGTCTGTCGGAGTTGTTGTCCAATAAGAATTTGTTTCACACAAGATATAATTATAAAGACAAACCAACAAAGAATAAAATGTAGACAAAATGTAAATCAATGGGACAGCGTTTCCTCCAATAACTGGCAAAATTTCAGGGCATTAATGTTGCTTTAGACGTCTAGAATATAATTGTTAGATTGATTTCCCCTCCTGTGAACTATACAGTAAAGCTTACAGTTGCATTCTATGTGTATTTGGGATGTGTAGGCTTGCCAACCATAAAAATATACAAACCATTGTTTATAATTCATGATATATTTTCCAACAGGCAGTGTCAGTGTGCGACTTTAATAGTTATCTTACTGCCATAGCAGCTAGAGACAATGCAGATCTCCTGTACTAGTGGCCTCAATCATAAATACTATGCAAATGACCTTGTTCCAAACAATTTGTTTATGACTTTGTAAGATATAACAAAGCTCCAATTCTTCCCTAATAAATCCGCATAATGCTCGAAAGCTGCTTGATTTAAAATGCTCACGTAGAAGTAGGAGTAGTCCATTCAGCTCCTTGAGTACAGAGTCATTCAGGTTTACAGCATGGAAACAGGCCTTTCGGCCCAACTTGTCCATGACAGCCTTTTTTTTTTAAACAATTAAGCTAGTCCTAATTGCCTTTGTTTGGCCCATATCCCTCTATGCCTGTCTTACCCATTTAACAGTCAAAACACTTTTTAAAAGACAAAATTGTACCTGCCATGACTACCACCTCTGGCAGCAATGTTCTGTTATTCAGTTAGATCATCGCTGAATTGTACCTTAACTCTATCCCCACCCCTCGGTTCCGTCACCCTTAACACTCTTGGAATGGAAATTACAATAGCATTGTTTTTCTGAAAGCATGTGGAGAAAAATGAGTCTCTGTATTCTCAAACTGCTCTGTGTTCTTCAGAAAGCATCATTGTGTAAGGTCAAACCATTGTGGAGCAATGCGCGCTGCGCTGCATTGCATTATCCTGGAACCAGTTTTGTATTGCAGCAAAGTAAAACAATGTGACAGTGGAATCAGACTCCTCAGTTTCAGGACCAGTGGCCTTTTGGTTTTTAAGTACCGTCTCAGATCATATCACTTATGCAGCTACCTAAGCTAACCTTGTGTGTTGTTTTAAGTCCTCCAGTAATAATAGGTTATATGCATGTTTGAATAAAACTGGTGTAAACCCGTGTGAATTGCTAAAGAGAATGGCTGTCATTGATGCCGTATCACTTTCAGTTTGTACAGCCTAAAAGTGATGTGACAGAGAGTTGAAAGCCAAACATTTAGCTCCATTACATTCTACTAGCAATCTCCATTTTCATTGACGGCTATTGTGTGGGGAGTTTCTACAGATAGAAGCCCCAAAGCCAAAAATACAAACTAATTGCACCCATTTAATATGTCGTGAGACTGAATGACTACTTAGACCACAGCATTGGAGCTTTTTGTTCCTATATAATATTGTTTTGAGATATCAAAAGCAAAACAATTTATACACTCTCACAGAATGACCAAATTGGTTGGTGTATTTTTTCATCAAGTGAAGCCAACATCTATCCAGCTGATTTCATGCATCATTTAAGAACTGTTCTCTCCCTTGATTAGTTGCCAAATCTTAGGGGAAAAAACATGCATGAGCTAAAGAATTTTACATCATGTTTTTGTCATTTGATCTTTCTGGCATGTGATTAAAGGAGCTCTTTTAACCTCCATCACTGATAGGTTTTAAATTGGGAAATTATGGAAAGGGCTTTTTATTTCTCCTGATTCCACATGTTGAGTTGATTTTTTGCTTCAGAGAAATAACAATTTCTTTAAAATTGGATTGTATTAGGTTGTAATTTGAAGATTATTTTACACCATGCCCTGTGGCACAGTGGTTAGCACTGCTGCCCTCACAGTGCCAGGGACCTGGGTTCAATTCTGGCCTTAGGTGACTTTCTGTGTGGAGTCGGAGCATTCTCCCTGTGTCTGTGTGGGTTTCCTCCGGGTGCTCCGGCTTGCTCCCACAGTCCAAAGATGTGCAGATTGGATTGATTGGCTGTGCTAAATTGCCCCATAGTATCAGGGGGATTAGCATGGAAAATGTGGGGTTTTGGGTATAGGGCTTGATGGTGTTGTTGTGAGTCCAAGCTCCAAGGGCCAAATGATCACCTCATGTACTGTAGGGATTCTTTGTGAGATTATATTTTCCATTACCTATTTATTTCCAATGCCATCATTGTATCCAAAATGATTGCTTACTCATTTTTGAAAATCGTGTTGCATAATATGTTGAAATTAGATGGTTTCTCAACATTTTCTTGTTAACGGTTACACACGTAGGCGTCTTCTTTATCCTCTGTCTGACATTTGAGTGGATTTATATTTGGCTTTACAGTATCTCAAACTAAATTAATTTTTGAATGGAATTTCACTTCATTGGAAAACAACTGTGAGCAGTCTAGATGGTGCCCATTGAAACTGGGATGACTGTGGGTATTTCAATATGCTAATATATTAATGAAAAAGCTGTTAAATGTTGATGCTCCATGGGGATATACTTCCTGATAATTGGTATTGTGAAGCCCAGCAGTTCATAAACGCTAGGTGTTGGCTGATCAACCTTTGTAGAATTTACTTAGCCTGTTTCTGTGCCAAATCCTGACACGTATACACTAGTGTTTGTGCACCATGTGAGTCTCCACACACTTTACCTCCCTCATGTATGTATCCAGCTTTTCATTAAATACTTATATGTTATTTGCCTTATTTGCTGTAGGGGGTTTTGCATTTTGCACTGATGCAATCTTTAAAATGAAGCCCTGCTCTCCTACGTCTGTAGATGTACAATATCCCAAGGTGTATGAAGTTACATCGATACACAAGTAGGCTTACATTAACACTGCAGTGAAGTTACTGTGAAAATCCTCTTGTTGTCACACTCTGACGCCTGTTCGGGTTCACTGAGGGAGAATTTAGCATGGCCAATGCACCTGACCAGCGCGTCTTTTGGAGGAAACCAGAGCTCCCGGAGGGCACGGTGGCACAGTGGTTAGCACTGCTGCCTCACAGCAACAGGGACCCAGGTTCGATTCCCGGCTTGGGCCACTGTCTCCCCGTATCTGCGTGGGAGGGTGTCTGGTCTGAAGATTTGCAGATTCATGGAATTACTGTTTACAAGATACAATGAGAAGAAATAAGGTAATTTTGTGACATCCTGTGCCAGTCTGATTTGAGATGAGCATGGATTTTTGATTTGATTTATTATTGTCACATGTATAGGCACAGTGCAGAGTATTGTTTCTTGCGCGCTACACAAAGCTTACTGTTCATAGAGTACATCGGGGAAAAGGATAGGACGGGATGCAGAATGTAATGTTACAGTCATAGCTAAGATGTAGAGAAAGATCAGCTTATGGAGATGGAGCTGATAAATTTATAGCCCTGAATTTCTGACCCTCAGTTGCTACTACTGAGCCTTTGTGCTGGTAAGCATCTTGTAAAATTATACTTATTTTTCTCAGTTGTGTCCTCAACTTTGCCTTACCATCAGTTTGCTTCTGCTGGTGAAGATAATTTTCAGTCATTTTGCAGTGCTGCCAGAAGGAAATTTCTTGTATGATAGAATATGTGAAATACTCAATAAACGCATGAAATTTAAGTGGCTTAGTATTGAAGGGCTTGTAATTGATGGAGTGCATTGCATAGAACCTTACCCAGAATATGTGGAAGATTAAAGAAAGGAATGCATTTTATTCAACTCCATGGGGCACTTCAAGTGCTTCACTCTCTGAGTTAATGGTGAAGTGTGGTCATTGTCATTTTGTAGGCAAAATCAGGAGCCAATTCACATACAAAGTTGTGCAAATACTAGAAATCTTTGCTCAAGCTGTAAAGAGATGGTCCAGAAAACCTAAAAGGGGTTCTGGTTATATACTATTTATGTTAGCTGGGATTGATCTTTTTTTTATTTATTAGTCTCACAAGTAGGCTTATGTTAACACGTCAATGAGGTTACTGTGAAAATCCCCCAGTTGCTACATTCTGGCGCCTGTTCGGGTACACTGAGGGAGAATTTATAGTATGGCCTAACCAGCGTGTCTTTCAGATTGTGGAGGGAAACTGGAGCACCCAGAGGAAATCCATGCAGACACGGGGAGAATGTGCAGACTCCGCACAGACAGTGACCGGAGGCCGGGAATAGAACCTGGGTCCCTGGCACTGGGAGGCAGCAGTGCTAACCACTGTACCACCCTCAATATTTTTCTAAATCCTGCATTGAGCTGAACGTGTACTATCTTCCAATCTGGTAAAGCAACATCTGAGTTTATAATTTGCCTGCAGAGAACATGGAATCATTGATGAATTTGGTTAATTGCATTAGGGAGCCTACAGCATTTTTACCTTTTTGATTCGCTAATGAAATGATTTTTGTTTGTATATGTTACTGGACAAGTCTTTCTCCTCACCACTGGCTCAGACATCATGGGCCAAATCTTCTGGCTGTTCACACCAGTGGTATTTTCTGGTCCTGCTACAGTGAACGGAAGGGATTTGGTTGAGCGCCAAATTCTCTGTCCTGTCTTGCAACCACAGCAGGGCATGAATGGCCGGAGAGATAGTGCCTCGTCTCTTCACATCTTCCATCTCCCTTTTTCTAGCACTTCCTTGTCTGTGTTATCTTTCTCTCCCTCTCCACCCGTGCTGGCCACCTCACCCGCACAACCTCTCCTTCACGTACTCCCTTGCGATGTAGAGAATGGGGCGGAGGAACGTACGCCGCCTCCTGCCAACCCCAACAATTCTTGGCATCTTGTAACAATCCACTTATTAAGATGAAAAAGACCCAGCGTCGCACTCTGTGTTCTTGTTGCCTGTCAGATGTAAGGACGTTACCACGGCAATGCTGAAAGTAAAAGGGAAGATAAGCTTTACCATCACTGGTTCCGCTGATGAGATCCCCGCTGATTACTCTGCACCTGCTCCACCAGCGATACCAGGTGTGGGAGGCAGCTAAATTAGAGTGGAAATGAGGTCCCACCAGCCCGAACACACCATCAAATGTCATTAGCTTTGCCTGGTTTAAGCTTGTTCCGTTGTTGCTGACTCAGGTCCCTCTAGCATTTATCGGCACAGTGGTTGTACAGAGGCAGCGCAGAATAAATAAGCTCGGAGGAGAGCTAATCAGTTTATGCAAGAAAGGAAATAAATGCTAACGTCGAATCCTAACAACTGACATGACCTTCAGATCGTGGAATGTTTTCTTCTTCTTGCAAGATGAGCTGACTCTAATGCATATCATTTAATGCTTCAGGATGTACTTAGTTCACTTCATATTCCAAATTTAAAGGGATACTTACAATGCCCACTCGTTCTGTATGCAATTTTCTATTGTATTCTGACACTTAATCATTCTTTAATTTTAGATAAACATGACCTGTAGGCACGTTGCGTTTCAATTGCTTTCATGAATTCTTGATAATTGACATTTCAATTGACCTTGTTGTTGTATGGTCTGATTAGGCCACAGCATATTCCCCTTGGCGATAACAAGACGTGAATGTGTCTCGGTAATTAATACATATTTATGTCTGAAGTTTGTCTTTTTAACAAGAAATGGCTTTTACAGATTGCTGTTCTAAGATACATTGTTGTTGGGTACACTGTTGACAAATCACAAGAGGCAGCTTGCTATATATGTCACTTCAAAGATGTGAGACAAGTTAACAGCAACATAAAATCATTACTATCCTGGAGGGATACTGGAAAGAACAGTTGTGCAGAAGTAGTTTTAATAATGTCCATACACACCCAAGTTTTTTTTAAATTCCTTTCTTAATTTTACATTGCCAAAGCACAGAGCAAGCCATTCATCCATCTCCTTGCTTGCTCCAAAGTTCAAATTGAATTCAAATTGAATCCAATTCATGGTCCCCACAAGAGAGACATACCAGATCCAAGTTGACAAGATCCAGGCACCGTGCTCTTCAGTCAGAGGGTGGTGAATGTGTGGAATTCATTGCCACAGAAAGCTATGGAGGCCAGGTCATTGAGTGTAATTAGGCTCTTAATTGAAAAGGGGATCAAATGTTACGGGGGAAAAGGAGGAAGAAGGGGGTTGAGAAACTTATCAGCCATGATTGAATGGCGGAGCGGACTCCCTGGGCCAAATGGCTTAATTCTGCTCCATATCTTATGATCTTACGGCATTACAGCTGATTTGGGCTTGATCTTAGTCAAAGAGCCATACACAACAAGTTTTCATCTAAGCATGAGATTAATCTTGTTACAGGCCAAACTGATCACCATACACCAGTTTGAGCTGCTGTCCTGCCATGTCTTTAACTGAGCATGTGCCTGTTTGACTTTTTTACTGATTGAGGTGAAGGATGAATGTTCCAGTCCCTTGTGGGAATATGATGTGGTCTAATCACACCTACACCTGCTTGGTGGCCACTGCCAGGTGCCATGTAGGCACTGCCCATTGGGCAATGCCCCCAAGCACCCAGGGCATCAATGGCCTTCCAAGCCCCCCACCATGGCCATAGTGCATGGTCTCTGCTGGTGGAGACCAGCAATGATTCTCGCCATTCTTGCGCCGTGTCTGAAGGCTGGAAGACCCCAGGAGCTAGGTGTTGAATGGACTATGCATATTTAAATATGGTAATTGCTTTTACGCGCCTTCTGGGCATGATCCAGTTTGCTCCATTACTGAGGGATCAGGACGATTGCAAACTGTTCGTTGCTGAGTGTGGATTTTTAGGCCCGCACGCTATTCTCCAGGATTGGTGCGATTTGTGGTAGGCATGTCGAGATTGGAAAATCAGCCTCTGTGTTTACTCTGAGCTGCGGCCGCATTCAAACTTCTGTCTTTAACCCTTTGCAGGACTGGGCATTGGCCATCGTAGCTTTGACGCATTTGCATCCTTCACATGCTGCTGCAATGCTCTCATGGGGAGCAATTCTGGAAATAGCACCCGTCATATTTCAGAAAATTTGAGCATTCAAATGTTCATGCCATGGCATTCCTTACTGTGAAATGTACACTGTTACGAGGTAGAGTCATTCCTTTCAGACTGTTAACAGACTTTCCAACAGTGCGGTGAATCAGTTTGAGCCTTTTGTTTGCTTCAAAAAATAATCTTAGTATCTTTCTGAAGCAGAAACACATGGCTTATCAATGAAAGTAGTAAGTGCCAAGGCAAATATATTTCATTTGTGCTTTCATACTCACATCCTTGCTCTCCATGCTTAAGGATTCACTACATAATGGACACCACCATCTGCTTTGATAGCTGGAGTTCCTTCTCAGGTTACTTTACTTAATGAGTCATTATTCCAGAATTACTGGTGACCTGTTTTCAATGCATTGCATAGATTGTCGACTGCTCCAATCATATTGGAAAGCTGTGACTTGCACTTGGATGCACCTATAGTACTCTGAAAAACTCATCAGTATCCTAGATGCCCACTGCTTCTCGCTCTCATCCTGATTGGCAAGATCAGCAAGATAGTTCTCATGAACAAATTGTGTTCATCCAACCGCCTTAAATAAATCTTATAAGTTCATAAAATAAAGGAGCAGAATTAGGCCATTCGGCCCATCGAGTCTGCTCCATCATTCAACCATGCTCCTTCTCCCCATAACCCTGCAACCCATTACCAATTAAAAATCTGTCTAACTCCTCAAGTTTACTCAGTGTCTCAGCATCCACCACACTTCTGGGTAGCGAACTCCACAGATGCATAAACTTTTGGGAAAAGTAGTCCTTCCTCTCCCTTGTGCTACCCCTATTGAAGATTTAGATGAAAACATTGAGGAACTAGATGTTCAACTCGGGCATGAGTGTATTGGGAGCCCCGTGAAAATTTTTTCTTGAAAATTAAGTTGATTTTAATCTTCCTCAAATTGTCAGCTCCAGAGACAGAGAACCAAAGAACCCCCATTGTACAGAAAGAGGCGTTCAGTTCATCGGATCTGCACCGATTCTCCAAAAGAGCATCCCAGGCCATCCACTTCACCCTGTCCCTGTAACCCCGCATATTGACCATGGGTAATCCATCCACACATCTTTGGACTGTGGGAGGAAACCAGAGCACCTGGAGGATACCCACACAGACACATGGAGAATGTGTAAACTCCACGCAGACAGATGTCCAAGGACAGAATTGAACCTGGTTCTGAGAGGCAGCAGTGCTGACCACTGTGTGACTGTGCTGCCCGTGAGCAGGAGAATCAAGCCTGACCCTTCGGATAAGATGCTAAATTGAGCCCCCCCCGCCGCCCCCCACTAACCCCTACCCCCAGGTAGATATGAATAATCCCCATGGTACTATTACAAAGAAGAACTGAAGATTTACCCTTGGTTTTGTAGTTAATATTTTAATTCTTAAACTACATAATTAAAACAAATTATCTGGGACAGAAGTTTACCATCTGGGAACTGGGGGTGAGAACATGGAGTCTTTCCCACTTCAGAGGCTGGCAGGAAAACATGACAAATCTTCTGGCCCTGATCTCATTAACTATGCAACTGGGCATTTTGCGTCGTGTTCCTTGGTGGGGCAGGCCTGATGGCACATAATCTTCCATCCTATCCGGGTGCCATATTGTAAAAGTGCCTAACACCACTGACCATCAAAGAGGAACCTCCTGAAAATGAAGGTGGGTCTCCCGGAACATTCTAAGGCTGGAAGATGGACTGCCTCCAAGACACTGAATTTGGAAGATACACCTGCTGATGGTGTTCCACTGTAAATGGTGTTCGGGCCTCTCGGGTTGCCATTGGCCTCCAACCTGAATTCTGGAGGCTGCCTCAGGCATTGTTCAGGCGAGTCCCAAGACATCTGCCCATCACGATGTTCCAAAAGTGTTTTCTGCTGGTGTGTTTTCCCGCTGGCATGTTTTCCTGCTGGCATCATGGAGAATTGGACGTGGGTGGTCGGGCCTTCATCCGCATCCCATTACTGAGATGAAAATTAGCTTCACACTGGTCCCTGGTGGGTTTTTGGTTCCAGCATAGTTGGCACCAGTGGAAGATTATGTTGGAAAGCTAACACCAGCACACATCTGATTTTTGGACCTCTTGTTAAATTCTCTCTCTGCAGGCGGCACAGTGGTTAGCACTGCTGCCTCACAGCACAATGGACCTGGTTCGATTCCCAGCTTGGGTCGTTGTGTATGTGAAGTCTGCACATTCTCCCCATGTCTGCGTGGGTTTCCTCCGGGCGCTCTGGTTTCCTCCTGCAGTCCGAAAGATGTGCTAGTTAGGTGCATTGACCATGCTAAATTCTCCCTCAGTGTACTTGAACATGCGCTGGAGTGTGGCAGTTAGGGAATTTTCCCAGTAACTTCATTGCAATATTAATATAAGCCTACTTGTGACACTAAAAAATAAACTTTAAACTCTCTCTGCCCCTCTTCCCCCTCACCCCTGCCGTTGACCCCGCCGGTGGGGGCTGGGGAGAATTCCACCTGAGACTTTATCACATGGTGAGATATTGCTTTGTGCATATTCACTGCAATATTTTCTACATTACAACAGTGACTGTACTTCACAATTATTTATTTGGCTGTAGTTTGGAATGACATTAAAGATGTTATATAATTGTAAATCTTCTCCCCTATTTTCTAGAATTACGATGTAAACTTGTGAAATATTAATTGGGATCAAAGATTAAATGTCATGTTTTTCATGCAAGATGTCATAAATTTTGAATAATTGTGCAAGATTCTAGTTTTGTGTTGAGGTTCATGGTACAATTGATTGATAATTTGGGAGAGTTATGGAAGGGTAAACTTTGTTGGGCCAGTTGGCTTTTTGTTTTAAGATCGAGAAAAGAAATCAAGTTTATCTTGGGTAGCTGTTCCTCATTTGCTTCACTTTCTACTTTGAAATGGAACAAATATTTCATGTAGACTGTAACCGCCTGTAGCTAGAAGAACAAATGCATTAAGAAACTTGACCATTACTTGTTTCTTGTGAAGCAGGACCTTGTTTGGCTGCGTTCAAACAGAAGGCTTGTGGCATGTGTTCCCCATTGCTATCAAATGACAGGAAGAAATGTATCCTTTGCACATTGTGCAAATATAAATTCAGAGAGGATGATGTGTCACCTAACTGGTGGAATCTTCTTCCCTAAAATGGGAAAGCTTGCTTGACAAATTTTGGCTTGTTTTCAACCTAAAGGTGGCAAGATAATTTATTGTTAATCTACAAATAGTAGCTGGAAAGAAGACAAATCCCAAGAGGCTCTACATTTTTATACCATAGTAATCAGAATCAATTAGTGTGGTTTATTGTGCTGGTATGTACTCCAATAGTAAAGCTTAAAGTTTATTAGTCACAAGCAGGCTTACATTAACACTGCAATGAAGTTACTATGAAAATCCCCTAAGCAGCACACTCTGACACCTGTTCGGGTACACTGAGGGAGAATTTGGCATGACCAATGAGCCAAAGCAGCACATCTTTCGGATTGTGGGAGGAAACCGGAGCACCCGGAGGAACCCACACAGACGTGGGGAGAACATACAAATGCCACACAGACAATGACCCAAGCTGGGAATCGAACCTGGGTCCTTTGGAGCTGTGAGGCAGCAGTGCTAACCACTGTGCCACCGTGTCATCCTTATAGCAGATTCTAGTAATCTATTATTTCTTACTTTCTCTCAGCCTTCTTAAGAAAATGAATTTACATCTACCCATTCAAATATTTTAATCATCCTAAACAGCTCAACTGGTTTAATCTTTGAAACTTAGAGGAATATAAAATTAGTCTGGAGGATTGTGGGGATTTAAAAATTCAGCAAAGAGTGAGAAAGAGATTGATCAAAAAGGATAAAATAGAATGAGAGTTAAGTTGCAAGAAATAGAAAAAACAGATTGTAAGAGCTTCTACGACCCTGTCAAAAGGAATAAAGTAAAAATGGGTTCTTTAGATGCAGTGACAAGAGAAATAATAATGGGAAGATAATAAAATGGCAGAGATGTTAAACAAATGTCTAGTATCGTGGGCAGAATGGTAGCACAGTGGTTAGCACCGGGGCAGGAAACTGGAGCATCCTGAGGAAACCTATGCAGACATGGGGAGAATGTGCAGGCAGTGATCCAAACCAAGAATCAAACCTGGGTCCCTGGTGCTGTGAGGCAGCAGTGCATGCTGTGGCACAGTGGTTAGCATCGCATTTGATGAATTGGTTTCTACCATTCACGGACTTTGTCAATAGCATTTAAAAGTAAAATTAAGACAGAGATGAGGAGGAATCGATTTTCTCAGAGGGTAGTGAATCTGTGGAATTACCACAAAAGGGCTGAAGAGGCGGGGGTCATTAGGAATTCTCAAGACTGAGACAGACAGATTTTTAATCAGTAAGGGAATCCAGGGTTACAGGGATAAGACAGGAAAGTGAAGTTGAGGATTAATACATCAGATTAGTAATGATCTCATTGAATAGCACAGTAGACTTGATGGGCTGAATGGCCTACTTCTGCTCCTATGCTTCATGGTCCAAGTTAAAATTTCAGCCATTGCAACAAGTGATTTGGAAAGCAACTTCCAGAACAGAAGCTTGCAAATAATTAACATCTTTTAGCTTTCTCCCTCCTAAATCATATCTGGCTGGACTTTTCTAGATCTCTGTGTGACTGTCACTGTGGAATACCTCGCCGTATAGTGTTGGAAACTAAAAATAGGAGTTACCGGTTTGGGGTTATGGGGATGAGGCCTGGGTGGGATTGTGGTCAGTGCAAATGCAATGGGCCGAATGGCCGCCTTGTGTGCTGTAGAATGGCTTGGTAGACGGGGGGTTAAAAAATTGGGCCCTGATTCATCTTAATTGGTGGGGGGAGGTGGGAGCGTGGTCATGCATGAAAACTACAGCTGAAATGGATCCTAATCAAGGTTTGAGCTTTGAAAAGTTTTGATTTACTGAAGAGATGCATTTCTGGATCTATTGAAGAGGATAATTCATTCCAGCCAAAGAGCAGGAGGAATGTGGATGCCAAATAATAAAAGAAAACTACTCCATTAAACATTAAAAAGTAATGGATGAAATGGAACAGAATTAGAAGGTAGGAATTCAGCAGTGCATAATATTTAAAAAAAAATCTATGGCAGCAATGACTCTATTGTTAATCTCTTTGATTTGAAATAAATGTGGGAAAAATGAGTTGTTTTTGCTACAGCTAAGAGGTAAATAACTTTAAGCTCCGCAAAAATAAATAGTTCAGGGATAGGGATGCTTGGGAGAAATGCTGCAAAGTAATTTTGCACTCAAATGTTTTAGGCAGGCTGTACAATTATATTTTCAAAGCTATTGCAGCAAGATTTTAAATTCACTCGAGAAATAAAACATGAAATGATTTAGTAAATGTCTTTGTAAAATTAAATGCAACAATTGTGTTGTAAGTATGCTGTAAATTAATGTTCTAAGCCAAAAATTGGCACTTTCCAATGCGAGTCAAAATATCTCATGAAGTGGCTGCATTGATATACAAGCCAAGGCACTATGAAATGTCTTTATTTTAAAAGGGACCTCTAATTTTAAAAATTTTTTAAAACTTTAAATCACAGATTTCCGCAATAGGTAAGTTTCCAGCCTCATTGTTCTGTTTAAGTTTTTAAGTTTATTTATTGGTGTCACAAGTAGGCTTATATACCGCAATGAAGTTACTGTGAAAATTAGGGGTGGCACGGTGGCATAAGGGACAACATGGTGGCACAGTGGTTCGCACTGCTGCCTCACAGCATCAGTGACCTGGGTTCGATTCCTGGCTTGGGTCAGTGTGAAGTTTGCATGTTCTCCCCATGTCAGATTAGGTTGCCTCCGGGTGATTCGGTTTCCTCCCACAGTCCAAAGATGTGTGGGCTACGTGGATTGGTCATGATAAATTGTCCCTTAGTATCAATGAGATTAGAAGGGTGAATATGTGGGATTGCGGGTATAGGGCTCTGGTGGGATTGTTGTTGGTGCAGGCTCGATGGGATAAAACTATGAAAATCCCCCAGTCGCCACACTGTTTGGGTGCACCAAGGGAGAATTTAGCATGGCTAGTGCACCTAAACAACAGGACTGTGGGAGAAAACCGGAACACCTGAAGGAAACCCATCCAGACACAGAGAACGTGCAGACTTCGCGCAGACAAATCCCAAAGCTGGGAATTGAACCCAGGTCCCTGGTGCTGTGTTGCAGCAGTGCTAACCACTGTGCTGGTGGAGGGACCATCAACTCAGTCCTTTCTTGTTTTGTTACAGCCAACTATGTGTAGGGACATTGAGAGCAGGTTGGTTAGCTTCCAAGCTTTGATGCACATATTTTTATAAAAAAAGCATACTTTTTTTTAAACCATGGAGTTAAATGTTAGGTTTCATGATGATGATTATTAGCATTAACTACTGAACTTGTGGCTAAGTAAACCATTAAGTAAAATAGAATCTTATTGAGTGTTAGAATAACAAGCTCGATGCAAGCAAAGCCTGTCTGCACCCATGTTATTCATACTGACAGCAAAATTTTGGACAGTCTAAGCATGTACCTGTTGTATTCTAATGTTCTCTCATCTCAAAATCTCTGCACCTCTCTCCCTTCTCCTTAAGTTGTTTCTGAAAACGTCCCTCCTTGATCAGCTTTTGCTCTCCTGTCTTAATCCCTCCTTTTCTAAGCAGACAGACAAACTCATCCAATAACATTTTTAACCTCTTGGGATCTTCTGCTTTGCTTCCCTAAAGCTGCAATGTTGATGCAAGCTGTTGGTGTGGTACATGAACCCACCTTCTTAAGCCTGTGTGAATAGCTCAAGATTGTTCAAGCAAGGGAATCCATCTTCAGGCTCCTACTCAGAATCTTTTCCAAGGTCCCTACATCATCCACCATACGAGGAAACTAATTTGATTTGATTTTATCAACGCAATTATTATGGTCCATTGATCATGGACTTGTGGAGCTCTGTTTATCCTGTCATTCTGAAGCAGATCCAGACATAACTGTATTATTCAGCGTGGTACTGCCCTGCACAAAGCTGGAAGGTCCCAATCCAATTTCTAGTGTTACTGTTTAAATAAATTCTCTTGAAATACTTGACTCGCACTGACTGCAAACTGCAGCCACTGCAGCCTCTGTAACCATCTCCACTCCGATTAGAAGTTGAAATGGAAACCTAGGCTTACAATGTGGCTCATGTCTAACATTCCACCCTTTATATATCTTACACGCTGAAGATGTAGTTGAAGAGAGTTGATTTAAGAATTGTTTTGAAAGAGGAAGGCGTGGGTTGCTGAGGAACAAGTTGATTTGCCAAAACAAAGCACAGCGGATGCTGGAAGTCTGAAATAAAAACAGAAAATGCTGGGAATTGTAGAAACTCTACAATGCCGAAGGAGGCCATTTGGCCCATCGAGCCTGCACCAACAACAATCCCACCCAGCCCCTCTCCCTGCAACCCCACTAATCCCGCTAACCAACGCATCCCGGGACACTAAGGGGCAATTTAACATGGCCAATCAACCTAACCCACACATCTTTTGGACTGTGGGAGGAAGCCCATGCACACACGGGGAGAACGTGTGAACTCCACACAGACAGTGACCCAAGCTGGGAATTGAACCCGGATCCCTGGGGCTGTGAGGCAGCAGTGCTAATCACCGTGCCGCCCCAAGATTATCATCAACCAGGGGAAACATTCTTCCTGCATCTACCCTGTTGGGTCCTTTAAGAATTTTGTAATGAGATCACCTCTCGTTTTTCTAAACTCTCGTGAATACAGTTTCCTCAATCTCTCATCATAGGACAATCCTTCCATCTCAGAAATGAGTCGGGTGAACCTCCATTGCAATCTCTCAATGGCAAGTATATCCTTCCTTAGGAAAAGGGGTCAAAACTATACAGCGTATTCCAGGTGCTTTCTAACCAAGTTCTCATATAAATTCAAGCAAGACATCTTTACTGTTGTATTAAATCCTCTTGTGATGAAATCCAATATACTACTGTCCGGCTCTCTGCCTGTTAGCTTTCAGTGAGTTATGATCAAGCTCACCCAGGGCCCTTCGGACATCAACATTTCTCAATCTCTCACCATTTAAGAAATACTTTGCAGCTCTGGTTCTCCTCCGAAACTAGATAACCTTACGCTTATCCACATTATATTCCATCTGCCTGTTCTTGTCCACTCACTTAGTCTGTCCAAGTCCCCTTGAAGCTTCTTTGTATCCTCATCATGATTCTCATTTCCATCTAGCTATGTGTCATCAGCAAACTTGGAAATATTACATGTAGTCTCCACATTCAAATCATTGACATAGATTGTGAACAGCTGGGGCCTAAGTACTCCTCCCCGTGGTACCCCACTAGTTACAGCCTGTGAACCTGAGAATGACCTGTTCATCCCTGCTTTCTGTTTCCTGTCTATTAACCAATCCTCAATCCATGCCAATATATTACCCCCCCCCATCCTAAGTGCTCTAATTTTAGCATGGCCAATCCACCTAACCATCACGTCTTTCGGACTGTGGGAGCAAAATGGAGCACCTGGAGGAAACCCACACAGACGAACATGCAAACTCCAGTCACCCAAGGCTGGAATTGAACCTGGGTCCCTGGCGCTGTGAGGCAGCAGTGCTAACCACTGTTCATCAACTTCCTGTATAAGACCTTAACGAAAGCCTTCTGAAAATCCAAATACACGACATCCAGTGGTTCTCCCTTATCTATTCAGCTAGTGACATCCATATCCTCCAGATTGGGCCAAGTGCTAGGAAATGGGATTAGTGTCATCAGATCTTTGTTGACTAGCATGGACATGATGGGCTGAATGGCCCCTAACTGTAAGTGTCTATAAAGTCCCCAATATGTTTGTCAAAATGGTTTCCCTTTGATAAATCCGTGTTGACCCAATCAGATTATTATTTTCTAAGTATCTAGTTATCTCATTCTTTATAATAGATTCTGGTGTGTGATGTCAGGCTTACAGATCTGTAATTCCCTGTTTTCTCTCTTCCACCTTCTGTAATCAGTAGCATTACATTTGCAACCTTCTAATCTGCAAGAGTCATCGCAGAATCTATAGAATTTTGAAAGATGACTGCCAATGTATTGCATCTATAGCTGCCTCTTTCAACATTCTAGGAAGTAGATCATCAGCTCCCAGGGATTTATCAACTTTCAGTCCCATTAATTTCTCTAATGCTACTTTTTTTACACACATTAATTTCTTTCAGTTACTCATTCTCACTAGGTTTGCTATTATTTCCGGGAGATTTCTTGTATTTTCCTCCGTGAAGACAGACACAAAGGAGTAGTTTAGTTTCCCAGCCATTTGTCCATTATAAATTCTCCAGTCTTGGCCTATAGTGGACCACATATGTCCTGGCGAATCTTTTCCTTTTTACATACCTAAAGCAGCATTTACAGTTTGTTTGTATGTTTCTTGCTAGTTTGCATTCACATTCTATTCTCTCTTTTTTATCCCCCTTTGACCTGCTTTGCTGAATTCTAAAATGCTCCCAATCCTCAGGCTTATTACTTTTTTTTTGGCAACTTTATAAGCCTCTTCCTTTGATTCAGTTCAACCTTTAACTCCTTTTGTTAGCCAAGGTTGATTCACTTTTCCTGTTGGGTCTTTGTCCCTTAAAGGAATGTATGAACAATGTATTAGTTCTTTAAATAATATTCATTGCCTATTTACTGTCATATCTTTTAATGTGTTTTCCCAATCCATGATAGACAACTTGCTCCTCATTCCTTCCTGTGTTTAGATTTGAGACCCTGGTTTCGAATTGAACTGCATAATTTTCATATTTAACAAAAAGTTCCATCACATTGTGTCACTCTCCCCCAAGGGTTCTCTTAGAACAGGATAATTAATTAACCCTCTTTTATTGCATAACATTTGACCTAAAATAGCCTGTTCCCTAGTTGGTCCCTCAACATACTGTTCCAGAAAACAATCATAGAATTCCGACTGTGTAGACAAAGGCCATTTGGCTCATCGAATCTGCACTGACTCTCTGACAGAGCATCTTACACAGGACTATCCCTCTCTACCTATCCCCAAAACCCCACATATTTATCCCACTAGTCCCCTAACCCACACATCTTGGATCCTAGGAATTGGTCCTCCTTAGTATTAGGGGGATTCTAACTGCTGGCAAGTGGGATTAGGTGGGCAAGTCAGGGCACTTCATGCGTTGGTGTAGACTCGATGGGCTGAAGTGCCTCTTCAGCACTGTAGCATTCTGTGATTCAAAGTGCTCATTAAATATATCCAATCTATATGTAGATTGAGGTCTCCCATGATTACCGTATTACCCTTGTTACATGAATCTCTAATTCCCTGATTGATACCGTGTCTTACAATAAAACTACTGCTTGGTGGCCTGTAAGTAACTCCCTCCAATGTTTACTGCCATGATATTATACATGTTGTTCTTGCAATCTAAAGATCTCTCTCAATGTACTAATCTCATCCATTGTTATCAGTGATCCCTTTCCTCTTTTTGCCTTTGCCTGTCCTTCCTAAATGTTGAATATGTTTGAATATTCAGTTCCCAGCCTTGCAGCAATGTCAACATCATGGCAATTACATCCCACTTGTTTATTTCTATTTGTGTTGCCAGCTTACCCAGCTTATTGCAAATGCTGTGTGCATTCAGATAGATTGCCTTTAAATCCACTTCTTAAAAATCTGTGGGTGATGTTCCTCCGCACAACGCCACCCTTGGCCAGCGGTGGGATCATCTTGTCCCATCACTGCCAACAGGGTTTCCCACTGAATGCATCCCTTGCTGCCTTGAAACATGCAGCGAGTGTGTGCCATTGGTGGGATGGGATGATACTTTCTACGTGAACATTTGGAACATTCCAGCTTGTGGTTTGACTCTATTTGACGCTGGTCTTTGTCTGCTGCCTTCAACTTTTGTTTGGTACTTTTGTACGTCCCATTACCAGCTTTACTCAGGTTCCCATTTCTGAGAGAGATAAAATGGCAAATGGTCATCTTAGTGCAAAACCAAAGGAAGTGAAGATGGGACAGATAAAGCAACAAAAGATGCGTCTAGAAGAGGTGTGAATACATTAAGAAGTCTCTCAACACCAGGTTAAAGTCCAACAGGTTTATTTGGTAACACAAGCCATTAGCTTTCGGAGTGTTGCCCCTTCATCAGGCGAGTGGGAGTTCTGTTCACAAACAGGGCAAATAAAGACACAAACTCAATTTACAAAATAATGGTTGGAATGCGAGTCTTTACAGGTAATCAAGCATTAAAGGTACAGACAGTGTGAGTGGAGAGAGGGTTAAGCACAGTTTAACAAGTTAAGGAGGTGTGAATAGCAGCTTAACTGCCATCAAATGCAAAGCGGAGAAATTAAAGAAGAAATTAAAAGAAAGATCAAACCAGCAGAGGCTATGATCCAAAAGTGTCGAGTGCAGAAGGCTATAAAATGTCAAAGTTGAGAGGTTGTTCCTTGTGTTTCATTGGAAGGAATGAATGAATTTTCTGTTGTTTTCTTAGATTTTGGAAAATTTGAAACCAGTAAGAAGGAAGGTGAAGGAACTTGGGCAATAGTTACGTGATGGCAGCATGGATTTTAAAAGCCAGCAGAATGCTCAAAGGAAACACAGAGGGTGGCGAGCAGTTATTACTTTTTAATGCAGTTATGCGGAACTAACAGCACAGGAGTTTGTGGCATGTGATGGTATATTCTAGTTGAAAATTATAGGTGCCTGGTTAATTAAAATTTTCCTCTTAAAGAAGAACAGGAAAAAAAGATTTGAAGGCAAATTCCAAGGTCCCTACAGGGAGCATTGTTCATAGCAAGCAAATAACCTCCGATTTCTATCCATAATTTGAACGACAGAAAATCATGGACTATGTTGATATTTAATATAACTGTTACTAGACCATAGGAGCAGAATTAGGCCACTCAGCCCATTGAGTCTGCTCCACCATTCAATCATGGCTGATATTTTTCTCATCCCCATTCTCCTGCCTTTTCTCCATAACCCCTGATCCCCTTATTAATCAAGAACCTATCTATCTCTGAGTTAAAAGACACTCAATGACCTAGCCTCCACAGCCTTCTGCAGCAAAGGATTCCACAGATTCACCACTCTCTGACTGAAGGAATTCCTCCTCAGCTCTGTATTAAAGGATTGTCTCTTTAGCCTGAGGTTGTGCCCTCTAGTTCTAGTTTTTCCTCCTAGTGGAAACATCCTCTCCATGTCCACTCTATCCAGGCCTCACAGTATCCTGTAAGTTTCAATAAGATCCCCCCTCATCCTTCTAAACTCCAATGAGTGCAGACCCAGAGTCCTCAAGTGTTCCTCAAATGACAAGCTCTACATTCCAGGGATCATTCTTATGAATCTCCTCTGGATCCTTTCCCACACTAGCACATCCTTCCTTAGATATGGGGCCCAAAACTGCTCACAATACTCTAAATGGGGTCTGACCAGAGCCTTATGCAGCCTCAGAAGTACATCCCTGCTCTTGTGTTCTAACATTGCATTTACCTGCCTCACTGCTGACTGAACCTGCACGTTAACCTTAAGAGAATCTTGATCAATGATTCTCAAGTCCCTTTGTGTTTCTGATTTCCTAAGCATTTTCTCATTTAGAAAATAGTCTATGCCTTCATTCCTCCTTCCAAAGAGCGTAACCTCACACTTTTCCACATTGTAATCCATTTGCCACTTCTTTGCCCACCCTCCTAACCTATCCAAGTCCTTCTTCAGCACCCCCCGCCTTCCTCAATACTACCTGTCCCTCTACATATCTTTGTATCATCTGCAAACTTAGCAACAGTGCCTTCAGTTCCTTCCTCCAAATCGTTAATGTATATTGTGAAAAGTTGTGGTCTCAGCACGAACCCCTGAGGCACACCACTAGTCAGTGCTAAATAGTATTGTTACTAACATTGTACGTGGAGTTAAAGCTAAAAGAGAATGTAACTTGAGATTACTGTATCAAATCTACTGTGAGAAATATTTTTCTATACCTACACTGGGCACAGAACTATCCTAGCCCAGGCCTAAATACAGGTTTCTGTCAACTTCAGCACACGTTACATCTGCAATCATTAGTTCCAGATGCTAACTTGCTTCTAAAATCAACTTTTTGGCCTTTCAGGCCCAGTATTATAAATCAGGATGAATCTTTGGCTGTTTCCCATTAGTCCTAACACCAAACAACTGTTTCTTTTGGAGGATGATTATTCTGTTTCTTCACTTTTGGCTTTCATTCTCTTTCGACAATCATTATGTTTGGGAGTATCTTGTTGTAATGTTCCCTTTGGCCTGATGATCTTATTTGTGGCACATTCATTTTTAATCATATCCAAACTATTCCTTTGCTTGCCATGACAAGTTGCCAATGTCTGCTTATCCGGTTTGTGTTCTGCAATTTTCGTCCCATGCAGAAAACACACATCCCAGAATTGGAAACGTGGTTCAATAGCAACCTAAAGAAGACCCATCATGGGGCTGTATTTCAAACTGTGTTGCCTGCTAAAATATAATTGGATAGAAAGTGAATGGAGACACAAGTTTTGAATAACAAAAGCAGAGATCACGATAGCTTTATGGGCGGCTTTCTTTGAGGTCAGCTGCAAAATATGGCTCTTGCAACTAAAAACCAGGAAATTCTTCAAGCTTTCTCCTGTTCAACTATTTTCATAGAATCATCCAGTGCAGAAGGAGGCCGTTCGGCCCATCAAGTCTGCACTGACCACAATCCCACCAAGGCCCTATTCCCGTAACTCCACATATTTACCCTGCTAATTCCCTGACACTAGGGTCAATTTAGCGTGGCCAGCCAACCTAACCCGCACATCTTTGGACTGTGGGAGGAAACCGGAGCACCTGGAGGAAACCCACAGACACGGAGAATGTGCAAACTCCGCACAGATAGTGACCGAGGCCAGAATTGAACCCAGGTTCCTGGCGCTGTGAGGCAGCATTGCTAACCACTGTGCCATTTACAATTTTAGTGATGTTGGGGACAAAACCAGGACGCTGGGAGGAATTGTTGCTCTTCAAACCATGCCATGGGAACTTTTGTGTCCACCTGAAAGTGCAGACAGAAGGTTTATTTTTACATTTAATCTTAATAGTATTGTTAGATATAGGATACATTCTAACTGCCTTTGTAGGTCTGCAGTATATTTGTAACAGTGCGTGTGATGTCCATAAACTGAATTCAACTTGATAGCAAATGTCTATAATTTGATGGGAAAATATTTTTGTTTTAAAAGTTCCAGGAGAAACAAAATAGAGCAGCTGAAAGATTTATCGTGTTTGTTTTGGACTTGTGAATTAGGAGATAGGAAACTCACGAAAATTATTTCATAACTGCACCTGTGTTCTAAGTGTCTTTGCCAATTTCTGTTTTCTGAAATACTGTTTTCATAACTGCTTGTATTTCTTTTGCTGTTTAATTATGTTCATACATACATTAGAAGCTGCAGATTGATTCCAATTCATTTTTTATTGAAATTTGTTAAGTTTATTTATATTCTGTCACAAGTTGGCTTCCGTTGACACAGCAGTGAAGTTACTGTGAAAATTCCCAAGTCATCTCACTCCAGGGCCTGTTTGGGTACACTGAGGGAGAATGTAGCATGGCCAACGCACCTAACCAGCATGTCTTTCAGGCTTGCTGGAGGAAATGGGAGCATCTGGAGGAAACCCATGCAGACTCCGCACAGATAGTGTCTCAAGTCGTGAATTGAACCTGGGTCTCTGGCACCGTAAGGCAGCAGAGCTAACCGCTGTGCTTTGAATATCTTGGTTGAAATTAGTGTTATATCAGGAAGCCTCTCTATCTGTCCTTACAACACACGTTTTGATTGGTAGGAGTTGGTACTTTTTCCTATTAGATCCAGTTTAATTTGCTTGCATTTGATTTTGGAAAGTAATATGTAACTTATTGGAAAGGTAACTGTTAAATGTAGACTTCGAAGCAGGATGCAGTGTGAAAAAATGAACACATTCTGAGTTTTGCAGTAGAAGGCTATCTAAAGTATTCTTGAGTTGGGTTAAGATATTAGACATCCTAGTGTCATGTTGCTTTGCTTTAAAGCAGAAAGTTGGGAGGCACAGTTATGCACTTGTTGGGAACCAGATCAGAAAGTCAAAGTATGAACTTAGTCTAGGCCCCAAAGTTTTTTTGTTTTGGCATTAGTGCAAGCATAATTTGTTTCACTCCAGGTGTGAGTCTGTTGACCCACTCGGTAGTTTTTATTTAAGAGCACAGTTAGAACATAACAAAAATATTAGCATAACTTTTACCAGTTAAAATACTTAAACATGATGAAGTATAATTTCTAACAGCTATCGTTCCAATGTAAGCAATATCCCCATAGACTAGTATCCTACTTCAGGACCGGTTAGCACCAAAAACAGATATGCTCCGTGGATGTTAGATTTCCAGCCTTTTAATCCCTCTGCACAAGTACAAAAGATGCCTGCCTTCTGACTCCCATATAGCAGTTCCCAGACGAGGATATATCTTCAAACTGCAGAACTTCAGAGAAAGAGGGCCCGGTTTCTGGTAGATTTCCCATACCCAGGCAGCCCCAATCTCCAGCACCCTCCCACCCACAGTGCCAATACACCCCACCAGCACCCCCAGCCCTCCCCAATCTGCTCCCCGCAGCCTGCCCCAATCGTTGGTCTCCCTTTTGCCCCCATTGATCCCCATGCAGAGTGGCAGTGGAATTCCCCATACCCCACTGATTTCTCTAAGCCCGGCCTTCACCAGGCTCTGCCCCCTATAGGGCCCTCCCGCTTGGCACTGCTCCATGCCAAGGTGCCCTTTGGGAATAGACACTTTGCCCCTTGGGCAGTGCTGGGGGCACAGCCTGGCACTGGCAAGATGCCGATGCCCAGGGGACACCGGGTGCCTTAATTGCTCCCCCCTCACTCCAGCAGAGTTGTCCCGATAGTTAGCTGAAAGTGGGGGACTCCTGTAAACCCTGTCGGAATGAAATAGTCTGGTGCGGTGGGAGAGGTGATCAGGACCCCGAGAATTCAGTTCCGAGCCTGCTAATCACATTGAAATAACATTAAAAATAGATGCAAATGACTTACCTTGGTTTTCCTACCAGTTTCCAGCGTAGATCTGATGGCACCAGAAATCCGGTGCTGGGAGATGCATGCGCAGTGGGAACGCACGCACGAATCCCGCACATGCCCGGCCATGAGATTCTCCTGCCACGCTGCACCAGAAAACTAGTGTGGCATAGTGGGAGAATCATCCCCATGACCTATACACATTTCTTAAAGGCACAGTACCGTCACACACTGTATAAACTTAGCAATTAAGAAGTAAAAACTGCCAGAGTTTGTAATTGTAGGAACCAACCCTTCATTATGTTGATTTCAACTGAAATTGCAGAAGTGAAGTAAAAGAGATTTTTAAAAAATTACTGTATGGTTAGTACATGTGCAGTTGAGTGTTATATTGACTATCGCTGTATTACATTTATTGACAAAATAATGCTGAACAAATACTTAAATTTGTGATGATGTTTCTTATTTTAAAAAAACTATCACTGGTTAGGTACGGGGGAAGAAATACCAGCTTCCATGGGAGGGAAAAGGAACAACAGTGTTCACCGTAGAGAAAGATGGCCATGATGAAATGGATTATGACGTTGTTGAGCAATTAGTCCTTTTACATTAATGGTTTGATTGAACTTTCCAAGACATTTTGATCTAACAGTTGTACTCACTTTTTCACTGACAGATTGAGCAGATGCGCAATGAGCTTTTCCAGGAAAGAGCAACAAGACAAGATCTGGAGTGTGACAAGATTTCGTTAGAGAGACAGGTACTTTATAGTTAATTAAATTTAATCAGACTTCTTGGATTATGCAGTGCAAGTTCAATAGTGCAGTAACTAAATTAAAGAAACAAAACACTACAAGGGCACTCTTAACAGGTTTTGAATCTGGCAATAAAAAGCTCATACTGACATTTTAGATTTTATTTTATTAATCAACAAAGATAATAAAATGCACGGTTAAAAAATCATTAATGGTTATCCAAGCAGTTAGATGCATTGGCATCACTGAATGCATACTTTCATTTCAATTCCACATGACTGTTTAGCAGCGTTTTGGGTGTCACAGGATGCCAATCCGTATCCCTTTCTGATTTATTTTTCTCCATTCAGTGGCTACTCCTTGCTCTTTATTGTAGTGCTGTGATTATCATTCCAGCTGAGATTGACTGACTAAGAACAGAGAAGGGATTGAAACTGGGACTCTTCAGGTCTGTCAGGCTCAACGTCACACGTTAACCCATTGAGAAAAAGATGTTGCATAATTGTTCAGGCAGTGAAGTGGAAATTTATTTGTGTAGTGCAGATAACACGAGGATAGTGGGACAGCATTGAAGGAATAACTAAAGATGGGAGAATAGCTTTTGTTTTATGACCTATTGCTACTTATGCAAGGGAATATTGACCATAGAATCCCTATGATGCAGAAGGAGGTAAGTCCATTGAGTCTGCACCAATTCTCTGTATAACATCTTATCCAGACCTTATCCCTGGAAGCCCACGTATTTACCCCACTAATCCCCCAAATCTACACATCTTGAGACAATAAGGGGCAATTTTAACATCAACCTAACCTGCACAGCTAAGGACTGTGGGAGGAAACCCACACTGACACAGGGAGAACATGCAGACAGCCACAGAAGACTGGAATTGAACCGGGGTCCCTAGCACTGTGCGGCAGCAGTGCTAACCACTGTGCCACCGTGTCACTCATGGAATGGTATACTGGATAGACAATTACAAATTTGTAGACAACAAGTGACGCTGAGCATTTTAGAGCAGATTTGCAAACATTAGAAATGGGGCAAATTGGAAGAAGATAATGGAAAAGAAGATGATGCATCTTAGCATCTCTCGAGACATTTTATGAGCAAATACTGCATTTGCATAAATTGGTCAGATCCATTTTGTAATTTAAAAAAAAGCAAGTATTTACACTATTTTAATGCTGTATTCAATTTGAACAACCAATGCACTATTTCCTGAGAATATTCTTGTTTTAAAAAGAAAACTACGTATCCTGCATGAAACCGTCTTTCTACTTGTTGCGAGTTTAATTTCTTGGCAGCATGAAGGAAATCACATGTACCTGGTGGTGACCTTGCAAGAGGGATTAAATCATAGAGCCCCTACGGAGCAGAGGGAAGCCACTCGGCCCATTGAGTCTCTGTACCGACCACAATCCCACCTACGCCCTATTCCCGTAACCCTCATTTGCCCCGCTAATCCTTCTAACACTAGGGTAAATTTAGCACGGCCAGTCAATCTAACCTGCACGTCTTTCGGACTGTGGGAGAAAATCAGAGCAGCCGGAGGAAGCCCATGCAGACGTGAGGAGAAAATGCAAACCCCACACGGTGCCCTGAGGCTGGAATTGAACCTGGGTCCCTGGCACTTGTGAGGCGTATAGGATGTTAACTGTATACTCAATATAAAAACTCACTTAATTAAAAACATGCTGGAACTATCCATTAGAACAGAAATGTGTGCTACTACTAACCATGAGAATAAATTCCATGGTATGTTGTTATTGCCCATTGGTGCAAATCTCACTTTGTGTTGATATTGTTCGTATTTGCCCAACGTAAAGCAGTGGTTACCTAGTTCTGATAATTAATTTTATTGGTTTTATTGGCTGTTGGTGTCCAGATCGCACCCCAAAAAATCTGTAACAAATTTGTTTCTGTGAAATATTCAAGTTTTAGCCAATGTGAAAATACAGAATTGCAACTTTACCATTCACTCCTTCAGCTGTGGTGCACTATGGCTGAAGGATGCACCATCTGCAAGATGCACTGCACCAACTTGCCCAGGCTTCTTTGAAAGCATCTCAAAAAAACCCAACCCCTGGATCAAAGTTCCATGAGATTGCCACCATCTACAAATTCCCCTGCAAGTCTCTCATTATCCCGGCTTGGAAATATACTGTCATTCCTTCATCACTGAGGTTTGAACTTCTTTCCTAATAGCACTGTGGTGTACCTGCGCCACATGGACAGCAGCAGTTCAAAAAGACAGCTCACTACCACCTTCTCGAGGGCAATTAAGGATGAGCAGTAAATGCTAGCCTTGTCAGTGGCAGCCACATCAAAAAGCAGACACCTGTGCAAATTTGTGTAATTGTCTGATAATAGAAAATAAATGGTGTATGCAGCTGAAAAACTAGTGAAGCGCATCAAAAGTTGTTACCATCTCTATTGTGAAGGGGTCGTAAGGATGCTGTGAAGGGTTATACATCGGTTAAATCAGTGGGAAAAGGTCTAGCATATGGAGTATGCTGTGGGAAAACATGGATTTGTCCATTTTGGCAGGAAAATTTTTTTTAAAAAAGCTTATTAACTAAATGGTGAGATAGTGCAGAGGGATCTGGGTGTTCAGGTGCATGAATCACAAAAAGTGAATATACAGGTACAGCAAGTAATAATGGTAATTAATAAAATGCTATTGTTAATTGAGGGGAATTGAATACAAAGATAGGGAGGTTATGTTTCTATTATACAGGGCATTGGAATGGGCTGTTGTCTTGTGAAGAAGAGTTGAACAGGCTAAGCTTGTATCTAGAAGTGTAAGAAGCAACTTGATTAAAATCTATAAGATCCTGATTGGGCTTGACCAGGATAAAGGAAAAGATGTTTCCTCTTGAGGGAGAATCTAGAATTGGGGCCACAGTTTAAAAATAAGAGGTCGCCCATTTAAAATGGAGATGAGGCAGAATAAAAAGTTCACCGTCAGTTGAGTCTCTGTAACTCCCTTCCTGAAAAGCTGATGGAAGCAGAGTCTCTGAATACTTCTTAAGGCAGAGCTAGATAGGCTCTTGATAAGCAAGAGGGTGGAACATTATCAGGGATAGCCGGGAATGTGGAATTGAGGTGACAATCATAACAACCATGATCTTATTGAATGATGGAGCAGGCTGAAGGGACCAAGTGGCCTACTCCTGCTCCTAATTTGTATGTTCTTACGTATTGAAATTTAGATTGCATTATACACATCAAATTGAAACTTCAGCATTAAAATATGGTTCTAATTTCAAGTTGAAAATAAGTAATTACTGGATATATGAACACAAAATACTTAGTTTAAGAAATGAGTACTTATCAACAATTTTGATGGAAGTAATATGATATTTCATCATAGCAAAAAGATCTAAAGAGCAGAATTGCATATCTGGAAGGATCTCAGAAACAGAATAAGGAAGGAATTGTTACTCAGCTGGAGGGAAGAATCCAGGAACTGGAAGAACGCCTTGAAGCTGAGGAAAGGTAAGATTTAATTTTCCTTGAAAATAAGATCAGTCCACAATGTCTTGCAAAATGACCTTATTGAAATTGCCAAGGATATGTGTTCAATGATGTCCTTGTAGGACTGGATCGTTTAGTTTAAGAAACCGCTGCATATGTTTAAAACAAAATTTGAAAAAGAATAGATGGAGAATACTCGGAGATTAATTGAAACTTATCTTTTAACTCTGAAAGTGCCCAGTCCAAAGATTATTTTTAGCTTTCATATCATAAAACACGAAATCAAATACAAATATCACAGCAATAAAGTTATTCAAATTTGAGAAATGTTTATATTACTGTAATAGCCAAGAAATTACAAAAACATATGAAACATACTTTTAATTGAAGATAACGGTGGGAATTTAAGAAAAAAATCCTAAGTATCAAACGAGCGAGAAAATGGGAGAGTTTCAGACACACCTGACAAAGGAACACTGTTTCTGAAAGCTTGTGGGATTACTATCAAATAAACTGGTTGGACTTAAACCTGGTGTTGTGAGACTTCTTACTGTGTTTACCCCAGTCTAACGCCGGCATCTCTACATCATTACTCCCACAATCCAAAGATGTGCAGGTTAGGTGCATTGGTCAAGCCAAATTGCCCCTTAGTGTCCCGGGATGCATAAACTAAAGAGATTAGTGGGATAAATGTGTGGGGTTATGGGGATAGGACCTGGGTGGAATTGTTATCAATGCAAACTCGATGGGCTGAATGTCCTCCTTCTGCACTGTAGGGATTCTATGTAAGCCCTAGGATGCTGTTAATGAAAGATTCAGCATTGGTAATGCCATTGAATGTTAAGAGGCGATGGCTGCATTCTTGAAGGAATGGCCATTGCTGGACTTAACACTAACAGTCTATACACAAAGCATTTTGGAGATTGGAGCAAGACTTCAGTTTAATCTCCAGTTGTGAGCATAAAGAAACCAAACGCACACTCTTGATTTCCACCCGATCGATTGAGATAGGAGCAGCATTCATGCCTGCAAAAAATCAGATAAAATGGTGTAAAACCAGGACTAACAATGGGCTGAATTTAACATGCCCCCAGCAGATGAATTTCTCTGTTTTGGTCTGGGCAACAGGGCAGGCACAGAAAATTGATTCCAACCCCTTCATGCTGCAACCACCACCCCACTCCCGCATCATCACCACTTCTTTCCTGCCCTCTCCCTCCCTTGAACCCACGCCCAGCCCCCTGACTGCTCTTCTCCCAAACCCCACTGGCACAAGACCCTGGATTTACCTGCTCCAGGGTAACAAAGCCTTGGGCACCTTTCCTCTTGAGTTGTTCCAGCAGTAGCCACTGACTGCTCCAGAGGACGGGACTAAAGTCTGGCCTTGTTAGCCTGCCCTGCAGCACAATATGGCTGGGGAAGTCGTGTTGTTGTAGAGCATATTGGCCCAATCTTTCCATCCACCGCCCTTATGTTATTCAGCCAATATATCAGTAACAGCATCCATGTACTGCTGTAGCTACAGCTAAACTCATGGAAACACATTTGCATCATGTGCTGGGAATAGCTTATTCTCCCATTGGTATTTATTTTTCCAATAGTTATCTCTTTTGGCTAACTAATTTTAGGCATTTAAAGCTATTTTCATAGTCAGCAGCTAGCAACTATTTTTCGCAATCGAATAAATATAAGGGATACAAAGTGCTCCTCACAATACCAAAGTCTATCTCTTTGACCAAGCCTTTAGATCAGGTGACCAATATCTTTATACGACTCCCCTGCAATATTTTGACTGACACACTCCTCTAAAGTGTCTTTGGTCAATTTTTACTCAGTTAAAGGTGATATATAAATGCAAGTTGATGTTGTTCGGGTTGCAAAATAAGTATACGTACTGCCACATTATAGCAATGCCAGGTTAAAGTCCAACAGATTTATTTGAAATCGTGAGCTTTGGCAGCGCTGCTCCTTCATTAGGTGAGTGAAGGTCAGTTCACAAGCACACCATATATAGGCAAAGACATAATTGCAAGATAATTACAGATTGGAATGTGAAGAATGGTTGGAATGTGAATCTTTACAGGTAATCAAATCTTTACAGGTACAGACAGTGTGAGTGGAGAGAGGGACAACCACAAGGTTAAAGAGATGTGAATTTTCTCAAGTGAATTTTCTCCACTTGCCTGATGAAGGGGCATCACTTTGAAAGCTCGCGATTCCAAATAAACCTGTTGGACTTTAAGCTGGTGTTGTGAGACTTCTTACAGTGCCCACCCCAGTCCAACACCAGCACCTCCACGTTATATTACAGCAAAACAGTGCAAGGAGGGCTGGAGCAGACTAGTGTGGTGTTGACCCTCTCAACTGCAATCTCCTGTGATAGGTACAATTAGATTATGTTTTAAATGTTTTCTTTTCAGAGACAAATCTACTCTGCAATTGAACAATCGCAAGCTTGAAAGAAAGGTTAAGGAGCTAATGTTGCAGGTGGATGATGAACATCTCCATCTGACAGACCAGAATGATCAGGTATGTAGCACAGAGTAAAGTGTATCTATTTTATAGATGTAATGTGGCCAAGGCAGGTGGGTTGGGAGAACAATGGTATATAACTTACTGTAAACCCAGGAATCTATGCCAGCCAGGTCCAGGTTGAAACTTCTGCTGTAAAGCAATAGGAGAAATTAATAACCAAAAGAGAAAATACTGGAAAATCTCAGCAGGTCTGGCAGCATCTGCGAAGAGCAAAAAGAGCTGACGTTTTGAGTCCAGATGACCCTTTGTCATAGCTAAAAGGCATAGATAGTGGGAGAGATTTATACTGCAGGATGAGGGAATGAAAGATAAGTCATGGCCACAGAAACCAGGGGAAAAGACTGCTAATGGCAGCCCATAGAGAGAATAAAAGGTGTGAATGGCCAAACGGCAGAGAAGCTGAAATCAGAGGGTAAGCTGTGACAGATGAAGATATGGGAGGATGAAGGGGGGAGGGAAGAGGTAGGGATGGGTGAGAAAGAGGTAAAACTGAGAATAGGGGAAATTAATTGTTATATTTAACTGTACCCATTCTAGACAAGGAAGCGCTAAACAATGTAGTCTTGAATTCAATTTGGGGAAAAAAACTTACTAATTTGTCTACAAAATTATGAGAGGCATAGACAGGGTGGATAGTCAGAGGCTTTTTCCCCAGGGTGGAAGTGTCAATTACAAGGTGGCACAGGTTCAAAGTGAGAGGAGGAAAATTTAAGGGAGATGTACGGGGGATGTTTTTCGTGCAGAGAGTGGTGTGTGCCCGGAAGGCACTGCCAGAGGAGATGGTGGAGGTAGGCACATTAGCAATGTTTAAGAGGCATCTAGTTGCTACATGAACAGGGAGGGAATAGAGGGATATGGTCTTGAGTAAGGACAGGAGGTTTTTTTAATAGTTAGCGCATCATGATCTGCACGGGCTTGGAGTGCTAAAGGGCCTGTTCCCGTGCTATATTTTTCTTTGTTTGTTGTTCTTTGTAAAGCCTTTCAAGATTTTTTAGTTTCAAATGCAGCCAGTGGAATGAGGCAAGTGCAATTTAAACAAATTAACTTTAAGTAAGATAAAGACTGATGGTTTAAACTTGCTGAAGATCCAGTTTTTAGACAAGTGCTTATAAACCAAGATTCGGATTCTTTTGTAGCCTCGAGGGTTTGAATGAAATGTGCTTGTGATCAAACCTTCAATGATTTTCTAGTTGAACCTACGATTGAAAGCTCTCAAGAGGCAGGTGGATGAAGCGGAGGAGGAAATAGATCGTTTGGAAAATGCAAAGAGAAAGTTACAGAGAGAGCTAGAGGAACAAATGGAAGCCAATGAAGAACTGCAAGGACAAATGAATACTTTAAAGAAAGACCTGAGGTAGGTTTGTATCTCCTCCTAAAAAGCAAATGAGGTGCATTTTGCAGATTTTGGACACTAATTGGTTAGCCCCTGATTACAGGCGTAATGTCAACTTCATAATTGGGACAGCATGGTGGCACAGTGGTTAGCACTGCTGCCTCACAGCGACAGGGACCCGGGTTCGATTCCCAGCTTGGGTCACTGTGTGAAGTTTGCACGTTCACCCCATGTCTGCGTGGGTTTCCTCTCACAGCCCAAAGATGCGCTGGTTAGATGGATTAGCCATGCTAAATTGCCCCTTAGTGTTAGGGGAGAATAGCTGTTATAAATCCACGGGATTATGGGGATAGAGCCTGGGTGGGTGCAGACTCAATAGGCCAAGTGGCTTCCTCCTGCACTGTAGGATTCTATGATTCTGTAATTATAATGGTCGATGCCTGTAGCAAGCACTCCCAACACTGCTCTGTGGTTGCATGGATTAACAGAGGACCCATATCATTAGTAATTACACTATTTAACTAATCTGCATTATTAAAGCTAGTCCATTACCTCTGAAAGAGGAAGTGTGGTATGGCTGGAATAGGTGCTCAGAATCAACCTGCAACTGACTCTGACCTGGAAAAGAAAGGACTAGTTGGCCAAGAGAAAAATCAAGCAGTCAGATTTTCAACGCAGGGGAGAGAATCCCTGTATCCTCAGAAACACAATGGGAAGATTGTGGGAACAGATAAGCATGGAGGTTACTGCAAGGAATTTGTAGTCTCAAGGATCTGGATGCAATGTTGGAAGAGGTTTAATGGCATAATTATCATAGAAATACAGTGCAGAAGGAGGCCATTTGGCCCATCAAGTCTGCACTGAAAACATTCCTATCCAGGTCCTAGCCCTGTAATCCCACATATTTACCCTGCTAATCCTCCTGACATTAAGAGGCAATTTATCGCGGCCAGTCAAGCGAACCTGCATGTCTTTGGATTGTGGGAGGAAACTGGAGTCCAGGAGGAAACCCATGCAGACACGGGGAGAATGTGCAAACTCCACACTGACAGTCACCCGAGGCCGGAATTGAAGTCAGGTCCCTAGCGATGTGATACAGCAGCGCGAACCAACGTGCCACCATCCTCTCCAACTATTCATCCCCCAACTTCCCCCCCCACTCTCAACACGACCCTACCCTTGTCCGGTTTAGACACCCAGGGACTACAACTCGGCTGGGCCATGGTGGCAGGAAGGAAAAAGAAAACACACTGTCACTCGATTTCACAGTTTGCAGGCACCAACCCAAATATTGAGACCGCAGACTTTAGAGTACAGCATACAGGTGAGATCATGTGGTGTGACACTGGGCAGAGGAAAGGAGCCAGCGTGCTGGGTGGTAACACTAGTTCTGTTACATAAGCCTCAAGTGAGAACTTCAGTAGATGCGACAAAAGAAATGGGCTGACTGATGTAAGCCTGGTCTTGACTTATAAACATCATGACATATACACATATTCATACTGAAATAGATAATTAATGTGCAAATAAACAATCATCAAACGTTACTTAATCACATCTTTGAATGCATTACCAGAAGATGAGTATTTACAGTTAAGATGCGTGCTGAGGAATTCTGCTGAAATAACAGATTTCCACATGTTAGCTCTGATTCTCAAAGAACTCCAATCTATCTCTGTAAGTATTCATATAGTGTCTGCTGTGATATGTTTTAGCAGTAGCACTTTTTGTCTGTGAATGGATACTTCTAATCGCCTGAAAACTAGAATGGTGATAGGAGAGAAATAGGCACAGACACAGGGAGTCTTTATTCTTGCAATTTGCTCCTCTACTTGTGTATCTACTTTTAGAATCATAGAATCCCTGCAGTACAGAAGGAGGCCATTTGGCTCATCTCGTCTGTACCAGCCACAGTCCCACCCAGGCCCTATTCCAGTAACGCCCCACGTTTACCCTGCTTAATCCCCCTGACACTAGGGCCAATTTAGCATGGCCAATCCACTTAACTCACACATCTTTGGGTAGAAGTCGGTGCACCCGGAGGAAACCCACACAGACATGGGGAGAAAGTGCGAACTCCACACAGGCCTATATCATATTAACTATGATTTGCAAAGCTCTCTCATGTTATTCAGTCAGATATAAGGGCAGGTTGGTTCCTTGGCCCATCCTCTTAAAGGTTCCCCTGTCAATTGATCTCAAGATGTTAGGGAGGGTAATCCTACCATACAGTATGTTAACTTCTCTCACTGCAGCCCACATTCACTTTGTGTTTCCAACTCAGTGTCTGCATGTTTCATATGTTCAGGTAGTCACAGTTACTTGTGGGGGGAGTGACAACACTGTCTACTCTCAATGTTAATCCTTCAATGAGGAGTTCTGGTGCTGATATTAAGAATGAAGGTTAGCTATGCTGTATTAATGTGTGTAACTGTATTAGGGATGGCACAGTGGTTAGCACTGTTGCCTCACAGTGCCAGGGACCTAGTTTCAATTCCCAGCTCGGGTCACAGTCTGTGTGAAGCCTGCACGTTCTCCCTGTATCTGTGTGGGTGTCCTCCGGGTGCTCCGGTTTCCTCCCACAGTCTGAAAGACTTGCTGGTTAGGTGCGTTGACCCGAACAACAGTGTGGTGGCTAGGGGAATTTCATGGTAACTTCATTGCAATGCAAGCCTTGCTTGTGACTAATAAATAATTTATTACTTAACATGTGAAAACCTTGTTAAAAGCCACTGAAATAACATCTTATGTTTTACAGACGCAAGAATTCCTCAACAAAGGTTTCATCCTCTGTTCTAAATGATTTTGAAAATGATTACAGTACAGATGAAGATAGTCTCTACGATGCAGGGTTTAAATTGTCAAAGGACAGTAACTTGTAGATTCAAACCTAAATCAGTGCTTAATCGTTAGATAAAGGGAAGCAGCAACATGATGGCATAATTAACTCTTCCAGGTACCATGTCCTGTCCACGGTTTTTGTATTGAGCTCCTTCACTATACTGCTACTACTTACAACGTGAAATGTTTTAAATGTGCACCTTCACTACTGCCTCATCGGATGCCATGCTGGATTCTTTTTATATTTGGACTCCTTTGGACAGGAAAAGGAAGGTCATATTTTATTGTTTATTCAGTTTGACAGGACTTTATAAATGTGTCAACTTAAAAGCCAGGCACAATGATTAGCTGTCAGCTTTTTAATGTGTACAGGTTGTAAATAAATTTTAAGCGACAGAAATTATTTTCCTTTATTATTTAAACTGTTAAAGTGCCAACAATACCTTGGCCAATATCTTTAATGGTTGATATATTAACCTTGTGCTTTTATGACCAATTTCTCCTTGCCCCTAAAGACACTAACTTTTCCCTGGGGTATGGTGAAACTCTGTGACAACTGCATCGATGGTTTATTTTCACATATTGTTCTGGCCCAATGAAGGTTGAGCTATTTCCACTACAGTCACGCTTGATACCACAAAACTGGCATCCTCAAAGCTGCATTTCCATCTGCGTGGCATTGCATCAACAAGGAGTGGGGAACCTCTCCCTACTGCTCCCACTCCCTAATCCTATCTAAGGCTGCTGTCATGCCCCTGATCTCGACCAGCTCACTTGGTACTGATCGTGCACTGGAACTGGGATCTTCCTAGTCATTGAATTCCTACAGTGCAGAAGGAGGTCATTGAATCCATTGAATCTGCACCGACTCTCCAACAGGGCATCCCACCCAGATCCTGCCCCCCTAACTCCACGTTTTTACCCTGCTAATCTCCCAAATGCACACGTCCTGCAACGCTAATTTAGCATGGCCAATCCACCTAACCCGCACATCTTTTGACTGTGGGAGGAAACCAAAGGAAACCCATGCAGACATGGGGAGAATGTGCTGACTCCACACAGACAGTGACCCAAGGGTGGAATTGAACCTGGGTCCCTGGCGTTGTGAGGCAGCAGTGCTAACCACTGTGTTGCTGTGGCACAACTGTTCATGGCACAACCAGCTGGGTCATCAGGAGTGCGGAGCCTTGCCATTTGTTGTTAGTTGTCTGTATGAGCTCCTTCAGTTGTCAAAGCCACCTTGGAACCAAACGCAGAGAAATACACCCTGGCTTCATTTCACCCTTTCTGTACATAGTTTACTTCCACTGAGAGTGGCAGTAGGAATAATTATAATTAATCTGTGTCCCTGGGCTGGAAGGGGTTAAAATATATCTGGTTTTCTGTGGTTGTCTAGTGGCCCCTCCCAGAAAATGTCTTTTCAGACAGGAACAAGCTCAGGAATTTGCTGATATTAGGGAAGAAATTTTAACCCTCAAATACTGGTGGGAGAGGGTTAGACATTTTAAAAGTGAGAAACCCACCTCCAAATCTTTAACAGAGACTGACCCCCAGTCAGATTTTCCATTTTTAGAGTTAAAATCATTCCTGGGGATTTTTGTGGTGCAGGCTCGATGGGCTGAAGGGCCTTCTCCTGCACTGTTGGAATTCTATGGGAGCATGTTGCATGCCCAAGATTTTGGGGTAATTTTAACCCCCAAAAAGTGGTGGATTTGGGTCAGGTAGAAGATTGAAACTTTTAAGAATCTGAAACAGGAATGCATCCCACCTGAATCCAATGGAAAAAAGAATAGAGGCAACTTCACTTTCAAGAGGTGTGTCCATCATTGAAACTTGTTTAAGGAGAATGCATCATTCTATTTTTAAATGATTCCTACTTTAATCTATTTGGCAGTTTCCTGAACTTCAGGCAGCATGGTGGCACAGTGATTAGCGCTGCTGCCTCACAGCCCCAGGGACCCAGGTTCAGTTCCCTGCTGGGGTCACTGACTGTGTGGAGTTTGCATGTTCTACCTATGTCTGTGTGGCTTTCCTCCAGGTGCTCTGGTTTCCTCCCACAGTCCAAAGATGTGCAGGTTAGGCAAATTGACCATGTTAAATGGACCGTCAGTCAGGGGAATTAACAGGATAAATAAGTGGGGGGTTGTGGGGATAGCCCCTGGGTGGAATTATGGTCAGTGAGATATGATGGGCCAAATGGCCGCCTTCTGCACCGTAGGGATTCTATGAAACTGACAGGTAAAAGGTGCTGAGAAGGGTTGGGTCTGTCAGGTAAAATGCCTTTATAGCACTGCTTGTGGATCAGAAGGAGGAGTATTCGTCGAGTCGCAACTTCTAAACCTGTAAGTACCAACTGGCCCACCTCCGCACTGCACCTCTCCCCTGCAATATCCACCAATATCAGTAACCCCTGCACTCAATGATCACTGATCACCAAGTATTTTTTAATCCCTTGACCTCACTCCCAACTCACCTGAGCCCCACAACCTCTACCACCGCCACCCTCCCCCCCTTTATCTTTGACAATCCCATAACTGATCCTCTGTTGTATTGATGAGCTGTCTGTCAATCGAGCTGGTTTCTGTGCTGAGATTCTGTTTGCTGAAAAAGAAAGTGGATGTCGTGGGATTAAAACCTCTGATTGTTTGGGAAAACTTGCCCTTGCAGATTTCCTGTTTAACTGCATTCCGCCACCCCCCCTACACCTCTGAATATTGTGGTCTTCATCTCTGTTCCAGACTGAACACTAGTCCGTTGGGAAATCCAGCAGCTGAAGAGGGGGCCAAGCCAGCTGGATGGAAAGGATGAGTGCCTTTCCAGCACTGCTTGTGGACCAGGATGGAGCCTCCCATCCTCTGGCCTACCAAGATTTGCTGACTTCAATTCATGATCTGGCCCCTTTCATATGATTGGATCAACAAACGTCCAGCTCCTGAATATAGCCGCCGCCACCCTGCCAATGTCCAGTCCCTGTCTATAGCCCCCACCACCCTGCCAATGTCCGGTCCCTGTCTATGGCCGCCACCACCCTGCCAATGTCCGGTCCCTGTCTATGGCTGCCACCACCCTGCCAATGTCCAGTCCCTGTCTATAGCCCCCACCACCCTGCCAATGTCCGGTCCCTGTCTATGGCTGCCACCACCCTGCCAATGTCCAGTCCCTGTCTATAGCCCCCACCACCCTGCCAATGTCCGGTCCCTGTCTATAGCCCCCACCACCCTGCCAATGTCCGGTCCCTGTCTATGGCCGCCACCACCCTGCCAATGTCTGACCCCTGTCTCCAGCTGGGTGACACAAGCACACCCTCCAAAATGCCTTCAATGCGGCTGGCTACGGTTGGCAAACAAAGTCGGAACAGAATTGGAAAGGGGGACCCCTGTTAAAACCCATACTCCTGGCTTTCCTGGCCTCTGAGCCCCGCACTGCTCCCATTGTTATCGGGACGTTACCACCTGAAGAGTAACGAGGGGAACACTATTTTGTGGACAGTATCCTAGCACCGGAAAGGAGGAGAAAAGCAATGTAAAGAAAGGACTGCTGTCTCCTAAGGATTATACAGTTCCTTACATGTTAGACAAAGTTAAAATTAATGCCATCCAGAAAGTAGAAGAAAATGAGAACCATTTCCATAAATGGCCTTGCTAAAGCGGGTCTTGTGAGTTATGAATTATTTTTTAGAACAGTACATCTGCCATTGAGTATTTCTTGCTTTTGATAGTACCTAAATAATATTGCAGTATTAGAAATGTCCATGTTTGAGTGTTTCCTGAAGTGTGACCTACAGCCAATCCTCTGTTTTCACTCAACATCAGTAAGTATCAGTTACTGGTTCCAGTTGGCGTGTTTGGTTCCGTATGAAAGTTATCCAGGAACGTTTTGATATTTGCTATCTTAGTCTGGATAATAGAATGACTTTATATCTATATATATATTGTATAAAAAATATTTTGCTAAACCGATTTTTATTATTCCAGTATCGTATAAAGGAAGCTGAAATAAATGCACGCTGTTGAGTGACAATCAATAAAGTGCAATATATCTGCAAATATATAACGTGATTTATTGTAACAGGAAGATGAGAGCGGTGAATGGTTGTATTTGATGTCATCTACTAAACCTGAAGTTCTTATCCTGCATCTAAATTTACTAGTTTCTATAGTTGGCGCCAGAATTGACAACACTTTAAGTGTCTATAAACACTGATGCTACCTCCATTGCGTACAAAACTGTAAGGCACCAATTACTACAAATAAAGTTTTTAAAACCACATTTGGCTGTCACTGTTATTGCGCATATTGTTTCTGTTCACTGTGATGATCAAACTCAAGGTTTCATTGCGTGACAAACAGTAAACATTATCTTTCCTGAAAGTAATTTACTGACATGCCTTCAAGGGGTAAGTTTAAATGAAAGGTTTTGCGCAGATTAATTCATTTTAACATAGCAAGGAATGTCAATTACTGCATTTCAGAAATATTTGTTGGGGAGACTAAGGCAGCACACTGCTGCCTCACAATGCAGGGACCTGGGTTTGATTCCTGGCTTGGGTCACTGCGCGGAGTCTGCATGTTCTTCCCGTATCTGCGTGGGTTTTGTCTGGGTGCTCCAGGTTTTCCTCCCACAGTCCGAAAGATGCCCTGGTTAGTTGCATTGGCCATGCTAAATTCTCCCTCAGTGTAACTGAACAGGTGCCAGAGTGTGACAACTAGGGGATTTTCACAGTAACCTCATTGCAGTGTTAATGTAAGCCTACTTGTGACACTAATAAATAAATCTTAAAGATTGTGGTAATGTCACTGGACTATAATCGCTAGGCCCAGAATTAATGTAGAGGTTCAAATCCGACCATGCCAGCGTGTGGAATTTAAATTCAACTCATAAAATCTGAAATTAACAGCTGATATCAGCCATAGAACCACAGAACCCTACAGTGCAGAGGGAGGCCATTCAGCCCATCAAGCCATGAAACTATTGTTGATTGTTGTTCAAAACTGATCTGGTTCCTTTAGGGAATCATGCCTGCGGTAAGTGCCCTCTGAAATGGCACTCAGTTCAGGGAAATTAGGGATGGGCTTCAAATGCTGGCTTTGCCAGTGAAGTTCATGTCCCATTCGTGGATAAATGATAATTGTGACCTGTTTAATTTCTGCCTTTAAAAACTTATTGATCAATGGCTTTCAGTTTGACCTTTGCTTGACTTTCTACAGTGTCAGACTCTGAAGCCAATTTTTGTCCCTTATTCTATAAAACAGCACAGTGGTTGGTGCTGCTGCCTCACAGCGCCAGGGAACCGGGATCAATTCGGGCCTCGGGTCACTGTCTGTGTGGAGTTTGCACTTTCTATGTCTGCGTGGGTTCCCTCCGGGTACCCTGGTTTCCCCTCAAAATCCAAAGATGTTTAGGTTGGTTGGTCATGCTAAATTGCCCTGCAGCGTCAGGAGAATTAGCAGGGTAAATATGTGGGGTTGTGGAAATAGGGTCTGGTTGGGGTTGTGGTCAGTGCAGACCTGATGGGCCAAATGGCTGCCTTCTGCACCTTAGGGATTCTGTGAAAGCAGTTATGTATCAACATTCAGCAATGTAATTTTATCCAACCAAAATGAAGTGTTGGCAGATAGAGCAAATTCTCAAAACGTTAGGCAGGATGGGTGGTGATTCCCACTATGTACATCTTTGCTCTGGAACACTTTGCACAACTGAAATAGTTTTGTTCTGAAAGAGGAGTTTAAAAAAAAATTAATGGGAGGTGCTTTTCTTTGAAGGAGTTATTTGAATAAGTTAAATTCAAGGCATCCATCAAGTTGGAAAGTAGTTTGGATAAAATGAGGTCCATTCTAAATGTTACAGAGTCTTCCAGTCACCAGATGTAATGGGATTTTCTGGCTGCCATTGTCCCAAGGCCAGAAAATCCCACCCGAGGTCAACGAACCTTTTCCATGGTCTGTGTCCTGCCCGCTATGATTCCTGTGGCGGCGGGATGGGAAAATTCCATCCCTGAATATTCATTATTTGTCATAAATATATCAATCATCAATAAATTAATTGATAATCCCAATTAAACAATCTGAATTTTTCTGTACCAGGAGAGCTGTATGCAACATGGGTTATAAACTAACGTCCAAGGAAGGTGCCTCAAGATAAAAGCAAAATACTGCGGATGCTGGAATCTGAAACAAAAACAGAGAACACTGGAAAATCTCAGCAGGTCTGACAGCATCTGTGGAGAGTGAATAAAGGGTCATCCAGACTCGAAACATTGGCTCTATTCTCTCCAGAGATGCTGTTAGACCTGCTGAGATTTTCCAGCATTTTCTGTTATTGTTGTGTGAAAGAGCCTCAGGTCTGCTTAGGGTGGCACAGTGATTAGCACTGCTGCCTCACAGCACCAGAGACCTGGGTTCAATTCCCGGCTTGAGTTACTGCTTTGTGTGGAATTTGCACGTTCTCCCCGTGGCTGCCTCCAGGGTTCCTCCGGGTACTCCTGTTTCGTCCCAGAGTCCAAAGGTGTGCAGGTTAGTAGATCAGCTGTGCTAAATTGACCCTGAGAGTTGGTGGGGGTGGGGAGGGGGGGAGGTGGGGGGAGTGCGAGCTGGAGGGTCTGGCTTGGGTAAAATGGGGTAATGGGGTTATGGAGCTAGGGCCTGGTGGGGATTGTGGTCAGTGTAGACTCGATGGGCCTAATGGCCCCCTTCTGCACTGTAGGGATTCTATCCTGTTGACTGCTGCTGTTGAGCATTGCCAATCCCATTTTGTACCATTAACTTATCTTCAATGCAGCTTATCCAACTCTGACCAATTTTTAATGTGGTTTTAAATATATATGTTTTTATTCAGAGATATATATAAGTACATAACACTTTGTAAAGTAACTGTGCGGCTGTGTACGTGTAGGAGGATTCTCCAGCATGTTGGGTCCTTAGGATAAGCACATGTTATTGGGAGAAAGTTTAAAGGGCCAAGATTCCTCGGTTTGGCCAAATCAGAGGAACATCAAGATCCTTTCCTGTTGAGAGAGAGGTTTCAAGCTTGAGTTGTGTTAAGTGGGGATTTAATGGTCCAATAAAACAGTCAGTGCATTGCTTATTTTTTCCATCTTCATTGCATGACTGTCCTTTAGTTTTGTATTTTTGGAAGAGTTATGTTTCTGTGGATATCTTCATATGTGTGAAACCCAATCTTGCCAATTGTCTTCTCTGCAGAAACTAGCTTTTGCTGCCCTCTACTGGCTCCTCCAGCAGAGGGCAGCAGAACCAAGGCTTGTTCCCTTGATATAACCTTGTTTTAGTGGATTATGTAATATTTAAAATTAAATATGGTCATATTTAATACTCGCGCTACTGCATGTCCTGCCTCAAAATCACTGTCCTGTTATTTTTCCCCCTCTTACCTGCCCCAACACATCATTAAATCTCCACCCACTTTTTTCTTAATTCATTTGTGGGACATAGGCATTGCTGGCTGGTCAGCATTTATTGCCCATCCCTAGTTGCCCAAGAGCAGTTGTGAGTTGACCACATTGCTGCGGCTCTGGAGTCATATGTAGGCCAGACCAGGTAAGGACAGTAGATTTCCTTCCCTAAAGGACATTGGTGAACCAGATGGGTTTGACAATGGTTTCATGGTCATCAGTAGATTCTTACCCCTGTCAGTGCCCCGAGGTTCCACCTTTCACCTCTTCCTGTTGCTAATGTGTACGCTGTCCCTTTGTGATGTCTTTCGTAACACCTGGGTAACTTTTGCAAGTGTACAAATGCTGATCGCCTCTGGCAGCACTTCTGACTCCACATGGGTTTGTCCTCTGCCTTATCAGTCCCACATCTAGTCTATCACCAAGACTGCCTTCATCTCACCTCATAGCATTGGTGGCTGGATTTTTATCAAGGTTACACTGTGTCTCCAATCTGTTGTCTTGAGTTTTGAAAGTTTTAATTATCCCAGTGGCCAGAATTCCAGATCTTTCCATCCTTGGTATGAAAAGCTGTGTCCTCTTGTCCAGTACTAATTTTAAAATTTTGCTCCCTTGTGTCCATTCTCACCTTTCCGCACAATTGGCTAGTATTCCAAAGAAGTGATATGGAGTCCTCCCAGTGTAAAAACAGATGTATTTATTCTTCATCTTGTTGCTGTTGATGGGATATTGCTGGTTGCCACATTTGATCAACGTAACAATTGCCCCCTGCAGGGTGTGTTTTCAGCAGAGAGTGCCTATAAAATACCAGGGGTGTTCAGCCCACCACCTTCCCCCTCCCTCCCCCAAGCTGTTCCCCAAAATGCATTAGCTGGACAGGCGCTAAAATCAGCACCTCAACTTTTTGTTGATACTTTATTTCATCATGGAGAGAGAAATGCATAATTATCATCATAGAATCCATACAGTGCAGAAGGAGGCCATTTGACCCATTGAGTCTGCACTGACGATAAGCCCACCCCAGGCCCTAACCCCACACATTTACCAGCCTAATCCACACATCCTTGGACACTAAGGGGTAATTTAGCGTGGCCAATCAACCTAACCTGCACATGTTTGGACTGTGGGAGGAAACCAGAGCACCCGGACGAAACTCACGCAGACACAGAAAGAATGTGCAAGTTCCACACAGACAATGACCCAAGCCAGGGATTGAACACCGGTCCCTGGAGCTATGAGACAGCAGTGCTAACCACTATGCCACCATGTCACCCCCAGAAAAACCAATTCAAATTAAGTCCAAGCATGGTCCCCACATGAGGGACAAACCAGATCCAAACTGACCAGACAAGACCTTGCATTCCACCCTGGGCTCGATCAAGCAAGATCCAAGCTGACAGGATGAGGCATTACACCCCCTCCTGGGCTTGCTCTGAGCTTCATCTTAGCCAAAAGGCCGAGATAGCTTTGAGGAATTGCATCAGGTAAAGCCTTCAGTTTACTCTCATTGGCTACCCTGATCCTTTACCCTAACTATTGATGGCTGGTATCGGCACACCCAGAGTGCAATGGGCTGGCCACGTCCCCTGCCTGATCGTGGTTTCACCCGTGCCAGGAAAAATTGGCAGCTTACCCGCCATATTTAAATGAAGAATGAAATGTCAATTAAGCTTGTTACCAAGCCAACTGACGGGGATATTACTCTGCCCGTGCCATAATACAGTTGGTGTGGGCAAGCCATTTACTGAGACCAACTTGAATAAAGGGGTGAAGGAAGGCCAGGGAAATGTCATTTGGAGGTGCTCTGTGTCAGGGGGTTCTCACTTCAAAATGTCACTGGCCTGGAAGCCAATCTCTAACCTGGCGTTGAGAGACTGCTTACTGTTTTTAGCCCAGCCCAACGCCGGCATCTCCACATCTGGAGGCCAATAGCCAGAGCAGCCAGGCCTGATGGAATTAGGTGAACTGACGCAGATTAAGGCAACTCCGGCCTAGCCCTCACATGTCCCGTGAACTATAACCTGAACCTCATGCCCCTAACTAAACTAGGACAATGTTATGGATGCTTAATAGGCACTACTGGTGCCACATTTCCATATATGGAGAGGCTATTGTGTTCCGTGCACCTGGGAATGCACATCCACAGGTACTCCTAGCATCTTCCATATTTGGGTTCTGTAATCCCAATGGCTAACTGCCAAGGAACTTTCTGGAAAAGCACCAGAAGAAGGGGACCCTAAAAACCCTGACAGCGAAGACGCGGTGTCGATAGCAAGGATTCAGCAAAGATCCAAGACCAATTTACACCACGTGGAAGACCAAAGTTCAACATTAGTACCCAGTGGAGTGAGCCTGGCCAGTTCAACTTCACAGCTAGTATTCAGGTCTCAGATAAATATATTGGAATAGTTTTTGTTTAAAGAAGTTTTGTTAAAGTTTGTTACCAAAAGTATTGTAATAAAGAAGTTTATTTAAGTTTAATCGTGAGTCCACTCTGTCCTCTGTCACACAAGAAAGGGCATCTTGGTAAACAAGTTATAGTACACTGGTCAAAGTGTCTAAAATTTCCAGGTGACATCATCCCACTTTGTTCCTCGCTGCTGCCCTCCAAAACCTATCTCCTTGTTCCCCATTTCCCACCCCCCCCCCCCCCCCCCCCCCCCAACCTTCCTGGGCTGTTCGATCCTCCTGTGCCCTAAATCCCAAGGCTTACTGGTTTCTGGCAGCTGTTGCCCCATGTCCTGCTTCTCCTTGTTGTCCTGACAGTAACCCCTACTGAACTCGGGGATTGCAGGATCAAGGTGCAAATTATAATTAAATAAATACATGGAAAATAGTAGATGGCAGCATTGGTTGCATTCTTGGACACACGCATCTCCATTAAGGACAGTCACCTCAGCACTTCACTGTACCGCAAGCCCATGAATAATCTCATGATGCTCCACTTCTCCAGCTTCCACCCTAAACACGTTAAAGAAGCCATCCCCTACGGACAAGCCCTCTGTATACACAGGATCTGCTCTGATGAGGAGGATCGCAAAAGACGCCTCCAGATGCCCTCATAAGAACAGGATACAACGCTCGACTCATGGATCAACAGTTCTGACACACCACAACGATAAAACCACACTGACCTCCTCAGAAGACAAACATGGGACATGGCGGACAGAGTACCCTTCGTCATCCAGTACTTCCCCGGAGCGGAGAAGCTACAACGTCTTCTCTGGAGCCTTCAACATGTCATCGGTGAAGACGAACATCTCGCCAAGGCCATCCCCACACACCCACTTTTTGCCCTTAAACAATCGCACAACCTCAAACAGGCCATTGTCCACAGCAAACTACCCAGTTTTCAGGAGAATAGTGACCACAACACCACACAACCCTACCAAAGCAACCTCTGCAAGATGTGCCGGATCATCGACATGGATGCCATCATCTCATGTGAGAACACCATCCACCAGGTACATGGGACATACACTTGCAACTCAGCCAATGTTGTCTACCTAATACGCTGAAGAAAGGATGTCCCGAGTCACGGTACATTGGAGAGACCATGCAGACGCTACAACAACAGATGAATGAACGCCACTTGACAATCACCAGGCAGGAGTGTTCTCTTCCTGTTGGGGAACACTTCAGCGGTCACGGGCATTCGGCCTCTGATCTTCAGGTAAGCATTCTCCAAGGCAGCCTTCACAACACATGACAACGCAGAGTCACTGAGCAGACACTGATAGCCGAGTTCTGCACACATAAGGACAGCCTCAACCGGGATCTTGGGTTCGTGTCACACTATCTGTAACTCCCATGACTTGCCTGGGCTTGCATAATCTCACTAACTGTCCTGGCTGGAGGCAATACATATCTCTTTAACCTTGTGCTTAACCCTATCTCCACTCACATTGTCTGTACCTTTAGGACTTGATTACCTGTAAAGACTTGCATTCCAACCATTACTTTGTAAATTGAGTTTGTGTCTTTATATGCCCTGCCTATGAACAGAACTCCCACTTACCTGATGAAGGGGCAGTGCTCCGAAAGCTAGTGAATTGTGTTACCAAATAAACCTGTAGGACTTTAAGCTGGTGTTGTGAGACTTCTGTCTACATGAGAAAGCCAGATATGATCTAAGGAGATCCATCAAAGATGCCAAAAAACAATACCGGACCAAGCTACAGTTCCAGGCTAGCCATACCAACCCCCTCCAATTATGGCAAGGTCTGCAAGACATAACAGGCTATAAGATGAAGAAATATAAAATCACTGGCTCCAACGCATCCCTCCCTGATGAGCTCAATGCATTCTACGCCCATTTTGAGCAAGAGGTCAGCGAGAGCATGCTCTCCATCCTGGAAGCCCTGGATGAACCTGTATCTGAGTGTCACCATTGCAGATGTCAGGGCAGCTTTCTTGATGGTCAACCCACGGAAAGCAACTAGCCCGGTTGGGGTATCCAGACGAGCACTCAGATCCTGCGGGAATAAGCTGGCAGGGGTATTCACAGACATTTTCAACCTCTCTTTACAACAATCTGAGGTCCCTATCTGCTTCAAGAAGACAACCATCATCCCAGCACCCAAGAAAAACTAAGCAGTGTGCCTTAATGACTATTGGCTGGTGGCTCTGACATCCATCATTCTTCGTAAGGTTAGTCATGGCAAGAATCAATTCCAGCCTCCCAGGCTACCTGGATCTACTACAATTTGCCTGTCGCCGCAACAGGTCCACAGCAGATGCCATTTCTGTGGCCCTGCACTCAACCCTGGAACACCTAGATAACAAGGACACCTATGTCAGTCTCCTATTTATTGACTACAGCTCAGCCTTCAACACCATTATTCCCACAAAACTCATCTCCAAACTCCATGGCCTAGGCGTTGGCAACTCCCTCTGCGACTGGATCCTGAATTTCCTAACTCACAGACCACAATCAGTAAGGATAGGCAACAACATCTCCTCCATGATCATCCTCAACACTGGTGCCCCACAAGACTGTATTCTCAGCCCCCTATATACTCCTTATACACCTATGACTGCGGCCAAATTCCCCTCCAGTTTGATTTTCAAGTTTGCTGACGACACCACTGTGGTGGGTCAGATCTCAAACAATGACAAGACAGAGTACAGGCATGAGATAGAGAACCTGGTGAACTGGTGCGGCTACAATAATCTCTCCCTCAATGTTAACAAAACTAAGGAGTTTGTCATCGACTTCAAGAAGTGTAAAGGAAAACATGCCCCTGGCTAAACCGATGGGGACAAAGTAGGAAGGGTCGAGAGCTTCAAGTTTTTAGGTGTTCAGATCACCAACAACCTATCCTAGTCCCCCCATGTTGACACTATAGTTAAGAAAGCCCATCTACACCTCTACTTTTCAGAAGATAAGGAAATTTGGTGTCTCAGCCACGACTCTCACCAACTTTTACAGATGCACCACAGAAAGCACTCTTTCTGGTTGTATGACAGCTTGGTATGGCTCCTGCTCTGCCCAAGACTGCAAGGAACTACAAAAGGTCATGAATGTAGCCCAATCCATCATACAAACCAGCCTCCCATCCATTGACTCTATCTACACTTCCTGCTGCCTCAGCAAAGCAGCCAGCATAATTTAGGACCCCACGCACCCTGGACATTCTCTCTTCCACCTTCGAGAAAAAGATGCAAAAGCCTGAGGTCACGTACCAATCAACTCAAGAACAGCTTCTTCCCTGCTGCTGTCAGACTTTTGAATGGACCTACCTTGCATTAAGTTGATCTTTCTTTACACCCTAGCTATGACTGTAACGCTACATTCCACACTCTCTCATTTCCTTCTCTACGAACAGTATGTTTTGTCGGTATAGCAGGAAACAATACTTCTCACTGTATGTTAATACATGACAATAATAAATTAAATCAAATCAAATCCAGGCCAAAAGCTGGACTCCAAAAGTGCAGGGGTCCAGCTCCTCATCATGAAGTTCTGGTTTGGGATGACTAGAGGAATCACTTGTTGTAAAGATCACCTTTCAAATATAAATGGAATTGCTTGCTGCACAATTTCTAAATTTGAATAAACAAAACCACAAAAATTATACACGACTCACAACATATTCCATAGCCCACACCCGGCACCAAGTAACCACATCCTTGTTCTCTGTTTACAATAATGGAAGTGAATTAAATGTTTTCTGCCACTCAAAGTTTTCACAAGACATAAAATACTGCTGTTCCCAAATTGCAAAATGAGCTTTTAACAAGAGTCTCCAGCCAAGGAAAGCAGTCACCCTGCAAATGCTATCTAAGAATTGTATACGTCTCAATGAGATTGTCTCTCACTCTTCTAAACTCCAGAATTAATATTGGCCTGTTGTAGCTCTTTTGCATACTAAACAAGTAAATGAACTCAAATTAACTTAGGGACAAATCAAAAGGGGCAGCCCCCCAAAAAGGAAGGGGGGGACGGCCCGAACAAAAAATAAAGTCGAAAGGAAACTTAAAACATTAAATCAGACTGTGATTATCAGGGTCTATAACACACTCCAGCCCCTGCGGTGCCCAGCAGGCACGGAAGGTGTCAACTGCGCCCGTGGACACCGCATGCTCCCTCTCCAGGATTTTTTCCTTAGCTTACTTCCCCACCTAGCTTTGTCTATTCAACAAACTTGTAAATCTTACACTTGGTTCCCTCATCTAGATTATTGAGATAGATTGTAATTAAAGGAGGCTCCAGCACTGATGCTTGCAGCATCCAACTAGTAACAACTTGCCAATCCAAGTATGTTGGTGTTTAATCCAAGGGCAATGGGATACAAAATTAGGAGAGTTTCACTGCAGCCGTATGGGGCTTTAATGCGACCACGTCCACTGTGTACAGTATTGGTCTCCTTATTTGAAAAGGGGTATAACTGTGTAAGAAGCAATTCAGAGAAGGTTCACCGGACTCACTCCTGGGGATAATCTTATGAAGCAAGGTTCAACCTCTTGGACCTTAACCTATTGGAATTTAGAAGAATGTGAGGTGATCTTATTGAAACGTAAGATGCTAAAGAGAACTTGGGTGAGAGGGTGTTTCCCCTGATGGGAAAGACTAATGTTAGGGGACACAGTTTAAGAATATGAGGTCTTCCTTTTAAAGTAGAGATAGGGAGAATTTTTTTCTTTGAGGGTCATTAGTCTGTCAAATTCTCTTCCCCAGAAAGTAGAGGGGGCTGGATATTTGAATTTATTTAAGGCAGAGTTAAACAGATTTTTCATCAACAAAGGAGTCAATGGTGATGGGAGCAGACAGCAAAGTGGAGCTGAGACCACAACTTGATCAGCCACAGTTTTATAAATGGTGGAGCAAGTTTGAAGGCCAGATGGCCTATGATTGCTCTTAATCATATGTCCCTTTTAACAATGTGGTTCCTCACTCTCATTAACCCCTTGGATCCAACCTAATTCTGGAACTTCTTTCTCTTTTCTGCTGTGAAGATAGATAGAATCCCAACAGTGCAGAAGGAGACCTTTTGGCCCATCGAGTATGTACCAACCACAATCCCACTGAGGCCCTATCCCCATAACCCCACACATTTACCCCCTGAAACTAAGGTGCAATTTAGTATGGTCAATCAACCTAACCCGCACATCTTTGGACTGTGGGAGGAAACTTGACCACCTGGAGGATACCCACACAAACATGGGGAGAATGTGAAAACACCATACAGACGTCACCCAAAGCTGGAATTGAATCTGGTGCAGGAGGCAGCAGTGCTGACCACTGTGCCACCAATATTAATATTAAGGTATATTAAATGGCAACAGCTTAGGAACCAGGGGCAATTTAAGGGTTTAATACTGGGCCATACCAGAGCACAACCTCAGGCTAAAGGGATGATCCTTTAATACAGAGATGAGGAGGAACTTCTTCAGCCAGAGAGTGGTGAATCTGTGGAACTGTTTGCCACAGAAGGCTGTGGAGGCCAGGTCATTGAGTGTCTTTAAGACAGAGATAGATAGGATCTTGATTAATAAGGGGATCAGGGGTTGTGGGAAAAAGGCAGAAGAATGGGGATGAGAAAAATATCAGTCATGATTGAATGGCGGAGCAGACTCGATGGGCCGAGTGGCCTAATTCTGCTCCTATGTCTTATGGTCTTATGGGTGGGTTTAGGAGGGGTGACTGATAATAAAGTGGAGAGGAATGTGTGGAGAGGCAACATAGTGGCTCAATGGTTAGCACTGCTGCCTCAAACATTGGAACCCCGATTCGATTCCCGACTTGGATCTATGTGGAGTTTGCACATTCTCCCTGTTTCCGCATGGGTTTCCTCCACGTACTTCAGTTTCTTCCCACAGTCCAAATGGTTAGGTGCATTGGCCATACTAAATTCTCCCTCAATGTTTCCGAACAGGCGCTGGAATGTGGCAACTAGGGGATGTTCACAGTAATTTCATTGCAGTGTTAATGTAAGCCAACTAGTGACACTAATAAATAACTTTTTTGAAATGAATTGGGGCTGGGTTTTGTTGTAAAACTTTGTTCATTCATGAAATGTGGGCATCACTGGCAAGGCCAGCATTTGTTGCCCATCCCTAATTGCCCTTGAACTGAGTGGCTCATCATGCTTTTAAGAAAGAGTAAAGCCACATTTCTATGGGTCTGGAGTCACATGTAGGCCAGGACCGGGTAAGGATAGCAGGTTTCACATTAGTGAATCCCATGGGGTTACCGACGATTGATGACAGTTATCGTGGTCATCCTTATTGAAATTAGCTTTATATTCCAGATTTATTAATTAAATTAGGTGCTATGGGTAGGATTTCAATCCAGGTCTCTGGATTACTAATCCTATGACATTACCATCAATGATTGAAGGTTTTGCCATGAAAGATTGGATGACAGGCTATGAGAGGTGTACAGAAGGCCAGAGTTATTGATCTAAAAGGGTACAGGATGGGATGTACAAATGGAGGATATTGCAGAAAGATTTGTTGGTGATGATTTTAAATGGAGCGGGTGGGGTTGTGTCATTGAGGGACAGGCTATCAGTGGCTAAGTTTTAGAAAGAAGCACTTTAAAAAAATAGAGAATTCTACACCTGAAATTAGAGGTATAGAAATAAGCATATTTACTTTTTATTCACAAAATTCACCAAATGAGCCGAATATTTGTCAACATCTTTCCCTACAAAATCTGACTCCGTTTTTCAAAGTGAAATGAGTGAATATTTAGCCTTCCAGTCCAGGTGCAGTCTATCACAACAGACAGCAGTTGACCAAACAAACAGCAGCCTCCCTGAGGCTGTGATCAGTTTTAGATTCCCTACTTTGTGTGGGAAAAGGTCAGCAGCACAGTGGCAGAGTGGTTAGCTCTGCTGCCTCACAGCACCAGGAACCCAGGTTCAATTCCCGGCTTGGGTCACTGTCTGTGCAGGGTCTGCACGTTCTCCTCGTGTCTGTGTGGGTTTCCTCTGGGTGTTCCAGTTTCCTCAGTAAGAAGTCTCACAACACAACACATCATGTTCCAGTTTCCTCCCACAGTGTGAAAGACGTGCTGGTTTGGTGCATTGGCCATGCTGAATTCTCACTCAGTGCACCTGAACAGGCACCAGAGTGTGGCGATTAGGGGATTTTTCACAGTCACTGCATTGCAGTGTGTGTGAATGTAGATTAATTTGTGACACCAATAAATAAACTTACAGGTAAATGAGTGGCATCAGTTGAAAAGAGCGCAGAGACTCAGCTGCAATGTAATGCAGATCTTCCTGAGATAACTTTAGGCAAATAGAAGCAAATGGTTTCTGTTCCACGCCCTTGTGTGAAAAAAAACACCTGAATTATATGGAGCCAACCCCTGATAAAGATGGAATGGGACAACACCCATGTAAAGTATTTGAGTGAGTGAGCGAGCGAGGGAGGGAGGGCAAGAACAGGTAAAATGCTGTTTGACAAGTTAGGTGAGGACATCGTCTCAGATGTGTCACAGTTGCTAAGGGACTCATGAATTCACCACCTTCCCTGACTGGGGGCTGATTGAGATGACTGTTCTCTGGTGGTGCCCCGCAGATGCCACTTTGACCACAGTTGCCTCTTGCTCGTGGTTTGTCCTCGCGGTTTTCTTTTGACAACCGCGGCTGAAAATATTCAACTCTCTTGGCTAAAGGTCACGCCTTTGAAATTAAGGTAGAGTTGTAAAAGTGACACACACACACACACATATACACACGCTGAACTGATACTGCATTCAGCAAAAAGAGACTCAGGAAGAGTGACAAATCCGAAGGAGAGTTTCTGCCACCTTGTTTTTTTTGGAAGCAGCTGGCAAAATTAAAGTTGGGATTTTGGAAGGAGTGACACAGCGAGGGGACAATGCTGCAATTTAGGACAGCGACAACATGCACCCTTACCGAATCACCGGAGCCTGTGAGGAAGGTAAGTCATTTTTAGATGTTCAGTCTGATGTGGTGAAAAATGTGTCATGATGTGGAGATGCCGGCGTTGGACTGGGGGTAAACAAAGTAAGAAATCTCACAACACTTTAATCTGGTGTTGTGAGACTTCTTACTGTAAAAATGTGTGACAGGATTTTATGTCTCGACCTAAAGATGTCCAGCACCCCTCAGCTCAGGCTGGGCGCTGTGAGAATGCTCTGTTTTTTCCTGTTTGTAAACTTTGATTCTGCTTTTGGACAGTGGGATGAACTCACCTGCTCTGTTGTTTAGGCTAACATTCGGAGGGTTCGCCTGACTCTGCACGCTGACGGAAACTCCGGCTCAGGCCGAGATGAAGCTAAAAGAAGCGGGAAAGCAGAGACGGTCAGTAAGGTCCAGCTGCTTCTCTCATCTCCAGCAGTGTTAAAGCCCTGTGTGTGTGGGGAGGGGTGTGTGTGGGGTTCCCAACCCTCCCGGATTGTCCTGCAGTCTCCCGGAATCAGTCATTATTCACCCAGTTCCCGTTGCAAAAAAATCATAGGCTGCTGACAGAATTGTTTTTCAAATTTCAATGAAATTAAATATCTGAGGTATGTTTTTTCTTCAAATTCCAATGAAGTCATTTTTTAACTAAATATCTGAGATGTGAACGTTTTCAAATTTCAACAAACGCATTTTATAATTAAATAGCTGAGATTTTTTTTCAAATTTAAGTGAATGCACTTTTAAATTAAATATCTGCGTTTTTTTCCAATTTCAATTTTCGAATTTCAATTTTCAAATTTCAATGAACACATTTTTAAATTAAATACCTGACATGTGTATTTTTTCAAATATCAATGAACACATTTTTAATTATTGAAATACCAAGAGAATTTTTTTTTAAAAGCTGCTTGGATGTTTTCTGTCAATTAGGAAACAAGGTTTCTGTTTGTTTATGAATGGAGTGGGGTAAACATGTCAAGTAATCAATGGTGGAGATGGGGCAGTGAGATATAGGAGGGCCTAGCATGAAACCTGCCCAAGGATATCCAACCTGTCCAACCCTGCGCAAGGATATTTTGGTCTTGGAGGGAGTGCAGAGGAGGTTCACTAGGCTCATACCGGAGATGAAGGGGTTGGACTATGAAGAAAGACTAAATAGACTGGGTCTGTACTCGTTGGAGTTTAGAAGGATGAGGGGGGATCTTATAGAGATGTGTAAGATAATGAAAGGGATGGATAGGGTAGAGGTAGAGAGATTCTTCCCGCTCAGAAAGGACAGCAGGACCAGAGGGCACAGCCTCAAGATAAGGGGGGGGCAGTTTAGAACGGAGTTGAGGAGCAACTTCTTCACTCAAAGGGTGGTGAATCTCTGGAATTCTCTGCCTGTTCAAGTGGTGGAGGCTACCTCGCTAAAATATATTTAAGACACGGGTAGATAGGTTTTTGGTAGACAAGGGAATTAAGGGTTATGGGGAGAAAGCAGGAAAGTGGAACTGAGCCACTTCAGATCAGCCATGATCTTATTGAATGGGGGGGCAGGCTCGAAGGGCTAGATGGCCTACTCCTGCTCCTACTTCTTATGTTCTTATGTCCAATCAGAATTAAATACAGTTAATTGTTATGTTCTAAATGCACAGTTTTAGGTCAAAGTTTTGGATTTTTATCTATCATTTAGTTAATGTGCCAATATTAATGGATAACCTCAGGATAACATTTTTGTGATTAACAACTATCAGTTGCACTTATTGTTCAGTAGTCTTTGTGAAGTCTGGAACCCCACAGACCATGCCTGTGACAAACTGATTTTTAACATGGTTTTGCAATTTGCTGCTGATTCATTACATCAGATATAGTAGCACGTTGTGGGGAGATGGTGACAGAGTTGCAGTGGCACTGGGCTCACAAGCCAGGGGCATGGGTTCAAATCACCGCAGCAGCTGGTGGAATTTAGATTCAATTAATAAATCTGGAAAACAAGAAACGATGATCGATTGTTGTAAAGGCCCATCTGAATCACTAATGTCCCTTCAGGGAAAGAAATCTGCCATCCTTACCTGTTGTGGCCTACTTGTCATTCCAGATCCATGCTGTCTTCTGAGATGGCGTACGAAGCCACTCAGTTCAAAGACAGTTAGGGATAGGCAGCAAACCCACATCTCTTGAAAGTATATAGAAACACACCCTTTAATGCACCTAAAATAGCTGAAATTCTGCATGAAGGCACATAAGGCAGCACTGTGGTTAGCACTGCTGCCTCACAATGCCAGGGACCCGGGTTCCATTCCAGCCTCGAGTCACTGTCTGTGTGGAGTCTGCATGTTCTCCCTGTATCTGCATGGGTTTTGTCCGGGTGCTTTGGTTTCCTCCTGCAGTCCAAAGATGTACCAGTTAGGTTGATTAGCCATGATAAAATTGACCCTAGCATCAGGGCGATTAGCAGGATAAATGAGGGTTATGGGTGGGATTGCGGTTGGTACAGATTCAATGGGCCAAATGGCCACCTTCTATACTGTAGCGATTCTATCTCTCTAGGTGGGAGCTGAAGAAGTTCTATTTTGTAAAACCAGTGTTCTCCATATACCATCTGTTGAAAAGATAAGATGTTGCAGCTGAGATTTCAGGAGTCCAGCCTGCTCACCTTTAATAAGAACATAAGAAATTAATGTTTACTGATTGGTTAAAAAAAACTCTGGGCCAAGGGAGTGTCATGAATAAACGCTGCGATCTCCTTTCGCTATAACCAATTAAATAATTTACCAGTGATTAATCTGAACAACATGTGTTGGTTTTCGGGATAAGTTATTTTTAATCTTGCATAAGTATTTCCAACTCCCCCATTGGCACATGTACAAAAATGCCCCCTTGGTTATTATGCAGCGTAAAAAGTACTTTCACTGACAGAAAATGCTAGTGGTAACTCTCACCAGGTTGGTGAGTGGGTTAGTACAATTTTTAAAAGAGTTATTGTTGTGTTGCCTTCAGCGAATGATAATCCCATGGTCTACGATTGGTGAGAATCTTTTGGTGTTAAACTCCCTCTGACCGTGGAAGGTGAAACGGGTTCTTCCTGTCCTCTTTATTTGTTTGACCTAGGAGTGTATGTTTTGGTTAGAAGTTCAGCGCTGTGATAGTAGTAATAATAATGATGATATTTACTGCAAATAGTTTCCCCATTAGAGGTTACTGGACTGAGGCAAAGGCTCAAATCATTCACTAATTCTCTGCCTGGGGAGGGATGGGCTAAATAATGTTGCAATTGAGCTTAAGCAATAACTTTTCACTCACTCGATCAATGATTTTATCTATTCATAAAGGAAATAAGCAGCAAACTCTTTACAGAATGTTGGAATTCCAGAGCAAACTTGCCTTTTGTTGGACCAACGGTTTTGACATTCATCAAATAAGATACTAATCTTGCAAAGTGTTGGGTAAATGTACATTCTGAGTGTAGTTTTGGACACTTGGTTTCTGAATGGACATCATTGCATTGGTGAATCATAGAATCTCTTCAGTGCAGAAGCAGGCCATTCGGCCCATCGACTCTGCACCAACTCTCCAACAGAACATTTTACCCAGGCCCTTTCTCCGTAATCCCACATATTTACTCCACTATTCCCCCTAACTTACTCACCTTTGCACACAAAGGGGCAATTTTAGCATGGCCAAACCACCTAACCTGCACATCTTTGGACTGTGGGAGGAAACTGGAGCACCCGGAGAAAAGCCACACAGACATGGGGAGAATGTGCATGTTAAGAGAAAATTAAGCACAGGTCTGGATTTTAGAAGTTGATTTTTGAAATTGCACTTCATCTACTACTGAGCCATCATGAAGTGTCTTGCTGGATAGTGCATGTGTCTAGAGTCCCAAGAAGACGTTTTGTTTGGTTATAATGCACCCGATAGTTGACTATCTGTCAGCAGTCACTGCTTTGGTTTACACTTGAAGATTTGTTGAGGTATGAGAGGACACCATGCTCCTGGAGGGTGATGATTTGTAATGACCTGCACCATCTGTTCTGCTTTGTTGGTATCTTGTTGACAGCTTGGCTAACTTCATCTGTGATCAAGGCTTGGATTGTTTGGATGGTTTAATTTGATCCTAGGAGTATCTGGAACTCTCACTCAGTACAAACGGAGGTGGCTTTGGTAGATTGGGCACACCAACAAAATGACAGATGATCGCATACCCAGGACTACCTGTGTGGAGAGATAGCTGGAGCTATGGGGCGAGTGGGGAAACTAAGGCTCTGCTTCAGAAATGCTTGAAGGTGTGACACAAAGAAGGCTGTAAACATTGATTATCAAACCTGGAAGTTATTAACTATGAAAGAGGAAAATGGTGACACCGCTGGCAGGCTGGCATGCACCAGCATGGTGAGCAATGGCTACAGTAACTTGCCAGCAGTCACCAGAAAGAACAACCCAGACTGTCACTTGGCTGTCTCTTGTGCAGTACTTGTAGCAGCACCTGTTTCTCAACCACTGACCTTCCTAACCATTAGCGAACGTAGTGCATCAGTGAAGACACCCCACCTAAATGGACCAGTGGCTGCGTCTCTATCATCTCTTGGAGATGGAAGGATGCCAACACAGAGGAATTCCTAGAACTGAATTTATTTTCCTTTAGAACATGATCCAGCACATTAAGAATCCCAAGTATAATGGATCCAGACTCCTGTAACATTTGAGAAAGTTTATTCCAGTCACTGCAGTGACAGAATTTCAAAGCTTACTCCCCCCCCCGAATTTAATCCTAATCTGACAACAGTGATTCTTGATCTCTTGTGTTCCTCTTCTCTGCATCCACATCTTTTTAAACCCGTCTCTGTTCCAGTCTTTCTACTTGGATTTGTTTAAACCCCATTGGACAGTTTCACTTCTTTTGGTTCTGCCCTCTAATTCGTCATCAAGAGGAAACATCCTTTCCGCGTCCACCTTGTAAAGAGCATTCAGGATCTTAGCTACTCCAATCAGTTTCCATCAGTCTTCTAAACTCCAGTGGAAATAAACCTAGTCTGTTCAACCTATTCACATAAAATAACCTCCTCTTTCCAGGTCTCGGTGAACTGAGTGATGACATGACAGTACATGACGTACTGGCAAATTTATACAAACCTGTGGAACAAGGACAGACAGAACAATGATCCACCCAGTTTGTCCCAGTTGCCTGTGATGCCTCTTACATGATAATACAGACAATTCCTCCCATCCAGAGCCAAGTAATCTTCCAAGGTACAGAAATATATTTTCGGCACATTAGGGATTTGAGGAGGGGGGGGGGCAAATCTACATAATTCCTTTGGATATTCTAATCCAGAAAGTTATTCTGGAAATGTTAATCCAGTAGTTCTGAACACAATGGGGGTAATTCTCTGACCTCGCCATTCTGTTTGTAGATCTCCCAGAGAATAGCATGCAGGCCCAACAACCCGTTTCCCATCCGGCACCAAACAGTTTGTGAGTCTCCTGGCCCCTTCCCGTTGGTGCAAAACGGGTTGTGCCCAGAAAGGCCGTGAGTCTGATTAGCATATTTAAAGTAGTATCTAAATACCAATAACCCATTCAAATCCCAGCGCACAGAATTCGTGGGTCTTCGGACACGGCATAATAATGGCGAGAATCGCTATTGGTGTCCACTAGAGGACATCTGGGGTGGGCGCAGTAAGAAGAATCACAACACCAGGTTAAAATCCAATAGGTTTATTTGGTAGGACGAGCTTTCGGAGCACCGCTCCTTCATCAGCTGAGTGGCAATGCTCCAAAAGCTCATGCTACCAAATAAACCTGTTGGAGTTTAATCTGTTATGAGATTAAGAGGAATACAAGAGATTAGAATCACTTTTGTCAGATTAGGATTAAGATCGGGACGGGGGGGTAAACTTTGAAATTCTGTCACTGCAGTGACTGGAATAAACTTTCTCGTGTTACAGGAGTCTGGATACATTATACTTGGAATTCTTAATGATCTGGATCATGTTCTAAAGGAAAATAAATTCAGTTCTAGGAATCCTTCTGTGTTATGAGGCTTCTTACTGTGTCTAACAGATTTGTCAGACATAACCTCCCCTTGACAAATCTGTGCTGACTCAGTCCTACTTGATTACGCACTTCCAAGTACTCTGCAATCTTATCTTTATGATAATAATGGACTCTAAAATCTTGCCAATGACTGAAGTCAGGCTAACTGACCTATAATTTCCCATCTGCTGCCTCCCTCCCTTCTTAAACAGCAGTGTTACATTAGCTACTTTCCAGTCCTCTGGTAACCTCCCTGCCTCCAGTGATTCCTGAAAGATTACCACCAATGCCTCCACAATTTCCTCAGTTATCTCTTTTAGAACCCTGGGGTGTAGTCTATCCAGTCCAGTTGATTTATCCATCTTCAGACCTTTCAGTTTCCCCTGAACCTTCTCCTGAGTGTTGGCCACTACACTCACCTCTGCCTCCTGACTCTGTTGGAGCTCTGGCATCCCACTGATAACTTCCACCGTGAAGACTGATGCAAAGTATCTATTCAGTTCCTCTGCCATTGCTTTTTTCCTATTTCTACTTCTCCAGCCTCATTTTTCAGTGGTCCAATGGCTATTTTTGCCTCTCTCTTACCTTATATATTGAAAAAAGTTCTTCCTAACTTCTTTTATATTACATTTAGCTTACATTCATATTTAATCTCCCCCCGACCCCCCCACACACCCTTGCAATTGCTCTTTTAGTTGTTCTCTGCTCACTTTTAAAGGCTTCCCAATCCTCTGGCCTCGCACTAGTCCTTGCCACTTTGTATGCTTTCTCTTTTGCTTTTATGCTGTCTTTGACTTCCCTCATCAGCCATGGATGCCTCATCCTCCCCTTAGCTTGTCTCCTCCTCCTTGGGATGAACTTCTGTTGTGCCTCCCGAATTACTCTCAAAAACTCCTGCCACTGCTGTTCCACTGTCTTCCCTGCTGGGCTCCCTTTCCAATCAACTCTGACCACTTCCTCCCTCATGTCTTTGTAGTTACCTTTATTTAATTGTAATACCATTACACATCTGATTCCAGCTTCTCCCTCTCAAACTGCAGGGTAAATTCTATCATATTATGGTCACTGCTCACTAAGGGTTACTCTGCCTTAAGTTCCCTAACCAAGCCTGCCTCATTACACAACACAAAATCCAGAATTGCCTGTTCCCTAGTAGGCACTCTCACAAACTGTTCCAAAAAACCATCTCTTAGGTGTTCCACAATTTCCTTTTCTTGGGATAGTGCCAGTAGCGTACCGCCAGTGTGCCAGGGGCAGTACCGAGTGGGGGCCATGACTGGCCAGCTGTGTGGGTGGGGGGTGTTCTGACGGGCATTCGTGCAGGGATGGATTGTGAGGGCGGTCAAGCTGGGGGTCCTGATGAGGGGCACGTCGAGCATCCTGTTTGTGGGGGGGGGGGGGGGGGGGGTGCGTGCACATGTCGGGGGTCAAGGAGGGAGGGATCCGATGCATGTCAGGGAAGTAGTGGGAGAACATGCCGCTGATGAGGAGAGGCCTCAATGTTTAAGGGGTGAGGGAGAGGGTCTCCTAGTGCACTCTGATATTGGTGCACCTTTGCAAAATGGTGCTCCAGCAATCAGTAGTGTGGCACCACGGTCTGTTTAGCACCTCCGCCCATACAAGCGTGAAAGTCCGATCTGTCCTCCACAGTAACTGAGTGGGAGGATTGCGATGAGGAGTGTGCCTTAGAGACCACCATGGATCTCTCTGTTACTTTCACCAATATGACACCTCAAAATTTTTTGGGAGAATTCTGCCCATGATTATTATGTGAAACCTTGAAAAGTCACAGTGGTATTGAAATTGGGAGAGCAGGGATGATGTACAAGTTCACTGGAGAGTCACAAGTATAGCAATCGGATGAGTGTTTCCGGTATGGTTCTATGCCAGATGCCCTTAGTTTAAGCCATGTAACACTGGGTGGAACAGAGAAAAAGGTGGGCACTTACTAAAGGGCTGAAAAAAATCAAAGAAAGTTCGGTCAGATACGCTGGCTAGAGATTGGTTTCCAAAGAGCTGGTGGCACATTAACCATCTACTTCATCAGTACTGCTTTATAAGTTAATAAAAGAGGGAAAGAGTCACATCTTGTAAAAGAAAAATATATTCCAACCCTCGAATATTCGACTCTTGTGACGCAAATCATAGAATTCCTACAGTGCAGAAGGTGGCCATTCAGCCCATTGAGCCTGCACTGACAACAATCCCACCCAGGTCTTATCCCCGTAACCTCACATATTTACCCGGCTCATCCCTATGACACTAAGGGGCGATCTAGTATGGCCAATCAACCTAACCTGCACATCTTTGGAGTCTGGGAGAAAAGCAGAGCACCCGAGGAAACCCACACAATCGAGGTGTCGTGAAATATCCCCAACTTTTTAGCAACTGAAATTATTTTCTTTTTGTCCTTTCACAGGATGTGGCCATCGCTGGCTAGGCCAGCATTTGTTTTCCATCCTTTATTGCCCTTGAGAAGGTGGTGGTGAACAAGTGCTGGTTAACTCAGCCACGGAATGAAGGGGTTTAAAGACAGAGAGGTAGTGTAGACAGAGCGGGGTTTTGAACCACAATCCAATATTTACATATAGTATGACATCTTTGAAATAGAATAAGGAGTCCATTGAGTACCTGGATGGGTTTGTCAACAATTTGCCTTTTGTACTAGCCAGGTGCAATAGGATGATCTTTGTAAACATGATGACATAAAGTTCTACGTCATCAAATTGCGGTGTTATTCAAAACTCCACATTACAATCCTTGTGTAATCAATGGATTTATACACAGATTGCTCGCTACTTCTTAGGCGCAATCAGTGATTAGGACATCAAGTGCACTAGTTTTGAGTAGTGCTTTCTGTATTTCATGTACGTTTTTGCTCAAATTGATTTGAATATAGACCAAGGCAAAATCTGCCACATGCAAGTGAAAGCAGTTTTGAAGTTTATTTATTAGTGTCACAAGTAGGCTGGCATTACTGTGAAAATCCCCTAGTCACCATATTCCGCTGTCACCTGTTCGGATACACTGAGGGAGAATTTAACATGGCCAATGTACCTCACTAGCTCATCCTTCGAGAGGAAATTGGAGCACCCAGAGGAAACCCATGCGGGCACGGGGAGAATGTGCAGAATCTGCACCGGCAGTGACCCAAGCCGGGAATCGAACCTGGGTCCCTGATGCTGTGAGGCAGCAGAGCTAACCCCTGTGCTGCCCTCAGGCAGTGTTTTAGAACATTTTTAAAATATATTTCTTTAAAGATATTCTTCGGTATATGTAAGAGTAATAACTTGGTGCAGTTTGATTAATACAGCTGAAAATGACTATATCTTAAAATATGCGCATTTTCAATCAGTGCTCACCCAACCTTGACTTTAAAAAAACAGAATTGTTTGCTGGCTATCTTGGCGGTACAGTAGTTAATTTTTAGTAAATTAAGAAAGGGTTATATTTAAGGGGTGGAATTTCCCTATGAAAATGGCAAAGCGCAGGTTCTGACTGAAAACTGGTTTGTTTTTCCCCAGAAACTCAGCCAGGTTTTCACTCCAAATTTTCTGTCACTTTTGTTAAAAGAAAGTGGGCAGGGGTGTTTTGAGCCATTGTTGTTGAGGGGCGGGGCGTAAAAATGCCAGCGGAGCCAGGATCCACAGCAATCAGGACACCGTTTTAAAGGGTGCCCCAGTCTCAACTGTTGAACAGACCTGAAAATCTCGGCTAAAACATGTCGATTTGTATTCTGACGCTCAAAGTTGAATCTTTGGAGCTGCCTCTGAAGATCCATAACCTAAACGATGAGCAGAAAGTCTTCACGGTGATTCAGGTGAAAGGGAGTTGGCCAATTTTGTGGGCAAGACCTGCTGATAGTGCGATGGATGATGTTTTAAGCCAGGGCACAAGATTGGAGAAACTCAAATTCTCCCATCTTTTGCACTGGTTTCACTGGTACATTGAGAAAACCAACACCATTAAACAGAAATTCCACCATCCTCAAATGTTCTGCTGAAAATATTCGTACCCTGTGCTAAAGGCTGGTGATATTATTGACAGTCTCAATTGTTACTTTTCTCTGAGATTTTGAGCACTTTCGCTACTTGAGTCTGACCCACAGCCACGACCTCCATCGCAGACAGGGTGAGGAGGCAGATTCTCAATCCACCCCATATAATAGCGATCAAGCCCTATGCTGCTGACGCTGATCTGATCCAAACCTGTTGTCCAATTGATTAGTTCCTCAAGGAGTCAGAGAGTTTCTGTGGCAACATAAACTTCAACATGTGCATTGCAATCTGGAACAATGGGTAATGATGGTCGAGGTTCCAATTTCTTTGTATCAAATGGCTGACCAAGAATCTCTACCGCTCTTCCTGCCATTGGCATGTGTTAGTAGGATTCACAAGTTGATACTCAACCTGTTTGGCCACGTTGTGAACACACTTTCCTTGGCCAACAAGTCCTAATATAGGACTCAAAACTAGAGCTCCTGGCTCAGAGGTTGGGATGCTGCCCACTGGGCCACTGGACCTCCTCTTAAACATCAGTAAGGAATTATTAAGTTTACTTTTAAAAAATGGCATTAATTTTATGACACACAAAACTATTCTGCAGTCTGAAACATCTTGTTCTTGGACTGATCAGGAGGGTGACTTATTTCTAGATCCCTCGATATCTCTAAGAGCAGTGTGGGATTGCTGCCACTTTACTCTAGGTCTCTTCTGGAGAAGTCTGAGTGTGAATTTTGTAAGACAATATTCTGGGAATTGGGCGGCATGGTGGCACAGTAGTTAGCACTGCTGCCTCACAGCGCCAGGGGCACGATTTCAATTTTGGCCTCGAGTCACTGGCTGTGTGGAGTTTGCGTGTTCTCCTTGTGTGTGCATGGGTTTCCTCTGGTTGCTCCACTTTCTTCCCACAGTCCAAAGGTGTGTAGGTTAGGTTGTTAAATTGCTCCTTAGTGTTAGGAGTATTAGCAGGGTAAATACATGGGGTTGCGGGGATAGGGCCTGGGTGGGATTGTTGTCAGTGTTGGCTCAATGGGCTGAATGGCCACCTTCTGCATTGTAGGGACTCTGTGATTCTGCAAATTCGGCCTTGCTCTGTGAGAAGCTGGATAAGGGAATCACTGCTGTGTCACTCAAATTTTCACATCTCAACTCCCATTAAGTACAGAGGAGGAGGCTGAAATAGATGAGCGAAACATCCATGGAAACTCGTGCTTCAGTCACTGACAGGATTTTCATCTAATTCTGTCATTCAGCCAACGTGTTTGATCATCTGCACAGGATGCTGGTGCTATCAAATGTAGTTCGACAACCCTACACACCCATTATTTTGTTCCCTGCAGCCAATCTTAATCTGTCCTTTCTGCAAAACTTTACAGCTACACTGAAATTAATTGCAACTAGTTTAGTCATGAGATGTGTGTGTCACCGGCTAGGCTGGTATAGGATGCCTGTCAATATTGCCCTTGAGAAAGTGGTGGTGCGCTGCCTTCTTGAACCCTCTAGCCTGTGTGGTGTAGGTACACCTGTTAGAAGTAGGGGGCGGGGGGGGGGGGCGGATTTTCAGGATTTTGACCCAGCCACAGTGAAGGAACAGTGATATATTTCCAAACTAGAGTGGTGTGTGGCTTGGATGGAAACCTCGAGGTGGTGGTGTTCCCATGTAACTGCTGTCCTTGTTTTTCTAGATGGTAGAGCCCGTGCATTTGGAAGGTGTTGTTGAAGGAGCCTTGTTGAGGTTCTGCAGTGCAGACTGTTTTAAAGCAATTAGTTTTCCTTTCCCAAATGTCGTGCTGATTGTGGGTGTTAAGTATGGTGCTTCCTCCTCCTTGTGTTCTTTCAGATTACCTTCTCCTTAGTGGGAGGATTAATTATGTGGCAGTCTGTTGCTATTCACTAAATTCCTAGAATTCCTGTGCTCGTGTTCCTCCTTTTTGCTGGCTCACAAGGTAACCCGGGAATTGGTACCACCACCTTTGGACCTCACACTGGCTGATTAACCTGGCAGGCTGACTGAGGTTGGCACATGTCAGGAGTTGGCTTAGCTATGCCACATGCAGCAAGCTTGCAATACCATGTGAGAGAGCTGCTCTGAGCACCAAAAGCGTCTTCCTGCATCTGGAGAAGAATATCTTCATCAAAGGGTCAGTTGTGTCCACTTTCATTGCAGATATTTGGTTGATCAAATGGAGGACATTTAAAAGCTGTTACTTGCTAGATTATTCAACCCGACTGGGAGCGATTATACTTGGTGTTCTCCAGAGAATTGAGCAGTGAATGAACTTCAGCTCTGGGTCTTATTGAGTGAACTGAGGTCAGTTGCCCCTTCCAGCAGTGGCTGAGCGTTAAATGAGCTCAAAGGACACACCATGTTAGCCAGATGCAAAAAATTCTTCCTTAACGCAGAATCCTATGAACATTGATAACAGAATCTCTTCCCAATTTTCTCCTTTGAATAAATTGAACGTTGACAAAATCCTCACGTCTACAACCACCAGATTTGAGAGACAGCACGGTGGCACAGTGGTTAGCACTACTGCCTCATAGCGCTAGGGACCTGGGTTCAATTCCAGCCTCGCATGATTGTCTGTGTGGAGTTTGTATGTTCTCCCCTTGTCTGTGTGGATTTCCTCCGGGTGTTCTAGTTCCCTCCCACATTCCAAAGATGTGTGGGTGAGATAGATAGGCCATGTTAAATTGCCCCTTTGTGTCAGAGGTATTAGTAGGGTGAATCAATGGGATAGGGCCTGGGTGGGATTGTTGTCGGTACAGTCTCAGTGGATCGAGTGGCCTCCTTCTATATTGTAGGGATTCTATGATATGTGGCTATCTGATTACAGTAATAACTGTAAGCTGCTAATGTGGGAAGTGTTTAAATTAGGACATTATCATCCAATAGAAATCACTGACTGTACTGTCTATGGTGGCACTGTTGTAAGCACATGCTTTAATTTTAGAAAGTGCCTTGCAGACTGAAATATTACACATTTATGTTTCATTAACCATCACATACTATCATTCAGTGCTAAACTCTGCAGTCTTCCTCTTTTACCTGAGTTTGGCACTCTGGTGAGATATTATCACGTGCAGCACAGATGACTGTCCAGCAGTTATGAGCGGTGCTTTCCCTTCATCTGAGTGATTCAACTATTGAATCTTTACAGTGCAGAAAGAGGCCATTCAGCCCATCAAGCCTGCATGGCTCTTCAAAGGAGCATCTTAACCAGGCAGACGTCCCTCCCCACATCCCCATAATCCCACGCATTTACCCCATTAATCCCCCTAACCTACACATTTTTGTGACACTAAGGGCCAATCCGCCTAACCTACATATCTTTGTGATACAAAGAGGCAATTACAGCGTGGCCAATCCACCTAACCTACACATCTTTGGATTTTGATTGCTGGGGAACGCTGACTTACACATGTGTCTTGCCTCTGCTCATCGTCCAGAATGCAGCTGGATACTGTCTGCCTTTGGCCATGATGTACCTTATTGTGGTTGCTCTTTATTGCTTGTGTTTTTTTCTCTGCAGGCCTTGTTTGTAGTTACCCTGACTGAGTGGACAATGGCAGCTCCCCTCTCCGTGTAGTGCATGGTGCTAAGGTTTGGCCATTCTGCACGTTTTCTTAGAACTCAAATTCCCAGTTCCCACTCTGTTGCCCGCATCTGTCTGTTCATTTCTCCTTCAGGAAGTGTCACATTTCTCCATAAATGTGTCATTGTCAGTGTTAATCATCACTGGAGGCGTGTGATTAAAGAAACACCCTTGTGATACTTGCAGCCTGTCACTGCTTCTGCAGTTGTTTAAACATTGAACTATTTGTCTGGTACACATTAATTTCAAGGTTGGGGAGTGCACCAAGGATTACTTTTCTCTGTGGAAAATAGGCTCTTTTTTTCCCCTGGTAGTGGGGTTTAGAGTGAACACTGGGTAGCAGCATTCCCACTATAGCATAGTGAAGGCCACAGAGCAGACAGATAGCCTTGTGTTCCATGATGAGTGACAGTTTCTTAAGCATTAGCTTAGATCACTTTGAAACTCTGCCTCAAGACCTAAGCTGCTGCATTTGCCACAGACGATGCCTTTCAGATAAATGGCAGGGTGGCACAGTGGTTAGCACTGCTGCCTCACAGTGCCAGGGACCCGGGTTCAATTCCGGCCTCGGGTGACTGTGTGTGTGTTGCGTTTGCACGTTCTCCCTGTGTCTGCATGGGTTTCCTCTGGGTGCTCTGGTTTCCTCCCACAGTCCAAAGATGTGCAGGTTAGATTGACTGGCCATGCTAAATCACCTCTTAGTGTCAGGGAGATTAGCAGGGTAAATATGTGGGGAATAGGGCCTGGGTGGGATTGTTGTCAGTGTAGGCCCAAGAGGCCGAATGACCTCCTTCTGCACTGTAGGGATTCAATGATTCTATTGGTCCTATGACCTATGAAACCAGTGCCGTGTTTGCCCAGTCAGGTAGATGTTAAATATCTGGTGGCAATATTTGCAAAGCAGCAGAATCTCCTGAAGCCATGACCAACACTCAACACCACCAAGAACCAGTGAACTAGGCGTTTACCTCAATGCTATTTACAGGATGCAGTGTTCAACTATCACATTTGCCTGCATAATGATTGTTTTGAGAATGAATTTCTTACCAACTCATATTTCATTACGTTATTCCACAAATTCATTGCTTCACTGTAATATTTTTTCCAGTATTTTCATCCCTCCCCTCCTGATCTCTCCAATAATTTGGCCATGACAGGCTAACTCATTCTCCAGAGTCACCTGCGTATATTGAGACTGACTACTTGAGGCTGACTAATTTGATTCGGAGTATCCCAATCAATAGCTGACCGATAAAACGCCCCCTCCACCTCCCCAAGTGACCATTTAGCTGGCTCGGGCGTGAACCTAGACAGGCTAAGAACTGGAGAGGAACCGTTATCTAAGGTATGGCATCTCAGCAAGAGTCAGTGCCTTCTGAAAAGGAAGGAAAAGAAATAGGGGAGGCAAATGGAAATAGTAATTGTGGAAAAACGGTCGCCCTCTTTTACTTTGTGAACTGATGGGAATGTGTTCTCAGCAAAGAGAAATGATTCAAGAACTCCCCTTCATTCCTTATCCCAGACACTATGTAATTGCATGCTTGTTGGCAGCTTAGGGTTGACTCATTTTTGTACAAAGAAGGTAGCTTACTTGATAAGTGCTCTCCCCCAATTCTCTTCTTCTGAAGTTTAATCAGCATTAAAAACAAAAGGGATTTCAAACTGTTCCATAAACAGCACCTTCGCCGAAAGCGGCGAAGTAAGTTCTCAGCAGGATTTGCTAAACCCTGACGAGCATGATAAAGGTTCCAAACAGAATGAACAGAAAGGTCTTTGTTTTGAGTCTGTGGCTAAGGTGAATTTTGGAACGTTGCCCTATTCTCTTGTTGAAAAGAACGATGGCTCCAGTTTGTGGGACTGAAACCAACTTACAATGCTTGAGGGAAGTTGGTGAGTGACATTGAGCTGGCTGAGACTGCAAACTCGCAACATTGCCTCCTCCATAGCAGAGGATGTGCTGTAAAATTAGATCGTGTGGGAGGGGAAAAGAACTGTGACTACTTTACTGAAACCCCAGTTGCTCACCAGACTTTGTGAGGTTCAACCTGCGATTGGCAAAGCAATGTAGATGGCAAGCAAGAGAGATGCTGGCAAAAATCCAGCTTCAATCAATATCCTATCCACATTGTAAAGTGGGTATCCTAACAACATGTCATAATGTCAGAGGAACGATGCCCTAGTCATATTATTGCTAGACAATTAATCCAGAAACTCAGGTAATATTCTGGGTTCGAATCCTGCCACAGCAGGTGGTGGAATTTGAATTCAATGAAAAATATCTGGAATTAATAATCTACTGAGGGCTGCCGATTGTCAGAAAAATTCACCTGATTCACTAATGTCCTTTAGGGAAGGAAACCTGCCATCCTTACCCAGTCTGGCCTACATGTGACTCCCAAGACACAGCAATGTGGTTGACTCTCAACTGCCCTCTGAAATGGTCTAGCAAGCCACTTGGTTATATCAGTATTTCAAGAAGGCAGCTCACCCCATCTCCTCAAAGGCATTTAGGGATGGGCAATAAATGCTGACCAGCCAGTGACACTCACGGGCGGCACGGTTGCACAGAGGTTAGCACTGCTGCCTCACAGTGCCAGGGACCCAGGTTTGATTCTGGCCTGGGGTCATTGTCTTTGTGAAGTTTGTATGTTCTTCCTGTATCTGCGTGGGTTCCCTCTGGGTGCTCCGGTTTCCTCCCAGAGTCCAAAAATGTGTGGGTTAGGTTGATTGGCTATGATAAATTGCCCCTTAATGTCAGGGCTCTAGGAGGGTAAATATGTGGTGTTATGGGGATAGGACCTGGGTGGGATTGTTGTTGGCGCAGGCTCGATGGGCCAAATGGCTTCCTTCCGTACTGTAGACTCTACGAATCTATATCCCATGAATGAATAATAAAAAAGCGCCTTTTGGTCAATTAGGACCTGTTAATGTTCACTTAAAGCTACACAAAATGATAGAGTGCAACAGTAAACCAATATGTTCCATAGACTGTAAACGGAGTTCTTTTATTGTTCTGCAATTTAATCAGGAGTAACGTGTTGATATGCACAATGCCATTTCAGTGATGAAAACTTGAGGTATCACAAAAAAAACCATCAAAATATTGATCTCGGATGAAGAAAATGAACCTGTCAATAACTAGGATAGTTTGAAAAACACCACGTGGGAAAGTTGAGGATTTCAATTGCTTAAGAGTCACTTAGCAACGTGGAGGAGTTACTGCGCAATTGCAAAATCAAACGAGAAGCAGAAAAATCGAAAAAAGGAAACTCAATTTTAAAATAATGAAGGTTTCCACTGCACGAACAGAGATAAAAATGTTCTCCATGGCTGAGGAGTCAGTGACGAGTGATCATTAATTTAAAACTGCCAATAGAAGAGTGAGGAGAGGGCGGTGGTACTGTGGTTAGCACTGCTGCCTCACAGCGCCTGGGACCCTGGTTCGTTTCTCAGCTTGGGTCACTGTCTGTGTGGAATTTGCATGTTCTCCGCATCTCTGCATGCGTTTCCCATGGATGCTCTGGTTTCCTCCCACAGTCCAAAGATGTGTGGGTTAGGTGCATTGGCCGTGCTAAATTGCCCATTAGTGTCCTGGGATGCGTAAGTTAGAGGGTTTACTGGGGTAAATATGTGGGATAATGGGGATAGGGCCTGGGCAGGGTTGTTGTTGATGCAAACTCAAAGGGCTGAATGGCCTCCTTTTGCACTGTAGGGAATTTATAAAAGAGTTAAGAAGAAGTTGCTTTATTTGAAAGATAGATGTTGGAATCCATTGTTGCAGGGAATGCTTGAGGAAGAGAGCATTGCATTTGAGGCAAAGGATGATCCAGAAGAGAACAGGACAGTGCCATTGCCTTTGAATTGTTCCCCAACTGAACCAGCAGAGATACGATAGGCTGAATGAGCTTCTGGATTGCAGTGAACATCTTTGGTTCAATGAATGCGATAACTGTATTGTAATTATAAAAAAATGTACCTTGGAGATTGGAGGTGTTTGAGTGATGGGTGCTGGCAGTGTGTTGAACTTGTCTGAGCTCGTTATTAGCAAGTCATGAGAAGAGTGGGTTATTGTTATGGTTCTGGAGAGGATGAAGATAATGGGATACATATTCCTTCTTCTGCCTGAGGAATGCTCAACTTCCTGATGTAAGAAAAATAAAATATGCACAGTAACTTCATTGCAGTGTTAATGTAAGTCTACTTGTGGCTAATAAATAAATTTTACTTTAATGTGGCTGGAGGCTGGGGACTTCACAGCACCGCTCCTGCATTTGCTGGAGTGTTGGTATTACACCTGAAGTTGTAATTGGGCAGATTCAGTAGATGCATGTTAATGAGGCAGGACGGGGTGTCCTCATTCCTCCTGGGTATTTTCCCCTTGTGATCAGTACAGGGAACCCTAACAGAGGGGCACCTCAAGACTCTTGACAGTGGGGTCACAATCCCCTGAAGATGAGGCCACAAGATACCTGGAGAAAACCAAGGGGCACAGGACCGGGAATGTATTTTCCAGACTTGGGGTCTTCTGGTTGCTGCTCTGCTCCCTCTATTCCCAATCTCAGCCCAGGAAAATTTCACCAAACATCTTTGATTGTCTTTGTTGCACAATTATCTGTTTTAGAAATAGTCCAATGTGGGCAAACGTAACAAGTAGATTTTTTTTGCATACATGTGCTGGTGCAGACATGATGGGCTGAATGGCCTCCTTAACTGTGCCGTAATAATTCTGTGATCCTGTGAAGCAGAAGTGTCCAGTAAACCCACTCTTGGGAGATGTTGGTTTGGGTGTTCGCCAGGGCTGCAGAAGGTTCCTGCTGTTTAAACAGTTCCGTAGGAACTTGAACATCAACGGAAGCAGAACTATCTAATTGGTTTTAAAAGAAGCAATAAAAAAGACCGGTTTTTCAGAGCTGTGTACACATTGCCCAACAACAGAGACTGCACCTCAAATCCCTCAGCTTGCGAAGCACTTTGGAGTATGCTGAGGGAATCATGAGTTGCAGGAAAAACAATTCCAGTTTTCTCTTTGCCGTCAGTGATCTAGTGATGGGCATGACTGCAGCTGGAAACCCTCTGACACATTCCTCTCGGTGACACCAGGAGGGGCCTTTGTCAGGCGGACGAGATCAGCATCAGAAGAATGTGCCCTAATTCACCTGTTATACCAGCATGTTTTAAAAATGGGAGCAGTTCGAAACGTGATAATTGCAACTTTCAGAAGTGAATCAGTAGTGCATATTGAAACCCTCCTGACGCTCTGAGAAGGCCTGGATTGGAGGTGTGCAGATATCACCCACAGGGCAGAGAAGCATAGTTCACTTTCATGGGCACATCTGGTCATTCTATTTGTTATCTGAGCACAACTAGATACAGGGCTGATTAGAGAAAAGAGAACTTGCTCAACCAGATACTTTATCTTCTAAAGATTGATAGATCCCCAGTATCTTTTTGGAGTGATGATCTTGGATTCTGCCATTTCTGACATATAATTAAAGAAATACTGTAATTCTGTATATTGAGGGAACACGAGGAGAATGCACAGTGCGGTTGAGGGTGAGGTACTCATTAGTGTTGTGTAATTTCAGTGCTGAGAATGGGGTTATTGCCAGAGAATTTTATTTATTTAAAGAGTAGTATGTCTGGGCTACAAACTGACAAATATCGTTGATTTGAGAAGGAGCTATATGATTGGAAAGTCTCACCGACCACTTGGAGGCTCCTTTACGAACCAGTGAAGATCAGTGGTTACTTAACTGATACCTTCTCACAGCATTGTGAAACTCCTTTCAGATTTTCAATTAAATTTCTTGTCTCACCCAACACACACTGCCTCTTGCTGCTCTTAGTCCCTTTTGAAATGTGAATAATAATCCATTATAGTAAAATAATGATAGCGTTATAAAGTTTTGGTTCTAGTGATGAGGTTCATCCACACTATGTTCTCAAATATCAAATGGCAGACTTGTACAAACAGCAACAAATTGATTTTAAAATTCCACAGAATCCCTGCAATGCAGAATGAGGCCATGCGGCCCATCAAGTTCACACCTACTCTTCGAAAGAGCATCTTTGCCGTCCATTCCTGTTGAAATAGAAAGAGGTAGGTTTATGGCTGGTTAGGGTTGGATTTTGCACATTTTTTCATTTTGCCCTCATCTAGCGGCACGGTGGCGCAGTGGTTAGCACTGCTGCCTCACAGTGCCAGGGACCTGGGTTTGATTCCCGGCTTGGGTCACTGCCTGTGTAGAGTTGGCATGTTCTCCCTATGTCTGCGTGGGTTTCCTCCAGGTGCTCTGGTTTCCTCCCACAGTCCAAAGGACGTGCTGGTTAGGTGCTTTGGCCATGCTAAATTCTCCCTCAGTGTACCCAAACAGGTGCCAGGGTGTGGCGACTAGAGGATTTTCACAGTAACTTTATTGCAGTGTTAACGTAAGTCTACTTGTGATACTGACAAATAAACGTAAGAGATAACGTTTGAGGCTGGCTATTTTGACACTTCTAAAACCAGATTAGTGATACTTGATTGGGAGAAGAAATGGAAACAAACATCTTTGTTTATTGATTACTATGGTTACTTTACGATTTTGATCTTTACACTCTTCACCAAGTCAATTAGCTGAAGTGATTTCTTTAAAGAGTCATATTTAATTGATATTGCTCTTGAGTATCCTCCTGTGGAATGGGGCAACTGGTTGCTGTCAAGAAATGACCTAGGAGGAGCAAGAAGTGAAGAGGGAGGAATGTTTCTTTTAAATTGATTCAATAAAATCGATTACAGCTATCACTGGGCGTTTTTCCTCCATAGTTCACAAGGTGAACTCATATTGGGGCCAGTCCAACAGGTGCTCACACAGAAATGGACATTCTGTACGTCAGGAGCTGGCCTGGTGAATGTTGTACAGACATTTCTTTATGTGGCAACAAAGAACGGCACAATCCTTTTCTCCCCCATTATCCATACACGCATCCCCTTCACCCCATGTTACTGAGTCATTTTCCGGAATATGAGTCCCAGCTGACTTTTGTCCCTTTTCTGGTTTAGGATTATTGAGCAAGGAATGTTGCTATCGTTAATGACGAAACCTGATGAGGTACAAGCCAGAGATTCCACCTACAATCTCCCTCCCTGCCTTGTGTAATTCCCTGCCACACCTCACATTGTGTCAAAATGCCAGAGTCATTAATGCATTCATCAGGGTGGGGAAGATTGGCAGGAGAGGTGGGTGCGGGGACTGAGCAGTGAATGTGAGGGATTCGCCTTTACTCCAAAACTATGTGAGGAGTGCAAATATTGTTACTTTCTATCAGAGCTGCATTGGTGCCCGTTGGTGCAGAGATAGGGGATGCAGTGGCATTGTGGTATTGTTACTGGACTAGTAATCCAAAGACCCAGCATAAAGTTCTGAGAACCCGGGTTCGAATCCCACCATGGCAGATGTTGAAATTTGCATTCAGTGGAAATCTGGAATTAAAAGTCTAATGGTGATAATGAAACTATTGTAAAAGCCCATCTGCTTCACTAATGTCCTTTAGGGTAGGAAATCTGTCGTCCTTACCTGGTCCAGACCCACAGCAATGTGGCTGACTATTAAATGCCCTCAGGAATGGGCAATAAATGCTGGCCCAGCCAGTGACACCTACATTCCATGAACAAATAAAAGAACTAAAAACAGAGAGGAGGGATTGCCTCCCGTTTTGTGTTTCCCTTCAGAAAGACTATATGATCACCGAAAAGAAGGGCAGCAACTTTATAGCCAGAAGAGTATGATACAAGTTGGATTAAATTGTGATCCTAGACTTCATCTGAGGCATGGTGCACAGTTTGAGCCACTGAGAGACTCATGGAATGGAGGTTGGGCCTAGTAGAGCCACAAAGTTGATCCCATGGGAAACTGTAAATTCCTGCCCGAGGTTGATGGACCTTTCCATTATCTGCCCCTCGCCTGCTCTGATTCCCGTGGTGGGTGGGGAGGTAAAATTCTGACCAAACTCTTTCAAAGCCTCAGTTATGTGAAGAGATTGGAAAAGCACCTTTCTTCTTTAAATTTGAAAGGATAAATCTGAAAGGTAAAGAAGATTGTAAATGAAATGGAAAAGAGAAATCTGAAAAACTAAATTAAACTGTGAGGGTAGAATAAGGAATTACAGGTTCCAACCGGTAAAAAATAAATGGACCGGGGAAACAAAAATGCTGGAATTGTTCAGGACCCAATTGCCGGGTCATTTTGAATGGATAAATGGGGAAGTAAGTTGATGGATTTTCCTCACCTTGTAGAAATGAGCGAACATCCAAAGTTACTCCAGATTCCCAGTATTGAATGTCTTTAATGTGTGTACTCTGGTTTTGGAGTGAGTGTGAGTTTGAATCCTTTTTACTGCCTTGATTTGCTTTTAAGTTTTGTTTTATGTTGCATTTTTTTTAAAGTATCATTTTGTTTTCTTCTTCCTTTTCTCACCAACTATCATTCATGGAAATTGATTAGTTCTAAGCATCATCACTGATTGGGTGGGCATTCTCCTGGGAATATTAGGACAGGTGTGCTGCATTGAAGGCACACCTGATTGGCTATTTAGTGGAAGAGGCAGGTGCACACTCAATGCCAGGGTCATTGAGGAATATCCGAGGGCATTGGTCTTCATCAGTGAGGTGATCACAGACTTTCTCCACTTCTCAGTAGGTCAGTATGCAAACTTCACACCCATTTCACACTGGGGAGGTGATGGCGTTGTGGTATTATCCAGAAACTCAGCTAATGTTCTGGACCCAAGTTCGAGAATCCTACCACAGCAGATGGTGGAATGTGAATTCAATAAAATAAATTTAGAATTAAGAATCTACTGATGACCATGAAACCATTGTCAATTGTCACAAAAACCCACCTGGTTCACTAATGTCCTTTAGGAAAGGAAATCTGCCATCCTTGCCCGGTCTGGCCTACATGTAACACCAGACCCACAGCAATGTGGTTGACTCTCAACTGTCCAACAAGGACAACAAGGGGTGGGCAATAAATGCTGGCCAGCCAGCGATGCCCATGTCCCACAATGAATTTAAAAAAAAATCACACATAAACAGGACAGAGTCAGCCCATTGTTGTATATTTTACTTCTTGAATCTGTGCAGAGGTGACATCACTTGCTATGTGTGTAACAAGGTACCCATCTTCTTGCTCATAAACTTCTGCCATATCTTTAAAGTGATTTTTTTTTTAGGTTTGTCAAGGTTTAAAATGTATCACTGAAAGTGTTAAAGTTGTAAAGTATTGCAACCTGAATTTCGTTATTCTATCAGACTGTAGTTTAAATGTTAAATGTAGGGTGTTGGCCTGCAATGCAAATACCTCCACAGCCATTCCCATCACTGCATGTTACATCATGGGATAAAAACCTGATAGGCCAGTGGAAATCTCTTGGTTAAAGCTAGCTAGACTGGGAGTTAATAAGACTACTGTTTGCTGTGGGGTTGCATCGCCATGCAGGACAGGTAGGTCACAGGCTGGATTTCCTCTTTGTACTGAGTTAGCTGCTGGAATGGTGGTACGGGCAACGCAGTTGGCTTCGGGTCAGGTATAAGGGAGAAAAACCTCCTGGAGGGATCCTCCTGCCCTGAACTTGGTAAGTGCGTCCAGGAGTGGACGAAAACCATATGAAGATAGATAGAAGTACGGAGCTAGTTCACTCCCTATCCACGTTAGAACAATGCTGCACTGTGGGACTAGCCCTTTTCTCACAGCGTTCCTGACAAAGCCAATCAGGATATAAAACGCCCCAGACCGCGATTATCAATTCATAAAATTAACAAAAAAAAGAGTCACAGGCTTTGGTGTGCATATTTTTACAGTAGTCCAGAACTGATCCTTAAAAGTGTTGCATTAGGTGCATGTCTGTCTCAATTCACAGAATTACACTCACAGGCCGAATTCTCTGGCCGTTTATGCTGGGTCCCGCTAGCAGGTTACCCCCACCCACGATTTCCAGCCAGCGTGGGGTGACGTCAATGGGACAGCAGCAGGACCAGAGAATCCCACCGCTAGCAAACAGCGCGCACCACCTCCCCGCTGGCAGGAAACATGCAGCTGGGAGGCCGGAGAATCTCAGTCTCGATGTGTGTTAAGCACTGACACGTCTGTCTCAACTCAGATTGTCAAACACATAGGGCCTGATTTTACCATTTTTGTTCTAAGTACTGAATCTGGGCTTAATTCAGATCCGACTTAGAAATCTGCTTTCAGGCGCCCCCCATACGCACTCGGCCTGAAAAAAATATTACGGGTCCCGTTTGCGCTGTGGGAGGGTGGAGGGAGGTGCTTAGTGCAGCTGAAACGATCAGAGCTCTGAACTGTGCATGCGCAGTTGGAAAAAAAATTTTTAAAAGTGCGCCCGGGTCAGATCGCTCCCGAGCCGCAGAGAGTGGAGAAAGCGGTCCGGGAGTGAGAAGTGGGAGCGATGGTGCACACACACCTCACTGTCCCTCTCATCCATCCCCTACTACCCAGACTGATTGCAACCTTGCTCCCTTCTCCCCCTCCCCATCAATCGCCCGCAGAGTGGCAGCGGACCCCCCTGCCGCCCCCTCACCCCCTACCAGAGATCCATCCGACCCCAGCCCCCGCCCACCACCAGAGATATGTTTTACCCGCCTCCTGCCTCCCGCCCCAGAGAACAATTTGGCCTCACTCAGTCAGTCAGGAACCTGCAAATATCACAAAACGAGCCAATTAAATGGATTAGGTAATTTCCTAGCAAGCCCCGAACTCCCATCAGAATTTTCAAACCCCATCACATTCTTGTCTGTAAGGTGGGTGAACCCAATAATGCTGTCGGCCTGCGATGCTTTTCAAAGGGGTTTCATTCATTAAATTAGAGGGCCTTGTGAACTTGTCTGGGCAAAGCAGCTTTTTTGGTGTAGCAGGGAGAAGGCAAAGACCAAAATAAGTTTGTGTTCTACAAGAGATTTGAAATTGCACCAACGATTTAATAATTTAATAATTGTTAAGAACAGAAGATTGGTTGTTAAGAACAGAAGATTGGTTAGGGCAAGATTAGGGCCAGTTAGAAACAGCAGTGGGAAGTTATGTGTGGAACCGGAAGAGATTGGAGAGGCATTGAACCAATATTTCTCTTCGGTATTCACGCAGGGAGACATAAATGTAGCTGTGGAGAATACTGGGTTACAGGGTTGTAAACTGGATAGTATTGCAGTTGATAAGGAGGATGTGCTTGATATTCTTGAGGGTTTGAAAATAGATAAGTCCCCTGGGCTGGACGGGATTTACCCTAGGATTCTCTGGGAGGCAAGAGAGGCGATTGCAGAGCCTCTGGCTCTGATCTTCAGGTCGTCGTTGGTCACAGGTATAGTGCCAGAAGATTGGAGAATAGCAAATGTTGTCCCATTGTTTAAGAAGGGGAACAGAGACTTTCCCATGAATTATAGACTGGTGAGTCTTACTTCTGTTGTGGGCAAGGTTTTAGAAAAAATTATTAGGGATAGGATTTATAGTTATTTAGAGAGTAATGAATTGATTGGAGATAGTCAGCATGGTTTTGTGGAGGGTATGTCGTGCCTTACTAACCTTATTGAGTTTTTTGAGAAAGTGACCAAAGAGGTGGATGGGGGTAAGGCAGTTGATGTGGTATATATGGACTTTAGTAAGGCGTTTGATAAGGTTCACCATGGAAGGCTTCTGCAGAAAATGCAGATGTATGGGATTGAGGGTGATTTAGTTAATTGGATCAGGAATTGGCTAGCAGATAGGAGACAGAGGGTGGTGGTTGATGGTAAGTATTCGTTATGGAGTTCAGTTACAAGTGGTGTGCCTCAGGGATCTGTTTTGGGGCCACTGCTGTTTGTAATTTTTATAAATGATCTGGATGAGGGTATAGTTGGGTGGATTAGTAAATTTGCTGATGACACCAAAGTCGGACGTGTGGTAGATAGTGAGGAGGGGTGTCATAGTTTACAGAGAGACTTGGACAAGTTGCAGAGCTGGGCCGAGAGGTGGCGGATGGAGTTTAATGCGGAAAAGTGTGAGGTAATTCACTTTGGCAGGAATAACAGATGTGTAGAGTATAGGGCTAACGGTAGGACTCTGAATAGTTTTGATGAACAGAGGGATCTAGGTGTACGTGTACATAGATCCCTGAAAGTTGGGAATCAAGTAGATAAGGTTGTTAGGAAGGCATACGGTGTCTTGGCGTTTATTGGTAGGGGGATTGAACTTAGGAGCCGCAGCGTCATGTTGCAACTGTACAAAACTCTGGTGCGGCCGCACTTGGAGTATTGTGTGCAGTTCTGGTCCCCACATTATAGGAAGGATGTGGAGGCATTGGAGAGGGTGCAGAGGAGGTTTACCAGGATGTTGCCTGGTATGGAGGGGAGGTCCTATGAGGAGAGACTGAGGGATTTGAGGTTGTTTTCGTTAGAAAGAAGGCAGCTAAGAGGGGACCTTATTGAAACATATAAGATGATTAGAGGTTTAGATAGGGTGGACAGTGATAGCCTTTTTCCTCGGATGGAGAAAGCTAGCATGAGGGGGCATAGCTTTAAATTAAGGGGTGGTAGTTATAGGATGGATGTCAGAGGTAGGTTCTTTACCCAGAGGGTGGTGAGGGATTGGAATGCCCTGCCTGCTGCAGTTGTAAATGCGCCTAGTTTGGGGGCGTTTAAGAGATCCGTGGATAGGTTTATGGATGGAAAGGGATTGGTTTAGGTTAGAGGGTCATTGCTTTTTAATTGGTCGGCGCAACATCGTGGGCCGAAGGGCCTGTTCTGCGCTGTAATGTTCTATGTTCTATTGCGAATAATTTATGGCTCACTTTAACCTACCAAGAGGACAAACTGAGAACCATCAGACTTTGCTCGGGCGTTTAGCACCTGGAATACAAACATATCTCTGGTATTAAAAATTTACTGAAGCGAATAGAATTTGATATAATGTGAGGCGGTTATAAGTCATCTCAAGTGTAAACAAAGTGCCTTTTGTTTTTATTCAGTCATGGAATGTGCATGTTACTGGCCCATCCCTACTTGCCTTTGAACTGAGTGGCTTGCTAGGCTATTGCAAAGGGTGGTTAAGAAACAACCACATTGCTGTGGATCTGGCATCACATGTAGGCCAGACCAGGTGAGGATGGTAGATTTCCTTCCGTAAAGAACATTTGTGACCCAGATGGGTTTCCATGACAATGGATGAAGCTGTCATGGTCACCAGGACTTAGATCCAGCTTTATATTCCAGAGTTAACAATTTAATTTAAATTCTGCTAGTCACTGCTGAGGTTTGAACCCATGTCCCAAGGGCATAACCTGGGTCTCTGGACTCCTAACCCAGTCGCACTGCCATGACACCAGCACCACTGTATTTTGTTTTGTAGTGTAATTATTTGATGGTCTCACTCTACTTTTTTTTTAATATTTGACATTGGGAATCATCTCCTGCCTGCTTTAAATGGAGAAAAGGATAAATGTTATTTAGAGTTAACCATGTATTTTCCAATTCTGCAACATCCCAATCAAACTGCTTTCTTGCTCTAGGAGGAGAAATCAAACACAGGAAACATTTGGAAACGTAATGGATTCATCCATCCTGACCGCAAAGGCACAGAATCATCTCCACCGGTTAGTGATTATTGTAAATAAAAATGTACACGCCTGTTCAAAATAATGTCATGATGTGCAGATGCTGGCGTTAGACTGGGGTAAACACAGTAAGAAGTCTCAAAATATCAGGTTAAAGTCCCACCAGTTTATTTGATAGTAAACCCACAAGCTTTCAGGGTTTGCTCCTTTGTCAGGTAAGTGGAGAGTTCTGGTGTCAAACAGAGCATATAGAAGACTTGAATGGCAGGGTAACTATAAAGACCTGCATTCTAATCAGAATTCTGTAAACTGTGTGTGCCTTTTACATGCTCAGTTTGAGACCAGAACTCTCCACTCACCTGACAAAGGGGCAAACCCCGAAAGCTTGTGGGTTTACTATCAAATAAACTGGTTAGACTTTAACCTGGTGTTGTGAGACTTCTTACAAAATAATGTCGGCAGGCCCTCCTGTCTACTCTGCTCTGTCCAGCACTCAGTGAGCGTTCTGTAACTCTCCAACTTCTCCTCTCTCACTTGTAGGTCATTTTGAAATCTCGTCCTGCACACTGACCACTGGCTTTCGGCAAAATTAACTTTCCATCCGTCACCGACTGTGAAGTGGCTCGTGCTCTCACTGTCGTGCCAGCTGTGCTCTGATCCTTGGCTTTTGCTGCAGAGAACAAAGAACAGTACAGCACAATAACAGGCCCTTCAGCCCCCCCATGCCTTATGATACCTGCCTAAACTAAAACTGTATGCATCTACAGGGTCCATATCCTTCCATTCCCATCCTATTCATGTATTCCACTATATTCCCCTTAATTGCTGCTATCGTAACTGCTCCCACCACCTCCCTGGTCAGCGCCTTCCAGACATTCACTACCCTCTGTGTAAGAAAACATACCTCTCTCATCTCCTCTAAGGAGCACTTGAAGGAGCTTTAGTCATTTCTTGTGAAAGTGCACTATTTAATTATTGAGGTGTCCTGTCTGTTTCACCACTATTATTCCTTTGCTCTTGGAGCCCTCTCAGTTTCAGGTGCCCTTTTTAGCCTTCCATCCATTGATTCTGTTTACACTTCTCGCTGTCCTGGAAAAGCAGCCAGCACAATCAAGGACCCCAGTCATTCTCTCTTCCACCTTCTTCCATCAGGAAAAGGATACAAAATTCTGAGATCACGTACCAACCGATTCAAGAGCAGCTTCTTCCCTGCTGCCTTCGAACTCTTGAATGGACTTGACCCATTTTAAACTGATCTTTCTCTACAACCAAGCTATAACACTATATTCTGCACTCTTTCCTTTCCTTCTCCCCTACGTACTCTATGTTTTGTCTGTATAGCGCACAAAAAATGACACTTTTCACTGTATCCCAATGCGTGTGACAATAATAACTCAAATCAAATCAAAAGGTAGCCAAGCAGGGATAACACACAGGGGGCATTTCTTTTGGGTAGGGAAATCAACATATTTTGAAATAATGAGTTTATATTATTATTGCGCACAGAATAAATCTTTTTCAACGTGACCATAAATGGTGGAACAACAAAACGATACATCTTTATTTGCTTTGCAGCATCTTTCCAATGGCTTGGGTCCAGAGACCTCTCCTGACAGCCGTGTGTACGGAGTGGTACAGAGAGCTGACGCCAATAAGGCAGAGGTGGTTGTGTACGAGTGGTCAGTTAACCAGCTTAAAGAGGAAATGAACTACATTAAGGAGGTGAGATGGTTAATGTTTTACACCATTCCATTTGCTTGGTTGATGGGCACCTCCTTAGAGGAGGTGTGCGAGGCGTATTTTTTACACAGAGGGTGGTGAACGTGTGGAAGGCGCTGACCAGGGAGGTGGTGGGAGTAGGTATGATAGCGGCATTTAAGGGGAATATAGATGAATACACGAATAGGATGGGAATGGAAGGATATGGACCACGTAGGTTTAGTTTAGGCAGGAATCATGAGGCTTGGAGGGCTGAAGGGCCTGTTATTGTGCTGTTCTTTGTTCAGGGTTTGTTGAAACCTAGGAAAGGGAGCCAGCTGAGATTGTGCTTACCTTAGCGCTGTCCTGAGGTTTGGATTCTTCAAATGTTCCAATTGCTCCATCACCAAGTCAGGTCAATCGGTTTGTGGCCACACCTTGAACTCAAGAGTTCAGTTCAGCTCGGGGAGGGCAAACGAATGTTACCTCACTGGCAGTTGCTCAATGTCAACGTGACACGGGTTTGTGGTCAGAGTCCCGGCTGAAGTGTGCCAGTGTGTGGAGGAGGAGATGTGTTTAAAAGGGAAAGTTCTATGAAATGGACAATAACTGTTAAACACTTGGCCTGATGCACCGCCTCACTGCTGTCCGTGAGAGCTTGCTGTGGAAAATTGGTTGCTTTATTTCCTGCATCCCAACAGTCACTAAAACACTTCATTGGCGTTAAAACCTGGCCTTGCGCTAATGAAATAAAAGTTATTTCCTTCTTCAGCGACAGGCTGAAATGTGGACGGAAATGTTGAAAGCTAGGTTCATCGGAAAGAAACCCTGTTATGTCCTACGTAGTAATCTGTACAGAAGAAAGAGCATGTATTTCTCAAATTGTCAAAAAGACTTTTATGTTTAATGAAATGCTTTTGAAGTGCAGCCACTATTGTTGGTGAACATCAAAATTATTTTGCCCACAGCAATGAGATGGATGTTCATTTAGTTTGTTCTCAGCAATGTTGGTCTAACTCCAGGAGATGTGTTGGTTATTGCAGTTGGTTTAATAACACTTCCCCACTGGGTTTCCTTAACTGGGTAGTATCTGTGTCTCAAGGAGAGGTTTTCTATAGGTGCAATGGACTTGGAAGTGTGGGTTATAAAGTCATTGAATCCCTAAACTATAAAAGAGACCATTTGGCCCATAGAATCTGCACTGACTCCCTGACAGAATATCTTAACCAGGCCCTGTCCCCCACTCTATCCCTGTAATCTCACACATCTACCCCGCTAATCCCATCTAACCTACATATTTTGGGACAATTTAGCATGGTTAATCCACCTAACCTTCACATCTTTGGACTGTGGGAGGAAACTGGAACACCCAGAGGAAATCCACGCAGACAAGGGGAGAATGAGCAAACTCTGCATTGACAGTGACCCAAGCCAGGAATCGAACCTGGGTTCCTGGCGCTGAGAGGCAGCAGTGCTAACCACTGTATCACCGTGCCACCCAAATATCATTTTAATGTGCTCTTGTGAATCAGTGTGAAGACATCCATCAGTTAATACGGGATATATAGCATAATCCCGACAGGGCATTCTGCTCAGAGTGTGCAGCTGGAGAGACAGCCAGAACACTGAAACACTGATTCCCTGACTGAGGCACTCTGTGAGCTCAGAATCACACCTAGGCTTTATTTGGAAAAATCATGAAGGTAAAGCTGTTATTGTGAAGAATGGTTGATTGACTTGGAGAGCTGAGGTGGAATTCTGTCACAGTTTGACGTATCCTTTGATTGCTCTATATTCAGGTGAGACATTCACTGGAGAAAGTCCGGCAACAAATGTTTGGGGAGTTTAGTGGGATGAAGGAGAAAATACAAGAGCTCAAAAATGAAATGAAGGTAGGTTGTGTCACCTGTCAGTGGATTATTTTACTACGATCATTTTACCATTGCCTACTATCTGCAAACCTGCTGGTGTCACGAAGAACATTATATAACTTACAGGGAAAACACTGGGGTTGATCATTAACTGTGAGACAGTGTGGAATGCACAAATCTACAGCTCACCTGATCTCAAGGAACTAAAAATCTGGAGAGATGTCAAACCAGTTCCAACTTGCCATGCGCCATTTCATTCTATTGTTCAAAATCAGAATGTACCACATTGATTTAATTCCCATTCCAGAAAAATCCAGGTCGAGTTTTCTTTCTTTCAGTTAATTTTTTTTGTATTCAGAATTTTTAATTTCTCCAGTTGAGGTTTATGTTTGGAAAATATAGTCAGATGAGCATAACGCTCTGATAATACAATGAGTGCTCATTTAAAGCCTCATAAGATCACACCCCATCTATTCCATTATTAATGGTTGTGATAGAATTGTATTTGATAACCTAATGGTTAAGTGTGAGGTCTCCGCACCCACCCCCCCGCCCCAAAAGTGTTATACTGAAGAAAATGTGTTCTTATTGAATGAGTACAAGAAAGGAATGCTTGTCAAACTGCTGCAGGTAAAAAACGTTTGCAGTTTGACTTCATTCATCTGGAACTTCATAGAACCATAGAATCCTACAGTGTGGAAGGAGGTAATTCAGCCCATCGAGTCTGCACTGACAACAATCACACCCAGACCCTGTCCCCATAACCCCATGTATTTACTTCGCTCGTCTCCCTGTCACTAAGGGTCAATTTAGCATGGCCAATCCACCTAACCCACACATCTTTGGACTGTGGGAGGAAACCGGAGCATAAGAACACAAGAAATAGGAGCAGGAGTAGGCCATCTAGCCCTTCGAGCCTGCCCCGCCATTCAATAAGATCATGGCTGAATCTAAAGTGGATCAGTTCCACTTTCCCACTTTCTCCCCATAACCCTTAATTCCCTTGTCTTTCAGAAACATATCTACCCATGACTTAAATATATTTAGCGAGGTAGCCTCCACCACTTCAATGGGCAGAGAATTCCAGAGATTAACCACCCTTTGAGTGAAGAAGATCCTCCTCAACTCTGATCTAAACTGCCCCCCACTTATCTTGAGGCTGTGCCCTCTAGTCCTGCTATCCTTTCTAAGTGGGAAGAATCTCTCTACCTCTCTACCTCTACCTCTATCCTATCTATCCCCTTCATTATCTTATACGATCCCCCCTCAGCCTTCTAAACTCCAATGAGTACAGACCCAGTCTATTCAGTCTCTCTTCATAGGCCAACCCCCTCATCTCCGGTATCAGCCGAGTGAACCTCCTCTGCACTCCCTCCAAAGCCAATACATCCTTCTGCAAGTGCGGCGACCAAAACTGCACACAGTACTCCAGCTACGGCCTCACCAGTACCCTGTACAGTTGCAGCAAAACCTCCCTGCTTTTATATTCTATCCCCCTTGCTATAAAGACCAGCATTCTATTCGCAGCCGGAGGAAACCCACACAGACACGGGGAGAATGTGCAGACTCTGCATGACAGTCACAACTTGCAGCTAGTGAATTTGTTACGACCATTAATGTACATTAGGTCATATCTTAGAGTATCTTTAAACCTGCTGATGTCACGAAAAGCATTATACAACTTACAAGGAAAACACTGGGGTTGATCATTAACTGTGAGACAGTGTGGAATGCACAAATCTACAGCTCACCTGATCTCAAGGAACTAAAAATCTGGAGAGATGTCAAACCAGTTCCAACTTGCCATGCGCCATTTCATTCTATTGTTCAAAATCAGAATGTGCCTCATTGATTTAATTCCCATTCCAGAAAAATCCAGGTCGAGTTTTCTTTCTTTCAGTTAATTTTTTTTGTATTCAGAATTTTTAATTTCTCCAGTTGAGGTTTATGTTTGGAAAATATAGTCAGATGAGCATGATGCTCTGGTAATACAATGAGTGTTTGCTTAAAGCCTCATAAGATCACACCCCGTCTATTCCGTTGTTAATGGTTGTGATAGAATTGTATTTGATAATCTAATGGTTAAGTGTGACATCTCCCCCACCTTCTCGGCCCTTTTAAACATAGAAACATGTAAACATAGAAGGTAAGAGCAGGAGGAGGCCATTTGGCCCTTCAAGCCTGCTCCGCCATTCACCATGATCATGGCTGATCGTCCAATTCAGTAGCCTAATCCTGCTTTCTCCACATAACCTTTGATGTTTCGCTAATATCAAGTGTCAGACCAAGCCCAAAGATGGAATGCAATGCCTTATCTCATCAGCTTGGAACTTGTTTGTCTTTCTTGTGGGGACCTTGAATTGGATTCACTTGGGTTTTGAATTTGGATTTTGGAGCAAGTAAGGAGTGGATTCAGATTTGCCCGGTCCACTCTGAACACTGGCTTTGTAAGTTTAAGGATGGAGTAAAAAAAATTTTCTTTAAAGATGCGGGAGAGGATTTGTAATTGATGATTTACGGTAATTGCTTAAAATTGTGGTATTGAAGTTGATTCCATTTACATTGGCTTCCGCAGCCAGTTTCTAATCACAGAGTAAGTGATGGCTGTCTATAACCTCGAGGGCTTTTAACTGGGTGCCAGTCTGGTGGGTGGAGTCAATGGAGTGCCGACATTCTCCCAGGTGGGACATCCCACCATCACACCTGGCTGAAAATTACAGAGACAGATGGGCTGTAATGTTGATTGTTAATTTGGATTTGCATCAGCAGCCAAAAATAAAGCATGCGGGAAGGAGTGATAGACACCTCAGCTTTGAAGCATTTCATTAATACAATTGCTGACTGTATTAGTGAACCACATGACTGCACTGCAGCTAGCAATGGTGCTCAGCTTCATGGGAAATGAGTGCCATCTATTGGATTTGACTGGCTTCTCTGTTGCTTTTTGGACATTTTTTATTTTCACTGATTTTCCTCCTGGATTTTTAGTGTAGGTTTACATACATGGGGTATGTTGAGTTCCCAGCCCAGGGTCTTGTTCACCAGGGTGATTAGTCAGCAATGATGTAGATCCAGAATCTCAATCACGTGAGCACTGATCCTCACTCTTGGAGTAGATTGTCACCCGATTCATCCAATAATCCCACTATTCTGGAAATCTGGTGCATTGTAACTATTGGCCAGTCGAGTAGCAAATTGGAATAAAACACACAGTAATGGTGCTGAGTTACTACTAACTCATTATGATAGAATCCCCACACAATCCCAATCCAGAGCAGAAGAGGCAATTCGACCCATCAAATCTGCACTGACTCTCCGACAGAGTAACTTACCCAGGTCCTTTCCCCCGTCCTACCCCCTTAATGCCACACATTTCCCAGGGCTAATTCATCTAACCTACACATCTTTGGACACTAAGGGGCAATTTAGCATGGCCAATCCACCTAACCTGCACATCACTGGACTGTGGGAGAAAAACAGAGCACCCCGATAAAACCCGCACATGCAGGGCGAGTATGGGCAAACTCCGCAAAGACAGACATCCAAGGCCAGAATTGAACCCAGCTCCCTGGAGCTGTGAGGCAGCAGTAGTAACCACTGTGCCACCGTGCCCATGAGGCAATACAATCTTAAATTAGAGCAAGGTCATTTAGGAGGGGAATCAGGAAGCACTTTGTCAAATGATTCCTTGACAGAATTCCCTGTCACCTCTCTAGGCCTCCAAGCCCAGAACTATCTGAGGATAAGGGCAGTAGGTGCTTGGGAGTATCATCAATTCCAAATTTGCCTCCATCACAGACCATTCTGGCTTGGAATTATGTCACCTGGAACTCCCTAACAGTACTGCACCTGCACCACATGGACTGCAACAATTCAGAAAGATGGTACACCATCACTTTCCCACGGGCAGTCAGGGATGGGCAATAAATGCTGGCCTTGCCATCAAAGCCCATATCCTATGAATGAATAAACACCCACCTCCTCACCCCAGCCACAAGCATTAGTAGAAAGCTGGAGTTCTTTATCCTCGTAGAGCTGTGGATGTGAGAACAATTTGAACTTGCAAAATGGATAGCAATAGATTTTTGTTATGTAAGTGTTGGGTCATTTCTCGGCCTTTTGGCTAAGATCAAGTGTGGTATCGACATGCTGCACTTGGTTGAAGTCATTAGGTTACATTTTCAGCTTCTTTTGAAGCAATTTTTAGAAGTGGCATCTCAGTCTTTTGGCTAAGATGCAAATGAGATCAAGCCTTGGAGGAAGGGCTACACCTACTCCAATCAGCTTGGATCATGTAGATCAAGCCCATGACAGGAGGTGAGAGCCCTGTCTTGTCAGCTTGGATCGGGAATGTCCCAACTTGTTGGGACGCTGAATTGGATTTAATTTGACTTGATTGGATCGGAATAAAGTGTAAAAAAAAGTGTTGGGTCCATTCACTTGTTTGAAGGGATGAAAGAACAGCACTGGGATGAGTTTTAAATGGTCTTCTTTTACTGAAAAGCACTTAAAGAATTAATATGACAGAAGCAAAGAAAAGTGAACTTGGAGACTGGATCCTCGGCCAGACCCTAGAACTGAACTGAACACACACTCTGAAACCAAAATATTATCTCAATCCTTATCTCGTTATTGGAATTGTCCTTCACATGCTGTTTCCACCTAGAAAACAATCCTGCTGTATGGGAAACTGTTGCTTGCCTACATTGTGTACCTTTCAGAAATGCAGTCAATGTTTAGCTCACCCATCATGCCTTCCGATTCCACATGTAATCAAGCTAGTTACAAATGTTCAGCTTAGCAGAGTTAGTTGACCCCGACAGTCGAGTATTTAAATGTAATTGTGCATCGGCAGAAATATCTTAAAATGAAGTCTTTGCACAGACTGAAACAAACAGGGCCACGCATACACGGGTCCTTCAGTAAGGGTATCAAGGGATGTGGAAAGACAGCAGGTAGATATCACTGAGATATATATGAATCAGGCTTGATCTGATTGAATGCTGTACTGCTCCCTGCTGTCTCCAGAGTGTATCTTTTTACTTTCTCTACATAACCAAAATCGATCCAATTTCTGTAACAGTTTTGCTTGCCCCTCCCCCCCCGCCTCCAAGTAACTTGGGATTTCAAACTGATTTGATAAAATATTTTCACAAATGGAATGTGCAGACGTTCAGCTGCAGAAGTGTTTTGGTGCTACCAGAGCTTGATGGAGCGTAACTCTCCTTTGTTCTGTTTCAGATCTCGGAGGCACGGCAGGAGGCCCTGCAGAAAGAGGTGAGGAATAATTCTTCAACCCTCAAGCAGTACAGCCAAATGAACAAATCCCTGACAGCTCTGACCATCGACATGCAGGTAAAGAAATTAATCCCTTGTCTCAACAGCATTGCGCCTCTGTTTTTAGATGTGGGATAATAGATATCCTGTATATGAACACATTTATTTAGGAGCAGGAGTAGGCCACTCAGCCCCTCAAGGCTGCTACGCCATTCAATACGATCATGGCTGATTTGATTGTAACTTCAATTCTACATTCCTGCCTACACCCGATAACCCTTCACCCCCATGTTGATCGAGAATCTATCTAACTCTGCCTTAAAAATCTTCAAAGACTCTGCTTCCACTGCCTTTTAAAGAGCTTTCCAGGGATATGCCACCCTCAGAAAATAATTCATAAGAACATAAGAACATAAGAAATAGGAGCAGGAGTAGGCCATCCAGCCCTTCGAGCCTGCCCCGCCATTCAATAAGATCATGGCTGATCTGTCGCTGCTCAGTTCCACTTTCCCGCCCTCTCCCCATAACCCTTAATCCCCTCTCCTATCAAAAACCCATCAACCCGCGTCTTAAAAATATTTAGCGAGGCAGCCTCCACCACTTCAACGGGCAGAGAATTCCAGAGATTCACCACCCTTTGAGTGAAGAAGTTCCTCCTCAACTCCGTTCTAAACCGCCCCCCCTTTATCTTGAGGCTGTGCCCCCTAGTCCTATTGTCTTTTTTCAGTGGGAAGAGTCTCTCCACCTCTATCCTATCCATCCCATTCATCATCTTATACGTCTCAATGAGATCTCCCCTCATTCTTCTAAACTCTAACGAGTACAAGCCCAGTTTATTCAGCCTCTCCTCATAGCTCAACCCCCTCAACTCCGGTATCAGCCTAGTAAACAGGTGCAGGTGCAGCAGGTGGTCAGGAAGGCGAATGGGATGCTGGCCTTCATAGCGAGGGGGATTGAATATAAAAGTAGGGAGGTCTTGCTGCAGCTGTATAGGGCATTGGTGAGGCTGCAGCTGGAGTACTGTGTGCAGTTTTGGGCGCCACACCTGCGCAAGGATATTTTGGCCTTGGAGGGAGTGCAGAGGAGGTTTACTAGGCTGATACCGGAGTTGAGGGGGTTGAGCTATGAGGAGAGGCTGAATAAACTAGGCTTGTACTCGTTAGAGTTTAGAAGAATGAGGGGAGATCTCATTGAGACGTATAAGATGATGAATGGGATGGATAGGATAGAGGTGGAAAGACTCTTCCCGCTCAAAAAAGACAGTAGGACTAGGGGGCACAGCCTCAAGATAAAGGGGGGGCGGTTCAGAACGGAGTTGAGGAGGAACTTCTTCACTCAAAGGGTGGTGAATCTCTGGAATTCTCTGCCCGTTGAAGTGGTGGAGGCTGCCTCGCTAAATATTTTTAAGAAGCGGGTTGATGGGTTTTTGATAAGAGAGGGGATTAAGGGTTATGGGGAGAGGGCGGGAAAGTGGAACTGAGCCACGACAGATCAGCCATGATCTTATTGAATGGCGGGGCAGGCTCGAAGGGCCAGATGGCCTACTCCTGCTCCTATTTCTTATGTTCTTATGTTCTTAAACCTCCTCTGCACTCCCTCCAAGGCCAAAATATCTTTGCGCAGGTGCGGCGCCCAAAAATGCACACAGTACTCCAGTTGCGGCCTCACCAATGCCCTATACAGCTGCAGCAAGACCTCCCTACTTTTATATTCAATCCCCTTCGCTATGAAGGCCAGCATCCCATTTGCCTTCCTGACCACCTGCTGCACCTGCAAGCTGGGTTTTTGCGACTCATGCACAAGGACCCCGAGGTCCCTCTGCACCGTCGCCTGCTGTCTTATTTAATTCTCCTCGCCTCTGTCTTAAATGAGTGACCCCTTAATTCTGCAAACACCCCTCCGGATCTTAAAGTTTTCAATCAAGTCACCTCTTGCTCTTTTCTAAACATCAGTGGATACAAACCTAACCTCTCCAATCTTTCTTTTACTTATTAGTCATAGAGGTTTACAGGATGGAAACAGGCCATTCAGCCCAACTTGTCCATGCCGCCCTTTTTTTTTAAAACCCCAAAGCTAGTCCCAATTGTCCGCATTTGGCCCATATCCCTCTATACTCATCTTACCCATGTAACTGTCTAAATGCTTTTTAAAATTATAACCACCTCTACTACTGCCTCTGGCAACTTGTTCCAGACACTCACCAACCTCTGCGTGAAATAATTGTCCCTCTGGACCCTTTTGTATCTCTCTCCTCTTACCTTTAAACCTATTCCTTCTAGCTTTAGATACCTTTACCTTTGAGAAAAGATGTTGTCTATGCGCCTCATTATTTTATAGACCTCTATATGATCACTCTTAAGCCTCCTATGCTCCAGGGGAGAAAGGTCCCAGTCTATCCGCCTCGCTTTATAACTCAAACCATTAAGTCCCGGTAGCATCCTAGTAAATCTTTTCTGCACTCTTTCTAGTTTAATAATATCTTATCTATAATAGGGTGACCAGAATTGTACATAGTAGACTTACGTTAACACTGCACTGAGGTTACTGTGAAAATCCCCAAGTCGCCACACTCCAGCATCTGTTCGGGTTCACTGAGGGTGAATTTTGCATGACTAATGCCCCTAACCAGCATATTTCTTTGGACTGTGGGAGGAAACTAAAATATCCGGAGGAAACCCATGCAGACACAGAGAGGACGAGCAGACTCCACACAGACAGTGACCCAAGGTGGCAACTGAACCCAGGTCTCTGGCGCTGTGAGGCAGCTGTGCTAACCACTGTGCCACCCATAAGGCAACCTGCCCATTCCTGGTATCGGCCTAGTAGACCTTCTTGACTGCTTCTGATGCATTTACATCTTCCCTTAATCAGACCTATTCAATACACAATACGCCAGATGTAATCTCACCAATGCCCTACAACTGAAACACCTCCCTACTTTTGTAATCAATTCCAATCACATAAACAATAACATTCCAGTATCTTTCCTAAGTACTTGCTGTAGCTATATTCTAGTTTTTTGTGATTCATGCACTCGGATACTCAGATCCCTCTGTACCTCTAAGCTCTGCAATTTCAACATTTAGATAATATTCTTCATCCAAGTCATTTCTATATATTGCAAAGAGTTGAAACCCCACCACTGATCCCTATGGCATTCCAAACTTCCCATCCTACCAATCAGAATAAAACCCATTTATGCCAACTCACTGGGTGGGATTTTCCAATAATTTGTCAGGGTGATGGGCCCCGACTGAAAACTGGCGTGTATCTCCCCAGGTGCACAGCTGATCTTTCGGACCAGATCTTCAGCCACTCTGACAAAAAGAAAATGCGGTGGTTTATCCCGTCAGTCTGGTGGGGTGGGGCCGGATAGAACCACATGGCTGGCTCCACGGAGATCAGGGCGTCCCGATCACCCCCACAGACGCAGAGGACCCTCCCCTCCCACAAGCATTAAGGTGATTCCACCACCCCCCCCCCACTCACCAGCTGGTTAAATTTAAAATCAGTTAAATAAATAAATGTAGAAAATTAAGCCAGTCTTAATAATGACGACCATGAAACTATCATCAATTTTCATTAACATGACTGAGGGAAGGAAATCTGCTATCCTTATCTGGTCTGACCTACCTGTGACTCTTAACTGCCCTCTGAAATGGCCTGACAAGCTGCTTGGTGTCAGGGGAATGAGGGATGCTGGCCTTGCCAGCAACACCCAGATCCCACAAAAGAATAAAGAAGAAGGAAAATGGAGAACTGGCAGCCTTTTTACATCTCTCCTTGTTTCCCAGTGGCAATAAATGTTGTCAGAGATGAAACTGACAGAATTGTTTGATCTTGGCTGTTTTACACCATTGCAGAAAGCCAGCAGAGACACACGGGCCACAGTTAAAAGTTCACATCCCACAATGAGAACAACCTTTTTTTTTGGAGAAGTGTAGATATTTAATAGTAAGGAAAAGTTCGAGGGACATGCAAGTTTGACAGTTTTGATACCCTGGAAGAACAGAATCAGGGTGGCACGGTGGCACAGTGATTAGCACTGCTGCTTCGCAGCGCCAGGAACCCGGGTTCAAATCTAGCCTTGGGTCACTGTGGAATTTGCAAATTCTCCCCGTGTCTGCGTGGGTTCCACTGGGTATTCCCACTGCCTTTCCTCCCACAGTCCAAAGATGTATGGGTTAGGTGGATTGGCAATTCTAAAAACAGAAATTGTCTCTTAGTGTCAGGGGGATATGGACTTACAGTGATAGGGCCTCTGTAGGATTGTTGTCGGTGTAGGCTTGATGGGCCGAATGGCCTCCTTCTGTACGGTAGGGATTCTATGATTCTATGAGATGTTCATCCTCGCACAATATCACAGCGTTTGTGAGTAGAAACTTACAACTTCAGGTTTTATTAGGGTTCCCTGAATTTATCAAACACTTAGGTGCCATCCCAGTCTGCTGCATGATAGGGTTGTAATGATGCTTTTACTGCACCAAGAATAGTCTGCTAGACTGAGAGATCTTAAAAAGATTCCTGCATCCATTATTCTAGTGCTATTATCAAGGATGTGATTGCACCGGGGCTGGGGGGAAGGGTACAGAGAAAGTCACCATGATATTGACTGGAATGGAGCATTTTAGTTTCAGGAGAGACTAGATAGGCTTGGATTGTTTCTTTTAGAAGGTTAAGGGGGGAGGGCATGATTGAGATGTGTAAGATTATGACAAGGTGGGTTGTGTTCCCCTTGTTTGAGCAGCCAATCATGAGGGTGCATAGTTTCAGGTAAAGGGACAGGAGATTCAGAGAGGGTTTGAGAAAAGATCTTTTTCAGTCAGAGGGCAGTGGGATTTTGGAAAGCGTTGCCGGGGAAGGTAGTGGAGGCCGAAACCTTTAAAAAAGATTTGGAAAAGCACTTGAAATATCATAAGATTCAAGGATATAGGACAAGTGCAGGAAAATGTGATTAGCACACCTTTAGTGGTAGACATTGTTAGTGCAGACTTGATGGGCCAAAGAGCCTTTTCTGCATTGTATGACTCTATGACTTATACTCCAAGTACCAGCTTCTAATTCAACGGGAATCTGTGTGCTTTGGGATACTGACGGTACAGCTGTCCCATGGTCCAGTGCCCAAGAGTAATGGATCATCCTCACACAACCGCACTATCAGAGCTTCATTAGAATATGTAAGTTAGCGATGAAGAAACAAACTGTGCGTCCCTGTAATCGGTATTTTTGAATAACTGTCAAAACACTTGCGCTTCCAAAGTACACAGCAGAACAGGATGTGTGACTGGGTGCGTTGTTTTTTTGTCAGAATTCTCTCTTAGTAGATGCCAACAAGAGGCGGGAGGAAATGGAAGAGCTCCGAAAGACGTACCGCCAGTCACTGGAGCAAGTGAAAGAGAAGGACCAGCAGATTGAGAAGGCACAAGCTGAAAATCAGATCCTGAAGCTGAAGGTAATCAAAGCTCTGAGGTATCACTTACATGTGGGGTGACGTTTTAAACAAGCCAGTAGTCCTAACAATAGATACAAGACCCACCTTGTTACTGAAATAACGAATATTGTATTCGATACTCCATTGAGTTAAATGGTGAAAAATCATGTACAATATTGGGAAATTGGTATTAAATATCGCACATGCCTCATGGAAAATTGCCAGTCTTTCCCTATATGCCCCCCTGGTAGTGTGATCCCTCTGGATCACACATTCCTCTGATATATCTGTTCATTCGCTTCATTGTTTCTGGCACCCACAGCAACCCCGTAAGTTAGTGAGTTAAGCTTTTGACCCGAATGTTTTCTTGTCTATCAGCACACCCAAAAACTTTCTTTCACATCAATACCAGATAGTGCAGCAAATCGTCATTAATGGTGTGATGGAATTAACATAATTGTATGTGGAAATACACTAAAAGAGGCAATTTCAGTACGTAACAGGCGATTATCAGATCTGACTTTCTCCGTAGATTAGGGCAGTTTAAAGAACAATTCTTGAAAATTTATTGATAAGATGTGGGCGCCACTATATAGGCTAGCATTCATTGCCCAATCCTAATTGCCCCTGAGAAGGTGATGTTGAACCACTGCAGTCCGCAGAAAAAGATGATGGGGAGACACGGTGGTACAGTGGTTAGCACTGCTGCCTCACAGCCTCACGGACCCAGGTTTGATTCTGGCCTTGGGTCACTGTCTGTGTGGAGTTTGCACATCCTACCTGTGTCTGCATGGGTTTCCTCCGCGTGCTCTGGTTTCCTCCCACAGTCCAGAGATGTGCAGGTTAGGTTAATTGGCCATATGAAATTGCCCCTTTGTATCAAGAGGATTAGCAGGGTAAATACTTTGAGTTACAGGATTAGGGCCTGGGTGGGATTGTTTTCAGTGCAGACTTATGGGCTGAATGTCCTCTGTCTGCACTGTGGGGATTCTCATGGAATCTATTTCTATGGATTTTATGGATTTGCTCATCCCAAAGCCGTAAAATTCCACCCAAAGTCAACGGCTCTTTCATGTTCTGCCCCTTGCCCCCTCCTATTCTCATGGTGGACAGGGCAGTAATATTCTGGCCGATGATATCTTTTTAAACAATGATGCCAGTCGCTCAGAGGTACCTTTCTTTTGAAATGTAGGTTAGTGCCATACGTTGTGTTTTGCTTCTAACTGTTGCCCAGAATGATTGTTATTTAACATTAGCGTCAATGTAGCCACTTTCAAAGCACAATGAACCTTGAGGCTGGCATAAGCTGAAATTGTAAGGACACGCTGATCGTGCGAAAGGCTTAGGTTAATATTTACCTTCTAGTCGGAGCCACGAGGCAGGACTTTGTACTTTACATGAAGTCGCTGTACTGATTATTTTAAATACTGGAAATGAAACTTGCAGGCTGTCATTTTACTACTGACTGGGCAAGAGGGGCTAAATAATGAAGGTGAAGTGATAAGAGTTCAATAATTTCACATCAAACACCTGTAAACATGTCACAGAGCTTCAGAAATATACTCAGACATGAAAGGTTCAGCAATTGCACTCAGCTAGAGTGAGTTGAAATTCCAGGCCCAAATCTGCATTCCTGGCGCATATTGTGATCATTATTGTAATTTGATTGTAATCATGTGGTCTTGATGTCAGGATCCTGAAGCCTGCAGTAAAACCCAACTCTGTGTCTTGAGAATACTTATCTGTGTGATTAATAACTTGGCATAGAGCAGAAATGCGACACGGCGGCACAGTGGTTAGCATTGCTGTCTCACAGCCCCAGGGATCCGGGTTCAATTCCAGCCTCGGGTCACTGTGTGGAGTTTGCACATTCTCCCCATGTCTGTGTGGGTTTCGTCCAGGTGCTCCAGTTTCCTCCCACACTCCAAAGATGTGCGAGTTAGGTAGATTGGCCATGCTAAATTGCTCCTTAGTGTCAGGGGGATTAGGAGAGTAAATATGTGGGGTTACGGGAATAGGGTCTGGATGGGATTGTTGTCAGTGCAGGCTCGATGGGCTAAGTGGCCTCTTTCTGTACTGTAGGTTCTATGAAATGACTGTTTCAGGCACTCAGTCCACCTGCACTGAAAAACCTTTGCTTTTATGCTATTGTCAGAGGCATGAACTGAAAGCACTTTGTTTACTGATTGCGTTTCCTTCCTCTTGGACAGGAACTTAGGAGGATAGCAGGCGCAGTAGGCCATTTAGGCCGTCAGGCCTTCCCCACCATTCAGTACAACTATGGCTGTTCATCCACTTCAATGCCTGTTCCTCACACTATCTTCATATCCCTTTTATGTCATTGGTATTTAGGATTCTGTCAATTTCTGCTTTAACCATACGTGATGACTGAGCTTTCATAGCCCTTTGGGATTAGAGAATTCTGAAAATTCACAACCCTCCGTGTAAAGAAATTTCTCCTCATCTTGATCCTAAGTGGCTTCCCTCTTATTTTGAAATTGTGTCACTTTGGTTCTAGACTCAAACCCAAGGGAAACATCTTGCCGGCATCCACACAGCCAATCTCCTCAAGTTTTTTGTAGGTTTCAATGAGATCACCTCTCATCCTTTGAAATTCCAGAGAATACAAGCCTAGTTTGCCCAATCTCTCTTCATAGGACATTCCCGCTATCCAGCGACAAGTCTGCTGAACCTTCGTTGCACTCCCTCTACGGCAATAAGACCCTCCCTAAGGTAAGGGGACCAAAAACTATCCATAATACTCCAGGTGTGATCTAACCAAGGTTCTGTACAATTGAAGCAGGACTTCGCTACTCCTGTATTCCAATCCTCTTGCGACGAAAGCTAACATACCATCAGCATTCCTGATTGCTTGCTGCTCCTGCATGTTGGCTTTCAGTTACAGGTAGCCCTGAAACACTGGCAGTTTGCTGCTGATGTCAGAACTGCAGCTGACAACAATGCAAATACTCTATAAGATAACCTTTGAACAAACATTATGCAAACAGCAAGCCTGCCTCTACAAATGCAGTGCTTAGATTGGAGAGTCGAGTACAGTGGAAGGATGTTTTGGTGGACTGCCAATGTGTTGAGTACAGCAGTAGTTCAGGCACTGTCCTCCCCACTTCAATGCAATGCTTGCTCACACACTGTTCATGCCTGCTTATGTCGAAGGGACTGAACCCCTAGAACACTAGGTAGCTGTGTCAGGATCTAAATTTAAACGAGCTTTAACACAGACAAGGCTTTAAACCAGAAAATGTCCTCAGGTGAATCTATAAACAATGATGGGTTTCCTGATGTAATTTAATAAATAGAGTAAACTGGAAGAGCAGCTTCTGATATCTGAATCTAGAGACACCCAGACACTCATGATTACCAAGGGATTTGTTTGCAGTCACATACACAATTTCCTTCCCCTACTGTCTGTCAGACATTGTGGCCACCACGCCTCACTCCCCCGAAGCAGCGTATTTACCATGGGTCCTTTAAGGTCCGTGGTGGAGAAAAATGAAAACCCTCGCTGCTCCATAGTCGTGGAGCCCGCAGCACCGACTCCGGTTGCCAGTGTTAACTCTGAGACTATCAGGAAGGTAGCTCCAAAGAAATCACATTGAAAGGCAAAAGTCACAGGGACAATAGGGTTTATTGAAGAACTGTACTCCTCGCACTCCAGCCCTCGAGTGGCTGTAGGGGCTGTTTCCCGGGCAGGTCACCCCGTGCCCCAGGTCACCTGACCCATCCTCTTGAAAGGGACGACACCATGCATATATAACAACTTACTACTCACTGGCAGGCAACTTAGTGCAGTTATTTAACCAGCAATATCAAATGGGGCAGCTTCCCTCATGTTGAGTTTGTCCTAGAGGGTGTGGCCACATCCTGGGGGTGATTCTCCCATCCCGCATGTTAATTTTTTTAGCATGACAGGCTGGGAGAATTGCGTGTCAGTCAATTCATGGGATTCGCGCATGCGTTTCCCCCGTGCACGATTCTTCCAACCCTGGACAGTTTTCCTGCGAATCCAGCGCTTAGAACCTTTTGGGAGAATCACAACCTCTGTTTCCTTTTGGTCAGTTGACCTGTCCCATTGTTTCTGTCTTTCCTTCATCCAGTTCTTTTTTAAATAAATGCTATTTACACCCATCAGATCAACATCAACTAGTAATTCATATTGAGTTAAATAATTCAGTTCTGTATTTATTTCTTGTCACCGTATTACAGATAGAATCGTCTCAGGAAGCCAATGTTAGTGCAATGCGAGATATGACCAGGAAGCTCTATGATCAGTATGAAGCTAAGCTCAAAGAGATCAAGCAGCAACATCAGGCTGAAATGGAAACCATTCAGGTATGTACGGCCACTGTGCTCCCGCTTCCTATTTCTGGGAAAAGACATCCTGACAGGGGGTCTTCGTTCCAGCCCTGACTTGGTATTTGCCAATCTCCATTTTGAAATAGGTTATGATTATTCAGACCTGCCTCATTCCTGGTACCTAATGATCAGTGGCCTAGCTTGTCCTGCCCTTCCACCTCAACAAGCCTCTGGGATGGTGAAGGTCCTAACTTTTGAAAACTGGGTGAGGAATCTCAGTGCAAGTGCATTAAACATCAGTGGCACAGTGGTTAGCACTGCTGCCTCAGAGTGCCAGAGACCCAGGTTTGATTCCAACCTTGAGTCACTGTCTGTGTGGAGTCTGCACATCCTCCCCATGTCTGCGTGGGTTTCCTCTGGGTGCTTCGGTTTCCTCCCACAGTCCAAAGATATGTGGGTTAGGTTGATTGGCCATGCTAAATTGCCCGTTAGTGTCGGGGGGATTAGCAGGGTAAATATGTGGGGATAGGGCCTGGATGGGATTGTTGTCAGTACAGACTGGATGGGCTGAGTAGCCTCCTTCCACATTGTAGGGATTCCATGATAACATTTTAATATTTTTGTTTAAATGAAGTCTCGAATCAACCAAGCCTGTGAAGAACTGGAAGAAGCCAAGAAGAAGGTGGCAGCAGCAGAACAGAAAATAGCAGAAAGGGACCAGAGGATTCAGGAACTGGACCAACTCACTGCTCGAATGGTGGAGGTATTAACTCTCATTATATTTCTGCTGACTTTTCTGCTCCTGGTGTCGAGGAATGAGATGCCGTTCCATTTCAGCACCCAGTGTCAGTACAGAGCTTGGGCACAGTGTGAGCACATGCAAAGCGAAGGCCCAGTGATGCGCGCTAAACCCCAATGCCAAAGAGAATCCCGTCTTCCCATCAGTCCAATATTTTCCACTTCTTACGGCAATCCTTAATCCAGAGGAGTGAAATACACACTCAAAAGCACAAAGGCTGGAATGTTACGGCCATTCACGCTGGTGGGATTTCCTTATCCCGCTGCAACGAAGGGAGAATTGGCTGGGCGCCAAAGTCAGGAGTGTGATGGAATACTCTTCACTTGCCTGGATGTGTGCAGTTTGCTTGATACCATCCAGGACAAAGCAACCCGTTGACTGGCGCTCCATCCATCACCTCCACTCACACCATTGACAGACAGCGGCAGCAGTGTGTACCATCTCCAAGATGCACTGCAGCAACTCACCAAAGTTCCTTCAACAACACCTTCCAACTCACAACCTCTACCACCTAGAAGGACCGGAGCAGCAAATGCAAGGGAACACCATCGTCAGCAAGTTCCCTCCATGCCACACACCAACCTGATTTAGAATCATATCGCTGTTCTTTCCCTATCACTGGGTCAAAATCCTGGAACTCCCCCCCACCCCCCCCAAGCAACAGTGAGACTGTACCTGCAGTACATGGACTGCGGCTGTTCAAGAAGGTAGCTCACCACCACCTCATCAGGGGCAGTTGGAGACAGGCAATAAAAAGCCAGAGGCACCCGAGTCCTGTTAAACAATACAAAATATTCTACATCATTCAGGATATGAATATGACCCTATAGCTAAAATAGCCCAGGTCTCAAATTGATGGCTGGGGATAGACTGTTGCCCGCAAGAAACTTGTTAAACTAAAATTTCCAGTGCATGCCTTAATAAAAGGCCAGCTGGTGCAGGGTAGTTCACTACCAGTAAAATTGCATTACGTCATAGAATCTCTATAGTACAGAAGGAGGTCATTCGGCCCATCGAGCCTGCATTGACAACAATCCCATCCTATCCCCATAACTCCACATATTTGCCCTGCTAATCCCCCCGAAACTAGGGGCAATTTAGCATGGCCAATCAACCTAACCTGCACATCTTCGGACTGTGGGAGGAAACCGGAGCACCCGGAGGAAACCCACATAGACATGGGGAGAATGTGCAAACTCCACACAGACTGTGATCCAATCCGGGAATTGTACCCGGGTCCCTGGCGCTGTGAGGCAGCGGTGCTAGCCATTGTGCCACCGTGCTGCCCAAAATGAGTCAGTGGTGTTGGCAGAGGAGAGAAAATCTTGGAGCAAATGACAGGTGAATGTTTTTCTATTTTGGTACATCGACATTTGACACCTTCAATGACATAAATATTTAAATATCAATCAGTAAACTACTCAAGCAGCTCAACTGCATTTTACTTGATTAAGATGTGGCTGAGCTTTGGGTGGTACAAACATTGTTAGTCACATTCTATGTAATTGGCTGTGATGAAGTAACTGGATTCTGAATCAGTGTCTCATGTTCTCTTGTAGGAGCGTCATCTTTTACAGCAGAAGTTACAGGAACAGGAACAGCAGCTTAGACAGAGAGACAGATCAGACTCGGGAAACATCAAAAGGTGCCTTTAAATAACATTTGGTGAAACATTGTTCACAGATCACAGACGTGTAATACAATCTCACAATTCAATTTTATCTATTGTTACAAGAAGGCCAGAATTTTACAGCCCTGCCTGCTACAGGAATCAAAGTGATTGAGAGGTGAACCATGGTTCACCTTGTGCTGCTTGTGGGAGAATGTTTATTGGGGGAGAATGTTGGCCAGGACCCTAAGAAGACACTTTGGATAGTGCTATACTAAGTAAAACAACTACCATTTAAAAAGACAGATTTGGAATGCGTTGCAGGAAAGGGAGGGCGATTGTGATTTGACTTTCGTGTATCTCAACCCAATTGTTGTTGATTATGGGGCTTTGGCAGAACACTGGCCATAATTTTGCATTAATTGCATTAACAGAATGGCAGACACTGTGAAGTGGAAAAATAAATTGACTCAAAATGTTCTCTTTGTTGTTGAAAGAAAACTCAATTGAGCAGTAAAAGCAGTATAGGGAAAGCTTTATTTGAATATCTGATGTGATGGGCTGGTTCTGGCTGAGATAAGTCTCATTTCCTTATACTTGAAAAAATACAAAACATAGAAAGGGTGTCAGGATGGGTGGCACTGTGTGTTTGAACTTATAGAATGTTAGCTGAGTCAGAAATGTAGATAATTCCATTACCTCCAGGGAATCAAATCAACATCAGGGAACCTCTCCACATGGAAACCTTCCTGTGGGAATAAAATCCTTTTCAAGGTAAGGCAGTCTCTCTTTTAGGAAAACATTGCAGGGGATACACTGGCATCCCTGCAGCATGTTTCCTGGGGTAGGAGACAGCGTGACATCCCTGAGGGTGCGCTGTCGAAAGAACCAGAAGATTCTGCTGGTGTAAACAGCTGGAGAATTCTGGCCATTGTTTCCATGTCTCTCTCTCACCATAGAAACCCAACAGTGCAGAAGGAGGCCAGCGACAACAATCCCACCCAGGCCCTATCCCTGTAACCCCACATATTTACCCTGCTAATCCCATCTAACCTACACATTCCGGGACACTAAGGGGCAAGTTATCATGGCCAATCCACCTAATGCGCACATTTCTGGACTGTGGGAGAAAGCCAGAGCACCTATAGGAAACCCACGCAGACACGGGGAGAATGTCCACACAGGCAGTGTCCCAAGCTGGGAATCAAATCTAGGTCCCTGGTGCTGCGAGGCAGCAGTGCTAACTACTGTGCCACCACAATCCTGTGAACACAATTTCTTTCTTAAGCAAAAATAACTTTTCTTTCTCTTTCTCTCTCTCTCTTTTCTCTTTGGTCTTCTCTCTTTCTTTCCTTGTCTCTCCTTTCTCACCTCTCTTTCTCTGTTGTTTCTTTCTCCCTCCTCTTGCAGTCTCTCTCCCTTTCTCTTCAATCTCAATCTCCTTTCTCTCTCTCCTCTTTGTCTCTCTCTCTGTTTTCTCTCTCGCCTCTTCCCTTTTTCTTTCCCCCCGTTTTCTCTTTTGCCTCCTTTTCGCTCCTTTTTCTCTGTCCCCCTTTTTCTCTCTCTCTCCTCTTTTTCTCTTCGCCCCCCCTTTCTCTCTTTCTCCCCATCCCTCCCTCTCTCCCCTCCCCTTGGGAATTTGCCTATTGAGTTTCACTATTAGTGATCAATCTTATTGTACTCACTCCAGTAAGGCTGAGGAATGTGGGGGTAGAGCAGGGTTGTGCTTCACCAGTGGACAGATTAATGGGCTGGTGGAATCCTCCGCATCATTTGACACCATTTCTGTTAAATCCCGGCCTGTGTCAGGTCCCAGAAACTGGAGGAGGAAGCTGCCAGTCTGCGCGAAAGAATTCGGCACCTGGACAACATGGTACACTGTCAACAGCGGAAAATCAAGCAAATGATTGAAGAGGTGAGCGGAAGGTAGCTGTTTATCACTTTGAATGACTGCTGCCTGATAATAAACAATAACAACTCTCACCTACATCCATAAACTCTGCAAAAACACTTTTAACGATAGAATGAAGTGTGTGGTATCAAATTATTCACAATACATTTTCCACTGAATCTTTAAGAGAAACAGTGCTGTTGATGGGGTCTGAGTTGTTACACAACACGGGTCTCACTATTTTCATTACAAGCCTCCAATTAACCGAGGGGAGATCTCATTTATTAAACAGATCAGAGTTTAACGTCACTGATATGCCAAATTAACAAGACTGGCTTCTGCGCTGCTCATTTAATGACAAGTAGTTTGTTCCTTTCCAGAGGAAGCCATGTCACACACAATAGCCAAGGCAGTGAATTATTCTAACCAATGGTGAGAATTTGAGTTTTTCTTTCACTCAACACCGCTGCACCACATTTGGTTTTACAGCTGTTAACGAGAGAAAACGAGAATTTTTTTAATTTCAAAAATATACTTTATTCATGAAAATCTCAATTAAACCATTGCAAACCTACATATCTAAAAATTGCAAACAGTGCAGAATAAAAACATTTTTACCATTGTGTACAAATTACAGTCATTACATTTCAAAACTTAAAACTATATACATGTCTCAAAATGTGTGCCGCTATTTCTCAGATTGGCACACAGTTACGCAGGCCGAGGGTACCCTGCAGTTCCCGGGCCCTCAGTCTGCCTCCATTAAAAGGCCTTATAATGTGGCCTTTCCCCATTGTGCCTTTGCGGCAGCTGCCCCAAGCTTCAGCGCGTCCCTCAGCACGTAGTCCTGAGAGTTTAGTTAGCCTGAGACTACGGCTGTGGCCAACTGGCCATAAGGAGGAGCCAGATTTCCATGCTCTAATGTAACATTCCTTATCTTTTTATTGGACATTGGAAGCTTGACCATGCTGACTGTGTTTACATCATCCTGCAAGCAGTCAACGGCTTCTGGCACTGCTCCAAGTCACTTATTCACTCGAAGACTGAGGATAATTATTTTAATGAATAAAGCATTTCTGTATTTGTGCACTTGAACAACTCTGGAGCATTCCTAGCCAAGGTATGATTTGAGTTGGCAGAAATGTTTGGTTTGCTCCCACAACTCGCAGAACAGCGCCCTCTGCTGAATGGGATATCTTTTCTCCAAAGAGTGAAAATGAGCTGAACTCATTTATTAAAAACCTGACTTTTCCTTCTCGAACTGTACAGATTGAAATTCTGAGGAGTAAAATTCAACAGAAAGATGCAACGATCGAGGACTTAATGGAAAGGATTTCATTTTTGGAAGCTGAGGTAAGGGTTTAATTTTCAAGCAAAGACTACGGGCAGGATTCTCCGGCTGCGCTCATCCCGAAACTGGAAAATCTCGTCCAAGATCAACAGACCTTTCCATGGTCCCCATCCCCTCGCCCGCTACTTATTCCTGAACCTTGTGCAATAGATGATTTTTAGTTTCCAAAAAATGATTTTTAGGATCCAACTATCCAATAGCTGTACTTTAAATACTAAAATAAAAGCAAAATTACTGTTTAATTTAACCCTTTAATTGGGCAGGAAGCTGGTCTCCATAACAACCAAAAAACTCAATGGGTGGGACCCCTTCCCCCCACTCAGGGCAGGTTTGGGTCCCAGAAACAACCTTTGCCTCGTTCTCTGTCCTCAAAGTGAAAACTCAACTGATGCATCTTTAATAGGAGTTGGACACAAGATATGCATAAGATGCTTTAAGATACAAACAACATAAAATGACACCATAAAAAATGTGATTATGCTGTAAGGTTATTAATTAATGTATTGTAATACATCCTGGTGGAATTCCTTGCATAATGAAATTTGAGTTGACTACATAAGTAGACAATAAAACCAAATTACTCCAGCCAACTACAGCGTGATGCCACCACCAAACCCATCTTCCATTCACTCCCTCTGTCAGTATTCCGCGGAGACAGTTCCCCCCGGGATAACCTAGTCCACTCCTCCGTTATACTCAACACCTCTCCCATCGTCTATGGCACCTTCCCATGCAAATACAGAAGATGTAACACCTGCCCCTTTACGTCTTCCATGCTTACCATCCAAAGTCTAAAACACTCATTCCAGGTTAAGCAGTGTTTCACTTGCACCTCTTTCAATTTGGTGTATTGCATTTGCTGCTCCCAATGTGGTCTCCTCCATATCGGAGAGACCAAATATAGACTGGATGATTGCTTTGCTGAGCACCTTTGGTCTCTTTGTGTGCAATCAGGACCCTGACCTTCTGTTGCTTGCCATTTTAACACTTGGTTCTGTTCCCATGCCCACATGGCTGTCCTTGGCCTGCTGCACTGTTCCAGTGAAGCTCAATGCAAACTGGAGGAACAGCATCTCATCTTCCAGCTAGGCACTTTACAGCCTTCCAGTCTCAACATTCAATTCAACAACTTCAGCTCTACCCCACCTCGACTCCTTTGTTTTCATTTTATTTAGTTTTTAATTATCTTTCCTTATTTTTCTTAACCCTGCCCTTTCCCTCTATTTTATCTCCCCTTTTCTTACCTTTTCTCCTCCTTTACTTCCCCTTTCCTCCTTCTTCTCAATTTTACCTTTCTCCCACCCATTCCGCCCTTTCCCCCACATCTTCATCTGTCACAGTTTACCCTCTGATTTCAGCTTCTCTGCCGTTTGGCCAATCCCACCTTTTATTCTCTCTATGAGCTGCCATTAGCAGTCTTTTCCCCTGGTTCCTGTGGCTATGACTCATCTTTCATTCCCTCACCCTGCAATATAACTATCTCCCACTTTTGATGCCTTTTAGCTTTGACAAAGAGTCTTCTGGACTCGAAACGTCAGCTCTTTTCTCTCTTTACCGATGCTGCCAGACCTGCTGAGATTTTCCAGCATTTTCTCTTTTGGTGACATAGTAGGCGATCCTGGCTTGCAAGTCTATTACTGCAAAACTTTAATTTAATGGTGGTTGGGGGGAATTTTCCCCATTCTTTCTCACCAGTGGAATCTTCCAGTCCCACCGACAGTGAACATCCACCATGGGTTTTCCAGCAACGAGGGGTGGATTCAATGGGAAATCCCACTCATAGTGGTGGGACCAGAAGACTCTGCCATGGGACAATGGGCTGCTTCCCATTACTGAAAAACACGCCACTAGGAGCCTGGAAAATACCCCCCATTAGATTTCAATAGTGAATTAGGCACATCGTTGAATTCTGTATATGAAGTGGTAGCACGGTGGCACAGTGGTTAGCACTGCTGCCTCACAGCACCAGGGACCCGAGTTCAATTCCATCCTCGGGACACTGTCTATGTGAAGTTTGCACATTCTGCCGGAACATTCAATGTGGGTTTCCTCTAGGTGCTCTGGTTCCCTCCCACAGTCCGAGAGATGTGATGGTTAGGTGGATTGGCCATGCTAAGTTGCCCCTTAGTGTCAGGGAGACTACAGGAATGATGGTATATGCATGGGGTTATGGGGATAGGGCCTGCGTGGGATTGTGGTTGGTGCAGACTCGATGGGCTGAATGGCCTCCTTCTGCATTCTATGAAATGTGCATACAGAATAAACATTTGTTTTATTTCCTGATGTATTAATGGTGCATTTAATTCATAGAATAAAGAACTGCAGGACAAACTGGACTATATGATGTCCGTGAACCAAGCAAAAACAGCGGAAACCAGGGAAGTGGAGACCAAAGATCAATCAGTGTCATGTGATATCCCCATCAGGTAATATATATAAACTCCTTCTCTTATATTCTGCTGTCATTTTGGAACCTAGTTCCAACACAGGAAACTTCCTGTACCTCTGGCAGAGAACAGCGACACTTTGTCTCTCACTGTAAGCAACGTGAGCTTGCTGCAACTATACAAAACATGACGAAAGGTATATCAAGGTTATCTGTATTGCTTTAAATATAAAGCAAAAGTAGGAAGTACTGAGGGGAAGAAAACACAGCAAATCATATAGGATCCTACAGAAGGTGGCAATTCAACCTAACTGTCTCTGATGGCACTTTTCAAGACCCATCTCACTCATCCATTCTTTCCTCAACCTTGACTATTCCTCCTCTTCAATTATATACATATTTTGAAAGATCTGTTTTCACCTTCCTTCCAGGTCATGCCCTGCAGATCACAACTCACTGTGTAAAGGAAATTTGCCCCTCCCCTCTCATTCTTTCAGCAATTACTAAAATCTGGGGCTTCTGGATGCCAGCCCTCCTGTCAATGGAAACAATTCCTCCTTTATTTACTCTAACACAACCCTTTATCATGTTAAACACTGCTGTTAAATCTCCTCACAGATCAAGCCAGAGTAGAAAAGGCCCAACCATCAGATAGTTTCTCTTACAACACCAGGTTAAAGTCCAACGGGTTTATTTGGAATCATGAGCTTTCGGAGTGCTGCTCCTTCCTCAGATTGACTCACTGATGAAAGAGCAGCATTCCAAAAGCTTGTGATTCCAAATAAACCTGGTGGACTTTAACCTGGTGGTGTGAGACTTCTTTCTGTGCCCATCCCAGTCCAACACCGGCATCTCCACATCATAATTCTTTTGTAACTTTGTTTGTGGAGTCAGGGGGTACAAGAGTGCTCCTCTGGATAGTACAAAGAAAGTATGGGCTCCCCCTTCTCCACTCTCCTCTTTGACAACAAGGCCTTTCCAGAATCCCCCTCTCCATGACTTACTTCTGCCCAATATTATGCTGCTACCTAATAGCTGGCTGCTGATTCCTGACAGTCACAGGTGACAACCGACCAGGAACATGGTGATGAAAGTCTACATCATGAAGGTTTGCTGCCTGTCCTGTCTTGCTTTACATGTCTGAAAGTTAATGACTTTATTCCTTACATTTTCGCTGGTTCTACAGGATTACCTCTGTGACAAGGAAACAAACTGCAAAAACACCATACATGAGGCTGATGGAATTAAGTGCCCCGAATCAGATGCCATGAACGTGCAGCCTATTTTTGCGATATTAAAGGTCGGCTGCGTGTGTAGAGCTGCCCACAGCAGCAACCTTTGGCCACTTGGATCAGAGCGGGTGCTGTTTGGAACTGGTGCATCACAGAGATGACTTCTTTATCAAACAAGTGCAATCCCATTAAAACTGAAGGATAAAAGGCCTCTGCACTAATCCACTCATGTCAGGCAAACTCTATTTTACAAGTGAATTAAACAAAATACAATGCAGTATTTATTGATTATATATTTTGTATTATAACACGTTCATGTTTATTTAGGAACTATAGTCAATTTTATAAATATATATGTGTGTGTTTATATGAATATATGTGTGTGTATATGAAGATGTATATATGAATACATATATGATGTGTAATTATGGGAAAATGCACAATCTGTGAAGTGGTATTACAAAATAACTCCCTATGTTGATGTACTATAAATGTGTATCAACAAATAATATGTTACTATTCTATAAGTTGCTGCCTCACATTTAGCACTGCAATTGTACGTGACAATGGCAGAAAGGTCAGAGTTACTCTCACTCATTACTATTAGAATTGAATATTAAATATGGAATTTAATTTAAGATCTGCCTAGAACCATGAAGTATATAATCTGAGGTAATGAAATGTAATTTTGAATGAAATCTTCATTAATGGGACAGAAGTGAATTATGTATAAAGTTTGCCAATGTTAGGTACGAACAAAGTTATTGGAAACCAGTTCATTTGAAATTTTGCATTCTCCCAACAAAAGGGAGAGAAGAGAAAACTGAAAAGAACGAGCAAGAGCGGAGGTTTGATGATCCAAAGTGTTTCAAATCATTGGCTTTTGTGTAACTGTAGTTGAGAGCGGCTGTAGTTGTGGGCAGCACAGTAACACAGTGGTCAGCACTGCTGCCTCACAGCAGCAGGGACCCGGGTTCAATTCCCGGCTTGGGTTACTGCCTGTGTGGCGTTTGCACGTCCTTTCTGCGTCTACGTGTGTTTCCTCCGGGTGCTCTGGTTTCCTCCCACAGTCCATAGATGTGTGGGTTAGGTGGATTGACCAAATTGTCCCTTAGGTCAGGGAGATCAGCAGGATAAAGATAAGTTCCTGGAGTTATGGGGAAAGGCCTGGGTGGGATTGCTATTGGTGCAGGCTTGATGGGCCAAATGGCTTCTTTCTGCACTGTACGGAGTCTGTGATTCTATGAGAGACTGAGCCTGGGCATACTGCTCTTCTTTGGGTTGGAGAATATTGTGATTTGACTGTGTGGGAGGAAGGATTTGGGGCAGGACTGGTTACACAGGGTTTTCAACCCTTTGACTGGTTGTGCAATATTCCATTTGGATGTGGGGACAGACTCTCCTTAGTAATGGGGCTTGAACCCAACAGTGCCACCAACAATGTTGGATTGGCCACTAGAGAGGTCAAAGTTCCAAATTCTTGGTCAAAATGAAAGACCCTAGGAATTGAACTCGGGTCCCTGGTGCTGTGAGGCAGCAGTGCTGACCACTGTGTTACTGTGCTGCCCACAACTACAGCCGCTCTCAACTACAGTTACACAAAAGCCGGTGATTTGAAACACTTTGGATCGTCAAACCTCCGCTCTTGCTTGTTCTTTTCAGTTTTCTCTTCTCTCCCTTTTGTTGGGGAGAATGCAAAATTTCTAATAAATTGGTTTCCAATAATGTTGTTCACACCTAACATCGGCAAACTTTATACATAATTCACTTCTGTCCCATTAATGAAGATTTCATTCAAAATGACATTTCATTACATCAGATTATATACTTCATGGTTCTAGGCAGATCTTAAATTAAATTCCATATTTAATATTCAATTCTAATAGTAATGAATGAAGCTTCAGTACAGCTTTCACCAAGACAGAGTTAACCTCAAACTCATCCGAGTTTCTGGTTTAGGCTAGATTTGAACTGAAGTGGGCTTATTTTTTTTTAGACTCACTGAGTAAAGGTGAGACAAAGTAGATGTGAATAAATATTAATAGCACATAATAAAACAGAAGCAAACTAAAACTAGACCCAGTTTTTTTATTTCAAAAATATACTTTATTCATAAAAATCTCAATTAAACCATTGCAGACCTATATGTTGAAAAATAGCAAACAGTGCAGAAAAAAAACATTTTTACAGTCCTTAACAAAATTACAGTCATTACATTTCTAAACTTAAACCTACATACATGCCTCAAATTTTACTGCATGCCATTATTTGTCAGATTGGCACACAGTTACGGAGGTCGAGGGTATTCTGCAGTTCCCGGGCCCTCAGTCTGCCTCCATTAAAAGGCCCTATAGTGTGCCCTTTCCCCATTGTGCCTTTGTGGCGGCTGCCCCAAGCTACGGCGCGTCCCTCAGCACGTAGTCCTGGACTTTGGAATGTGCTAGTCTGCAACACTCGGTCGAGGACAGTTCTTTCAGCTGGAAGATCAGCAAGTTTTGGGTGGACCAAAGTGTGTCCTTCACCGAGTCGATGACCCTCCAGCAGCAGTTGGTATTTGTCTCACTGTGCGTCCCCGGAAACAGCCTGTAGAGCACAGAGTCCTGCGTCACTGAGCTGCTCGGGACGAACCTCGACAAATATCACCGCATCTCACTCCAGACCTTCTTTGCAAAGGCACATTCCACTAGGAGGTATGCGAACATCTCAACAGCCACGCAATTGCTTCGAGGGCAGCGTGCGGTGATGTTGCGACCTCGAGCGTGCATAAAGGATCTGACGGGGAGTGCCCTTCTTACCACCAGCCAAGCCAGATCTTGGTGCTTGTTTGTGAATTCTGGTGATGAGGCGTTCTGCCAGATGGCACTGACAGTCTGCTCAGGAAACCAACCGACAGGATCCGCCATCTCCTTTTCTCTCAGAGCCCCAAGGATGTTACGCGCTGACCACTGCTTAATCGCCATGTGGTCAAAGGTGTGTTTGCGGAAATATTTCTCCACAAAGGACAGGTTCTGTGGTACGGTCCAACTACTTGGAGCGTTCCGCAGCAGTGTGGCCAAACCCATCCTCCGCAACACTTGGGACAGGTAGAACCTCAAAAAGTAGTGGCACTTGCTGTTCGTGTACTGAGGATCTACGCACAACTTGATATAGCCGCACACAAAGGTGGCCATCAGGACAAGAGCAGCGTTGGGGACGTTTTTCCCTCCGTTCTCTGGAGATTTGTGCATCGCCTCCCTCCGGACGCGATCCATCTTTGATCTCCAGCTAAACTTGAAGATGGCCTGGGTCACTGCTGCAGCGCAGGATTTGGGGATAGGCCACACCTGCACCACATACAATAACACAGACAGCACCATGCATCGGATCACCAGGAACCAGACCTAATTCTGAATTCATGTGTGATAAACCCTCTTCCCAATAAAAATGGTGCACGTCCTTCTGGCTGTTGGCTCAGAGGAGCCCTGTTTAAATGGATATTACCAATAGTGGATTCTGCTGTTTGCTAACATTTACCCATTTTTCTCATCAGTACCAATTAAAGAAGTGTATCATTCTTAACTGGCTGTAGCCTGCCGATGTGTCTCCCCTGGGAGCTGTTTGCATTCAGTGTGGCAAAGTCTCCCATGTAACTTCACACATGAAGTGAGAAATTATAATTCAGGTACTAGTGAGATGCAAGTAACTACCAGCTGAACTGGAAAGGGAATGAACACTGGTTTAAGGTGAGATTCAATGTGGCTTGGAGCAGCTTTGGGATTTTTGGAACTTCCATTCAGGTAAATCATGGAGTCTAATCCCATTTATTGGTCAGCTGGGGTTTTTACTGTGTTCCAAATCAATCCACAATCAACACTCGACTTAAAAAATCAGGTTTAATTTGAGTTTAAAACCTCAACCCTTTATTTTATCTGATTAAAGGAAACAATTGTATTTATAGAGCACCTTTCACCTCCCAAATACTGTACAACCAATGAGGTGCATTTGAAATGGAGTCATTGTTGCAACATAGGATACGCAGCAGCCAATTTGCACACAGCAAGATCCCACAAGTGTAAGGGATGCAATCTTACTGGCTGTTTGCACCACCCTCCTGCTGTAGCCAAGTCAGAGAATTTGGTGCCCAGTCAGATCTCCATTCACTGCAGCGAGATGGGAAAATCCCAGTGGTGTGAATGGCTGTAACATTCGGGCCTATGACTCTCTGGGTGGGATTTTACAGCCCCGCTTGGGCAAGACCAGAAATTCCTACTCCAGGTCAACAGAGATTTCTGTTGTCAGACCCTTGCTCGTTCCGATTCCATGGTGGGTGAGGTGGTAGATTTCATGTTATGGTGGACTGATAAGTCATTCACAGGGCACCAGAAGAGTTTCCCTGTCTCCTCAAAAAGTGCCACTCACCCGAGAAGGGAGACGAGTCTTTGATTTCATGTCTTCCTGGAGTGGGGCTTGAACGTGTGACCAATTCAGAAAGGAGAGTGCTACCGCTGAGTGAGGGCTGAAAGTTTGCTAATATTCTGAATCAAGACATATAGGTTGGGTTTTGTCTAATGCTGAATCACAAATTTAAAAAATAAAAGTACATAAAGTTGAAATCCATCAGCTTCCAGGATGCTACTGGCCACATAGTTCTAGAATTCATCATTGGGAAAGTTGATATGTCACTAATGAGGGTAAACAGGGGAAGGGCAACTATATTTTTTGAGAAAGCATTATCTTTCCAAGGTAGCATAATCAACATTCATAACCCAGAAGGAATAACAACAGGTTGATGCGGTTAAACTGGATGTTTCCAGTTTCAGATTAAAACAGACGGGTTTCTTCATCATGGGTCACATAAAACAGCATCGCTATTTCCTTTTACATGAGTTCCATGTCACTCTCGGAAGAAACCAAATCCTCTGCGTGTTATTCCAGCTTGTATGCTGATGTCACACCGCCTGCTTCATTGCTCCAGTTGCAAATTCTACAGCTGTAGAGTGGGAAATGAAAATAAGGAAATCTTTCCACCCTTCACATTGTTATATTCTCTAAAAACAGGTGGACTGTTCTGCTAATGAACGCTGCAAATCTCAACACACTCACTTGTTGTCTAGGCATCCGTTTCATAGAGGAACACATGCAGAAACTTCCCACCAAATTCCTGATCAGTCTGTACTAATTAGGCGGCAGAAACAGGTGCACATTAAAATTTCCCACCAAACTGCTAATAAATCTACGTTAATTAGCCGGAAGAGTGAGGATAGATTAATTCAAAGCAGTGGCAGGAGTTCACCAGAGTTTTCCTGTCAGACTTTAAAACTTGGGCCTATCTTGTCAGGCTAGTTTGAGGACCTGCTGTGCAATCATTCAAATTGTGGGATTGGTGCCCTGGCATTGCAAAGACTTCTGGCACTCCACCCTGCCCTGGCTCCAACGCAATTTCCACCTGCAGGTTTATAAATGGGGCTGTGAACATGACTCTTGTCCAATTTGGGGCATCAGACATGAGAGGGATTCTTGGCTGGTTCGAGAAAGAGTCTAATTTATAGGGCAAATGACAGCTAAAGTTGCTCAGATTAATGGAAGCTGAGGCACAGCCCAGGGCAACAGGTAGGGATGGCCCCTGTGCTTGTTCAGTCCCTGTGCCAGAACAGACCCTGTGCCAGGGTAGTTCCTGTGGCAGGGCAGCCCCCATGCATCATCTCAGTTTTCAGATGAATCTCTTCATGTCATACTGGAAGCTATAACAGCCACAGGAACATTCATTTCCCTGCTGGTATTGGGCCATAACCTTTGCCCTTGACTTGCCCCTGCTTCCTTCATTGCTCCTCTGCAACTTGTTGATGCAATCAACTCTACTTTCCCTCTGCTGCTGACACTGAGAGCCATCTCCCAGTCTTTCAGGCTGGTATCCCAATGCCAAAGGATGTCTGCCGCAATGGGAACACCTCCTCCCTCACGACGTGTTGCTGATGGCATATCGATTTGGAGGATGATGCCAATGAGCTCAGTAAGCACCTTTGGTGATCCATTTAATAAGTGCACTCTGCCTCTGGTCAGCCCCTATGAAAATCCAAACGTGCCAATCTTGCATCAGGAAACCAGTGTGTGTTGATCTGGCAGATGGGTTTCAGTGAACCACCCTCCCCCCCCCGCACCCCCCAACCCCACACAACAGTCTTCAAAGGTCCAGCCCCATGTCTGTAACTATCATTAATATATTGTAATTATTCTCTTTTGATTGGTGATGATAACCCCAATATAAGTTTCAATATTCTGGATTCAATATGAAGAGATGAAGGCAATTTGGCCCAGATTTTTGGGGCGTCGAGGTGACTCTGTGGACCTTTAAAAATGGTGGATAAGGCACACGAGTTCCTTCCTCATTTCTGAGAGATCCCATTTTCACTGCTAGACGAAAGGGGGCAGGGATAAAGCCCCACACAGGCAGGAAGCCCAAACTCTGTAAGGCCTTGTGCAGAGTTTAGACAGAGCCTGTTTTTCACTGTAGCAAAAGCTTTATTCCACATTGTGGGAGTCGTGAATTTATGGAGGAGATGCAAATATTCACAAAGAGTAGAAAAGGTATGTACAACAATCAAGCCGACAAGTTACCTAAACCCTCAGCCCTTTAAATAATTGAATAAAACAGCCTACCTGTGACAGTAATTCCTGAAATAAGTACACTTATCAGCGGGTTTCACAGTTTGATGTGCCAAGCAATGCTCACCAGTAAATAGTTGTCGAAACTTAGTTGTCATATCATCCACTCCGGATAGTTCAGTTTACTTGCCACTTTGAATGAACCGTTTGCAATGTACGTCTCTATGTGGGTTTCCTCCAACACTCTAAACATATCCGGGCTAGGTTGATTGGTCATGCTAAATTGCCCCTTAGTGTCAGGGGATACCAGAGTAAATATGTGGGGTTACAGAGATAGGGCCTGGGTGGGATTGTTGTTGGTGGAGGCTTAATGGTTGAATGGTCTCCTTTCAGCACTGTAGGGATTCTATGATCCTATAGGACGTGAAACTCGCTTTTTCTCAGTGGCTGGACTGTGTTCTTGAGCTGAGCTTGTTCATGTTGAGAAATACGGCATTTGAGTGTTAGCTAAATGGCAAAGTTGGATGAATTCCAACAGGATGGGGTTTTAAATCCAACATGTCCAATTCTACAAGAATAAGCTGTTTTACTTGAGGGAAATTAGCTGCTTCCTTGATGTTAAATTGGTTCTCCATTTCTAATTCAGCTGATTGAAACATGTTAGCAATTACTGGAAGCGCTCAATCTTCCCATTAAAAGCAAAATGTTTATGCAATGGTATTAGAGAAGATTTGGATATCTTGGTGGAAAAATTATCTCCATCATTGAATTTCAGCTGTGTGAAGTTACTCATGTTCTCTCAATAGCACAGTGGTGAAATGCTTCATGTGGTACAATTCTGAGTATTAGGACAGCTTCAATGGTCACACCAATATATCGATTAGATAGAAATGTAGCTAACCTTAACTGGATATGTTTATTCCTCTGTATAAGCACAAAGCTTACAAGCTTGTCTTGTGCCCAGAAACATTAAGATAGCGGAATAATGCCATTCTTTTCAGAAAAGGAACATAATGTCTGTTAGGATGCTAGTGCTGAAGGTACAGAAGACAATGTGCCAAAAACAGTTGAAGGAGCAGAGTATATTGTCAGCAGAGGATTCAAACACTCATGGTCTGGCGGATCAGTATTTGGAATGATGTTGACACCTGTGGAACTGCATCCCAAGTCAAGCAGAGAAGTTTTAAAGTTAAAGTTTATTTGTTATTGTCACAAGTAGGCTTACATTAACACTGCAATGAAGTTACTGTGAAAACTCCCTAGTCACCACATTCTGGCGCCTCTTCAGGTACACTAAGGTGTAATTAAACAGCACATTTTTTGGACTGTGGGAGGACACTGGAGCACCTGGAGGAAACCCACGTGGACATGGGGAGAATGTGCAGGCTCCGCACAGACAGTGACCCAAGCTGGGAATTGAATCCGGATCCCTGGTACTCTGAGGCAGCAATGCTAACCACTAGGAACAGAGTGGAATATTATCTAGATTGCAGATATTTTCCTTGAGTTTTCTACATACCTGTACTGAAAGGGTGATTCTTGCCAGGATTCTTTGTACAGGCACCAGTTGTTTATTGTTCATGTATGAGCCAGACAATGAAAATCAAAGATTATAACATATAGGTAAGTATTTATAAGTATGCCAGTTAGTAGCTGGTCATTGTGCTGGTCTAAGTGCTTTTACTTGTTAAAATGACCATAAAATTTAATTGAGTTTGGTTCCCTGAAATTATTGCTGGTGTTTTGGTTTTCCATCTGAAATGTTCAGAAGAGAACAAAGCCTGCCAATTACACTGGCAAACTGGGAATCGTATGAGTGCTGATGGGTGTATTATATTATATGCCTGCATGCCATTGCAGTGCAAAGGTGCATGGCACATCAAGAGTTAATATGGGACTAGAGAATAACACTGCCCATGGTATGATGTGTAGAGTCACATGGTAATTGACTCAGCGAACACTCTAGAAGCACCCTGCATGGAGAAGCAGCATTATGCATAAAATTAACTGGAATCTGCATATAGTTATGGATATTAACAATAAATGGTTCATGTTTAAACATGCAAGTCTCAAAATCTCATCACTGAGACACCAAATGAACCCATAAATCAACATGTTGCTCAGTGGTCATACCTTAAAACAACAGGGTATGAGTTCTCAAACAGAAATGTGAGAAGTTACAACTCCTTGATCATTTGGGATAAGAAATTCACGACAATGGATGAAGTGAGATTGTTGTAAGTAACAAGGGCATATCAGAAGGACTACTGAACCGTGTATAAAGGCTCTATACATACTGAGATGTATAGAGCAGGAAGTCTGTTTACCCTTGATATACAATGCGTTACATGATTTCAGTTAGGGCAGATCAATTTTTCCTCAGTGCCAAAGGGCCATGAGCAAAGCTGCCAGGGTTTACTGTAAAGTGGAAGTGTATGAGTTTCAGCAGAGTATTAAACTGAAAGAACAAAACATAAAATGTGGCAAAGAGATTAGTGGTAAACCAGAAGGTTTGGAAAGTTTTAAAAACCAACAAAATATGACCCAAAAAAAGAAGAAAACCTATGAGGGCAAGTAATATAAAATGGACAGCAAGAGCTTCTTTAAAAAGAGGGAGGCCTAAGTGAACATAGGCCCCTTAAAGAATGAGATTGGAGAAATAACCCAGGAGCTAGATATTATTTAAATGGAGAAAGACTGCAGAAAGCTGCAGCACCAAGGGATTTGGGGTCCTCATGCATAAAAAAGCTAGCAGGCAAGTTCAGTAGGTAACAGGGTCATGCTAAATTCAGTAGGTCATGCTAAATTGACCCTCTTTTCTCAGAGAGTAGTGAATCTGTGGAATTTCTTACTGCAGAAGGTTGTAGAAGATGGGTCACTAAGCATATTCAAGGCTGAGATAGACAGATTTTTAATGAGTTTGGGAATCAAGGGTTATGGGGATAAGACAGGAGTTGAGGATTATATCAGATCAGTCATAAAGTTAAAGTTTATTTATTCATCACAAGTAAGGCTTACATTAATACTGCAATGAAGTTACTGTGAAATTCCCATTGTCGCCACACTGTCACCTGTTCAGGTCAATGCACCTAACCAGCATGTTTTTCAAACTGTGGGAGGAAACTGGTGCACCCGCAGGAAACCCACGCAGGCACAAGGAGAACGAACAAACTCCACACAGACAGTGACCTAAGCTGGGAATCGAACCCGGGTCCCTGGTGCTGAGGCAGCAGTGCTAACCGCTGTGCCACCGTGCTGCCCCTGATCTCACTGAATGGTAGAGTAGACTTGATGTACCAAATGGCCTCCTTACATTCATATCTTACGGTATCTTATGGTATCTTTTGGTCAAAGGGCTCAAACAGTTGATTATGCTCATGGTCTGTTGTCAATATTTGGAATAATGTTAAAATCTATTGAATTGCTTTGCAAGTCAAGAGAAGAAAATAGAAAGAGAAATGAATATTAATGGATTGCAGATACTTTCCATGAGTTTTCTTCCTACCTGTCTGGAAGGGTGATTCTTGCCAGGATTTATTGGACAATCATCTGTTTGTTGTTCACGTATGAGCCAGAAAATGAAAATCAAAGAATGTTACCACATTCAGATCGGTATTTCTGCCATCAAGTTTCCACATGAGTCTTTTAGCTCAAGCATGAGCTTCTTGCTCTGCCTATAATCTCTTCAACATTTTCTTTTTCAACCTGACAGTTTATGGCAGAGAATTTCACATTCTAATCACCCAACTTGGCAAAGAAAAATGCTAGCCTTTTCTTTAATTCAATTTGTCCTCTTGTCCAAAGATGTGTAGGTTAGGTGGAATAGCCATGGTAAATGTGTGGGGTTACAGGGGGGCAGAGGGGGTAGACCTGAGTAAGGTGCTCTTTCAGAGAGTTGGTGCAGACTCGATGGGCCAAATGGCCTCCTTTCTGCTTTGTAGGGATTTTATGGTTCTATGATTACCATCATACTGACCAGTGGGAACAATATATCACTATAATTCTTATCAGAACTCTTCAACATCATTGCAACCACAAGATCGCTATCCAGCCTCACAACGCCAGGGGCCCAGATTCAATTTCAGCCTTGGGTGACTGTGCGGAGTTTGTACATTCCGGCTGAATCTGCGTGGGTTTCTTTCAGGTGATCTGGTTTCCTCCCACACTCCAATGATGAGAGGGTTAGGTTGACTGGTCATGCTAAATTGACTCTTAATGTCAAGGAGGATTAGCGGGGTAAATACATGCGTTATGGAGTTGGGTCTGGAGGGGATTATTGTCGGAGCTAGCTTGATGGGCCGAATGGCCTGCTTCTACATTGTGGGGATTCTATGCTTCTAGGTCATGACTTCTTGGCTGCAGTGAAAAAGCCTAGATCTCTCCAGTCTCTCTTCCTAAGTACAGCAGTTGTTAAACTAGATTTTAGTGCCTCCTGAAGTTACCAGATTCTTGACTATTATCAGGCATTTTTAAAAAATTCATTCACCAGCATTTATTGCTCATCCCTAGTTGTCCTTGGAGGGCAATTGAGAGTCACCCACATTGCTGTGGCTCTGGAACCACTTGTAGGCTAGACCAGGTAAGGATGGCAGATTTCCTTCTCTAAAGGATATTGGTAAACCAGATGGGTTTTTCCAACAATTGATAATGGTTTCACGGTCATTAGTAGATTCCTAATTCCAGATATTTTTTATTGAATTCAAATTCCACCAGCTGCCGTGGCAGGATTCGAAGCCTAGTCCCCAGAACATTAGCTGAGTTTCTGGATTAATAATCCAGATAATGCCATTAGATCATTGCCTCTTCTTCTGTATCTTTGTAATTTACATTTTCTTTACACTAATTTTAAGAGAAACATTTGAAGGGCAGCACAGTAGCACAATGGTTAGCACTGCTGCTTCACAGCTCCAGGGACCTGGGTTTGATTCCTGGCTTGGATCACTGTCTGTGTGGAGTTTGCACATTCTCTTCATGTCTGCGTGGGTTTCCTCCAGGTGCTCCAGTTTCCTCCCACAGTCCAAAGATGTGCAGGTTAGGTTGATTGGCCATGCTAAAAAAAAAATTGCCCCTTTGAGTCCTGAGATGCGTAGGTTAGAGGGATCAATGGGTAAATATGTAGGGATATGGGGGCAGGGCCTTGGTGGGATTGTCGTAGATGCAGACTTGATGGGCCAAAGGCCTCCTCCTGCATTGTAGGGTTTCTATGAATTTCTATGATTTCCTTTCGATAACTGTGTCTTTTAGAAGTTCTGATAGTATTGTTTGCAATCAATATTAGGGAGTCATGTCTGCATGCAAAAAAGTTTGAAAACATGTTGAACAATTCAGCCACGGAGAGCATTGCAGGTGAGCCTATCTTCATTGTCACAGATGTTACGATATAGTAATTAGCAGTGGATAAGCTGCTATCTTTTTTCTCTTCTCCATAAAACTATTGCATCAAACAGCGCAGAAGGAGGCCCTCCACACCTGTAGCAGAGGTGTTAATGATGATTGTAATGCTGCTTTTCTGTTGGCCCAGTGATATTATCACTAGACCATTAATCCAGAAACTTGGCTAATGTTCTGGGGACCCAGGTTCGAATCCTGCCACGACAGATGGTGGAATTTGAATTTGATTAAAAGAAAATTGGAATTAAGAATCTACTGATGACCATGAAACCATTGTCGATTGTGGATCAGCATGGTGGCACAGTGGTTAGCACTGCTGCCTCACAGTGCTAGGGACCCAGGTTCAATTCCTGGCCTCAGGTCACTGTCTGTGTGGAGTTTGCACATTCTCCCCATATCCGTGTGGGTTTCCTCTGGGTTCTCCGGTTTCCTGCCACAGTCCAAAGATGTGCAGGTTAGGTGTATTAGCCATGCTAAAAATTGTCCCTTTGTTTTGGGACACCAGCTAGAGCAAAAGCTTGGGGTTATGGGGATATGGTCTGTGTGGGATTGTGATTGGTGCAGGCTCATTGGGCCGAATGGCCTCCTTCCACACTGTAGGATTCTACGATTGTCGGAAAAACCCATCTGGATCACTCATGCCCTGTAGGGAAGGAAAGCTGCCATCTTTACCTGGTCTGGCCTACATGTGATTCCAAAGCCACAGCAACATGATTGGCTCTCAACTGTCTTTGGGCAACTAGGGATTAGCAATAAATGCTGGCCAGCCTGTGATATCCATGTTCCACGAATAAATAAATATTAAAAAACATAAGAACATAAGAAATAGGAGCAGGAGTAGGCCATCTAGCCCCTCAAGCCTGCCCCGCCATTCAATAAGATCATGGCTGATCTGTCGTGGCTCAGTTCCACATTCCCGCCCTCTCACCATAACCCTTAATCCCCTTGCCTATCAAAACATAAGCTATCGTCATCACTGAAGAAAGTGGAGATAATTCTGAGGAAAATATGAACTTGGGGCAAATCATTTTGCCTTTTTATATGTTATTGACCCGAGAAACTCTTGGTGGAGTCAGCTGTGTTGCACTTTGATGTTCTGTCTAAATTGTCCCTGTTCAAAGCTACACTAGTTAAGAGGTAGAGTGGTGAGTGGTGAAGCCATGTGCTTAGCATTCTGGAAAATGTTGTCACCGCACTAAACTTTAAATAAATGCTGTTGGACATTAAACAATACCCTACAATGTCATGTAGGACGAGCTTGTGATTTAATGTGGTTGGGGCTGTTTCATGGAGATTTGCTCTGAAGTAAATATCTTCTTTGCAACTGAGCCCTTCCATCTGTCAGCCATCAAGAAAGAATTACAAAAATCTGAACAACAATATGAAACATATTGAAGGCATAATGATCATCCTAGTAGCTAGATATAATTACTATACATGACAAATAAAATGATGACAAACACCAGAATACCTTCACTAATTCAAAACAGAGCTCTGAAGCATTAGTCTAAAAGCTGCAATTACAGTGTATTAATCGTAATTTAATATCAGGTGCAAACCTCCAAAATTACTTCATTTAAGCAGCTTATTGTACAGAATATTTCATCCTATACTCAAAAAGGTTTGCAAATAGAGACTAAAGCTGGAAATTTGGCAAAACATAAATCGCTACAGAAGAAAGCGGAGATTCCCAACCCATGATGTTACGACCAGAACGCTGCAGACACCTGGATGTGCTGGGAGTTGGAAAAGGGTAATTTTTAAATCATGTTATGCTGATCAGAAGATGCCTGAGTGATTCTTTTTTCACAGATGCAAGGTAAGCGTGTGCTTCTTAGAAGGGTCCAACCTTGTGTTTTGTGAAGGACTTGGACAGTGGGCAAAGAAGTGGCAGATGAAATACAATGTGGAAAAGTGTGAGGTTATGTACTTTGTAAGGAGGATTGGAGGCATTGATTATTTTCTAAATGGGGAAAATGCTTAGGAAATCAGAAACACAAAGGGATTTGGGAATCATTGTTCAAGATTCTCTTATGGTTAACGTGCAGGTTCGGTTGGCAGTCAGGAAGGCAAATGCAATGTTAGCATTCATGTTGAGAGGGCTAGAATACAAGAGGAGAGATGTATTTCAGAGGCTGGATAAGGCTCTGGTCAGAGACCATTTGAAGCATTGTGAGCAGTTTTGGAGCCCCACATCTAAGGAAGGATGTGCTGGCCTTGGAAAAGGTCCAGAGGAGGTTCACGAGAATGATCTCTGGAATGAAGAGCTTGTCATATAGGAACGGTTGAGGACTTTGGGTCTGTTCTCATTGGAGTTTAGAAGGATGAGGGGGGAGCTTATTGAAACTTACAGGATATTGCGAGGCCTGGATAGAGTGGAGAGGATGTTTCCACTAGTAGGAAAAACTAGAACCATAGGGCACAACCTCAGGCTAAAGGGACGATCCTTTAATACAGAGATGAGGAGGAATTTCTTCAGTCAGAGAATGGTGAATCTGTGGAACTCTTTGCTGCAGAAGGCTGTGGAGGCCAAGTCATTGAGTGTCTTTAAGACAGAGATAGATAGGTTCTTGATGAATAAGGGGATCAGGGGTTATGGGGAAAAGGCAGGAGAATGGGGATGGGAAAAACTTCAGAATTTTGAGGAAATAACGTGGGTTTTAGGCCTTTGTTTTTCTCAGGATTTGCCTTTCATAGAAAATGATTCCATAATCAGAAATTAATGTAATTTACGTAATATACTTCAGATAGAAATGTACTTAAGGTGCTGTATAAATGGGTATCACGGTAGCACAGTGTTTAGCACTACTGCCTCACAGCGCCAGGGACTCGGGTCACTGTCTGTGTGGAGTTTGCACATTCTCCCTGTGTCTGTGTGGGTTTCCTCTGGGTGCTCAGGTTTCCTCCCACAGTATAAAGATGTGCAGGTTAAGTTGACTGGCCATGCTAAATTAACTCGAGTGTCAGGGGAATTACCAGAGTAAATACGAGGGGTTATGGGATAGGGTTAGGGTGGGATTGTGGTTTGTGCAAACTTGATGGACCGAATGGCCTCCTTCTGCACTGTAGGGATTCTATGACTGTCGGTTTACACATTCTCTCCATTTCTGCCTGGGTTTCCTCCGGGTGCTCTGGTTTCCCCCCCACAGTCCAAAGATGTGCAGGTTAAGGTGTACTGCTCATGTAAATTTGCCCTGTGGTGTCCTAAGATGTGTAGGTTCCAGGGATTAGTGGGATAAATACATGGGGTTACATGAATAGGGCAGTGAGTGGGCCTGAGTAGGATGCTCTATCAGAAGGTCAGTGCAGGCTTGGTGGGTTGAATGGCCTCCTTCTGAACAGTAGGGATTCTACACAATGCAAGTAGCTGATGTTCTAATCCTAGTGTTATGGCTCAGGCTAGAAACTCCAAGGTGTTTTATGGGGATAGCCTAGACCCTAAGTTTTATATCTGAATTTGGCACAGGTTAATATCAGGTGTTTCACTCTGGCTATGATTCAAGTGACTCACTAGGAAGCTTTTATCAAACAAACTTTACTTAAGAACACAGTTAAAATATAATAAGAAGACTTAGCATAACTTTTACCTAGTGCAAGAATCAAACATGATATAGTATAAACCTTAACAGCTAGCTATCTATGACGTTCCAAGACAAATATCACCCAACAAACATACACCTCTTTCTAGGCTTAGCACAAAAAGGGAGTATGCTCTCATGATGCTGGATCTTCAGCTTATTAACACCTGCTGAGACTTGGTCCTTTGAATATTGGATGGAATCTCTGAGGTTTCCCGGTTCTGGAACTTTCCAAAAAAGCCTCTGTCAAGAGAGAGACAGAAACACACTGCCTTCTCCTGCCAGCTTTGAATATAAGTAAACCAAAACTAAAAACTTGGGGCTTTTCTGTGGAAACAAACTATCCCCAGGCCTGATCCGTCCGTCAATCACACTCCACCCAGCAATCCCAAGGGATCATTAAAAACCATTAGACCCTGCATTAGGCCAAATTAAAAGAATCATGATATCCATTATGTTGCTTCATTAACAATGAGCGGACACCGGCTGCAGACAACACGGTGCCAATAAAATGCTAGGAACTGCTTTAAGAACCTATAAAGAAACAGGATTAAAACACATATCTTAAAGGCACAGTATCATCACACTGGCAGGATTCTAATTACTCTACTTAGAACTGAGATCATTTCAATGATCTGTTCATCAATATGCACTTTATTCCTGTCATGTAAAGGAGATTGGCATCATTTTTTTTACAGTTCCAATGCTAATTCTTCTTTCCCACTGTTAGATTTTACCTCATTGGCACACAAGGGTTACATTGTCAAATTCTTTGAGGAGGTAACTATGTGTGTAGACAAAGGTAGAGCAGTTGATGTTGTATACATGGATTTTAGTAAGGCGTTTGATAAGGTTCCCCATGGTAGGCTCATGAAGGAAGTAAGGTGTGGGATAGAAGGAAATTTGGCCATTGGATAAGTAACTGGCTGTCTCATAGAAGACAGAGGGTGGTGGTGGAGTGAAAATTTTCAGACTGGAGGCCAGTTACCGGCAGTGTACCACAGGGATCAGTGCTGGGTCTTCTGCTATTTGTGATTTTTATCAATGACTTGGAAGAGAGGGCTGAAGGGTGGGTTAGCAAATATGCTGATGACACCAAGATTGGTGGAGTCGTGGATGAGGTGGAGGGCTCTTGTCGGCTGCAAAGAGACAATGATAGGATGCAGAGCTGGGCAGAAAAATGGCAGATGGAGTTTAGCCCTAATAAGTGCAAGGTGATTCGTTTTGGTAGGATAAACTTGAATGCGGATTACAGGGTCAACGGCAGGGTTCTGAGGAATGTGGAGGAACAGAGAGATCTTGGGGTTCATATCCACGGATCTCTGAAGGTTGCCACTTAAGTGGATTGAGCCGTGAAGAAGGCTTATAGTGTGTTAGCGTTTATTAACAGGGGGTTTGAGTTTAAGAGCTGTGGGGTTATGCTGCAACTATACAGGACCTTGGTGAGACCACATTTGGAGTATTACGTGCAGTTCTGGTTACCTCACTATGAGAAGGATGCGGAAGCATTGGAGAAAGTGCAGAGGATATTTACCAGGATGCTGCCTGATTTGGAGGGTAGGTTGAAGGAGCTGGGGCTTTTCTCTTTAGAGCAGAGGAGGATGAGAGGGGACTTAATAGAGGTTTACAAGATGATGAGGGGGATATATAGACTGGATGTGCAGAGACTATTTCCTCGGGTGGATGCAGCTGTTACCAGGGGGCATAACTATAAGGTTCATGGTGGAAGATATGGGAGGGATGTTTGAGGTAGATTCTTTATTCAGAGAGTGGTCGGGGTGTGGAATGCACTGCCTGCTGTAATAGTGGATTCAGACACTTTAGGAACTTTCAAGTGGTTATTGGATAGGCACGTGGAGCACACCAGAATGATAGGGAGTGGGATAGCTTGATCTTGGGTTTGGACATGGCTCGGCACAACATCGAGGGCCGAAGGACATGTACTGTGCTGTACTGTTCTATGTTCTTTGTACTGTACGTAGTGATGAAACTTCTTAATTTGTATTTTTGGGATGATTCATGAATTGTGAGTCATGTTGTCAAAAGGCTTCAAGTTGGAATCCCTTCAGGTGCCAAATATTGTAACAAAACTTTAAGAAAGAACAGGTGGAGCGAGCTGAAATTAAAGCTGGAATACATCTGCACATTTGGGCTCCAGTGAGTCTCGCTTAACAGTAAATAGTAGCTAAAGCTACAAAACTTTGAAAGGTCTGAAAGGATGTCCAGGGAAGGTGTAGAAAGTAAGGTTAGATTATTGTGGGGAAGCTAGGAATGCTCTTCTCATTGGTCAAGAGTTGCAAAAGTTGGGTTAGGAATTGTTAGTTGCACTGGTGCAAGTGCTCACACAGGGACTAATTCTTGCAAAGCTACCTGCCAGAAAGGTATAAAAATAGGGGTGTACCGCTGAGGTCATTGCACTTGCTATCTTTGTCACAGGATATTTAATGGATGGCCTTTGTTGGGAAATAGAATTAGGAGTACGGTACTTGTTAGGAAGTTAGCATTTGGGTAGGACAGTCCCAGTCAATGGGTAATTTTCACAGGTTGATCGGTTGAGATAAGAACCCCATTTCCGGCTTAGCTAGTGACGAAAGTAATTGTCATGAAGTTCAGGGTTGCTGTAAGAATCCAGTATTAGAGGTCAGTGGATCCAGTATGAACACGTTCACCAATATTTAAATCATTGCCTTAAGTGAAAGTGAATAGAAAGCATATGCTGCTTAAGAACCAGGGACCCAGGTTCAATTTCCGCCTTGGGTCACTGTCTGTGTGGAGTTTGTACATTCTCCCTGTGTCTGTGTGGGTTTCTTCCAGACGCTTCGGTTTCCTCCCACACTCAAAGACGTGCAGGTTAGGTAGATTGGCTATGCAGCCTGGGACATGAGATGGAAACTCACCCAGTCCATCCTGTAAAATGGTCAAAATTTTAAAGTTTATTTATAAGTGTCACAAATAGGCTTACATTAACACTGCAATGAACTGTGAAAATCCCCTAGTCGCCACATTCTGGCACCTGTTTGAGTACACTGAGGGAGAATTTAGCATGGCCAATGCACCTAACCAGCACATCTTTCCGTCTGTGGGAGGAAACCAGAGCATGTGGAGGAAACCCGCACAGACATGGGGAGAATGTGCAGACTCCACACAGTGACCCAAGCCGGGAATTGAACCCGGGTCACTGGCGCTGTAAGGCAGCAGTGCTAACCACTGTGTGACCGTGCCAACCTGCCCTGAGTGGAGCAGAGATAGACCAGCCATGGATCTAACTGAATGGTGACAGTGGGGAAACTCAGGCTGCTATAAGACTTTATCATGTTTCTTTGCCGTGTGTGAAAGCTGTTTGTTGATGGGGATTAGGGAAAGGCAGCAGTTGGTACCTGAGCACTGGCTGGGCTCAGATCAGCGCACAGTGGATGTTGTCCCAGGGACAGGGAACAATAAAGTTGCAGCCAGTTGAAGGCGGGGACTTCCGATGTCATGGCGACGGAGACTTCCGGTGTCGTTGGCGGGGGATTTCCGGTGTCATGGCGGCTCCCGGCCGCAGCTGAAGTGGCGGCTCCGAGTTGATGCTCGTCCCCGGGCAACGATGTCAACGACGCCGACCGAGCGGCAGGGAGCGGTGGGGGATTTGCGGCACAAATCCAAGGTGGAGCTGCTGGAGCTGCTGAGGCGGCAGAAAAACCTCCAGGGAAACCGGTGAGGGGAAGGTGCCGGGGGAGTGGGTCACTCTGCCGGCTGGGGCTGACGGTGGCAGAGCCAAGGCCGCAGTCTCCAGCTGTACAGAAGCTGGTCTTCACTGTCCTCCGATCCAACTCCCTATACACCCAATCTGAAAAGCACCTCATGTGTGCGATGTCCAGGTTCTGGTGCTGGGGAGTATTGATAAAATCTACAAATACCCACCATCTATTGTACTGGGTTTTCCCTGAGCAGACTGTCAAAGTCATTTGGCAGAATGTCTCATCACCAAAACTTTTTAAAAACATTTTTTACTCCATCCCTAAAGTTAGAAGGCTGATGCTCACAGTGGACTGGGCAAATCTGAATCCATTCCTTGTTTACTCCAAAAACACAATTCAAATTCCAATTGAATCCAATTCATGGTACCCACAAAAGAGAGAGCGAGACAAAATCCAAGCTGACAAGATAAGGCAATGTACCCTATCTTGGGTTTGATCCGATGATGCAAGATTTTAGCCAAGAGGCCTCATTACATAAGAATATAAGAAATAGGAGCAGGAGTAGGCCATCCAGCCCTTCGAGCCGGCCCCGCCATTCAATAAGATTATGGCTGATCTGTCGTGTCTCAGTTCCACATTCCCGCCCTCTCCCCATAACCCTTAATCCCCTCGCTTATCAAAAACCCATCAACCCGCGTCTTAAAAATATTTAGCGAGGCAGCCTCCACCACCTCAACGGGCAGAGAATTCCAGAGACTCACCACCCTTTGAGTGAAGAAGTTCCTCCTCAACTCTGTTCTAAACCGCCCCCCCTTTATCTTGAGGCTGTGCCCCTTAGTCCTACTGTCCTTTCTGAGCGGGAAGAGCCTCTCCACCTCTATCCTATCCATCCCATTCATCATCTTATACGTCTCAATGAGATCTCTCCTCATTCTTCTAAACTCTAACGAGTACAAGCCTAGTTTATTCAGCCTCTCCTCATAGCTCAATCCCCTCAACTCCAGTATCAGCCTAGTAAACCTCCTCTGCACTCCCTCCAAGGCCAAAATATCCTTGCGTAAGTACAGCGCCCAAAACTGCACACAGTACTCCAGCTGCAGCCTCACCAATGCCCTATACAGCTGCAGCAAGACCTCCCTACTTTTATATTCAATCCCCCTCGCTATGAAAGCCAGCATCCCATTAGCCTTCCTGACCACCTGCTGCACCTGCAGGCTGGGTTTTTGCGACTCATGCACAAGGACCCCGAGGTCCCTCTGTACCGTTGCCTGCTGCAGTTTTTCGCCCTGTAAGTATTATTCCTACCAAAGTGGACCACCTCACACTTGCCAACATTAAATTCCATTTGCCATTTCCTGGCCCATTCGCCCAGCCTATCTAGATCCTTCTGCAGACTCTACCAGAACCTGCAAACAAGTGCCACAACATCACTTATCTGGTGATAGGAAGGGCCCTCTGGTCGGATCCTTCTTGCGTGTCTTTTCTCCGTAAGTTCCACCAACACCCACTAACTTTGGTGCATCTGCTATGGGGGACAGTCCTTTTTGCCATCTCCTTCTCCTTTGTAAAGCAGATCTTAAAAGAGATGCAGTGTTTTTTTTTAAGTTTTGTTCTGAGTAGCTCCATAACATAAGATTTGGCACTTAATGGGTTGTTCTCAATGATGCATGCCGATATAAAAAGCAACTGCTACTTGGGGACCATCAAGTCGGAGTTTGGTCTGGTCAAATCTTATTGGCCTTCCAGTGCAAAGTTGTCCCTGACTAAAATTTGCAGACTGCTATATTCCAGATTTATTCCATTTGAACTATTATATAATCTGCTCTTACGAATTCTGTGAATGAAGTAATTTTTTTGGTAAAATCAAGTTAGGATACAAAACAAAGAACCATTTGACACATCTTTTTCAGCACTCCTCAAATGTACCACTCAATGTTTTAAGCGTAGCTGGTTTATGAATGGACTATTTTGTGCAGGACTCCATAGATGAATCCTACTTAAAAATTTTTAAGCCATTGCTATCTTGTTTTTTATTAGGATAATTAAATGGTAAAGGAGGAGAGGTTCTGAAGTGTATTCAGGATAAATTTCTTGATCTGGTCCAACAGGAAGGAGGTGTTTTATAAAGTGCCACATAACAGGCTTATCAGCGACATTGAAGCCAATTAAATAAAAGGAACAGTGACAGCTTTATTATGAAGTTGGCTGAGTGACAGGAAACAGAGAGTAGTGGTGAACAGTTTTTCAGACTTGGAGATGGGTATTCAGTGAGATTTCCAAGGGATTAGTACTCAGACCACTTCTTGGCATATGTCAGTGACATAGACTTGAGTGTACAGGAGACCATTTAAACCTTTGCAGGTGATGCAAAACTTTGAAGTATTGTGAGCTTTGAGAAGGATCATGAAAAGCTTTGAGGATATAGGTTGGTGGCAGATGAAGTTTAATGCAGTAAAGTGTGAAATAATTCATTTCAGCAGGAAGAATAAAGAAAGACAATATAAAATCCAGGCTGCAATACCAAAGGGGGTTCATAAACAGAGAGGACTTTTTTTAACAGGAGACCTGGGAGTATATGTATATAAATTGTTGAAGGTTTGCCCCCTCGAGCCTGCTCTGTCATTCAACTGGATCATGGCTGATTATCTACTTCACTGCCATTTTCTCACACTTTGTTTTGCTATCTTAATACCTAGAAAACTATTGATTTCTGTCTTGACCATACTTGAGCTTTCACAGTCCTCTGAGGTAGGGAATTCCAAAGAGTGATCACCCTCTGAGTGAAGAAATTCCTCCTCATCAGTCCTAAATGGCCTGCCTCATATCCTGGGACTAAGTCCCCTGTGTTCTAGACCTCCCAACCTACCCTCTCAAGTCCTGTAGGAATATTGTTTGTTTCAATGAGATCACTCCTCATCCTTCTACATTCTGGAGGCCCATTCTCCTCAATCTCTGCTAGGACAATCCTATCATCACAGGAAGCATGCTGGTGAACATTAATTGCATTCCTTCTCTGACAAGTACATTCTTTAGGTAAGGAATCCAAAACCACATGCAATATTCCAGATGTGATCTCTGCAAGGCATCGAGTACAAAAGCAAGAAAGGCAGGGTAAACCTTTGTATTATGTTCAGTTGTGGGCACTGCACATTAGGAAGGATGTAGTGGCGTTGGAGAGGGTGCAGATTTGCCAGGATAGTCCCAGGGATGAGGGACATGGCTGGACTGGAGAGACTGAAGGTGCTCTTAAGAGAAGCTTGAGGAGATTTGATAGGTGTTCAAAATCACGAGGGATCTAGACAGAGTAGATAGAGAGGAACTGTTTCCTTTGGCGGCAGGATCATGAACTAGAGGACAATGATTCAAGTGATTGGCGAAAGAAATAGCAAGGAAATGAGGAAAGTTTTTTTTCTATGCAATGAGTGGGTAGTATCTGGAATGTACTGTCCGAGAATGTGGTGGAGGCAAATTTGTTGTGACTTTCGAAAAGAATTTGGATTTGCTCCTGGTGAGAAAGAATTTGCAATGCTACAGGGAAAGAGCAGGGGAGTGGGACTAGCAAAATTGCTCTTACAGAGAAGTGGCACAAAACGGTCTTTTTTAGTGCTGTGACCAATTTATGAATCATTCCATGTGCTTGTGGGTGAAAATGTGATACAGAAAGTAAATTCAGAAAACATAAACTTACATCAAGTTATTGAAAGTCTAGATTAAATGGACTTTAAGTATGTCTGATTCCTTAGCAGCAATGTTCTAATCTAACCATCTAAATTACCGTTTGTTTGTTCAGGAGGTTTATCCAAAGCTTGCCGGACAAGGGTGAGCGAATCGCCGAGTTCATAAAAAAGCTGGAAGCAGCAATTTTTCAGCATGAGGAAGTGGAGCGAGCAGCTGAACTGCTTTCAGCTGTCAAACTGGAGTTTCAAAAGAAGCAGCGAGTGATAACTTCTGACCAGGAGGAAATCCTCCAGCACGAGAGCACAACCTCAACTCGAACACCAGGACAGGTTGCCAGAAAGAAACTGAAGGACTGCGGTGAAGCTGAGAAAGATGAAAATGTCTTGTTGAATGTTGAAACTATAGACAGAGATAAACTAAATCGGGAGAAACACAGAGGATTGGAAAAAGATACGACCACAGCTACGAGTGCTACAAAAAGTGAGAACTCTCTCGATTCTCTGGGGGGCAGCCAGAGAACCATATGTATGCAGCAGGAAAAAAGCAATCACGTCCATCTGCCTGTCACTGCAAATGATCTGGAAGCAGACTTTGTCAGCAGAGCCGACTTGCTTAGTGACAGGCTTGACAATATCGGTCTGACAGATAATGGGCACAGAAAAGTGCCTCATAAAATCAATAAAGATCCAACTTTAATCGGTGACGTAAAATTTAACAACAATCCTTTTCAAGCTCTGCATCACCAAGAAAGGAAAAGACCTAATTACATTGATATATTGGAGCACAGAGCCAAGAACCCAGTGGTGAAAAGAGCACAATTTAAAACTAACCAGTAAGTTTCATCTCTGGTTTTCAAAACGGAACATGTACGAGGATCTGCTTATCTGCTGACTGAAATTTCTGTGCATTCATAGCCTCATTGAGCCCTACAGTGCAGAAAGAGGCCCTTCGGCCCATCGAGTCTGCACCGACCATAATCCCACCCAGGCCCTACCCCCATATTCCTACGTATTATACCCACTAATCCCTCTAACCTATGCATCCCAGGACACTAAGGGGCAATTTTAGCATGGCCAATCAACCTAACCCGCACATCTTTGGACTGTGGGAGGAAACCGAAGCACCCAGAGGAAACCCACACAGACATGAGAAGAATGTGCAAACTCCACACAGACAGTGGCCCGAGCCGGGAATCGAACCCAGGTCCCCGGAGCTGTGAAGCAGCAGTGCTAACCACTGTGCTACCGTGCCACATTGTTGGATCTCGCAATTTAAATCCAAAATATTCAGGTTTCTTTAGGACTTGTTATTCCAGAATTTTCTATTCAAATAATTGTTACTACATTGTGGTGTGCCTGGCTATTGTTTATCGCAAGGTTACATCAATAGAAATGTACAGAAATTTCAGTTTGTTATATTTCAGACCTTTAGGCCAAAATCTTTACTGTTGGTGCGTGTCTGCTTTTGTATCTTTGTGTGGCCATAATAGGAGCCTTTGCTGGAATTTTAATGAGGCTTCACAGTTAAAAACAATTGCTCAGCGCTGCATTCTGGAGGCCATTAGTGATAGGCAGTAAATGTTGGTCTTGCTGTTTTGTGAATGAATTAAAAAAAAATTGACATTGACTTTCAACAGTTCGGCATATCAGCATCAAATATACTTGAATGTCCTGTTTAAGCTACATAGTGTTTAGGTAAGCTAACGTGAAAAAAACATGCAAACTATTTATTTCCTATCTCAAAGATTTGCTTAAAAGCACTCTTCATGGGGTGTTATGAATTCTGATATCTGTAGCTTACGTTCTCTTCAGATTTTTTTTTAAAGTGTCAGTTTTACAGTGGCCTCATTCGATAATTAGAAATTGATCCTGCTTTTAAGGTATTTTTGCTCCACGGTGCCTTTTGAATTGCAGGCATGCAGGAATGCATGGTGTGTGTCCTGCTTTTCAAATGCAAATAGCTGTCTTGGTGTAATGGTACAGTCCTGCTTACCATTAAAGATGAAAGTTTTCTATAGAATCCTTGTTGCTAGATCTTCTGCTCATGATGCTACATGAAGCTCTTTTTAAATATTGTAATGTTAACCATAGAATCCCGACAGTGCAGCAGAAGACCATTCGGTCAACTGATCCAACACCTACTCTTCAAAAGAGCATCCCACCCAGGTACCCCTCTCCGCCCTATCCCTAACCCACCCATGGCTAAGCCACCTAACCTACACGTCTTTGGACACTAAGGGGCAATTTAGCATGGCCAATCCACCTAACTTGCACGTCTTTGGACAGTGGGAGGAAACTGCAGTGTCCAGAGAAAACCCATACAGTCAGGGGGGAGAACGTGCAAACTCCAAGCAGTCACCCAAGGCCAGATTCAAACCCTGGTTTCTTGCGCTGTGAGGCAGCAATGCTAGCCACTGTGCTGCCCTTGTTCTTGCAACCTCTGAGTAGTTGGCTGTAAAACATTACTTTTGTAATGCTTCATGATTGTCTTTTCCACAGGTTGGAGGGTCTCCAGTTTTTCTATATAAATATTTGTTTCTTTTTCGCACCAGCCCGCTGCCTGAATCCCCCAGTACATCTCCAGACCAGTCACCTGGCAGGTCTGTGCTGATGCTGTCTCCAGCAGAACGAAGGCTAAGAGACCGGAAACATCTAGATGAAATCACAGCTGCGAGACTGCCCCCGCTTCACCATTCTCCTGCTCAACTTCTGTCTCTGGAAGAGTCTGGTGAACTACAGATATTACAGAAACAAAAATATGAGGTATGAGCAATGAACAGACACGTGCAATAAACATGTGGGTGGCACAGTGGATAGCACTGCTATCTCACAGTGCCAAGGACCTGGGTTCAAATCCAGCTTGGGTCACTGTCTGTCCGTAGCCTTCATGTCCTCCCTGTGTCTGTTTGGGTTTCCTCTGAGTGGTCCGGTTCCTTCTGTGCTGTTAGGTGCGTTAACCCGAACAGATGTTTTCACAGTAACTTCATTGCAATGTTAATGTAAGCCTAATAAATTTTTAAAAGATGTTTTTGCCATGAACATTTATAATAGGCAAAATACCAATTGTATAAAATTACAATTTCCTAATTTAGCTTTTGCTTCCTTCATCTTGAGACCGCAGTATTTAAACTCGATTCAATTCAGTTTAAAAATCTTTTATGAGCTTGAAGATGGTAATGTAGGGGAAGCAGTTTGTAAAAAAACTTGGCTACTGGTTGTTGGCAAACTAGTTATTTCCCACCTTAAAGATTTGTTTAAAAGCACTCTTCACAGGGTGTTAGGAATTGTGATATTCTGTAGCTTATGTTTATGTTCTCTTCAAATTTTTTTTTAAAGTGTCAATTTTACAGTGGCCTCATTCAATAATTAGAAATCGATCCAGTTTTTAAGCTATTTTTGCTTGTTGTGGTTATTCAATATTCAGATCAGGTGTAACTGGCTGGGTGAAATTGTTTGTTTGTAATGAGAAAGGGAGCTCTCATCTTTCATTAGCTTTATGGGAAATGTGAGCTGTATGTTCAGTGATAAAACTCTTCATCTTAGAATCATAGAATCCCTACAGTGTAGAAGGAGGTCCATCGAACCTGCACTGACAACAATCCCACCGAGGCCCTATCCCTGTAACCCCGTGTATTTACTCTGCTAATCCCCCCCCCGCCCCCCCAACAGTATGGGGCAATTTAGCATGGCCAATCCACCTAACCTGCACATCTTTGGAGTGTGCGATGAAACTGGTGAACTGGTACACCCGGAGGAAACCCATGCAGGCACTGGGAGAACGTGCAAACTCCACACAGACAGTCACCCAAGAGCAGAATTGAACCTGGGTCCCTGGTGCTGTGAGGCAGCCACCGTGCTGCCACTGTCTGCATGATAACCAAATCCCTCTATTCCAAAAAGAAAAATAATTTTAACTGTCAATTTCTTCAGTTTTGAGATTAGATCTATGTGCTGACTATTCACTTTCAGGCTTTACTTTTGTTTAAGAAATAGTGATCCTAAGACTGAGCAATTTGGTGGAGCTTGGTGCGGCCATTGTTTCTGGATTCTCAGTGGTAGTATCAAACAATGTTTTGTTCAAATGTTGCGAAAATGTTCCCTTACACTTTCGTGCATAAATACATCCAGTAAGTAAACTCCTTATGTACTGAAAGGAAACTCTTTGCTTTTTGCTTTGACCTTCAAATGAAAAGGAACATTTTCTTTTGCAGTCCATGCAGGCCAAGCTAGCAGCAGAGAAACTAGTACAAAGATTGGACATTAAAATAATGAACTTTAACCCGGAAGCTGCAGCCAGTACAGCGTTTCGAGGATATAGGGATCGGGAAGACAGTAACTCTTCAGATGAAGATCTAAGCTGACCGCTGTCTTTTCAATAATGGAAGATTGATGGTTGTGCTCCTGTAGTGACACTTCAGAACCTGGAAACATGTTCTCCTTTATCAAGATCTATGCAAATACTCTTATTACAGCACATGACATTGTTTTCATGCACAACTTTACAGAGGCTAACACTTTTTTTTACTATTTTAATTGAATTGCACCAGTGTGAGTATATTCTGTAAGTGCATTGATGTGAAGTGTTGAACGATGAGAAATGAGAGTGAATGAGTGCATCTTTACACAATTGAAAGTGCTAACTATTGACAATTCAATTTGCATCAACGTGGTCCATTTCACTTACTTGTACCATTTCTGCACTGCACACTTTTGTTCATTGGAAAAAGTGAAACTATTTTTCTATTTTACAGCAGGGTAAAATTATAGTTGGAAAAAATCGATCAGTTAAAAGTACCATGTATGCTTTGTTGCGTGCACCGTTTTAACTTAAGTTATTGAAAACTTGTGGAGAAAGATAAGAGAATTTTTATCACTGGATGTTGCTATCAAATTCTGTCACTAAAACAGTGTTATATTAAAAAGTGAAGTTAGCAAATTGCAACATTTGAAGGATTACTTTTGTAAGGCAATTTAGTTACAAACTAAGTTTGTAGGTTAAATTAATTTACTAACCCGATCCATTCGATTGCACTTTTTTTTGTGCAGTTTAACTAAAATTAGTATAACCAGCACAAAAAAAATCACAATTTTAAGCATAATTTGAGGTTGACACAACTGAGTTCCTGTGATCTTTTGTGCTAGTTTTAAAAATATTGTGTTGGCCCTGGTCTTGGCTACAACACTGGCGTCGTCGGCGTCACTGTCTTCTTCCACTCATGTTCTTTGGGGCCTTACGTATTTTGTACTGGAAACAATCTCACGCAAGGCCTTAGTTTGGACACGTTGAGTTGCTTCCTTTTAACAACAACAGCCTGCTTTTATCAGGATGTTTTAATTTTTATCTAACGTTTGGAGCCACATTCCAGGTAGAAAATTGGCACCTTCAGGACAGGAGAGGAGAAAAGGTGATCCTGATTTTTCTCAAAGATAACTGGAACAGTGGCAATCCCTATAATCATTCAAATTGAAATATTTTAAAGGTATGTACTTTTACAGTGTTATTTACCAGCAAGGCATTCATACAGGAAGATGATTGATATTCTGATTTTTTTTTTTACAAGAGGCATTTTAACAACAAAGAAAGAAAAATACAGTACAGGAACAGGTCCTTTGGCCCATCAAGCCTGTGCCCATCATGATGCACTAACTAAACTTAAAAAAAAATTCTGCCCTTACTCGGACCATACCCCTCTATTCCCTCCCTATTCATGTACTCATCCAGGTGCCTCTTAAATGTTGCTAATGTGTCTGCTTCCACACTTCTGGCACCACATTCTAGGCACCCACCACTCTGTGTGAAAAACATCCCCCACACATCTCCCTTAAACTTTCCCCCTCTCACCTTGAACCTGTGCCCCATTGTAATTGACACTTCCACTCAGTGAAAAAGCCTGTGTCTATCCACCCTGTCGATGCTGCTCATACTTTTGTACACCTCTGTCAAGTTAGCCCTCAGCCTCGTGTCTTTCCAATGAAAACAATTCCAGTTTATTCAACCTCACCTCAGTCAACACTCTTGAGATCCTGGTAAACCTTCTCTGCACTGCCTCCAAAGCTTCCACGTCCTTCTGGTAGTGTGGCGATCAGAACAGCACACGATATTCCAAATGTGACCTAACCAAAGGTTTATATAGCTCTTTATTTTCTCCCCCTTCCACCCTTCTCAGACTTTGCCAGTTAATTATATATTATTTCTTCTTTCATGTTTCTGTCGCGAAAAGTACTCTTCTTTTGTACATTTGCCATGAAGTCAAACTGCATTTCCTAGAGCAAGTGTATAGTTCTGCTTGTTTTTTTGTTGTGTCAGCATCACAGACAATCATTTTCTGCCATGATTTATATGGGCAGCACTAGCTAAAGCAGGCAAGGCATGCAGAAATGGTAATCCTGGTGATGAAAACTTGTAAATGGAAATAATCTAAAAATGGCTGTTGAAGATTTCAAGTGATGGGACTCTATTTCCTTTGGCAGCTTGTTCCATTTTGAGATTGTCCTCAGGAAGATGCTGTCTTGGAAACAAATAGTCTTTGTAGTTTGTTGTGGGTAGCCACCTTGTGTTCTGTCATTGCCAGAGGGCACTGGCACCCGTTTCCATCAATTCCCACCAGTCTAATCTACATTTCATATAACGTGTTTATTCTTCACCCTCTTCCCTTCCAGATCTTTAAACAAGGATGTCACACACATGTGTTTGCCATACCGATTCATACAAAATCTTTGGATTGCTTCAATCTTGTTCATGCCCCTCATGATGTAAGGATCCCATGCATAATTTGTCTAATCTAGGTTTGGATGAACAAATGTTTAGTAAGCTATAACTTTGATCTTTTTGTTGCAATACCAAGGAATCCTACTTAGAAATCCAAGAGTCCTGTTTTATTTGGCTGTTAGTTTGTTGAATATGGAATCTGCATTGAAGATTGCTTTAAGGTGAATCCCCAAGTAGTGTTATTGGAGAACTTGATTAAAGAACTTAGCTATCTTTTGGTGGATCATTTTTGGTGGCAGTGTTAATGATATAACTTTTCTAGCACTGACTACCATCTGCTATTGCCATTTTTGCAAATCCAGAAGATCATCTTGCAGTGAATGGATATGATAGAATCATAAAATCCTACCATGCAGAAGGAGGCCATTTGACCCATTGAGTCTGCACTGATCACAATTCCACCCAGGCCCTATCCCCATAATCCCATCCGTTTACTCTAGCTAGTCCCCCTGACATTAACGGGCATTTTGCCATGGCCAATCCACCTAGCCTGCAAGTCTTTGGACTGTGAGTAGAAACCAGACCACCTGGAGGTAATCCATGCAGATGCGGAGAGAACATGCAAACTCCACACAGTCACCCGAGGCTGAAATTGAACCCGGGTCCCTGGCGCTGTGAGGCAACAGTGCTAACCACTGTGCCACTGAAGTGTAAACCACACAGTCATCTGATTTTTTTTTTATTTGTAGGACATGGTTGTTGCTGGCTGGTCAGCATTTATTGTCCATCCCTAGTTGAGAATCAACCATGTTGCTGTGGCTGTGGAGTCACATGTAGGCCAGACCAGTTAAGGACAGCAGATTTCCTTCCCTAAAGGACATTAGTGAACCAGATGGGGTTTTCCAACAGTTGACAATGGTTTCATGGTCATCAGTAGATTCTTAATTCCAGATATTTTTTATTGAATTCAAATTCCACTGTGGCACGATTTGAACCTGGGTCCCCAGAATATTAGCTGTGTTTCTGGATTAATAGGCTAGTGATAATATCATTCGGCCATTGCCTCTCCCCTTTTGACTTGTTGGAAGGTTGTTTATGTATACCAAGAAGAAAGGTCCCAACGCAGTCCCCCAGGTCACTGGGAGAGACCACATGCAGGAGAGAATGATTTCCCCATCACCACTCTTTGTCTTCTGCTGGAAAGGAAGTTCCAGACCCAATGTGATTCCTTGTCATGATGTTTGACGTGAGCTTTTCATGAAGAGCTTTGTCAAAGGCTTTTGAGAAATAGTGCCTTCTGGGTTGTTTACTTCAAGTCTCAAAAGAAAACAAAGTCGCTGACCATCTAAACACTGTTTCAGTCGATCTTTACAACTGAGTTTACAATAGGGTTTACAGCCATGCTGATTATCAACTGAACATCATGAACTTCACTGTTCTTCATGACAAGAGAATGAACAATATGCTCAGCTAGTGAGAGATACAAGTATGTAGTTTTTTGGCTGCCTTTTTTTGATTATGCCACAGATATTAGCTCGTCTCTGCTGGATTGGTAAGTACAGTAAGAAGTCTCACAACACCACGTTAAAGTCCAACAGGTTTATTTGATAGCAAAAGCCACTAGCTTTCAGAGCACTGCTCCTTCGTCAGGTAAATGGGAGTTCTGTTCACAAATAGGGCATATAAAGGTACAAAATCGACAAAATAATGGTTGGAATGCGAAACTTTACAGGTAATCAAGTCTTAAAGGTACAGACAATTAGAATGGAGAGAGCACTAAGCACAGGTTAAAGAGATGTGTATTGTCTCCAGACAGGACAGTTAGTAAGATTTTACAAGCCCAGGCTAGTGTGACATGAGCCCAAGATCCCAGTTGAGGCCATCCTCATGTGTGCAGAACTTGGCTATCAGTCTCTGCTCAGTGACTGTGTTGTCATGTGTCGTGAAGGCCGCCTTGGAGAACGTTTACCCGAAGGTCAGAGGCCGAATGCCCATGACCGCTGAAGTGTTCCCCAACAGGAAGAGAACACTTTTGCCTGGTGATTGTCGAGCGATGTTCATTCATAGTGTTGGTTATTTCCTGAAAGAGATTGGTCAATAATGGAACCAGTTTGTCAGCTGTTAATTTTAAAATTCAGAGAGGGAGTTAATGTGGATCTGGAGTTTTGGAAGTATTACCTACAATAATTTGAAAGCACTCTTTACTCATGAGGCTTAGTATGTGTGATAAGTAATCACCGCCTAAGCTGGCTTTGTGTGTTAAATCTCTGTAAATACACTGGAAATTGATCAATCCTTGCTGTTTCTGCTTTATCCTTAGCATCGCATATAACTCAGATATTTTGACATCTGAGACACTACTTCTTCCTTTTTGATTTTTTTAAAGTTAAAGTTCATTTGTTAGTCATAAGTAGGCTTACATTAACACTGCAATGAAGTCACTGTGAAAATCCCCTAGTCGCCACACTCCGGTGCCTGTTCACGCACACTGAGGAAGAATTTAGCATAGCCAATTCACCCAACCTGCACATCTTTGAACTGTGGGAGGAAACCAGAGCACCCAAAGGAAACTCAGGCAGATATGGGGAGAATGTGCAAACAAGCCGCGAATGGAACCTGGATCCCTGGCGCTGTGAGGCAGCAGTGCTAACCACTGTGCTTTTACTAATGAATGACCATAAGTTCTTGGGGTTCTCCATAATTGAGGTTGTAAGGCATTCAGACCCCTCATAATCCTGTACTTTAGCAAGAACTTTTTTCTTTCCTTCCAGTTCTCTTCATCTACAGATTTCTTACCCTTGTTATAAAGAAGCTGCACTCGCTCTATGGGGCTCTCTACAGGACCATGGAGATTCAAACTAACATTAATAGGTCTATCCCAGTTAGCCTGTGTTACTCTGTTTATCCTTTCCTAACATTTTAATCTGCAAGTAAATATTTTGTGCAGGACTGTTCCCAACTGTTCCCTTTCTTCACCGTAAGTGTCCCTGTCTGCATCAATGGGCATGAAGTAGAAAGGGTTGAGATCTTCAAGTTTTCAGGTGTCCAGATCACCAACAACCTGACCCACCCCCTACCCCCTGCCTACTCTATAGTTAAGAAAGCCCACCAATGCCTCTACTTTCTCAGAAAGCAATTTGGCATGTCAGCTATGACTCTCACCAACTTTTACAGATGCACCATAGAAAGCATTCTTTTTGGTTGTATCACAGCTTGATATGGCCCCTGCCCTGCCCAAGACCGTAAGGAACTATGAAAAGTCATGAATGTAGCCCAATCCATCACGTAAACCAGCCTCCCATCCATTGACTCTGTCTACACTTCCCACTGCCTTGGCAAAGCAGCCAGCATAATTAAGGACTTCATGCACCCTGGACGTTGTCCCTTCCACCTTCTTCTGTCAGGAAAAAGATATAAAAGTCTGAGGTCGTGTACCAACCAACTCAAGAACAGCTTCTTCCCTGCTGCTGTCAGCCTTTTGAATAGACTTACCCTTGCATTAAGTTAATCTTTCTCTACACCCTAGCTATGACTGTAACACTTGTATTTCTATGGCTGACTCTAGTTTCTAGTGCATGGTGACCTCCAGGATGATGAGGGGTTCAGTATGGTATTGCTGTTAAACTTCAAGGGAAATTGGTTAGTTTCTCCTTTTGGGGATGGTCTTTGCCCAATACAAACATTACGTGCCACTCACTGCCTAAGCCTGAACACTGTCCAGATCTTGCTGCATGTGGACTGCTTCCGTATTCAAGGAGTTGCAAATGGTACTGAACACTGTGCAATCAGCACTGAGTTTCCTCACTTCTATCCAGATGTTATAAGGAAGATCATTGAAGTAGCTGAAGATGGTTACACTTCAGATATTACCTTGAGGAGTTTGTGCAGGATGTTCTGAATGTGAAATAATTGGGCTCCAACCATCTTCTTCTATGCTAAGTATGACCCGAACCAGTGGTGAGTTTTCCCTGATCCCCATGAATTTCAATTGTGCTAGGGCCCCTTGATACTACACTCAGCCTAAAGCTGTCAAGGGCAGTCACTCTCACTTCACTTGTGGAATTTGGTTCATTTGTCCCATGTTTGGGCCAAGAAGGCACGGTAACACAGTGGTTAGCACTATTACATCGCAGCTCCAGGGACCCAGGTTCGATTCCCGGCTTGGATCACTATCTGTGTAGAGTTTGCACATTCTCCTTGTGTCTGTGTGGGTTTCCTCCAGGTGCTCCGGTTTCGTCCCATAGTCCAAAGAGGTGCGGGTTAGATTTGATTGGCTGTGCTAAAATTGTCCCTTAGTGTCCTGAGATGGGTAGATTAGAGGGATTAGTGGGTAAGGGGGTAGGGCCTGGGTGGGATTGTGGTTAGTGCAGACTCGATGGACTGAACAGCCTCTTTCTGTACTGTAGGGTTTCTATGATTCTATTCTCCTACGAAGGTAGTAGTTTCATGCTGAGTGTTACTGGGTAGCTTTTTATTCCAGGGTTGTTAATTGAACTTAAGTTCCTTGGTGGCGTTTGAACTTGTGTCTCTGGAGCATTAGGCTGAACGTCTGGGTCATTATTCCAGGAGCATTACCACCATGCTACTGCTCCATGCTCTGGTATGACAGGACCAGAGAGACTGAGGAATGATTGACTGAGTTGCTGGACATATTTACAGTGTATAATCAAGGACTTTATTGTTACCATCTCTGTATTAGTTATGATAAAGAGACATTCAGGCTTTTGAGTGAAGGTTGAGTAGAGGAACTTGTTCAAACCCTCTACAGCTTCACTGTGCAACAATTAATTAATAGAATGAAACACTGTGATGTCCCAGTGGCGAGAGTCATTTAAATGGTTTGGCATCTCTCTGTCAACACGTCATTCTGTTCTTCGAGCATCTGCAGAATTTGCTTTTATTCTGAAATTTACAAATTCTGCTTGTTTAAAATAAATCAAAATTATAAAATTTCACCTAAGCCCCACATTTGGAGACATGGTATAATAATTTAAGACCTTGAATTGCTTATCTGGATCTTTTCCTTTTCTTGAATGAATCTATCTTAAATTTGTCAAATTCAAAGCAACTGATTTGCTTATAGGTAATAAAGAAGTATAGTCCCTTATTTACATTCTGTATTTCCCTGGGCTTTACTGGTCATAGTGTGCATGCACAGATAATTAAAGTAGTATGGGGAAATGTACTGAGTTCTGGTGCTTTCTTTATCATATTACAATGCCTAGGAGTAAATGGAAGTGAGCTGTGTGTTAATTCCTTCACCAATCCTTGTGCTTGGTGCTTGTGAGATTTCAGGAGGCTGTGCTCGTATATGGTTTCTGTTCTTTCCTCTTTTCTGTTTCAATATAAAGTTTACTAAGCTAGGCAAGGAGCTGGCATTGAATTGATATAGATCCCAGATGGTCCCAGGCTGCAATTTCCTGACTCGTGCAGTTTAGAAGCAAGTCCAAGCTGTTTATATAAAAACTATGGGTCACAGGAGCCAAATATGGAAAAAAAGCACCAAGTGCTGCAGATATACTCAGTACAAGATCATCCTTGGAGTGTTCTAGGCACCATTTTGGCTTTAGATGGCAGCAGATGACTTGTATCTCCAAATCAAAGTTTCTAATTTTCCTCTTTGCAAACCTGCCAATGTACACCCTTTTAACATAATGAGCTCATCAAATTCTTACACTTACAGAGCAAAAGAAAACAGATCCTCACATTAATCCCTTTTTCAGCTCTGGTGTAAGCTGGTCAGCGGGGGTGTGATGGTCAGTGATGTGCAACAGGCCATCTTATTCCGGAGTGATGTGCATCGGGAAGTCTGGAGCACAAGCATTCCTAGGGTGTGGTTTCACTGCAGCAGCAAGGAAACCCAACTCTCCTGTTTGCTTGTGCTAAAATCCCCTGAGACAAGATTGTGCAAAACACTGGCTCATCATCGTGTGATAATTTGGGGTGGCACAGCAGCACAGTGGTTAACACTGCTGCCCCACAGCGCCAGGGACCCAGGTTCAATAACAGCCTCAAGTCACTGCCTGTGTGGAGTTTGCGTGTTCTCCCCGTGTCTGCGTGGGTTTCCTCCGGGTGCGCTGGTTTCGTCCCACAGTCCAAAAGATGTGCAGATTAGGTGGATTGGCCATGCTAAATTGCCCCTTTAGTGTCAGGGGGATTAGCAGGGTAAATAGGCGGGAATAGGGTGGAATGTTATTGGTGATGCTTTATGGACCAAATGGCCTCCTTCTGCACTGTGATAATGATTGACAATCAGCAACCAGAATTTTACTCTAAGCTGAGTGGATGCATGGTGGCAAATAGTTAATGCAAGACAAAAATATTTCCTTTGCTGTAAAATCATGGATATGTTAATAGCTTCACAAGATGTACAAGTGGGATATAAATTACACCACACTCCTCTTCCAAATGTATTTTGATTATAACATGTTATGTTTGAACCTTAAAAGATGAAAACTTAAGTTTTGGTTGAGGCAAATCACTATCAAAGAAACATTGTGGGTATTGCAATATATGCTCATTGTTGTGGTAGATCAAATAATTACAATCTTAATTAATTGAGCTGTTTGCTATTGTCTCTTTTAATATGACTTTGATGGAATCAAAGAACAAAGAAAATTGCAGCATGGTGACACAGTGGTTAGCACTGCTGCCTCACAGCGCCAGGGACCTGGGTTCGATTCCTGGGTTGGGTCACTGTCTGTGTGGAGTCTGCACATTCTCCTCATGTCTGCATGGGTTTCTTCCAGGTACTCCGGTTTCTTCCCACAATCTAAAGATGTGCTGGTTGGGTGCATTAGCCACACTAAATTCTTCCTCAATGTACCTGAACTGGTGCAGGAATGTGGCGACTCGGGGATTTTCACAGTAACTTCATTGCAGTGATAATGTAAACCTGCTTGTGACTAATAAATGAACTTTAGCTTTAGCACAAGACAGCCTTCAGCCTTCTAAGCCTGCACCAACCATGCTGCCCATCTGAACTAACACCCCCTACCCTTCTGGGGACCAGACCCTCTATTCTCATCCTATTCATGTATTTGTCAAGACGCCCCTTAAAAGACACTGTTGTATCTGCTTCCACTATCTCCTCCCATAGAGGGGAGGCACTCACCACCCTCTATGTAAAAAAAATCATGCAAGGTGCTTTGTGTAGTTTAAAATTTCTAACTTATCATTAAAACATTATAAACGGTGTAGTAGGAAGTAAACTGAGTGTAAATGTATGCATTCTTCAAAAGTGAATGCTTTATCAGTAATTGAGTTGAATGTTTATGGAGGGAACAATTTCAAACACAAGGACTTGTGAACCTCTTCATGAAGAGGAATCAGAGGGAAGAACAGCAAACACATCTGTTTTCCAGGCTTACGGTGATCTTGGTGCTTCTTCAAAAGTTCTGGTGATGGGACATTCTTCCAGATGACTTTGAAAGCCTGCTCAGGGAACAATCTGTTGGGATACACCATCTCCCTTTCCCATAGGGCTCCAGGACATTACATGTGGACCACTGCTTGTTGGAATTGCCGACAAAGGCTTTTTTTTTGCACAGATCTTTATTGGGGGAATAGGTGGAATATTGTCCCAAAACAAGGCCAGAGCCATCCTTTGCAACACCAAGGACAGGTAGAACTTCAGCAGACTTTTTTTCTCCAAATAACGTACATGAAAAATTGTAAAAATACATGCAAACGGTTCAATTTAATCATTGCCAAAATTGCAATTCAATTTGTTAGAATCATAGAATCATAAAATCGTACAGTGGAGAAGGAGGCCATTCAGCCCATTGAGTCTGCACTAAGCACAATCCCACCCAGGCCTTATCCCCATGCACTTACCCTAGTTAGTCCCCCTGCCACTAAGGGGAAATTTAGCAGGTTATGTGGATTGGCCATGCTAAATTTCTCAATAGTGTCAGGGGAACTTAGCTAGGGTAAATGTGTGGGGATAGGGCCTAGATGAGATTGTGGTTGGAGTAGACTCTTTGGACCTGCACATCTTTGGACTGTGGGAGGAAACACACACAGACATGGGGAGAATATGCAAACTCCACACTGACAGTGACCCAAGTTGGGAATTGAACCCAAGTCCCTGGCACTGTGAGGCAGCAGTTCTAACCACGGTACCATAATGGCCCCTGTATGAAGTTTTAAAGATTGGTACATTTTCGGACTCTCGTGCATACAAATTAAAATTGAAGAGGTCATGTGACCTGTTTGAAGTCCACCTGACAGCAAGCTTGTGCGTTTCAGTGTTAGATATTAAAATGGGTCCAGATTGTATTACTGGGAAGAGAGTGTAAGATACTTACACTTGGAGATAATGGCAGCAGTCTCCGTGTTAACCTTGGATGGACTGTGAATCTCCAGACCTCTCAGGTAAGTGTCGAGAATGTCAGGCTCCAAATGGCTGTGCATTAAATTGTTAGTTATTTCCATGAAAAAAGAGAGTTGGGGGTCTTGAGGAGAGCTAATCAACATTTCTACCTAGATACAAGACTCATGTGATTCATTTTGCTATGGAGTCAGGAGTCAAGATTTAAGAAGGGAAGGGGTTAAGATATTCTGAAAACTCTTGATTGAGGTTATTCTGCCAGTATCTGGGAAAGGGACAGTAGCTATAGGCAGCAAGAAACTGTGGTTCACCATGCAGGAATGCAGAGGTGGGAGCTTGCAGTCAGATTGAAAAGAAATAATTTAAGAGGAGTTAAAATGAGGTTCAAAAATTCACCTAGTCTGCAGTAGCGGAGGAATCTTAGGGAAAAAGAAATATGAATTTCCAGTGCTAGATCTTCTAAATAGCTAAAAGAACATTTTTATAAACATTAATTATTGTAAATATAGATATTTATTTTCACCAAAAGAAAGTCTTAACTGAAACCAGCAAAACATAATTTTTCAATGAGAGAAACATGTCCTGTGAGAGGGGTCGGATCCCATTGTAATATTAGCCCTTCCATTCACTTCTGATGTACCTCCATTTGCAATACAAAAATAAGTGAATGGTCACTTAGTCAATAAAATCTGAAATCTAGGGGTCAAACTTACAATGGTTTGGACAGTATCTGTGCTGATTTATGCTCAGTAACATATGTTCCCAACGAGCGATCACCACAAAGCAGCCACGCCTTTTCATTGCTCCAAGAATGGAAATCCAGGTGAGTTTGGCAATGGCAGAAAGTTACCAGCCACCTCCCGAACGTCACTGAGAACCGTGTGAATCAATGTTTGGTGTGTTTACTCTTTCCAGTCACTTTCTTGTTTCCTTTCACTTATTTATAGGTTGGATTTTTTCTTCCTTGTTTTGGTTTTGAACAGCACTCCATTAGTCATCATGAGGTCATTTTGATGGAGATGAGAATGCAAAAACCAATGATTAAAATTCTGGTCACATTTCATATTACTATTTATTGCAAACTGTAATGATAAGCAGTAATATTAGCAGCTTTCTAAATTCAATCAATTTTGATTTTGTTACTCTCAGGGTAATGATGCCAAAACTGGTACACAACACTCCCAAGATTATATTTCATTTGATTTATTATTATCACATTTGATTTGATGTATTATTTTCATATGTATTAGCATACAGTGAAAAGTATTGTTTCTTGTGCGCTGTACAGACAAAGCATTCCATTCATAGAGAAGGAAAGGAGAGAATGCAGAATGTAGTGTTACAGTCATAGCTAGGATGTAGAGAAAGATCAACTCAGTGTGAGGTAGGTCCATTCAAAAGTCTGATGGCAGCAGGGACGAAGCTGTTCGGTTGGTCCATGATCTCAGACTTTTGTATCTTTTTCCCGATGGAAGAAGGTGGAAGAGACAATGTCTAGGATGTGTGGAGTCCTTGATTATGCTGGCTGCTTCTCCAAGGCAGTGGGAAGTGTAGACAGAGTCAATGGAATGGGAGGCTGGTTTGTGTGATGGACTGGGCTTCATTCAAACCAATTTCATGGTTTCTTGCAGTATGAGTATGTGTATTATGTATACATATGTTTCTTGCACGCTCTGCAGACAAAGCATGCCATTCATAGAGAAGGAAAGGAGTGAGTGCAGAATATAGTGTTACAGTCATAGTTAGGTGTAGAGTAAGGTAGAGAGTTTAGTAAGGGTTAGAGTAGAGATTTAAAAGCATAGAACGAGAATAAAAGATAGAACCAGAGAGTATGCTGGGCACAGTTTGCAAGAAGTCACCAAGCTACAACACTGTGCAACTACTGCTATTTAAGCAATAAAAATGACAACACTAAGTGCGAATACATAACCAGTCTCTTTGCATTCCATCTCCTAAATAATGCAATCACATTGAGGTTAGCCAATTCACAAATCTATTAACACTTGTGTTTGCCACGATCTTTTATTACTCAATGCACAAATTGGCCTACACCTACAGGTCGAAGATGCTGCTAACTGTATGGGTTGGAAGGGAGTTTATTTGTCTGTTCTTAGATACTAAAGGAGTCAGCAAGGGGAGATTTACTTTAACTCCGTTACAGTAATGCTTTCCTCATAATATTGTCTGTTAGTGTTGTCTACTTTGTAAAAATATGAGCATTCGGACAGCAAAAGAATTTGAACAAGGAAATAGTAATATCTAATCCTCTGAGGAAGATAAAGGCTTAGCACGAACAAAAGTTTCTAACGAGCTCTTCATGCGGTTAAAGAATATACGGGTTCAAAGCTTTTGTGAGCTCCGAGCTAATGAATTTTTGTAGTGACTGGTGAAAGGGTCTCTCTGGGTTTTGTCAATGAAGATCTCTGTGCACAGTGTCCAGATGTTTCTGTAACAACTCCCACACAATTTCAATATAATTTATGAGGAGGTTATCAAAGACCATCACAGTCTATCTTTTACTGGAGAATATTGGATTTCTTCTGCACTTTTGATGTTTTTCTTTGTTGGAAGTACCAGACCGTTCCCAGTAACCAATCAACTGCATTTCAAAATGCTCTTAATCTGGTATTGATTATTTTAAGTTCCATCTTTCCACAAATGTGGCATTTTTTCTTGACAGCAACTTAAATCAGAGTTATGAATCAATAGGTATGGTAAGATGGAGTGAACTTTAATGGCCATATACATTTAAAAAAGCACACATGTTGCACATAAACTAAGCACTCCAAATGCTATTGCTTAGAAGTTACAAATTAATTTAATCTATTTTCGAACCTTTCCCAACCTCCTTGGGGTCAGATTCAACAGGTTTGGTGATGAGAGACTGATACTTGCCACTGATGGAGCCAGGGCTACGATTTACTTATCTTGATGCAATCACCACACTTCCAAACTTCTCCTTATGTGAACAACTATTTTGTCCATCGGCCAACAGGACAAAGCCTCGTATGCTACGGTGATGAATATCACAAATAGTGGAATTGTGCCAAGTGTCACGCTGTAATGGAACTGTGCTGTCCGAGGGACAGAAAAGGGAGCAGTTGGAGAATCGTCCAGTAATGGAACAATGCCAGTTATCACTCAGCAATGGAACTGTGTCAAGTATCAAAATCACAATGCCACGCACCACATGGTAACATTCTCAAAAGCGATATAAAGTGGCACTAAACCATAACCTGCTCACCCACGCTCAGTCTGGGTCTCAGCAAGACCACGCTGTTCCTGGCATTAGAATCTTGTTCCAAGCTCGGACAAAGGAACTGGGCTCTGGAGATGAGATGAAAGTGACTGCTCTTGACACAAAGGCAGTGGGTGGAATTTTACAGCTTCCTTCGGGCATCTCCGGAAAGCCCTGCCCGAGGCCAACAGAGATTTCTGTTGGTGGACCCTCGCCCGTGCCGATTCCATGGCAGGCAAGGTTGTAGAGTTCTGGCCGATGTTTGATTCAGAGTGGATCTGAGTTTCCTGACTAAAACCGATACCCATAGAAATCAGGAGAAAATTCTCAACTGACTGGAATCATACCTGGTGCAATGAAAGGTGGTTGTGGTTGTTGGAACCATCTCAGAATTAGGGTATTTCTGCAGGACTTCTTCGAGGCTGTGTCTGAGCTTTAACCATCTTTAAAGGCTTTATTAATGACCTTCTCTTGGTCATAACAGCCTATATTTATATAGCATTAAAAAGTGCGGCCAAAAACTTGGCCAAAGAGGTAGGTTGTAAAGTGCATCTTAAAGGAGGGAAGTGAAGTAAAGAGACAGAGATCTGGCGGGAGGTAATATGTGTGCTTAGACAATGGAAAGCATGAATCTCCAGTTGATGCTGAATTTGTGTTTTATTCAGGTTTAACATAACTCCCTTGCTTTTATGCTCTATTTTCCTATTGATAAAGCCCAGGCTGTTATGGGCTTTATTCCCTACTCTCTCTCAATCTGTCCTGATCCCTTCAATGATTTGTGCCCATTGGCACTCACATCCCTCTTCTCCTGTAACCGCCTTTAGAATTGTACTCATTATTTTATAATGTCTTTCTGTGTTCTTCGTACTAAATTTGAAATTCTGAGGGGGCTTGACAGGGTGGATGCTGAGACGAGACCTTTTGTCTGGGTGATTCTCCCATTCTGCTGTGCTGCTTTTATAGTGCAGTGGGCCAGGAGACTCGAGCAGAGACCATTTCGCAGGCTTCCCAATGGGCGCCATGACCTCTGCGAGTCTCCAGGCGCTGGATTTCGGGTGCCGTCAGCTCTGGGGGTGGGGGAGGGCATCAGAAATCGCCTGGGGGTGGGGGAGGACGATCGGTGGGGGGTGGAGGGTCCAGCTGCCATTGCTGAAGTGAGTTGGGGCTGTGAGGGCAGGGATTGGGGGGGAATCAGGAGATTGGGGCTGCAGGGGAGGGGGCAACACTTTTTGAGGTGGGCTGGGGGTGGGGGGTTTGAGGCTGGACTGGGCATGTTCGAGGGGGGTGCCAGTGATCGGACTGTGGGGGTGTCGGAGGGCCAATGAGGCGGGGGTCATGGGGCTGGCCAGCGATTTGGAGGCCAGCAGTACGGAGCCATTACCCTGCGCTGATCTTGGCGCTGATAAATTGGTGCATGCACAGTGGCCCGTTTAGCACGATTCTGCCGGTCTCTCCAGCAGGAACTGACTTTTGGACTGATTTACGCTCATGCACTCTGCAGTGGACAGAGTGTGGGAGATTTACTTTGAAACTCCCACTGAGAAAACCAGCAGGATTTACTCCAGTTTTTATTCAAATTCAACAATTAGAATTTTTTGGGGAGAATTGCCCTGGGTTTCCCATTTAGGACAGAAGTGAGAAGGAATTTCTTCTCTTAGAGAATTGTTAGTGTTTGGATTTTTCTTTTGGATCATTTAGTACATTCCTGGCTGAGTTAGACTGATTTTTGATTGGCGAAGGTCATGGTAGGGGTGGGGTAGGGGGCGGTGAGGGTGTGGGGTGTTGGCAGGCAGCAGAGTGAAATTAAGACCATAATCAGATCAGCCATGATCTTATTGATTGGTGGAGCAGGCCCGAGAGGCTGAATGGCCTCCTGTTCCTTCTTTGTTAACATGAATTACTTCAAACTTCACACACTGTGTTACATTTCACCTGTCTGCCACTTGTCTGGTGGCCATTCCATCAACTTGTCAATGTCCTTAAATTCTACACCATCCTCCTCATGACCCGCAATAGCTCCAAGTTTTGTATTGTCTGCACGTTATGAAATTGTGCACTGTACACAAAGGCTGAGGGCATTAATAAACATCAGGAAGAGCAAGGATCCCGCTGGTGTTTCCCGGGGAGCTCCACTAAGCCTAAGTCCAGTCTGAAAAACAACTGTTAATATTGCACATTGCTCCTGTTCCATGGAGTCCCATGTAGGCCAGACTGAGTAAGGATGGCAAATTTCCTTCCCTAAAGGGCAGTAGTGAACCAGATGAATTCTTCCAACAATGGTTTCATGGTCATCAATAGATTCTTGATTCCAGATATTTTTTGTTGAGTTTAAATTCCACCATCTACTGTGGCAGGATTCCAACCCAGATCCTCAGAACAGTAGTTGAGTTTCTAGATTAATAGTCTAGCGATAATATCACTAGGCCACTGCCTCCCCTAATACTGAGTATTCTCAGTAATAGTATCAATTATTGGATGTCATTCCTTGGGAAGCTAATCCAATTTTTCCCATCAGAAGGTTTGCATTCGCGGCTTCATTCTCCTGTATTTAAGCATTGAGGGCAGAACTACTTTTCTGCCAATTCTTAGCGGCAAAGGGGATGTGAATCAGAAGAGTGTTTTCACCAGTTTAAACGTACATCACGTAAAGCAGTAAGAAGAGGATGTTTAACCCCCCACACTCTGTGGGTAAGTCGCATCGCTGGACACTGAATCATGATGAAATTCAATGGAAGAAAACCACAAACACCAAATCAAATGGAGCCTATATTTAAATGGAGTTTGTTCGGTCAGATGGAAATAATCTAATTAGCAGGAAGCTGGAGGGGTGAAATTCAACTCACAATTCAGACAGAATCACATTCACCAGAGATCCTTAGACAGCACCCTCCAAATACATGGCCACTTCCACCTAGAAGGACAAGGGCAGCAGATAGATGGGAATACCATCACCTGCAAGTTCCTCTCCAAGCCACTCACCCTCCTGACTTGGAAATATATCTCCATTCCTTCACCATCGCTGGGCCAAAATTCTGGAATTCCCTCCCTAATGGTCAATCCACAGAACATGGACTGTAGCATTTCAAAAAGGCAGCTCACCACCACCTTCTTAAGGGCAACTAGGTATGGGCAATAAATGCTGGTCTAGTCAGTGATGCCCATGTTCCACGGATGAGTAAAAAAAATGTTCCTCCTGCCCCCTCCCCGCCCCCCCCATTGTTCCTCCTTCTCTTCCCTACCCCCCACCTCGCTTCCTGCACCTGGGCCCACGAAGAGTGACTGCTGTGAAAATGCCGTTTTTACACCCTACCCAAACTCCTACTTCTTTAGTTCTCTGGCCCGCAGGCAAATCTGATTCACGACACAGCAATCTTCACAGGGTGAGCTGGCAGGTCCCAAATCCACCGTAGCCACAACAGGGGTCAAACCCCATACTCTTGACACTGAGCAGATCCACACTGGCCATCCAGCCAAGCAGTCCTCCAACAAGTCAAGATTGCTGAAGGTTGGCACAGTGGTTAGCACTGCTGCCTCACAGTGCCAGGGACTCGGGTTCGATTCCCGGTTTGGGTCACTGTCTCTGCGGAGTCTGCACGTTCTCCCCATCTCTGCATGGGTTTCCTCTGGGTGCTCCAGTTTCCTCCTACAGTCCAAAGATGTGCTGGTTAGGTGGATTGGCAATGCCAAATTGCCCCTTAGTGTCAGGGGGACTAGCTAGGGTAAATACATGGGGTTATGGGGACAGGACCTGGGTGAGATTGTGGTTGGTGCAGACTCAATGGGCTGAATGGTCTCCTTCTGCATTGTAGGATTCTATGGAATCTAAGTTGCTGAGACAATGTGCGCTTTGTATGCATGGTCATATTTCTGCCTTTACCTCATACTTTAAAACCTTAGGCTAACTAAAATCTAACAGTCTCAGACAACCTCCAGCAACCTTTGTGGGTTAAGAAGTCTTTCACTTCTGAGAGGCTTGGTTCTAATTTTTCGGCTTTGAATTGGCCAACCAGCAACAAGAGTTTCTTCCTACCTGCCTTCTCAATTCCCCTTGATACTTCTGAAACCTCCAATCAAATCCCCTCTCAATCTTTAAATCTCCAGATGTACGATTCCAATTTCTATAATTTCTCCTTATAATTTAATCTTTGGACTCATTCCATTAATTTTACTTTGCACATGCACCAAGGCCATTATCACAGAATTGCTACGGAAGAGGCTATTTGGTCCATTGTGCCTGTACGGGCTCTCCAAATGAACATCAATGTCTTATTGCCGTTCTCCTGCCTTCTTCCCTTACTCATGGACATTGTTTCTATCTGATAATAATTAAATGTCCTCTTAAATACCTCGATTGAACCTGCAGCCACCACACTTCCAGACTGCATTCGAGACCCCAACCACCTGTATGAAAGTTCTTTCTGACATCACACTTGCTTCTTAAATCTGTGCCCTCTTGTTCTTGATTCTTTCACCAGTGGGAACTGTTTCTCCCTATCTACTCTGTCCAGTTCCCCCTCATGATTTTGAGCATCTCTCTCAAATCTCCTCTTAGCCTTCTTCTCTCCAAGGAGAACAGTCCCACCCTCTCCTCATAACTGAAATTTCTCATCCCTGGAATCATTCTGATAAACCTCCTCTGCACTCTCTCCAATGCATTCACGTACTTCCTACAGTGTGACCTCCAGCACTGTACACAATATTCCAAGTGTGATTTATGGCATTGTATAGCTGCAATACGACTTCTATGCCCTTATATCGTAGCCCTCTGATCTAAAGACCATCATTCCAGCAGTCTTTTTGATTATTCTTTGTCACTGTCCATGACATTTTAATGATCTATTAACAGGGACACCTGGGGCTCCCTGGATTTCTACTTCTTTTGGCTTTTCATTATTTAGATAGCAGGGTGATTGATCATTTTTTACCTAAAGTGGATGACCACACACACACACACACACACGCTCGCACATACACACACACAGACACACACATGCACACGCGCATATGCGCGCTCACACACACACGCTCGCACACGCGCAAAAATGCACGAGCGCATGCATACACACAAAAACACACAAAAGGGGAGGTAAGGGTGACTGCTCTTGACATCAAGTTCGTAAGTTCGTAAGATATAAGAGCAGAATTATTCCATTTAGTCCATCAAGTCTGCTCTGCCATTCCTCATCCCCATTTTCCTGCATTCTCCCCGTAACCCTTCAACCCATTACCAGTTAAAAATCTGTCTAACTGCTCCTTAAATTTGCTCACTGTCCCAGCATCCACCACGCTTTGGGGTAGCTAATTCCACAGATCCACAACCCTTTGGGAGAAATACTTTCTCCTTAACTCGGTTTTAAATTTGCTGCCCCTTATCCTAAGATTATGACCTCTGGTCCTAGAATGCCCCACCTGCAGAAGCATCTGCTCCATGTTTACTTTATCCAAGTCTTTCATCGTCAAGGGAGCATTTGACTGGCTGTGGCAAAATTGAAGTCAATGAGAATCAGGTTGGACACTGGTTGGAGTCATCAAGGGATGCCCAAGAATGATGGGTGACTTTAATGCACATAGAAGCTGGAGGCATCAGACTGGCAGTATCAGCCTGGATGAGGAGTTCATCAAATGCATCCAAGATAGTTTCTTAGAGCAGCACGTTGTGGAGCCAACCGGAGAGCAGGTTACAGCAGAGGTGTTATTGTGTAATGTGACAGGATTAATGAATGATCTCAGACCTCAGGGTGGCACGGTGGTTAGCATTGCTGTCTCACAGCGCCAGGGACCCGGGTTCAATTCCCATCTTGGGTCACTGTCTGTGCGGAGTTTGCACGTTCTCCCCTTGTCTGCATCGGTTTCCTCCGGGTGCTTCGGTTTCCTCGCATAGTTCAAAAGACGGGCTGGTTAGGGTGCATTGGCCAAGCTAAATTTTCCCTCGGTGTACCCAAACAGGTGCTGGAGTGTGGCGATTAGGGGATTTTCATAACTTCATTGCGGTGTGAATGTAAGTCTACCTGTGACTAATAAATACATGACTTTAATAGCATTGCTCTGTAGCAGTGATCACAGTGTGATTGAAATTTACATCCAGATTGAAAGGAAGAAACAAAAAGAGAAAATGCTGGAAAATCTCAGCAGGCTTGACAGCCTCTGTGGAGAAAGAATAGAGCCAATGCTTCAAGTCTGGTTGACCCTTCCTAACTCATCCCAGAATCTTAAAAGAGATGGTAGTAGATGCATTGGTGTTAATTTCCAGAAATTGACTAGATCTGGAAAGGTTTGATCAGACTGGAAAGTAGCAAATATCACTTTCTATTCAAGAAGGAAAACAGGAAACGACAGGGCATTTAGCTTGATGTTTATCTTGGGGAGGTATTAGAATTGATCATTGAAGAGCATAGTTGGGTATCGAGAGAAACTCAAGGTAACTGGGAAGAGTCAGCATGGTTTTGCGAAAGGGGAATCATATTTAGCCAACTTATTAGAGTTCTTTGAAGGAGCCACATGTACCGTGGATGGAGGGGAGCCTGTAGACATATTTTTTAAAAATTTATTAGTGTCACAAGTAAACCTACATTAACACTACAATGAGGTTACCGTGAAAATCTTCTCGTCCCCACACTCCGGGTCTGGGTACACTGAGGGAGAATTTAGCATGGCCAATGAACCTAACCAGCACATCTTTCGGACTGCAGCAGGAAACCGGAGCACCCGGAGGAAACCCATGCAGACGTGGGGAGAATGTGCAGACTCCGCACAGACAGTGACCCAAGTTGGAACGAAGCCCACAAGCGATTCAATAAAGCGAAAGGTTAGTGACATCTATCAGGGTTACAGTGTGAGGCAGTTTTAGGGTGCGGAGAGTCAGGATAGGAATAATGGGGGAACTCAATGCTTCAGAACTAAAAGGGGTGCATTTATCTGGCAGGAAATGAAAATTGTCTTTGTGAGGATGGAAAGGAGCGGGCATGCTGTGCACAAAGCGCAGTCAAAATATTCTCCAAATTAGTTTCAGGATCCTTGCTCCTTGTTTCTGTGTGAAAAGTGGCTGGAATGTTTTTGACAATCTCTCATTAGACAGCCTTTCAGTAAGGTTCCACTCCCCCGATTTTATCTCTTCTCGACAAACAATGTCTCTAGACATTGCTGCTGAGGGAGGGCAATAAGTAAGTTTATTTATTAGTGTCACAAGTAGACTTACATTAACACTGCAATGGTGACAATCCCCTAGTCACCACACTCTGTTCAGGTACACCGAGGGAGAATTTAGCATGGCCAATGCACCTAACCAGCACGTCTTTCAGATGGTAGTGAGGGTGGTGGAGTCCTTGCTGGAGGGGATGGGTCAGCTGGCTTTTTCTAGTTCCTTGGGGATAAACTCCGACAGGGTGAAAATGAAAGGCGGGTTCTGAATGTCATTCATCTTCTGCCCAATCCTTTGAAATCCTGTTGAAGGAATGATGGGATGTGCAAGTTCAAACCAATGACTGACCTTCTTCAAGGAGCATAGGATGGTACAATGGCGGGCGGGCGGGCTCCTCCTGTTACTGGAGAAATAGCAAACAGGTGAGGAGAGGGAATGGGGAGAGGGGGAGAAGAGAAAGAAGGAGGGGATCTTATTGAAGCTTACAGGATACCGCTAGACCTGGATGGAGTGGATGTGGAGAGGATGTTTCCACCAATAGAACCAGAGGGCACAACCTCAGGCTAAAGGGACGATCCTTTAAAACAGAGATGAGGAGGAATTTCTTCAGCCAGAGAGTGGTGAATCTGTGGAACTCTTTGCCGCAGAAGGCTGTGGAGGCCAGGTCACTGAGTGTCTTTAAGATAGAGATAGACAGGTTCTTGATGAACAAGGGGATTAGGGGTTATGGGGAAAATTCAGGAGAATAGGGATGAGAAAAATATCATGGAATGGTGGAGCAGAGATGGGCTGAGTGGCCTAATTCTGCTTCTATGTCTTATAGTCTTAAGTGGATGGGGGAGAGGGGGAGAGCAGAGGGGGATAGGGAGAGAGGGGACGGGGATGGAGAGAGGAGGGAATGGGGATTATTGCAATGATCTGTAATCAATCTATGTTGTCTTCAGACCCATACTGTTTTTTAACCTTTGGGGAACAGTGGGAGAAGGATTCTTGACCTGATTAACAGTGGTTGAACCACATTGAATGCTCCTTCTACTTTCAATAAGTTCTGGCATTGGATTCAAACCCAAAGCTTTTGGTCCAGTGATAGGGACACTACCACAGTGCCACAAAGTTGATTTAATGTTTTTGCCTGGTTTTGAACCAAGGACCTTTAGTGTGTGAGACGAACATGATAACTGCTACACTGCAGAAACAGCTGGTCCCTTCCCCAGCTTTGACAGTTGTCATCAATAGGAAATACCTGTTACCCTCCTCACCGTGAAGCCAGGCTGAGTTCAATCTACAATGAAGCTTCTGCCCTTTGCTGTCATGCTTTTCACCCAGCAGGTGGCAGCGTGGCTCAATCTATTGCCAAGGTGGGCCTCTTGTAAGTAAATACAGGAAGAGTTTAGAGACTTGATGTCAATGCAGAAAAACAGATTTAACCAAACAGAGTGAAAAATCATCCAGAGAAAATGTCATAAAAGAGACATCAGAATGAATATCAGGAAATGGTGGCTAGGAGCAGTGGAAACACTTATAGAATTTCAGAATGAAGTTCTGAGGGGGTGAATATGTTTGGAAATCTTTATCAATATATCATTTTATTTCAAAAGGACACTGGATCGTAAGTAATTTTTGTAGCTTGTGCTCCTTCAAACCTCCTCCCTCCTCCCCTAGCTCTTTCTCCCTCTTTCCTCCCTTCCCAATTATCCTACCCCTCCTTTTCCCTTCCTCTCTCACCCCTTCCTCTGTCTCTCCCCTTTCCCCATCCTCCTCTCCCCATCCCCAGCCCTCTCCCTACCTCCACCCCTCTTTCCCATCCCCACATTCTCCATCCCCTTCCCCCTCTCTCCCCAGCCCATTCCTCTCTCATCCCAATCCCCATGTCCTTCCCTCTTCCCCGTCCCCTTCTCTCCTCATCCCCTCTCAATATCCTCTCTACCCCTCTCCTCCCTTCCTTCTCCTAACCCCACTTCCAATCCCCTCCCCATCTCTCCCCCTCCCCATCTCTCTCCCCAATCCCATTCCTTCCCCTCCTCCCCATCTCTCTCCCCATTCTCTCTTCCATCTCTTTTCCCATCCCCTCTTCCTATCCCCTGCCCATCTCTCCTCTCCCCCCATCTGTCCCCGTCCCCCTCTCATACCCCTCTCACCCCAATCCCCATCCCCCTCCTCTCCTCAGTTCCTCCTCATTCCTTCTTGTCATCCCCTCCCATCCCTCCTTCTCCCCTCCTCTATCCCATTCCCTGACTGGCCATGTCCTTCCCAATGGAGGGAAAAAGCCTCTGATTGGGGTAATTGGCCTGGGATAGGAGCCAATTCATTCCCTCCCACTGCCCAGCATGAAGCGCTGGTAAGGAGTACTCCCAGGTCAGGGTTCATGTTTCTCGACAATGTCTACAGCTGTGTCCTGATGCTGAATTCGGAGAAACGCTCACCCTGCCCCAGATGGCATTCCTAATTCCCAACATTCTTGCTGCATCTTTGTGTGATTATGAATTCAATAATGAATTACTGAGTAATGAGCTTTCTGCTGTGGGCCTTCAGCCATGGGGAAGTGAGTAATATTGTATTCGGGGATATTAAATACATGTCAATGCCAAAAAAGCTTTAATAAGCCTTTAGAGGCTTATTAATGATGAAATTGTCTTTAAGAATTATCATTGCTGCATCGTTCTCACTGCCATCTATTTCTGGATGCAAATTGTCATTTCTACATTGCATTGCTGTCAATTTTTTAATTCATTATTGGCACATGGGTGTTACCGGCTGGCCAACATTTATTGCCCATCCCTAATTGCTCTTGAGAAGGTGGTGGTGAGCTGCCTTCTTGAACTGGTACAGTCCATGTGGTGTAAGTACACCCACAGTGCCATTAGGGAAGCAATTTCAGGATTTTGACCCAGCAACAGTGAATGATGAGTGATATAAGACGATAAGACATAGGAGCAGAATTAGACCACCCGACCCATTGAGTCTGCTGTGCCATTCAATCATGGCTGATATTTTTCTCATCCCCATTCTCTCTGCCTTTTCCCCATAACCCCTGATCCCCTCATTGATCAAGAATCAATATACCTCTGTCTTAAAGACACTCAGTGATCTGGCCTTCTGCAGCATATATTTCCAGATCAGGATGGTGAATGGCTTGGAGGGGAAACTCCAAGTAGCAGAGTTCCCAGGCATCTGCTGCTCTTGTCCTTCTAGATGATAGATGTGATGGGTTTGGAAGATGCTTCTAAAGGAGCCTCGGTGAGACACACTGAGTTTACAGGTTGGCTTGAAATCCAAAGTGCCGGAGCAGTGTTCTGGTGCACCCTGGCAACATTACACCACTGGCTATGACCCCACTGCTGTCTATGGACCATTTCTTTCCAGGCGCCATCACAACCAAACCTGACCATACTGATCTGTTGAACTTCCAAGAGGAGCCACTGGATGGTGATCAAGAGCAGAAACTCTGGCTGATTCACCCCCTCCAATCACTGTGATGTTGGGAGTATCCACACTTTTGTGATGGATACTACAGAAGTCTGGGATGCGGAGATCAGTGTCTCCAGATCCCTGCGATTACTTTGCTAAAACCAACACTCAGTGCCAGAGTTACAGACACCTTAACATGTGGGAAAGAAAGACCAGTAAGAAGTCTCACAACACCAGCTTAGAGTCCAACAGGTTTATTTGGTAGCAAAAGCCAGTAGCTTTCGGAGCGCTCGCTGCTCCTTCGTCAGGTGATTGGGAGATGTATTTACACACAGGCGAAGGGGCAGCAAGCGCTCTGAAAACTAGTGGCTTTTGCTACCAAATAAACCTGTTGGACTTTAACCCAGTGTCGTGAGACTTCTGACTGTGGTTAACCCAGTCCAACACTGGCATATCCACACCAAAGAAAGACCATACAGAGCAAATCTTCCAGAGGAAGACACCTGAATTTTAAATTTATTTATTAATGTCACAAGTAGGCTTACATTAACACTGCAATTAAGTTACTGTGAAAATGCCCTCGTTGCCACATTGTGGCGCCTATTCAGGTCTAACCAGCATCAGACTATGGGAACGAGGGAGGAGATCCACACAGACACGGGGAGAATATGCAGACTTCACACAGACAATGACCCAAGCTGGGAATTGAACCCAGGTCTCCGGCGCTGTGAGACAGCAGTGCTAACCACTGTACTACCACGTCTCTTTCCTGTGTTTGAACCCCTGATGTCAGATTCCCGAAGCAAATATTTCAGAATTTGGTCACAACAGGAGGAACTTTGTCAGCTAGAGGGTGGTGAATCTGTGGAACTCGTTGCCACAAAAGGCTGTGGAGGCCAGGTCATCGAGTACATTTAAGATAGAGATAAATAGGTTCTTGATTAACTGTTCGGTTGTTGCAGGGAAAAAGTGGGGAGAATGGGGCTGAGAAACTTATCAGCCCTGGTGGAGCAGAATAGATGGGCTGAATGGTCTTATTCTGCTTCTATATCTAATGGTCTTATGGTGTAGGAGACTCCCAGGAGTTCTGTGGAAATGCTTTAGCAATGTTCTCAAAGCATCCCTGAAAAGGTCTAACATTCCCACTGGCTGGTGGGAGTCTCTGGTTTGTGACTGAGTGAAATGGGGAAAGTTCACTCAAGCAGATTCTGAACACATTGCGAGTACACACACAGCCAGGCTGGAGTGTCAGAGACAGAGAGAGAAGGAGCAAACCTCCAAACAACTCATCCACCCAACCCGTCAAACTCCACCTTACCCCAGCATGCAGCAGAGTCCAGGTGGTGTGTCCCAGCCATCTCAGAACCCCTTGAACCAGAGTGGAGACAAGTCAGCCTCAATCCTGAGGGAGAGTGTGAGGAGAGAAGAAGCAAACATTGAGGGAGAATTAGTGCTTTAGGCACATTCTGCTCAAAATGGCATCAGGTTCGCAAACTGCTTAATTAGTTCAATAATTTGCATATTCACAAATATTAAATTGTCAATGATCCAGCTTATTTGGGCAGCATTTTAGAATATCATTATTTTTAATAAGTTGCATTCAAACTTTCCTTGTTGTATATAGATGTGGTAACCTGGTATAATGTTATTAACTTGGTACAGTGTTATTAACCTGATGTAGTTTTATTAACCTGGTATAGTTTTATTAACCTGATATAATATTATTAACCTGGTGTAGTTTTGTTAACCTGGTATAGTGTTAATAAACCTGATAGAGTTTTATTAACCAGGCATAGTGTTATTGACCTTATATAGTTTTATTAACCTGGTATAATGTTATTAACTTGTTATTGTTTTATCAACCTGATATAGTTTTATTAACCTGGTATGGTGTTATTGAGTTGATATAGTTTTATTAACCTGGTACGGTGTTATTGGGCTGATATAGTTTTATTAATCTGGTATAGTGTTATTAACCTGTTATTGTTTTATTAACTTGATATAGTGTTTTAAACTTGGTTCAGTGTTGTTAACCTGGTGTAGTGTTGTTAACTTGGCATTGTTTGGATGGATTTGGAACAAGAATTGAACATCTTCCAAGAGTAACCTGATTTTAAATAATTGAAAATGTCTAGAATTATTGACTGAGGTGAGTCTCTTGTTCTCACACGCCAGCTCCCACCACCCACAAATATTTGAATATAAAAGATGGATTCAATCCAGAATTGAGCATAAAAATCCAGTTCAGTGCAGTACTGAGGGTGTGCTGCTCTGTCAGAGGTGCCGTGTTTTGGATGAGAAGCTAAATCTGCCTGCTCGGGTGGATGTAAAGAGATCCCATGCTATTATTTCGAAGAAGAGCAGGGAAGTTATCCCTGATGTCCTGGCAAATATCTATCCCTTAATCAACATCACAACGACAGATTATCTGGTCATTATCATCTTGCTGTTTGTGGGATCTTGCTGTGTGTAAATTGGTTGTTGTGTTTCCTACATCACAATAGCGACTGCCCTTCATTGGCTGTAAAACACTTTGAGATATGTGGTAATTGTGGAATATACTATAAAAACACAAGTCTTTTCTACTTGTCTTCTTAAGATCGATGTACTTCCTTTGAATTTAATATAAATGTCAACAGTTGGTCTTTCCCTGAAGATAAGAGTCACTGAACTCATACTGCTGTGTTCACAGGTTAAAAATATTAAACTATTGGCTCACTGATTGTCAAATATTTTATATTGCTGGATAATTGACTGGTTCTGAATTGATCAAAAGGGATCTGTGGTTTAGAAACCATTTGTGAATTTTACGGATGCATGAGTATGAACTCTGGAAGGAATCACGGGAGCTTGTGGAGTGGAAGGAGGCCTTTCAACCCATGCTAGCTCTTGGGTTCTCACAGCATAAGCTGTCTTTCTCCTCAGGCAGAAGTTCTTTTTCAGCACGAACCTTTTCTCTTTCATTCATTTGTGGGATATTGTCACCGCCGGCTGGGCCAGCATTCATTACCCATCCCTAGTTGCCCTTGGAGGGCAGTTCAGAGCCAACCCCATTGCTGTGGTTCTGAAGTCACACGTAGGCCAGACTGGGTAAGGATGGCAGATTCCCTAAAGGGCATTAGTGAACCTGATGGGTTTTTCCAACAATGGTAGATTCTTTAATTCCAGATTTTTTTTTACTGAATTCAAATTCCACCTGCTGCCGTAGCGGGATTCGAACCCTGGGTCCCCACAGCATTAGCTGAGGATTAATGGTCTAGCGACAATACCACTAGGCCATCACCTCCCCAACCTGTCAGACAACAGCCAGTTTTATAATGTCTACCAGTGTTTGGTTGGACAGTGATTACTGCAGGGTTGGTAGATCTCAATATTTGAAATGAGAATGAGAAATGGCAACGCAATTAAAAAGCAACAGCTTGGATTTAAGGCACAGTTTGCCTTTGTGTAGACAGAATAGTTAATTAAAGGCATTTATCCTTCATTTCAGCGCAGGGCTCATTTTAAATGTCTGTTTCTTTCCATGTCACAGCAATAAGTCTTTTTCTTTATTATGTAGCATCTCGCAGTAAACAGTGTGCTTTGTCTGCCGTGGAGTTGTGGTACAGGGAAGGGTTGTTCCTGTCATTTAGGGTGATAAACTCTCAATGTGTTCATGGGAGACGCTTGATAAAACAGCCAAGGTGACTTTACTGCAATTTAATACGAATATTGCAGGCGATGGGAAGGGGAGCTGTTACCTGCAACAGTTTGTTATCGGAGGTCAGATAAAAAAATAATGGGATTTGGGATGCAATATCCTCTGTATAAACAGCGCAATGACTTACTTTTCCTGCGAATGGAGTTACTGTTGACCCCAAAAGCTCTGTTTAGAATAGTTGCTGCATAAACACAAGCAGAGGAAAAGATGAAATCCTGGATTTCAGCTCTGGCTGGGAATCCTTTGGACAAGGGGGCCGGGGAGGGTGCGGTGGTGGTTGTCCCTGCCTGGGGGGGCTGAGGGGGTCGGGGGTGGGGGGGTAGAGGAGGTGGATTTGCTCAGTTCCTGCCGGGTCTCCTAGCGAAAGGAAGGCAGACTTGCCTTTGTGTAGCGCCGTCAACAAGCCAAGTTCACCCAAAGCACTTTACAATGGTTTAAGTCACCGTTGCAATGCGTGAAACACTGCAGCCGATCTATACACAGCAAGATCCCACTGACGCCCATGCGATGATGACCATTTAGTGTGATTTATGGCACAGCAGGAGGCCATTCGTCCCGTCAAGTCATCCCAACCCACCATGGAGAAATCTATTCAGTCTCATTCATCTGTTCTATCTAATTGGCCCAGCAGCTTTATTTATTTCAAATACCCATTTGATTTCCCTTTGAAATCACTGATCTTCTCCGCTCTCCCGTGGACAGGAAGTTCCAGATCATTATCCTGCACTGCATAACAAAGTTCTTCCTCACAAACTGCTTGCATCTCTTGTCCAAAACACTCTATCCATGACCCACGCTCATTGTACCATCAGACTATAAGAACCTTGTCTATCCAATCCAATCTTGCCGTAATCTTGTGTACTTTGATCCAATCTCTTCTCAATCTCCTTCGTTTTAAGAAGTACATCCAGATAGTTTGTTCTGGGGATGTGAAATGAGGGAAAGATATTGGCCAGGACACAGGGCCTCAGTTTAATGTTGATCCTAGAGACTGTGTTTCTGCCAGTGCAGTTCACCTTGGTTCTAGGGGAGGAGTGGGGAGGCTGTAAAATTCACCAGATGGCCTTCCCGCTGCAACTCCCTTCAGCCTCTGCCCCTGAACTGTTCACAATTTTACACGGTGTGAGTGAGACCCAGGACCCAACCTCATTCTGGTTCAGACCCTTAAATGGCCAATTCTGAGGCTGGTGGGAGGGGGAATGCAGTAATAGGGGAAGGAGTGGGTGGGAGAGAGGTGGTGGTGTTGGGACGGGGGGGGGCGGGGGGTCACCCTGCTCAAACCTTGGGTGGGAAGCGGGGGTAGTAAGCAACATCAGACATCCCCCCCCTTTCACCCTCCACCTCCCCCCATCTCCACAAACCCAAGACATCTTCCTCAAGAATTCTCCCCCCCCTTCCCCTTCTATTTCCTAACTCACCCCGGTTTCACCTCAACCCATATTGAGGAGAGGCCTGAACCTGGAGACTGCTTGCAATCCCGGTTCTGGCCACAGTTGGGCACTGGCGCTGCTGGGACTGCAATGCTGATTGGTTGGCGGTGCTCTGAGGCAGGACGTCTGCTCGAGTGAGGGACGGAGGTCCAGTCTCCAGCCATTGGACTCTCCTCGAAGAGTCCAATGGCTGCCGGCTTGATGCTTTCTCAGCCAACCCCTGGAATGGCAGGATGGGAAATGCTGCCATCCAAAAAAATCCTGCCCAAAATCTCAGCCTAGATTTTGCTCTTAAATCTCTGGGGTGGAATTTGAATCTTCTGAGGTGAGAGAGTTACTGACTGAAGCCTTCAATCTGACTATAAGAAGCATCATACAGAGGGAGAGAGGAATTGGTTAGCACTGGACTTTCTCTATTCAAAATGCTCCTTTCGTTGGCCGTTGGTGGAATAAGATTCACATTCGATCTTGTTGGCCACCGTTACTATTTCAAATTAATTTTGGTTTGAGTCTAAATGAGAAAACCTGACGGAAAATGTTCCTTGCTTCTTGAAAGTGGATGCCACATTTTCCATCCACCTCACAGCTCTGCCCAGGAAGTTCCCTTTTACATAATTTCCTGAGGGACACAGAAGTTCGATTCCAAACATTTTGCTTGATTATTTTTACAGTAGATTTTTTCGCCACAAGTGAACAAAAAAAAATATAGTTCCGTATATATTCAGGAAATCACCAGAAGAACTGTTTCCTGGATAAATCAGAATTATTCTGCTATCCCAAGGCTACTTGTTTCTTCACCTAGTGACTGCAATTATGGATTAGCACCAGCAAATTGTGGGTTCAAGTTCAACTCCAGAACTTAATTTGTCCAACTTTGAGGATTGCATTATCTGAGTCTTTGTCCTCCTGGATTAACACAGTAAGGAGTCTCACAACACCAGGTTAAAGTCCAACAGGTTTATTTGGTAGCAAACGCTACTAGTTTTCGGGCCTCTGATCCTTTGTCAGGTGAGTGGAGAGTTCTGATCTCTGTGTTTACCCCATTCCTGGACTGACACAGTAAGAAGTCTCATAACAACTGACGAAGGAGCAGCGCTCTGAAAGCTAGTGGCGTTTGTTACCAAATAAACCTGTTGGACTTTAACCTGGCATTGTGAGACTTCTCACTGTGTTTACCCCAGTCCAACATCATGACTCCTGGATTAACCCAGTGTTTTGTTTGTCAGGTCTGGTGTTTCAAGTGGATTTTAAAGCTATGTTGATGCTATTGAATATTAACTAACAGTAAAAGCATTGCCATTGGCTGGATCTTGTGCATAAAATGGCTGCCACATTTGCCTACCATCTAGAGGTACTCATCATTCTGACATGAAAATATACCGCTGTTCCTTCACTGTCGCTGGATCAAAATCCTGGAACTTACTCCCTAACAGCACTATGGGTGTACCTACACCTCAGGAACTGCAGGGCTCAAGAAGACATCTCACCACCACCTTCTCAAGGAAACTAAGGATAGATAATAAATGCTGGCCTAACCAGCGAAGCCCACATCTCATATAATCCATAGAATCCCTACAGTACAAAAGGAGGCCATTCAGCCCATTAAGTCTGCACTGGCTCTCCAAAACAGTATCTCACCCAGGCCTCACGCGCCTGCCCTGTCCCCCTAACCCTGTGCATTTATGGGCAATCCACCTAACCTGCACATTTTTGGACTGTGGGAGGAAATTGGAGTGTGCGGAGGAAACCCATATAGACCACAGGGAGAACGTGCAAACTCCACATGGTGACCCAATGTTGGAATCAAACTCGGGTCCCTGGCGTTGTGAGGCAGCGGTGTTAACCACTGTGGCACCATCCCTTGAATGAATAAAAAAAAACTGACAACAATCGCTGCACTTCACTATCATTTGTTACACAAGAAAAGCTTTGAAACATTTCAGAGAAATGTGGCAAGGAATTATAGAATGTAAATCTTATTGCCTCTCCATCCACTCTTATATTTATGCTGAAATTGGCCTTTAGCCCAGTCTGGTTAATTTTCTGTTTGATAGTTTGAGTGATTGTCATGGTTGGTTCTACAGGGGGACTGCTGCAGACCCCCTGTTAACAGAAGCATCCTTTTGCTTTAGTATGAACTAAAATCATACAGGAAGCAATTTAGAATCTATTACAGTCTGCATCAGAGAAGCAGTGGGGATTAATCTGGGAATGTGTACAGAAGCAGATTTCAATCATTATGTGTAAGTAAGCCAGACACAGTAGACTAAATTATACTCATCTAGATGTCCACCGAGCCAAAGACTTCCGCTTTGTTCTGATACAAGACTTTTTTTATTGCCTTCTACTCAATGCAACTTTGTGTTTCTTGCCCTCCTCACTGCAGTTAAACCTGTTTAGGTGTAGCTCCATGTTAGTTGCCCTGACAAAAACGGCTAACCAAAACTAGCTCACCGAAAAGAAAGGTGAAAGCAGATGAAACAGGCCTGACTGATCAAAATAATACACACACCATCTTGGATTAATGCTTCCACAGAGCAGAGTTAATCTTAGACTTACATCTGTTCATGATATAATCCTGAAATGGAAAACATTTGAGAGAGGAAAGGTTTAAACTGCGGCACTATCTGCTCAGACTGCGGATATTCTCTGTGCGAAAGTTTCAACAAGCTACACTTCAGCTGATCGTTATACAGCCCAGCACCAATGATGCCTCAGAGATTTCAGGGTTTCAATGCCACTGTCTATCATTCTGCAGAACAATGCTCAATTCTACCAGAGAAACAGAACTCCCGACCTTTGCGATTATGCCCCTAGGCTAGCAGGGTAAATATGTGGGGTTATGGGGCTAAAGCCTGGATGAGATTGTTATTGGTGCAGGCTCTATGGGCTGAATGGTCTCTTTCTGCTTTATAGTCCGAGGGATTGGTTTTGTAGCACAAGCTTTCAGAGTGCTGCTCCTTCATCAGGTGAGTGCCTGAAGGAGGAGCGCTCCGAAAGTTCACGCTACCAAATAAACCTGTTAGACTTTAACCTGGTGGTTGTGAGACTTCTTACTGTGCCCACCCCAGTCCAACACTGGCATCTCCACATCATCTGCTTTGTTGGTTTAAGTTTATTTATTATTGTCACTAGTAGGCTTACATTAACACTGTAATGAAGTTACTGTGAAAACCCCCTTGTTGCCATACTCTGGTGCCTGTTTGGGTAACACTGCGGGAGAATTTAGTACGGCCAGTGCACCTAACCAGCGCGTCTTTTGGACTATGGGAGGAAACTGGAACACTCGGAGGAAACCCACGCAGACATGGGGAGAATGTGCAGACTCCACACAGACAGTGACCCAGACTGGGAATTGAACCCAGGTCCCTGGCGCTGTGAGGCAGCAGTGCTAACCTACTGTGCCACCATGCTGCCTGTGTGGGGGTGGGGGTGGGGGGTGGGGGGGAGAAGTGGTGCGCAAAGTCATTCTGGCTATTTTTCAATGAGTAAGAACAGGCTGGGGTTTCTTTTTTCAGCTCTTGTCTAAGTGTTGGCTCTGCTTGCCACCCCTATTCGAGGGACCAGATTTACCTTGTAGCAAGGGCCTCCCAGAGCTGTCAAGATTGCTGTTCATTTCTGATGTCTTTATGGCCGCTGCCTCGAAAGGTTAAATGTTTTATAATATGAAAATGCCCATATTTAGGAAAAGATAAATCACGAGAAAAGGCAGGTCTGTTATATAGGGGTGGGAGGGGATGGAGGGGGGGCTGTGGCGGGGGGAGCGAACCACTGACAGCTGTTCCTATATTCATCCTGCCTGGTGCTAAACTAAGTGCAGACTCAGAGGAATAATTTCACTTGTACTGTCAAGATTTTAAATGGGAGTGCTGACTGGAAGTGGCGAGTAATGTGTCCAGCTGCTGAAATATTTAGATTCTGAGCGGCTGCACTTTAATTCTGACACCTGCAAGCTACTCACTCCAATTGTGACGGAGCAAAGAGGACTAAAGGCCTAAGATTTGTTCACATTGTGATTGTAAATGAAGAGGGGGTGGGGTGGGGGGAGAGGGAGATAGTGATTGCAGATTTGTTTAGTTATTGGAGGCGCTGTGCTCTCTAATCCACAAGACTGCAACAATAATCTATCAGTGAAAGTAAAATCCAAACAAATACTCTACACCATCGAGGCCTTCAGATTCTTAAGTACAACGGATGGTATTTTTAAAAAGGTTGTTTTTTGCAGAGACACTTGTCTTCAGTGAGCTCTCACCGTTAAGCTTCAACATTTATGGTTTCCTTCTTCAGAAAGGATGAAAGATCGAGACAGGGCAGGTGGGGGGTATCAGCAATGCAGGAAGAGGCCCCACATCCTTTCCCCAATCCGTGGTCAATTTTTTGTCCGCAAGCAGCCAGCTGACATTCACTCAGCCTGTCGATAACTGGCACAGAATATCATTTATTCAATCCTTCAAAGCCATCTAGTTAATGTCCCAGAAACATCTCCCAATATCTCACATACAGTGAGTTTTGTTGAAGAGAGCAACCATTGTTAAATAGGGGGCGTGCCGTCATCACTTTTGTCTACTGCACAACGCCACACATGAATCATGGAATCCCTACAGTGCAGACAAGGCCATTCAACCCATCGAGTCTGCACCGACTCTCTGACGTGGAGATGCCGGCGTTGGACTGGGGTAAAATAGAAAGGAATCCCACAACACCAGCTTAAAGTCCAAACAGGTTTATTTGTAGCAAAAGCCACAAGCTTTCGGGACAGGCTGTCCCTTCGTCAGGTGGCTGGGATTTCTGACTCTCTGACTGCACATCTTACCCTGGACCTCTCCCCCACCCTATTCCCACAACCCCACACACTTACCATGGCTAATCCATCTAACCTGCACATCTTGGGGCACTTCCTGTCATTAAATGGCGTTAAGATGTTAGCTGTGCTCTCTGTCCACTGACACTGTCAGACCTGCTGAGATTTTCCGTCATTGTCTGTTTTTGTTTCAGATTCCAGCATCTGCAGTATGTTGCTTCCATCGAGATGTCCATCTGTTTTCTTTAGCTCTTGGGGCTGAAGGGATTGACGGATATGGGGGGGTGGGGGGAAGGTGAGATCAGGATATTGAATTCGATGAGCAGCCATGATCAAAATGAATGGTAGAGCAGGCTCAAAGGGGCGGACGGCCTAATCCTGTTTCCATGTTTCTGTGTTTTTTGGCTGAAGGCGAAATGTTTGACATGGGCCCCCTGCACTTTACTGATTAGAATCATGGGATCTATTCCATCCATCTAAACCAGTAAAATCTGCTTATTCTAAAGTAAGAGTTTATTTATTAGTGTCACAAGTAGGCTTACGTTAACGTTGCAATGAAGTTACTGCAAACATCCCCTAATTGCCACACTCTGGTGCCTGTTCCGGTGCACTGAGGGAGAATTTAGCATGGCCAATGCACCTGACCAGCATGTCTTTTAGACTATGGAAACCCCATGCAGACACAGGGTAAATGTGTAGGCTCCACACAGATAATGAGCCACATTGGGAATTGAACCTGGGTCCCTGGCGTCCTGAGGCAGCAGTGCTAACCACCGTGCCATCACTGTGTCGCCCCAGGCAACAAACACGAATGGAAATTGACACACTGAGAACAAATGAAATTAACTTCTGTTGCTGTTTGTAGCTGGCAATGCAAAATTAGTGAGGTGCAAGATCACAGAACATTCAAGTTCAAATTAACATGTCTTTCATGTACCTGATCTCTGGAGAACTTCAAGTGGAGAGTTTACTCAAAAGCACCATGAGGCCACATGTACACGACGCAGACACACTTGGATTATCACCTTGTAATCTTCACAGTTACTTAAGAAAGCAAATGGCACTGACTGATTTGCAAGTGCTGGGACAGGAATGGATTTCGCGACTGTTATTTCTCAACTGTGCAAGTTTTTGAGCAGAGGTGTTCTCCGATTGAGAGTTCTTCAGTAACTGGTGAAAAAAACCACTACATTCCCGCAGAGTCTTGTCTTGACGAGATCCACCCAAAGGTTCATTTTCCGCTGATCCTTCATCCTGAGCTCTTTTATTTAACAATTATATTCTGTCAATGGCTGTTTGCCTTCCACTCTCGGGTCGGGGGAGATGGTGGGTTCCAAGTCTACCTCAAGTCACCATAGTACTAGATGACCATAGAGACATAGAAACTCGAAGCAGGAGTAGGCCATTTGGCCCTTCGAATCTGCTCCACCATTCATTTTGATCATGACTGATCATCAAATTCAATATCCTGATCCCGCCTTCCCCCCATATCCCTTGAACCCTTTAGCCCCAAGAGTGATATCGAGTTTCTTCTTGAATTCACACAATGTTTTGGCCTCAGCAATTTTCTGAAATAGTGGATTCCACACATTCACCACCCTCTGGGTGAAGAAATTACTCCTCATCTCAGTTCTAAAAGTATCCTCAAACTATGACCCCTAGTTCTGGACTCCCCCAACATTGGAAACATTCCTTCTGAATCTACACTATCTAACCCCATTAGAACTTTTAAATTCTATGAGATCTCCCCTCACTGTTCTAACCCCAGTGAATATAATCCGAACCACTTAGTCTCTCCACATATGACAGACCTGCCATCCCAGGAATCATCTGTTAAACCTTCACCGTACTCCCTCTATAGCAAGGACATCCTTCCTCAGATAAGGGCAGCAAAACTGCACACAATAGTCCAGATGTGGCCTTAACAACACCCTGTATAATTACAGTAATGATGTGGCGTTGGACTAGGGTAAGCGCAGTAAGAAGTCTCACAACACCAGGTTAAAGTCCAACAGGCTTATTTGGTAGCACAAGCCACAAGCTTTCGAAGTGCTGCTCCTTCATCAGGTGAATGGGAGCCGTGTTCACAAACAGGGCATATAAAGACTCCAACTCCATTTACAAGATAATGGTTGGAATGCGAGTCTTTACAGATAATCAAGCCTTAAAGGTATGGTATTGGTTGCATTCTTGGACAAACACATCTTCATCAGGGATGGTTGCCCTGGCGTTTTGCTGTGCCGTGGGCCCACGGGTGGCCTCGCAGTGCTCCACTTCTCCATCTTCCACCCTAAACACCTTAAAGAATCCATTCTTTACGGGCGAGCCCTCCGTACACACAGGACTTGCTCAGATGAGGAGGATCACAGCAGCCTCCTCTGGATGCTGGAAGATGCCCTCACGAGAACAGGATATGGCGCTTAGCTCATCAATCGACGGTTCTGGCACACCACAGCAAGGGGCTGTGCCGGTCTCCCTGGGGACAAGTGTGGAACACGGCGGGCAGAGTATCCTCCATCATCCAGTGCTTCCCCGGAGCGGAGAAGCTGTGGTATCTTCTCCAGAGCCTTCAACATGTCGTGATGAAGACGAACATTTCACCGGAGCCATTCCCACACCCCCACTTCCTTTGGGCAGCTGCGTGGCTTCAAACAGACCATTGCCCGCAGCAAACTGCCCAGCCTTCAGGAGAACAGTGACCGCAACGCCGCATGACCCTGCCGCAGTGGCCTCTGTGGGATATGCTGGATCATCCACACGGAGGCCGTCATCTCGGGAGGGAGCGCCGTCTGCCGGGTGCACAGTGCATGCTCTTGCAGCTTGGCCAACGTTGTCTAACTGATACACTGCAGGAAAGGATGTCCTGAGGCATGGTACACTAGGGAGACCATGCAGACGCTATGATAACTGATGAATGGACACTGCTCGCCAGTCACCAGGCAGGAGTGTTCTCTTCCTGTTGGGGAACACTTCAGCGGTCATCACAGGCATTCGGCCTCTGATCTTCGGGCAAATGTTCTCCAAGGCGGCCTTCACTACACACGACAACACAGAATCGCTGAGCAGAAACTGATAGCCAAGTTCCGCACACATGAGGACAGCCTCAACCGGGATCTTGGGTACATATCACACTATCTGTAACTCCCACAACTTGCCTGGACTTGCAAAATCTCACTAACTGTCCTGGCTGGAGACAATGAACATCTCTAACCTGTGCTTAACCCTCTCTCCACTCACATTGTCTGTACCTTTAAGGCTTGATTACCTGTAAAGACTCGCATTCCAACCATTATCTTGTAAATTGAGTTGGTGTCTTTATATGCCCTGTTTGTGAACACGGCTCCCACTCACCTGGTGAAGGAGCAGCGCTCCGAAAGCTTGTGGCTTGTGCTACCAAATAAACCTGTTGGACTTTAACCTGGTGTTGTGAGACTTCTTATTGTAATTACAGTAAAACATCACTATTCCTTTACCCAATTCCTTTGCCACAGGCTGCTCTCTGCTTTGAGGTGGTGAGCTGACCGGTGGTGATTTAACCTGAGGATCACCACACCTCAGGTAAGGGGCAAAGTTGAGAAAGCGAGGCCTCCATGAATAACCACAGCCGCTACAGGAATTGAACTGGTGCTGTTGGCAACACTCTGCATCATGTACCAGCCAGAAGTCAGCTAAGCAGCTCAACTAAAATAGGAATCAAAGCCATACTGCTGCTGTTGTTCTGAACCACACATTAGTCCTCCAGCTATCTGGCTTACTCTTGGGAGTACATGCCCTGAAATGATGTATGCTTTTTTTAATGCTGTTTTGCCATCCAAAGACACCCACATAAGAAGCCAAGGCGATATTCACCTCTGTAATAAAAGCAAGTTACCGTGGATACTGGAATCTAAAACCAAAAGAGAAAATGCTAGAAAATCTCAACAGGTCTGGCAGCATCTGTAAGGAGAGAAAAGAGCTGACGTTTTGAGCCCAAATGACCCTTTGTCAAAGCTTAAGGATTTTCCAACATTTTCTCTTTTGGTTTAATCTCTGTAACGTTCTGACATTATCTAAAGCAAGGTTTTACTTAACAACTTATGGCGGCAGTTCTCAACTTGGATCTCATGCTTTAAAGTGAAGGCATGGCACTGATAGTGGTACAATGGCAATTGAATACCAAGGTATGATGCCATGTCATATGGAGATGAGACTCAGTTTTCCATTCTGTTTGATTTCTAAACCCGATGACAAGGGAACTTGCTGGCTGGAAGCCCTCGCTTGCGGAAGCCCAATAGGCTGAATGGCTGTGTTGAACACTGGATCATTCTATGGTTCAAAACAAAAGGGTGAATCTGGTCTTTTTACCCACGCCTTGTGGGCCGGACTGGCAGTGATCTGTGAGCAAGGCGGCTTCTGCTCTCTTTCTCTCAAACTCAGTAAGCGTTAGTGGATCTGGGGAGATTGCCAGCTGCATCTCTCCCTCATGGAAGGAAACTATCATGTTTCAGGTGCTACATGTTGTTACTGATGTTAACAGCACAGTAATACAGTGATTAGCACTGCTGTCTCACAATGCCAAGTCCTGAGTTCAATGCCAGCCTTGGGTGGCTGCCTTTGCAGAGTTTGCATGCTTCCCCATGTCTGCGTGTTTCCTCCAGGTGCTCCTGTTTCCTCCCACAATCCAAGAATGTGTGGGTTATGTTATAGCCATGCTAAATTGCCCCTCAGTGTCAGAGGGACTAGCAGGCTAAACACATGAGGTTATGGGGATAGGGCCTGTGTGGGATCATCATTGGTGCCAGCTCGATAGGCCAAATGCCCTCCTTCTGCTCAGTAAGTTTAAGTTTATTTATTAGTGTCACAAAAAGGCTTACATTAACACTGCAATGAAGTTAAAGTGAAAATGCCCTAATGGCCACACTCCGGCGCCTGTTCGGGTACACTGAGGGAGAATTTAGCATGGCCAATGAACTTAACCTGCACATCTTTCAGACAGTGGGAGGAAACCGGAGCATCTGGAAGAAACCCACGCAGACACGGGGAGAACATGCAGACTCCACACAGACAGTGACCTGAGGCAGGAATCGAACCCGGGTCCCTGGCGCTGTGAGGCAGCAGTGCTAAGCACCGTGCAATGTAGGGATTCTATGATTCGATCTTTTAAGGTGACAGACCTGTGCTTTTCTGACCAGGAACGTGAAGAAAATGATAATCCTTTACCAACCTTTAACTGACATAATAATTTACAACAACCACAGTTAATGAGATGCTCAGTAATCTTCAGGGGGATGGATTAACAGTTGGAGAACACAGTTGGATTTCAGATCTTACAGTCGGCAGATTCTCTAACATTACCCTCCTTGCCAAACTTCAGATTTGTCTGATAGAAACTGAGTGAGGGGGAGGCAGTGAATGCGAGGGCAGCCTTATCCCGCTGGCTTTGCACTATGATCCTGTACTAACCTGCTGAGCATGACCGCGGGAAGCAATATTCTTCAAATATGAGGACCGGGGCCCGTGATTTAATTTGCCTGCCGGGGATCAAGCCTGTAGGTCCTTGGCTGTGACCCAAATTCCCCAGTCCGGTCCCGGGGATGGGTTCAGGCACGAGTCAGCCACGATGAAGAGAAATGAAGAGTAGCTGTTCCGGAGCAAGGCCAGGCTTGCTGCCCCCTTCACAGTGCTAGCCACAGACTCCTTGAAAAGGAGAGGCTGGCCTAGTGGTACTGGTGTAGTCATCCACAGGCCCAGGCTAATACTCTTGGATATGGGTTCAAATCCCACAGCGGCAGCCGGTGGAATTTAAATTCAATTAATAAAATCTGGAATTAAAAGCCATTTTCAGCAATGTTGATCCTCAAATTTATCATCCATTGTAATAAAAATGCACTGTTCACTAATGTCCTTCAGCAAAACAAATCTTACCTGTTCTGACTCCTAACTGCCCTCAGAAATAGCTTAGTAAGTCACTCAGTTCAGGGGCAATTAGAATATCATAGAATCCCTACAGTGCAGAAGAGGTCATTCAGCCCATCGAGTCTGCACCCTACGGACTATCTTACCCAGGCCCATGCCTCTTCCTGTAACCCTACACATTTACCCATGGCTAGTCCATCTAAACTACACATCTTGGGACACTAAGGGGCAATTTACCATGGCCAGTCCACCTAATCTCCACATCTTTGAACTGTGGGAGGAAACCCACGCAGGCACAGGAAGAACATGCAAACTCCACCTGAGGTCGGTATTGAACCTGGGTCCTTGGCACTGTAAGGCAGCAGTGCTAACCCACCTTGCCACCAGGCTGGATTAGGGATAGACAACAAATGCTGGCCTTGCCACGAAAGAATAACATTTAAAACAAATCACGGACACAATTTCAGATTCCTCTTATCTCCTCCTATTCATGATTAATATTTTCCCAAGTAATAACAGTGATTGCATTTCAGAAAATATTAATTATTACCATAATCTGAAGACATTAAAGATCCATAATAAATGGAAATTCTTTCTGATAGTTTTAAGATTGTTAAAATTTTATTTTAAAATACTTCTCTTTAGTTTAGTCATCCTGATTGTTCATTTACCATCATAATTTTTCACATATGTATGACCCCATTATACAGAAACAGCCAGTAGCTTATCATTAGGTTAATTCACTGAATAACAAGTACAGACTGAAATATGTTTGGAATTGCTTCACAAGAAATCTCCCACTCTTGTTGAGAAACTGGATGATCCAGCTCAGCTCTATTTGATAGAGGCACACCCACTGTCTCCATGGGGGATAACACTGGATACAACAGTGAGATCATCCTAAGCTCATCGATTGAATTCACTGCAAACTACATGTGGGGAAGCACAGTGACACAATGGTTAGCACTGTCCCTTCACAGTGCCAGGGATCCGGGTTCAATTTTCAGCTTGGGTCACTGTCTGTGCGGAGTCTGCACGTTCTCCTCATGTCTGTGTGGGTTTCGTCCGGGTGATCTGGTTTCATTCACCATCCGAAAGACGTGCTAGTTAGGTGCATTGGCCATGCTAAATTCTCCCTCAGTGTACCCGAACAGGCGTTGTGGCAACTAGAGGATTTTTCACAGTAACTTCATTGCAATGTTAATGGAAAGCCCACTTGTGACTGATAAATAAATTTTACTTTTACTTTCCAGAGACCTGGGTTCAATTCTGGTCTTGGGTAACTGTCTGTGAGGAGTCTGCATGTTGTCCTTGTGTCTCCACGGGTTTCCTCTGGCTGCTATGGCTTCTTACCACACTCCAAAGATCATTCATAGAATCCCTACAGTACAGAAGGAGGCCATTTGGCCCATCAAGTCTGTACTGAACACAGTCCCACCCATGCCCTATTCCCAAATAACTCTCATTTACCCTTCTAATCCCTTGACACTCTGGTCAATTTAGCATGGCTAATCAACCTAACCTGCACATCTTTGGACTGTGGGAGGAAACCGGAGCAAACCCAGACAGAGACGGGGAGAACGTGCAAACTCCATACAGGCAGTGACCCGAGGCTAGAATTGAACCTGGGTCCCCAGTGCAGTGAGGCAGCAGTGCTAACCAATGTGCCACTGTGCTGCCATCAATCAAGATGTGTGGGTTAGGTTGAATGGCCATGCCAAATTTCCCCTTAGTGTCAGGGGGATTAGCAGGTCAAATACATGAGCTAACAGGGATTGGGCCGGTGTGGGATTGTTATTGGTGCATGCCAATGGGCCGAATAGCCTCTTTCTGCACTGTAACATAGAAAATACGTGCAGGAGTAGGCTATTCGGCATCTAGAGCCTGCACCACCATTCAAAATGATCATTCACTTTGAATATCCCACTTCCATTTTCTCTCCATATCCCTTGATCCCTTTAGCCAGAAGGGCCGTGTCCAGTTTGACCGGACAGCAGGGATTCTATTCTATCAACCTTACCAAACACATTTTAAGTGATTTTTCTTTTAGTAAAATACGTGCTGCCTTTTGTTTTGATAATCCCTGTCAGAACAACCCTCAGGCCCTCTCTTTTCTAGAGAGAAGAGGCCCAGCCTGTTCTTCCTTTCCTGATAAACAGATCCCCTCAGCCCTGGGTTCATCCTTCTCCAGTGCCTCTCTATCCTTTCTTAAAACATGGAGACCTGAACTGCGCACAGTGTGGTCCCACCAAGCTTTGAAGGGGACGATTCTTCCGCCTTCTTGAGCAACAGGACGCCAGGCCTGCGACCCGCAACTGTCAACACACTCAAAATATCAAGTAACGCTTGCCCTGCATTGTGAGTCGAGTTCAAAGCCGCGGTGGTCAGTCGAAAAAACTCATCTGCTTCCTTCCCTTGGATGAGACTTCATTAACGTGACCCCAGGCGGCTCTGCCAAGGGAAGACAAACCCTGCACTGCGCTTGTTTTTCTTCCGTGGGGACTAGGCGGTGTGGCAACATTCTTGTCTCAATGAACACCAGCGCACACACACACTCTCAGCAGCCCACTCGATGAATCTTTGGCAGGGTCTGTCCTGCAGCCACATCCTAATCATCAGGGAGCCACTGGGGACGATGTTTGGGTGAGTCCGCGGCAGATGTTTCTTTCTGAGAAAAATGTGATGATTTATTTGTGTCTTTTTGCTTTTTTGGCACATTTCTTTGTGTCAGAATGGAGGTTTCCGGAGTCTCAGTGCACAGTTCAGCGTGATGTACAGGGTCTCGGGTTTAAATCAAAAACAGAAAATGCTGGAAAATCTCAGCGGGTCTGACGGCATCTGTGGAGAAAGACTGGAGCCAACATTGCGAATCTGGATGACCCTTTGTCAGAGCTGAAGACAGGAAAATAGGGTGAAATTTATACTGTGAAGGTGAGGCAGCGGGTGGGGAGGGTGGGGGTGGTGGGGGGGAGGGGGGGGGGGCTTGTGTAATTGACCAAGATGTTATAGACAGAAAGACAAAAGGAATATTAAAGGGTGGCACGGTGGCACAGTGATTAGCACTGCTGCCTCACAGTGCCAGGGACCCAGGTTCAATTCCCGGCTTGGGTCACTGCCTGTGCGGAGACTGCACATTCTCCCCATGTCTGCATGGGTTTCCCCCGGGTGCTCCAGTTTCCTCCCACAGTCCAAAGATGTGCGGATTAGGTGGATTGGCCATGCTAAATTGCCCCATGGTGTCGGGGTAAATACTGGGGCATGGCTTGGGTGGGATTGCAGACTGGATGGGCTGAATGGCCTCCTTCTGCACTGTAGGGATTGTAAAGTATCTGAGGTATAAATACTGGGCTGCGGTGGTGTTCCACACTTGGCCCCATGTGCCCTTACAGAGGGCAAACATCAGCCAGTGTTCGCCCCCTGATCATTCCCCTGTGGTTCCTCCTAAAAATACTTGTATGTTGGAGTTTAAGAATAGAGAAGTTTTGTTGCGAATGTACAGGGTGTTGGTGAGGCCTGGAATGCTGCATACAGTTTTGTTCCCCTTACCTAAAAGAGGGGATAGTAATATTGGGGACAGTCTGAAAGGAGATTCACCAGGCTAATTCCTGGCATCAGAGGGTTGTCCTGTCAAGACAGACTAAATACTTTGGGTCTATCTGAGTTTACAAGAGTGAGGGGTGACCTTATTCAAACATATAAGATCCTGAGGTTTGACAGGGTGGAAGGTGAGGTGGTTTCACTAGTGGGAGAGTCTAGAACAAGGGGGCATAGCTAAAAGCTGGTCATTTAAAACTAAGGTGTGTAGAAATTTCTTCTCACAGTGGGTGGTGAATCTCTGGAATTGTCTTTCCCAGAGGATGGTGGAGGTTTGATCATTTGAAGTATTTAAAGTGGAGGTGGATAAATATTTAATAGATCGAGGAATAGAGAGAGGGCTAAGGGGGAATGGCACAGAACACTGTGTGCAGTTTTGGTCACCTAGTTCCAGGAGGGATATTAATAAGGTTGAAAGAGTGCAGAGAAGGTTCACAAGGATGTTGCCGGGATTTGAGAAACTGAGTTACAGAGAAAGGTTGAATAGGTTAGGACTTTATTCCCTGGAGCGTAGAAGAATGAGGGGAGATTTGAAAGAGGTGTATAAAATTATGATGGGTGTAGATAGAGTGAATGCAAGCAGGCTTTTTCCACTGAGGCTAGACTAGAGGATATGGGTTAAGGGTGAAGGGGGAAAAGTTTAAAGGGAATATTAGGGGGAGTGCTTCTTCACACAGAGAGTGGTGGGAGTGTGGAATGAGCTGCCAGATGAAGTGATGATTGTGGGGTCACTTTTAACATTTAAGAAAAGCTTGGACAGGTACATGGATGAGAGGGGTGTGGAGGGATATGATCCAGGTGCAGGTCAGTGGGAGTAGGCAAAAAAATGGTTCAGCACAGCCAAGAAGGGCCAAAAGGCCTGTTTCTGTGCTGTAATGTTCTATGGTTCTAACAGGAGCTGAGGCCAGGGAGGGGGGACCAGGATACTGAATTCGATGATCAGCTCTGGTCAAAATGAATGGCGGAGCAGACTCAAAGGGCCAAATGGCCCACCCCTGCTTCCATTTCCTGTGTTTTTGTGCGATTGAAAGGTGAAATAAAATTTCAGCCTTAGGATGGCTTCACATTGAATAAACTGTCAACACTCACTGTCTAGGCTGATGAGTGATCACCTGGGGAGGCCTAAACTGAATCATTTACCCTTCTTGTATCAGACAGGTGGGACTTGCCATGAATCATGTGCTAGGGTGGGGCTTGAATCTAAATGTTTCTGACTCAGAGATTGGAGAGCTAAGATTAAGCCAAACTGGCAGTGCTTAATACGTAATCAAATCCCCAAGCTTTTTTTCAGTTGATTATGGGGATATAGACAAGAACCAATTTATTGTCTGTTTGCAGTTACTCTGGTGATTGGATCCTTTAGGAGGTTTGATGAAACTACTCTTAGTTCAAACTGACGCCAAGTCTGCCAACCCTTGCTGTGCTCTTCTCCATCCTCTCGGGGCGTCCCTTGGGATCACGGATTATTTTCTTCTTCTCCAGGGTCCTGAGGTGGCTAAGAGTCCAGTGCTGCATCTGCACACTCTGACACAGGTGGGGCAGGTCGTGTCGATGAGGCGGTCGGAAAGGCTGGGTGTTTGGTACGCACCCTCCGCTCGCTGTCTGCACTGAGCAGCACCCCCCCCTCCTCCCTCCTCCCTGCCCCAGGCCTGCCGGGATAACCAAAATGGTTGGCACCTTTGCAGATGCTCCTTATGTAGCTTGGGTGCTCTCAACAAGAGGTTCCCACTTATCGGTGGGGGTGTTGCATTTTATCAGGGAGGCGTTAAGAACATCCTTGAAACATTTCCTCTGCCCCTCCTGGCCACCACTGGACATGTCAAAGCTCGGGATAGAGAGCTTGTTTTAGGAGTCTTGTGTCAAGCATGAGGACAATGTGGCCTGCCTAATATGCCCGATGAGCCATAATTCTATCTAACAGCCAATAGCCTCTGATAATGAACCCAAAGTAAACTTGTAGGGGAACCTTCCCATTCCGCCCGTCATGGGAATTATAGTCAGCGAGGGGACAGATCCTAGGAAGGTCCTTTGACCTCGGGTTTTCTGGTTTCAGGACAAGTGAAGCCAGAAAATCCCACTTGTTGTATTTGCTGAGGCATGGGAAAATCTCCACACAGAGCCCTAACACACTACGACCTCTGTGAACAAAACTCCCGGACTCTGAAAGGGCCCTTGCTCAGGCTAACATAAAGAATGAGTGAAGAAATATTGTCCCACTGAGGCATTTTTGCCCTGTCCTCCTTTGCTTTCCTGCTTGGTTGTATTAAGATCATTTCTGGAGGAGCTCCAGTTCTTGCTTTTAATCCTTTCTCTGCCAGGAATGATAAACAGTTCTTGACTGGGAGAGTTCTTGTTTCCTTGAGACTAATGGCGCAATGTATTCTATTGTGAACAGTTTAGCTGGTTTCAAATATATTTTGCTTTAATGGCTCCAGAGAGAAGCCTAATTGACCACTTCACCCGTACTTTGACCCTAACAAAATGGCCAATATGGTGGAAGGATTTTCTTCTGAAGCTTCTTTGATCACCTGGCAATTGGACGGAAAATGTGAAGAGCCCTTCCTTGCTCACTCCGATCCTTTCAGTAAGTGGAGGAACTGCTGGAATCCATTTCATCCAATTTGTAGGACATGTGGTTCGTGCCCGGGGAAGATCATTAGTTGGGTTTCGTTTGTTCTGTTTCAGACTGTGTCCCGGATCATAGTTTAACCAATCCCTCATCGCTCGGACAGGACTCAAACCTCACAAAAAGAAATGTCAGGATTTAGCAGCGATGTAAAGCACAGAACCCTCGTTTTGTGAATGTGATCGGGTTTAATTCAATGTCACATCCTGACACTCATTTCAGCTGAAGACTTTCATTTGGTGTTGAACCCAAACCAAAAAGGGGGCCAGGGCTGACAGAAAATTATTGATGGTTCTCACAGCTCTGTGCTTAAACGGCGTTATCTGTTATGTAAAATTCCATTCACTTTGAAGTTGCCTTCATAACAAACAGTACCCCACACCGTTAGGGAAGCAGGGAGCTGATGGAAAATGCTACATACTGTGCTTGCTACAACCCAGTCACAGCTGCTGGCAAAGTCATTCTCTATCCAACACCTCATGCACCGAGTGACATATGTAAATACAGAAATTCCTACCAGTGGGGCAGCATGGATTAGCATCTTTTTTATGTAAGTGTTTATCTGTAACAAGGTAATGGATTCGCTACACCCGCTTAACAAGCTGCACTGGGCAAAGAGTCCAAATGGAACTATGCTTTCAGTGTAGATTGGTACCATCTGCCCTTCAACGTTAACCTTAAATCCTTACCGCAGGAGATTATAGATTTTTGACAAAGTTTTAAAGCAGACTAGCTGCTGCCACTTGGTGTTTTGCATTGAAGCAACGATCAGAGTGAGCTGGAATTTAACAGGTTTTGAAATCAGGTTTGGTTTTGAACTACTCTCAACACACGACGCGATAGGCCCACTAATGGTGACAGCCATGAAGACCTCTGGGTGCCCAACTCCGTCCTTATTGGAGCAGAGGCCTGAGGCCTACCCGACCACCACTCAGTGTGTTTGATGTTCCTCTCCCAATGCAGGCCCAAAGTGCTCACTCAGAGACAATGGATAAACTGGGATCGAGGACCTGTGAGGATCCATATTTACCTAAATCACAGTCATTCAATTGCAGCTCATTGTTTCTAGCTGGATTAGGAAGGTTTGGGTGGGGGGCGTTGAAACGGGGGGTTGGTTGAAGGGAGGAAGTGTGTACCTCTTTTCGAACTACCAGCCTCTCCACTGTTTTTTAAAGCCTTGTTTGAGCAGATGGGGTAAGGGGGAACAGAAGGCCCCTGTGTAAAAGCTGTTGAAAAAATTCAGATTTTTACCGGTGGCCAGTGTAAAAGAAATCCAGTGCCTTATCCCACCTCCCCCCACCCCCACCCCCCCCCCATACACATTCTTACACACTTGTGGGAACTTGCATTGGGCAAGTTGACTGTTGAATTTCCTTCATATTTACAAAACCTGTGCTTTGAAAGGACTTAGTTGGCTGTAAAAGATCCAAAAATGTGCAGGCTAGATGGATTGGCCATGCTAAATTCCCCTTTAGTGTCAGGGGGATTAGCAGGTTAAATACATGGGGTTACGGGGATAGGGCTTGGGTGGGATTGTTATTGGTGCAGACTTGATGGGCAGAATGGCCTCCTCCTGCACTGTAGGGATTCTAAAGTATCTCAGGTTTAAATGCTGGACTGTGATGGTGTTCCACACATTTTAAAATGCTTTGCAACAGGAGACTGTGAGAGGCGCCACATAAATGAAAAATTATTCTTTCTAATTTGTGTTCTGATGAGGACTTGAGTCCCACAAGAAGAGAAAAGTCCTGCAGTGCTATGAAGGGGGCCTAAGATATATCTACAGGACATAAGTAGAAGCATCCCAATTAAAGGATTTTGAGTTTCCACATTTTAGCAGTTGGAGGGAGCAGTGAAAGACTTCACCTCCAGGGGGCGGCAAACACAGAGAGGCCCAACATGACCTCCTGTTGGCTGCACTAAGTTTGTTTTTATTAGTATCACAAGTAGGCTTACATTAACAAGGCAATGAAGTTACTGTGAAAATCCCTTCGTCGCGTGCAGCTAACCAGCATGTCTTTCAGACTGTGGGAGGAAACCGGAGCACCCGGAGGAAACCCATGCAGACATGGGGAGAACATGCAGACTCCACACAGACAGTGACCTGAGCCGGGAATCAAACCCAGATCCTTGGCACTGTGAGGCAGTAGTGCTAAGCACTGTGCCACTGTGCTAGAATGGACATAGTCAGTGACTTATGAGAGAAACAAAATAGCTGAAAGGAAATAAAGCATAAAGAGAGCCATGGATTTTACACCAATGGCCATTTTTAGACATCTTTTTTGAATTGATAGTCTACTGCATTCAGTTGTTACAATAAAAGTTAGTTTAATCTGTTGCATTTATCAAGTTTCTAAAGTCAAGATACTCGCTTCAAGTCACCTCTTCCTTTCCTGATATGATTCAAAAAACAAAAATTGCCCAATCAAGAAATTATTTTACAAACTCTTCCACAAGAGCTTGAGGGCAGTCATTTAGATTCAGGTGCGCCTGAGAACCCACATAAACATCACATGGATCATACAGTAAAGACCTCCATTTGTAGATCTGATGCCGAAAATGGAAAACAGTTCAGTCTGCGACTAATAGCGTGTGTGCCTTGCGAGCAGAGTCCTGTCATCACCTGCTCGCCCTCAATCAACAGGCATCTGGTTCCTATTTCATTTTATGCAAGGTGCAAGTGTTCTTGCACTTGAGGTCCTTGTAATATATGCAGTTTTGTCAGAATCGTTTTAGGCAGACTTTTGTAAACAGTCATTTTCAGCAGGGATTCGGATACTTAGCTGAAACTGTACACCGTTATATTGTCAAAACTGTTTTCCTGAAACTTAATCCAGTTGGGCATCCTTCACCACTGGAAAACACATCTTGTGATTCCTTTACCGTTAGTTGGCATTGTGCATTTCGATAAATAATGCCGTTTAACTCAGCTAGTTTATTATTTTCAGCCGGAGGCTCACTCTCACAGAGCAGCGACTGAGCGATACATTATCTCAGCAACAATTCACTCCCAAACATCTGGATTCCATGCTACTGAATTGTGTGTTCTCTCAACATTTGTTTTATTTCTTAAACCATTCAATCCGTTTATTAATAATTTCCTGTTTTTCAACTTTCCAAATGGTTGTGGTGTCTCTATAATCACACTGAAGAAAAAGAGAAATAAAGGGACTCTGACGTCCTGACTGTACACCTGAGACACAGTTTTATCCTGGACCTAGCATCTTTCTCATTTCAGAACACTAGCAGCAATGGGGAAGCAGCTATGGGCTTGCTTACAGTCAAAATTGCAGCATTAGGGTGCAGAATGTGGGCCGTCCCTGGTATTAAGGGAAAGGCTATGGAAGAAAAAAGAAAGACCTGCTTTTTCGAGCGGCACAATGGTTAGCACTGCTACCTCATAGCGCCAGGGACCCGGGTTCAATTCCAGTCTCCGGTCACTGTCTGCGTGAAGTTTGCATGCTCTCCCCATGTCTGCGTGGGTTTGCTCCGGTTTCCTCCCACAGTCCAAAGATGTGTGGGTTAGGTTAATTGGCTGTGCTAAATTGCTTTTTAGCATCAGGGGAAGTAGCAGTGGGGGTTACAGGTATAGGGCCTGGATGGGATTGTTGATGGTGCAGGCTCGATGGGCTAAATGACCTCCTCCTGCACTGTCTATGACACAGTGTCTTTTGCTTCCTCAGCGTGTGTCCAAGCCATTGTATAGCCACTTCTGATGTCAAACCATTGATGTGATGTTAGAGTCCCAACAGCCAATTTGTGCAAGCAAGCAAGCTGTCACAGGCAATGGCCAGATAACCTACTCTTTCGACATGTTGGTTGAGACATAAAGATCAGTTGGCACGCCATGCTGCTCTTCCTCAGAGTTGTTCTATGTGAACATTTCCATTCAGCTAGGAATGCAGAAGGGCCCAGGCCTAATGAATCATCCAGAAAGGAACAAAACTGCCCTATCTCAGTGTGCTAGGTTTGTCCCCAGGTTTGTACAGTGGGCTTTGAACTTATAAACCATCCGACATAGAAGCAAGTGTGCTATCACCAGAACACAGCTGGCACCTACATGCCAATGGTGCTGGAAGCTGGTACAATGGACAGAGATCTTATCACCTGACAGACAGGTGGTTCATGGCATCCTGCGTTGCCAACAGCAGTGGTTTAGGCTTGGAAAACAGTTTTTAAGATACATCTTCGTCTCTGTCAGATCGTTCATTCCTGACTTATTTATATCAGAGATTAGCAGACACATATGCTGGAATTTTACTGGCACGCCTGCCCCGATTCCAGGGTGGGCACTGCGTTGGCCTTGAGAGGGACCTTACGAGCCTCAGGTAGGCGGTAAAATTCCTGCAACACTGCCCGCCTCCACTATCGTCAATGAGGAAACCTGGCACTGAAATACACTGATGATCTCCTGAAACAGTGAAAAAGCCACTCACCGCATTTCTTGAGTATTCTGCTATTGGGTATCAAATGGCAGCATGGTGGCACAGTGGTTAGCACTGTGACCTTACAGCACCAGGGACCTGGGTTTGATTCCCAGATTGGGTCACCTTCTGTGCAGAGTCTGCATGTTCTCCCCGTGTCTGCGTGGGTTTCCTCCGGGAGCTCCAGTTTCCTCCCACAGTCTGAAAAGACGTGCTGGTTAGGGCGCATTAGCCGTGCTAAATTCTCCCTCAGTGTACCCGAACAGGCCCCAGAGTGTAGTGACGAGGGGATTTTCACAATAACTTAATTGTGATGTTAATGTGAGTCTACTTGTGACACTAATAAATAAACCTTAAAGGCCCCGTGGAGTTTTCAATCCCCGGTTTAATTTGTGAGCTCCTTGCACTTAATTGCTGTCACACTCCAGCAGCATCGCGCTCGATGACGTGTTAAAAGTAAAAGAATAACAAATCAGAATTTGCAAGATAAGAATTATCATGGGGTCAGAGAATGGACGCAGTATAGGAGGAGGCCATTCAGCCCTTTGTGTCTGTCCTGGCTCTCTGCAAAAGCAGTTCATTCTGTCCCAATCTCTCGCTTTTCCATATAACTCTGCAATTCTTCTTTCCCTTTCAATATTATCCACTTTGAAAGCCTCGGCCACACTCTCAGGCAGTGCATTTCCAGTCTAGTCACTCGCTGTCTAAAGAGATTTTCACTTGTGTCACCGTTGCTTTTTTTGACATTGATCATAAACCGGGGTCCTCTTGCCCTCAATCCTTCCACCAGCTGAATCTGCATATTTTTTAAAATTCATTTGTGGGACTGAAGGCTGAACCTGGGACATTTTTAATATCATAGAATCCCTACATTACAGAAGGAGGCCATTCAGCCCATCAAGCCTGCACCAAGAACAAATCCATCCAATCTCCATAACCCCACGTATTTACCCTGCTAATCTCCCCGAAACTAGGGTCAATTTAGCACAGCCAATCCACCTAACCTGCACGCCTTTCGATCTGTGGGAGAAAACTGGAGCACCTGGAGGAAACCCATGCAGACGCGGGGAGAATGTGCAGAATCCACATCAACAGTGACCCGAGTCCAGAATTGAACCCGGTTCCCTGGCGCTGTGAGGCAGTTGTGCTAACCACTGTGCCGTGGTACCGTCCGACATGCACAACTGAGAGGAACAAGAGGAACTGGAATCTCCAGCTGAGCCACTGGCAAGACTGACACTTTTTTGGTTTTGTGAGTCTAATGATGAGCACTCCTTAAAGCAGGGTGAAAAGTTCTGTGTGGGCAGGCACCTTGATTTCCCCATACTCTGGACCACTGTCAAGTTACACTGATGTGTCGGAGTTACGCTGCTCCCAACCTGTGTGCATCACCACCAAGAAGCCCAATGAGTCAATTTTTCCTGAAAGTACTGACGTTTAATGTTAACTAACTCAAATAATCTGTTTTTGCAGTGTGTCTTAGCACTGCCTTTTTAGAGTTGATTCAATATTTGTAGCATAACATTGAAATTACAGCACAGAAAGAGCTCACTCAATACAACTGGTCTCTGCCAATTTTAATGCCCCACATAAATATTGTCCCACTCGACTTCATCTATTTCAGCCAGCGTACCATCCTATTCCTTTCTCCCTCAAGTAGTTCATTGAGCTTCCCCTGGTGAGCAGTATAGTGGCACAGTGGTTAGCACTGCTGTCTGACAGCACCCAAGACTCGGGTTCAATTCCCCGCTGGAGTCACTGTCTGTGCAGAGACTGCATGTTCTACCTGTGTCTGCGTGGGTTTCCTCTGGGTGCTCTGGTTTCCTCCCCCAGTCCAAATGACATGCTGGTTAGGTGCACTGGCCGTACTAAATTCTCTCTCAGTGTACCTGAACAGGTGCCAGAGAGTGGCAACTAGAGGATTTTCACAGTAACTTAATTGCAGTGTTAATGCAAGCCTACTTCTGACACTAATAAATAAATTAAGAAAAACTTAAGTGCATCTCTGCTCTTTGTCTCAATAATGTAAGAAGCCTCACAACACCAGGTTAAAGTCCAACAGGTTTATTTGGTAGCAAAACCCACTAGCTTTCGGAGCACTGCCCCTTCGTCAGGTAACTGGAACTTCTGTTCATAGACAGGGCATATAATGACACAAACTCAATTTACAAAATAATGATTGGAATGCAAATCTTTACTGGTAACCAAGTCTTAAAGATACAGACAATGTGAGTGGAGAGACCATTAAGCACAGGTTAAAGAGATGTGTATTGTCTCCAGCCAGGACAGTTAATGAGATTTTGCAAGCCCAGGCGAGTCGTGGGGGTTACAGATAGTGTGACATGGACCCAAGACAATGGATGAATAAATACCGCTCGACAATCACCAGGCAAGAGTTTTCTCTTCCTGTTGGAGAACACTTCGGCGGTCATGGGCATTTGGCCTCTGATCTTCAGGTAAGCATTCTCCAAGGTGGCCTTCATGACACATGACAACACAGAATCGCTGAGCAGAGACTGATAGCCAAGTTCTGCACACATGAGGACAGCCTCAACCGGGATCTTGGGTTCATGTCACACTATCTGTAACCCCCACGACTTGGCTGACCTTGTAAAATCTCACTAACTGTCCTGTCTGGAGACAATACACATCTCTTTAACCTGTGCTTAATGCTCTCTTCACTCACATTGTCTGTATCTTTAAGACTTGATTACCTGTAAAGACTCGCATTCCAACCATTATTTTGTAAATTGTGTTTGTGTCTTTATATGCCCTGTTTGTGAACAGAACTCCCACTTACCTGATGAAGGGGCAATGCTCCAAAAGCTAGTGGGTTTTGCTACCAAATAAACCTGTTGGACTTTAACCTGGTGTTGTGAGGCTTCTTACTGTGTTTACCCTAGTCCAACGCCAGCATCTCCACATCATGTCTCAACCATTCCAGGTGATAATGAGTTCCACATTCTCACTGCTCTCTGGATAGAGATATCTCTCCTGAATCACTTATTGGGTTAATTAGTGATCATCTCACACTGATGACAATTACATTTGAACTTCCCTACAAGCAGAATCATCTTTGTTACATTGCCTTCTTGAAGCCCTTCAGAACTTTACAGATCCTGATTACATTACAGCTCACCCTCCTCATTCTCAGAGAAAAGAGCCCCAACCTTTTCAAATTTTCCTGATAGGTTTTGTTAATCAGAACGTGCTTTCAGTTAGAAAATAGGGGATACCTGTGGCCTGTTCCTTGCTGCAGTCAGCTCTCTCTGTGTCAGTGCGAATTACCCCATTGCCAGAGGGAAGTGTAATTGGCAAAGGTTGGTCTGACTCTCTCTGCTTTTTGGTGCAATTATTTCTCTCTGTATGAACAACTTTCATATCATAATAGATTACGCTATGTCACCGGATGGTATGATTTCATCCACGTTATGATAAAGGTTAAGTGGTGGCCAATCAGTGAAACTGAGGCCTGGTCTCTTTACCACTGTGTTCTGAGGTTCTATCTACCCCCTCTACTGGTGTAGCAAAGAATGGATACGACCACATTGCCATGGTCATATCACCCATCTCTCATGGAGATGCTTATATAGAAAGATACTTTGACCACAAATCCATCAGGCAACGGCCTGCATGTAACATCCAATCCCCCGAACTGACATTTCCATTCAGGGTTACCCTGGAGATTCCTTCCTCGAGCCAAAGTTAGATTAATCTTCTAGTCTCTTTAACCAGAGCATGAGCTGTCAGCTACATTCTGCATGGTGAACAACAGAGACTGGCTGTTTCTGTCTCTTTGCTTTCTCTCTGTGTCACTATGTCTGTGAGATTTGGGAATATCTTAAGGAAACCCTGTCAGCTGCTATTACAATGGTTTTCTATGGCATGTTCCTCTCTCAGAACCAATCTCCATGGCGATATGAATCACCTGGGACCTGTATCCAGGTAAAAATACTGATTGAGTATCTTCTAAACCACCATTTTATCTAGGAATGAAATGGACAGTTTGAATTATGACAATTTATAAAATCTGACATTCCTCACACATCCCTCACCTAATGAAGGCACAGCGCTCTGAAAGCTCATGATACCAAATAAACCTGTTGGACTTTAACCTGGTGTAGTGAGACTTCTTACTGTGCCCACCCCAGTTCGATGCCGGCATCTCCACTTCATAAGGGAGAAAATGCTGGATAATCTCAGCAGATTTGGCAGCATCTGTAAGGAGAGAAAAGAGCTGACGTTTTGAGTCCAGATGGCCCTTTGTCAAAGCTGAAAAGCATGAAAAGTGGGAGATATTTATATTGCAGGGTGAAGGAATGAAAGATGAGCCATAGCTACAGAAACCAGAGGAAAGGCTGCTAATGGCAGCCCATAGAGAGAATAAAAGCTGGGACTGGCCAAACAGCAGAGAAGCTGAAATCAGAGGGTAAACTGTGACAGATGAAGATGTGGGAAGTGGGGGTGGATTAGGGGGCTCTTTTCAGCTCTTTTCCCTCCTAACAGATGCTGCCAGACCTGCTGAGATTTTCCAGCATTTTCTCTTTTGGTTTCAGATTCCAGCGTCCTCAGTAATTTGCTTTGACCCATAACCATCACAGATGCACTTACCATCGTTCACAGGTATGAACATCTTGTACCTTCCTCCCAGTAAAACAACCCTTTAGCATTTGACAACTAATGCTTATTGTTGGAAAGCACACAGAGCAGGTTACACGAACCCCTTCAGTCCTTCATTTTACCTTAAATTCAAGAAACAGTCCCAGGACATAGCAATCTTATCAGTTTCTTGTTTGTAACAGCATTGACTTTGGTTGGAGTCCATTGAAGAGTAAATACATTTCCTTCCATGTGAGGGGACAAAAGACCAAAAAGCAAAATAATTTCTACTCTAGGCATAACCTTTGACCTCTGCTCACCAAGATAACCCCAGATAAGGAAACTGAGGAATAAGACAGGGGTTTTGGAATATTATTGACATAATGGGTATTCTGACCTACCTGGCTCGAACAAAAGTCTAAGTGAATAAGGTGAATCAAGTCCAAAGATGTGCGGGTTAGGTTGAGTGGCTATGCTAAGTTGCCCCTTAATGTCCTGAGATGCGTAGATTAGAGGGATTAGTGGGTAAAATATTGGGGATATGGGGGTAGGCCCTGGGTTGGATTGTGGTCGGTGCAGACTAGATGGGCCAATGGCCTCTTTCTGCGCTGTAGGGTTTCTATAATCCTATGAAGTATGATCCAATCAAACCCAACTGAGAATAAAACCCTGCGAAGCAACACACAAGCTGATGGAATAGCCGCTGGCTCAGAGTGTGTTAAAAATCTTCGACATCATAAACATTTACAAAGTTGTCTGAACGCCGAGATTGGGTTACAACCTTGTAACGTATACCTCAAGGCAGCTGTTATTATTTATAATGTATACAATCTGTGTGTACCTTAAAAAATAAATGTAAACCTTTGAGGACAGGAAGCCTTTCCGCTTTCCAACTGCCCTCACTTCTACTCACTTAACATCTGCAAAAATGGTATTCCATAAATGTCTAATATTTAAATATAATGGACCTCTTGTGGGTTTGCTTACATTGGGCCTGCTTAGCCTTACTAACAGCCAACCCTCCCACTCCCTGCACAGTTAGCCATGTCCTCATCTCTTGACAAACATCTGTCTCTCACCCCCGAACCCTGAATCTCTGCAAAAATACCCTGCGGGAGTAGTTACTTCTTGGAAAGGGCTTCCATCTCACCCACAATCCCCAAGAACCCTCCCCCCCACAGTGAAATAAATCGGAGATTATTAATCAGAGGCGGATGCTCCTCATGTCGGAGTCCTCCTTGGCCATATAAAGAAGTGTCTCCACTGAGTGAGTGATGAAAGTCAACCCATTCGGTGGCTTCTGGACATTTTAATCTTTGACATTAGAGTCAAACTCAGAATGTACATTTTGTTTACATCAGGCGTCTGAAGGTGGGAAGCAGGCCGGTCATTTGAGAATCATAAATGATGGGGAGAAGGTGCAGCTGGAGGCCAGATGTTCTGAGGCTCATTAGGTTGCATCATGCTGTTCATGGAAGGGAAAATGTGGAATGTTGTTGGAGCCTAGTTTATGTCTCTTTCTCTGAATTCTCTCTTGTCTATTCTCTTGCCCTCCCTGAGATCATCTTGCCTACGTGTCCCATTTCCTGCTCCCATGGTCCCATTCCAATTAAACTTTGAGCACCCGGATTTCCTTCTCCCACTCCCCTGCCACCTCATTCTGTGAATCTTTTCGACTAATCAAGGTCCAGGAGGGTTTGCGCTGCAGTGGGTGGTGTCCCTGTCCCTGAGCCTGAGGCTATGGGTTTGAGACCCCAGGACTTGATGGCCAAGGAAGATGTGTTCGTGATGTGGCCAAACAGGTTGAGTGTGCAACCTGCAAAATCTTTCCAACGTGCCCATGGCAGCCAGGAGAAACTAATTGTTAGCCATGCAGAGCAGCGCCCCTCAAGCTAAAAGCCTCTGGCGACAAACTAGTGACCTGTTCCACGAACTACCAGCAACGGGAACAGATTTAAAGTCTGCCTTAGTGCACCACTGGATGTGGGAAGGGAATTGGAATCATGTAGCATTCATCACACTTTCAAAGCTGCCTTCACCAATACTGACCTGGCCTTTGCAAACCTACACCCAATTGTCAGTCTTGCTTTCCTTTCCAAAGTATTGCTGATTCCCAGATTTGTATCCTCTTCCAAGAAACCCCATATTTAAATCTCTAAGCTTCTGCCTCTGTTAAATTCCAAAAAGGCCCTGAACAAAGTCACTGTGAGTGTGGTGCGTTTTCCCATCTTCAGTGTCCATCTCAATAAGATTTTCCTCACTTGGTCCCATTCTTCAGAGCGTCTGTAACATAGAAACCAGGAGCAGGAGTAGGCCATTTAGCCCTTCAAGCCTGCTCTGCCGTTCAGTATGATCATGGCTCATCCGCAGCCTCAATGCCATATTCCTGCTTTCTCACCATATCTCCAATGTTATTAAAATCGAACAAAATTATCCTTTTTTTTTGAATAAATTCAATGACTTGAGCCTGCATAGCCCACTGTGGTAGAAGATTTCACAGGCTCGTTATCCTTTGAGTGAAGAAGTTTTTCCTCATCTCACTCCTAAATAGTTTACCCTGTAACCTGAGACTGTGACAATTCCTTCTCTTTCTGACCCCACACTGTCAGTTATGGAGCGCACCAAGTGTCCGTACTTGGTTGTCTCTTTTTTTCACCGTATCTGGCTTTCACTGTTCAATATACCATAGAACCCTACACTGTACAGAAAGAGGCCCTTCAGCCCATCAAGTCTGCACCAAATACAATCCCACCCAGGCCCTACCCCCATATTATACCCAATAATCCCTCTTACCTACGCATCCCTGGGTACTAAGGGGCAATTTCTCAGCATGGCCAATCAACCTAACCTGCATATCTTTGGACTGTGGGAGGAAACCAGAGTACCCAGGGGAAACCCATGCAGACATGAGGAGAATGTGCAAACTCCACACAGACAGTGACCTGAGTGGGGAATCGAACCCAGGACCCTGGAGCTGTGAAGCAGTAGTGCTAACCACTGTGCTACCGTGCTGCCCAGAATGATACTAGTTGTCAGAGAGGGTTAAACCAATCTGAAGAGTGACTCATCATCCAGTTTCCTCCTCCTCTTGGGGCAAACAGTGTCAGCAGAAATTTGAGCTTTCTGAAATGAAGCAATTTATGATTTGTTTTGATTTATTGTTGTCACATACTGAGATATAGTGAAAAGTGTTGTTTCATGCACGCTATACAGGCAAAACATACCATTCATAGAGCACACAGGGGAGAAGGAAAGGAGAGGGTGCAGAATGTAGTGTTACAGTCATAGCTAGGGTGTAGAGAAAGATCAGCTTAATATAAGATAGGTCCATTCAAAAGTCTGATGGCAACTGACTCAAGCTGTTCTTGAGTCAGTTGGTACGTTATCTCAGACTTTTGTATATTTTTCCCGAAGGTGGAAGAGAGAATGCCCGAGGTATGTGGGGTCCTTGATTACGCTGGCTGCTTTTCCAAAGCAGCGGGAAGTGTAGACAGAGTCAATGGATGGGTGCTTGGTTTGAGTGATGAACTACGTTCAAAACCCCTTGCAGTTTCTTGCGGTCTTGATCAGGGCAGGAGCCGTACCAAGCTGTGATATATCGGATAGGATGGTTTCTATGGTACATCTGTAAAAATTGGTGAGAGTCACAGCAGGCACGGTGAATTTTCTCAACGTCCTGAGAAAGCGGAGGCGTTGGCGGACCTTCTTATCTGTAGCGTCCCTTATATTGATATTAATTGTTAATATTAGTATTAGGTTCTAGCTACTAAATAACAATAACAATTTACATTGTAGTGGCTTTAATGTAATAAAACATCTGAGAGTGCTTTGCAAAACAAAATACAATACTGAGACACGGAAGGTGATATTAGGTCTGATGACCAAAAGTTTGGGTCAAAGAGATAGGTTTTAAAGATCATCTTGAATTGAATTGATTCAATTATTGTCACATGTATTGAGATACAGTGAAAAGTATTGTTCCCTGCGTGCTATACAATCAAAATAAACTGTTCACAGAGTACATAGGGGAGAAGGAAAGACAATATAGCGTTGCAGTTACCGACAGGGTAAGGAGAAAGGTCAGTTTAATATGTAATAGCATCATTCCAAAGTCTGATGGCAGCAGGGAAGAAGCTGTCCTTGGGTTGGATGGTACATGACCTCAGACTTCTACACCTTTTGCCCAATGGAAGATGGTGGAAGCGAGAATGTCTGGGGTGCGTTGGGGTCCTTGATTGTGCTGGCTGTTTTTCCGAGGCTGTGGGAAGTGTAGGCAGAGTTGATGCATTGAAGGCTGGTTTGCGTGATGGATGTAACGAATAATGTAAGGAAGAGGAGCAGGCGGTGGGAGACCCCGTCAAACTTCTCCGCATTCATGAGTTAGAAGAACATGGCTGATCTTCAGCTCCACTTTCCTGTCCTTTCCCATATTCACTGATACCTTCAGAGTTCAAAACATGGCTGCAACAGCAAGCCTCCAACAGTCCAACCTGTGGGAAGGTTAGTGGAGCTCCGGAATTGTCCAATATGCAAACTTCCAGAATGTTCTAAGAGGTTGATCCTAACTCCATCAGTATCCAATGTTAATGCAGCATCTCCATTGAGTAACTTGGTGCAACTGAAGACCTGAAATGGAGTTTTACACAAGAAGACTCTTCAGTAATGGGGTAAACCACCCTGAAGGGCATTGACAGGATGGATGTGGAGAGGATGTTCCCTCTTATGGGGGAGTCGAGAACAGCGGGTAACTGTTTCACAATAAGGGCTCACAAATTTGGAACAGAGATGAGGGGGATTTATTTCTCCTGGAGTGGATTGAGTCTCTGCAACTCTCTTCCTCAGGAGGTAGTGGAAGGCAGAGTCTTTGAATAATTTGAAGGCAGAGCTATTTGATTCTCAATAAGCAAGGAGAGTGAAAGGTTATTGGAAAGAGGCCGGAATATGGAGCTGAGGTTGCAATCAAATCAGCCACGATCTTATTGATGGCAGAACATGCTTGAGGGACCGAGTGGCCTACTCCTGCTCCGAATTCATTGTTTCTTGCAAAAGATCTCTCCCATACACTATCTACATGTTAACATTGACTTCCTGACACTGCAGGAAGTTGTTATTTTTCAGCATTAGAATAACAAGTGGTCAACAGGTTCCCACGTACGCATTGTGATTTGGAGGATGTTGATAGTATGGTCTGAAGTGATATTAGATCACATCATTTAAACAGCAATGCTATTGGAATAGGGGAATCACTCAGCCTGCCTCCATTTGATTCCTCTTGCTATTCTGAGAGGTGGATACTCAGCGAGACCTTGGTGTCTTTGTGCATCGGTCACTGAATGTAAGCACGTAGGTACAGCAGGCAGTAAAGATGGCAAATGGTATATGGCCTTCATTGAGCGAGGATTTGAGTATAGGAATAGAGATGCTTTATTGCAATTGTATAGGGCTTTGGTGAGGCCACACCTGGAGTATTGGTGTGCAGTTTTGGTGTCCTTATCAGAGGAAGGAGGTCCTTGCTATAGAGGGAGTACAGCGAAGGTTTACCAGGCTGATTCCTGGGATGACAGGTCTGTCAAAAGAGGACTTGATTAAGATTATATTCATTGGAATTTGTAAGAGTGAGAGGGCATCTCACAGAAACTTATACAATTCAGACAGGATAGATTCAAAAAGAATGTTCCTGATGGTGGGGAATCCAAAACTAGGGGTCAGAGTTTAAGGATGGGGTGAGGAGAAATTTCTTCACCCACATGGTGCTGAATCTGTGGAATTCACTAACACAGAAGCCAAAATGTTGCGTGATTTCAAGAAGAAATTAGATATTGCTCTTGGGGCTAAAGGGATTAAGGGTTATGGAGGGAAAGGTGGGATCAGGATATTGAATTTGATGATCAAAGTGGGTGGCAAAGTAGGCTCGAAGGGCCGAGTGGCTGACTCCTGCTTCTATATTCTATATATGTTTCTATGTCCTTGCTTATTTTCCCCTGCTTCTGAGAATGATAAATCATCCTCCCTTGTGGCACAGTTCTTGTACCCTTTCTAACAATCGGAAGCTGATAGATCACCCCCTCCCATGTTATAACATAACCAATGATAACATTGGAATCTGTTTTAATGTAACCAATGGAAACATGTGAGAGACAATGTAACCAATGGCAATAGGATGTGGTGGTCAGCTGACAAGTTGACCCAGTATAAATAGAAAGCAGATGGGGATTGTGGGAACTTGTGTGGCCCAGTGTGTAGCCTGAGTGTTGGTACAACAAAGTTTTTTATTAAACCTTTTTCTTTGATATACTTTTAAAGAATTTGGACATAGAATCATAAAATCCTACAATGCAGAAGGAAGCCATTCGGCCCATCATGTCTGCACTGACACAGTCCCACCCAGGCCCTATCCCATACTGCCATGCATTTACCCTAAGTAGTACCCCTGACAATTTAGCATGGCCTATCAGCCTAACCTAACCTAATGAAGTTAGTTCTTTTTTTGCTTCCAACTGAAGTGTCCTCACTGTTGGACAGACATCCTGGACTGATCCTCTTCCCCTCAGTTGATCATTTACACAAGATTTTGAGATGAGGGCTATTCTCAGATATTCCACAGCATTGTCATCCGCTGACTGCTGAGCAGGAAATAAGAGCTTCAAGATATGCCAGTGTTTGGCAGCATTACTGGCATTGGGCATTGTCAAGGAAGCTTTAACACTGGTGGGAATGGATCACCGACTTTTAAATCAAGAATACAATTCAAATCAATTATTGGGGGACATATCACATTTGCTGAAGTGTTGTGTTCCTATTTTTTAAACCATTTACACCACAAATGTTGAAAATCCAATTTGAAGGAGGTTACAACATCTCCCACTGGCTCGCTGCCATATTTCGCCTGATTTATTTCCGATTGTCTTCAAGCTATAACCATTTATCTTGCGATAATCCAGTGAGATGAACACATGCTGAGCAATCACGATGACTGCAATGTTTTTATTGCAGTTTTGGTGTTAAATATGATATGTGTTGAAGGGTGTAACCACTCCTTTGTTTGATGCTTGGGGTGCAATCGATCTTTCCAAACTTGACGTCATTAAACATGCTGTAAGATTCAGATCGAATTTTTAATGTAACTGGCATGCGGCTCGGTAACTTTAACATGAATATATTAATGGGAAGTGATTGGAATGCGTGCCAGAACGCACCAGAAACTGGAAGAAACAAGCATAAGCCTGCTTGACAATATGGTTCAATCACTAGGGGCTTCAAATCTTTCTGCAACTGCAATCGATGAGATTATTTTTATTATTTTGTGGGAATGTTGCTGACAAGGCCAGCATTTGTTGCGCATCACTAATTGTCTCTTGAGAAAGTAGCAGCCTGAAAGTGCCTTCATGAACACATTTTGACTCTTTTCTTGCCGTTCAGACCAACTGAGTGGTTTGCAAAACCAATTTCAATGTGGTTAGGAGTCAACCACATTGCTGTTTGGTCTGGAATGCCTTAGACTGGCCCGGGTCTCATGGTAAATTACCTTCCTTAAAGAACACTAGTGAACCAGATGGCTTTTGATGACGCTGGATAAAAGCAAATTACTGCAGATGCTGGAATCTGAAACCAAAAGAGAAAACGCTGGAAAATCTCAGCAGGTCTGGCAGCGTCTGTAAGGAGAGAAAAGAACTGATGTTCCAAATCCACTGATGGGAGAATGCAGGGGGCACAAGCTTACAACTTGAGACAGCCATTCAAGAGTGCAATGAGAAGCATATTTTCACACAATCACAGATCATAGAAACATAGAATCCCTACAGTGTAGAAGGAGGCCATTCAGCCCATCGTGTCAGCACCAACAACAATCCCACCCAGGCCATATCCCCATAACCCCACAAATTTACCCCCCTAACCTTCGCATTCCAGGACATTAAGGGGCAAATTAGCATGACAAATCAACCTAACTGGCATACCTTTGGAGTGTGAGAGGAAACCAAAGCACACGGAGGAAACCCATGCAGACATAGGGAGAAGCTGCAAGCTCTGCACAGACAGTGATCCAAGCCGGGAATTGAACCCAGGTTCCTGGTGTTGTGAGGCAGCAGTGCTAACCACTGTGCCAATGCACTATCCCAATAGGCAATGGAAAAATGGGGCTGAATTTTAAGGGGTTCCCTGGTCCATAAGCACTCCCTCAGCAATGCTAAGAGGTCAGGGAGGATACCTGCCCACATTCCCAACACCAACTCCGAGGTTATTTAACACTGCAAAGTGTTCATTGCTTTAGGAAGGGACCTCTATCCCCTTTTCCCAGGAGCTGCTGCCTTAGCTCTGTACCTCAGCTGCAGCAGTGGGGAGTGGGAGTGGTGGCTACTGCTGGGACTAAGGGCCATTCTATCACACCTAGAAGCCCAGGCTAACCTAGGGTCTCAACAAGAGGAGTGGTGGAGGGAAACCAGGTGCAAGAGAGCAGCTGGAGGGTAAATGACTAGTGGGTGCATGACTTGGGGGGGTTGGGGGGAACAGAGGGTGCTACTGTAATGTCAATAATAACAACAACAACAACACGGTTTATTGAACAGCTGTTCTCTGCACTGCACCAAGTACAAAACTGAAAATAAAACAACAGCCTCTGCAAACACCCTAATGACATTACCATCAAGTCATGTGATCACCTCTTAAAGCAACCTGTAATCCTTTTAAATATATAAACAGCTAGTGATGGGCCCAGTTGTTGGGTGGAACCTCCTTTTGCAAATCCATCTGCTCTCTTGAACCTGGTTACCGCCCCCACCCCCACCATTGGAGTTGGGGGGGGCGTTGTCAGCATTTAGTGGGAAGGCAGTAGGAAAACATAAAATGCAGCCTGTATAGTCCTCTCCCTTCATCTAAGATTGACAGATTTTTATTACATAGAGCATCAAAGAGCAGTAAATGCAGGCAGAGGTTAGCCATGATATTACCGGAAGCTGGATAAGGCTTAAAGGACTGAATGGTCTTTCTCCTGCTCCTATATTCATGACAATGACTTATCTCTAAATTGCAGCACGCCATGGGTAAGATTACATGGATAAGATGGGTATAGAGGGATATGGGCCAAACGTGGGCAATTGGGAGTAGTTTAATGGTAAAAACCGGGCAGCATGGACAAGTTGGGCCAAAGGGCCTGTTTCCATGCTATAAACCTCTATGACTACACTTCTGCCTTGGCAAAGCAGCCAGCATAATTAAGGACCCCATGCACCCCAGACATGCTCTCTTCCAGCTTCTTCCTTTGGGAAAAAGGTACAAAAATCTGAGGTCACGTACCAACCAACTCAAGAACAGCTTCTTCCCTGCTGCCATCAGACATTTGAATGGACCTACCTCACACTAAGTTGGTCTTTCTCTGCACCCGAGCTATAACTGTAACTCAATATTCTGCACTCTCTCCTTTCCTTCTCTATGTATGGTATGCTTTGTCTATATAGCACAAGAAACAATACTTTTCACTGTATACTAATACATGTGACAATAATAAATCAAATCAAATCAAAACTTGGATCAAAAGATACCTTATTACAGGATTGTAGACAGTGCTGTATAAAGAGATATATGCATCGTGCCCAGATGCTTTGCACTCAGTGGATTTCCAGGCTAATTTTCAGAAGTCTAGGATAGAATTTTTAAAACATTCTAAGTGCTGATCGAGCTAGAAAATGGGAGAGTTTCAGATGCATTTTTTGGGCAAGTTTGAAAGTTTTATGGAACTTAGTGGGGGCAGTGGGTGAAGGGGGCACTACCAGGGGAAGCGAAAAAGTTGGCACGAACCTGATTCCTCACCCATTCTCACCACCTTGCCTCACCAATCATTGGGCGGGATGAGGTCGTAAGATTGCGCCATGTGGACATAAACACACGAGTATGAGGCAGAATTGGCATGGTCACATGATCTGCCCCTTTATAGATCAGTTGCACTGATTGGCAATTAGGTCCATTTAAGATAGGATTACAAAGGTGACACAGAAAAGGTGGAAGCAAATTACTTCATATCGACTATTATGGTATTTGCTGAGGAGTCTGCCTTCCTCCCTCCCTGCTTCCACCATCCGAGACTGGGATTTATCTCTACATTTCTTGCAGATGAGAATGAGTAGCAGTAGGACACCAGGCTGGTGAGGCTGGCACGGGGATTCCATCGCATCCTCCTGACATTAACCCACTCACAAAGATTAGACGGCCACATGGAATTGACAAGTGTAGAGACTTCACTTTCCAAATGGCACAGTTACACTGTTACACCAAATGGACCTGCGTCAAAGGTATTAGTCTGCCCGTGGCTAACCCTAACCTTAACCCTAATGCAACCACCCTGATGTTAACCCTAACCTTAATGCAACCACCCTGATGTTAACCCTAACCCTAATGCAACCACCCTGATGTTAACCCTAACCCTAATGCAACCACCCTGATGCTAACCCTAACCCTAATGCAACCACCCTGATGTTAACCCTAACCCTAATGCAACCACCCTGATGCTAACCCTAACCCTAATGCAACCACCCTGATGTTAACCCTAACCCTAAAGCAACCACCCTGATGTTAACCCTAACCCTAATGCAACCACCCTGATGTTAACCCTAACCCTAATGCAACCACCCTGATGTTAACCCTAACCCTAATGCAACCACCCTGATGTTAACCCTAACCCTAATGCAACCACCCTGATGTTAACCCTAACCCTAATGCAACCACCCTGATGCTAACCCTAACCCTAATGCAACCACCCTGATGTTAACCCTAACCCTAATGCAACCACCCTGATGTTAACCCTAACCCTAATGCAACCACCCTGATGTTAACCCTAACCCTAATGCAACCACCCTGATGTTAACCCTAACCCTAATGCAACCACCCTGATGTTAACCCTAACCTTAATGTAACCACCCTGATATTTGTCTAACTGCAGGGCGACATTGAAACTGCCATATTAACCAATCTGTGCATAGAAAGCGTGAAGAAAGCCATGGAGGCAAACGCTTTTTTAATCTAGTGCTTGTGCCTGGGCTGCTGGTACTATAACAACACGGATATCAGCTCAGGGATTGTGCTGCACCCGACTTCTGTTCAGGATTTTCGCCTGAGTGGAAAATCTACATCTGCGTCTTTCCGGAGAATCTCTTTACAACTAACTCAAAACATTTGTTCTTTTTAAATATACAATTCAGATTCCATTATGTCATGAAAGTGATTCATTTCCTAATGGCTCCCCAATAATATTTTAAGAGAACTGTTAGATATTTCAGGAACAGCACGTGAAACCACATGGCTTCACAGTTAAACCAGCAACACTAAACAAGAAAGGGCAACCGCCTGTTCTATTTTGGAACCAGCTTTTCTCAGATGGCGAGGTACAGAGAGACTGAGTACACAATGGCCACAGCCTGTTGTGGTGGCGTCCATTTGGCTAAAGACACTGAGATGCTCGGCAACACTTAGTGTTTTTAAAAAGTTTATTTATTAGTGTCACAAGTAGGCTTACGATAACACTGCAATGAAATTACTGTGAAATCCTCAAGTCATCACACTCCGTTGCCTGTTCAGGTACACTGAGGGAGAATTTAGCATGGCCATTGCACCTAATAAGCATGTCTTTCAGACTGTGGGAGGAAATCGGAGCCCCCGGAGGAAACCCATGCAGACATGGGGAGAATGTGCAGACTGCGCACAGACACGATCCAAGCTGGGAACTGAACCAGGTCTCTGATGCAGTGAGGCAGCAGTGCTGATCACTGTGCCAGCATGCCACCCCTGACCAATGCAGGAAACACTGCAAACCTGTGCACAAACAGGAAAAGACACTCGCATTTATGCAGTACTTTTATTTTCTGTGTGGCGTTTGCACATTCTCCTCGTGTCTGCGTGGGTTTCCCCCGGGTACTCCGGTTTCCTCCCACAGTCCAAAGATGTGCAGGTTAGGTTGATTGGCTGTGCTAAGAAATTGCCCCGTAGTGTCCACGGATGCGTAGGGTAGAGGGATTAGTGGGTACAATATGTAGGGATATGGGGGTAGGGCCTGGGTGGGATTGTGTTCGGTGCAGACTCGACGGGCCGAAGGGCCTCTTTCTGCACTGTAGGGTTCTATGATTCTATGATTCTATTTTAATGACCGCTGATGTCTCAAAGTAGTTTGCAGCCAATAAACTGTCTTTACTGTGTGGTCCCTGCTGTAATGTAGGCAATGCATGCAACAGCCAATTTGCACACAGCAAACTCCCACCAACAGCAATGTGATAATGACCAGATGAACTGGTTTCACAAAGTTACTGAGGGATTTGACAGGATGCAGACTGTGGAGACGAAGGGGATTGAAATTCCCCCCCAAAGCTCACCTTGTTACAAAGCAGGATTTCTTGTTTTGCGCTTCGGTTCATTTCTTCCCAATATGGAATATTTTTGACAAATTTTTTTTTCATTTTTTGACAAATATTTATTTTTCACTTATTTGTGGGTGTCGCTGGCTGGGCCAACATTTATTGCCCATCCTGAGTTGTCCTGGAATTCTCAATTGCCCATTTCATTGGGTGGTTGACAGTCCAAGGGCCATAGGGATGGGCAATCACATTGCTGTGGCTCTGGAGTCACATGTAGGCCAGACTAGGTAAGGATGGCAGATTTCCTTCCCGAAAGGACATTAGTGAACTAGGTGAGTTTTTCTGACATTTGACAATGGTTTCATGGTCATCAGTAGGTTCTTAGTTCCAGATATTTTTTATTGAATTGGAATTCCATCATCTGCCGGGATTCGAACCCGGGTCTCTGGAACATTTAGATGTGTTTCTAGATTAATAAGCTAGTTTTAATACCATAAGGCAGTCATCTCCTCTTAATGTTGCCCTCAAATATCTGGAAAGAGCTAACTAAACCTGAATTTACAGATGTGGGTTTGCCTTTAACCAGAGCGCGCGCGAGTGTGTGTGTGTGTGTGTGTGTGTGTGTGTGTGTGTGTGTGTGTGTGTGTGTGTGTGTGTGTGTGTGTGTGTGTGTGTGTATGGGAAAGATGGCCTTGTCTAGGCTGGTTTACTAATACATGTAAAGGTTTGTTTTTTCTCTCCCCAGTAGGGAAACAATGCCAGATTTTTCTGCAGATTTAAGCAGGGGCAGATAATGAGCTCAGAAGAAAAATAACACCAGTCGAGTTGGATTTTAGCCAAGGTGTCAAATTGGGGACCATTCGTTCTTCCTGTTGCCTCCGTCATCTCTCCCAGGAGTTAAGGAAAACAAAATGAAGTGGTACAGTTGCAGCTTCTCAGGATGCCCGCCTGGACAGTGAGATATAAAGTGGAAATAATAAAACCATTTTACATCTTAATTTATTGCAGAAAATCAATGTTTAAATCAGGACAATATGGTAACTGCTGCACAAGGATCCTCTTGCTATTTGAAGAGTAGGGAGGCCAGAGGCCCGGCTTTAGGCCGAACAGTCCGGCTTTTAAGCACTCTGTCCTCCGTCCGGCGCCGGACATTAATTTGTCCTCCTTTTTTAGGTCTGACCAAAGGCTGTGGCCGGCAGCTGGGAAATCCAATCGGAAATGGACGCATCACGCTTATCCAATGGATGCTCTGCGCCCACTGACTGACTTTATCCAATCCGTGAGCTCCGTTCAGACTGAATTTAAAAAATAATGAAAATGGCGCTCAACATTTGTAACCAATCACAGACCGCACTGCCATCCCCTCAATGTGATTGACATCTTCATTAGCCAATCGCAACACACTGACCGATCGGAATGCGCCAAACCCGCGAGACTCGCGGAGCTGATTGACAGCTACATTATCCAATCCGTGAGCCCCATCCTTCTCAACTGCGAGGACACTGAAAATGACACTCACAATTGTAACCAATCACGGACCGCACTGCTAACAACACATGCCCCCCTCCTCCATGTGATTGACAGCTTCCTTAGCCAATCGCAATTCATAAACCAATCGGAAAGCGCTAAACCTGCGTGACTCTCAGCCCAGCGTCATTGCGCCATCCAATTCGAACCGGGGCAATGTCCTCCATTTTGGAAATTTGGAAATGGCCACCCTATTGAAGAGTGCAATGAAAAGAAGGCAATTTAGCATTTTCTGTACCACAACTAGAGTAGCAGAGATGTTTAAATAAGACACTTGCTAATCTCCAGTGTGTGGTTCTTTTCTGATAAATATTTGTATTAGGTAATGTACGTCAGTTCTGGAATTGGAACCATTTTCCACAGTTTCCAGCATTCCTGGGCTGAATACAGCATGACGAGATGGAATTGAATAACAAAACTGCTTATTTACAGTAGTGAAGGAAGGAAGTTCTATTTTCCCCCCATTGGCACTGGAGAAGGATTTGTGAGCAAGTCAGTGCCAGCACCATTGTTCCAAAGACATAGCTGCAGTGCAGGAAGAGATTTAATGACGTTATCTTTGTCAGGACTACCAAAGTAAGATACCCCCTTTATACCCATCTCACTCTCTGTCCAGGCCAGAACCCTCCCGACTTAACCCAATCATTATCAATCCTTTCCTCCACTCCTTCCCTTCTCATTCTCCCAGATTTGGATTTCTGCCTTACTTCCAATTGCACAGTCAACCCCTCACAAATACTTCCCCATCTTGCCCACACTTGCTCCTTCTTTCTCTCAGTATGGACACAGAAGTGCTTCACTCATTGTCAAGACCTGTCATAGAATCCCTAGAGTGCAGAAGGAGGCCATTCAGCCCATCGAGTCTGCACTAACCTCAATCCCACCCAGGCCCTATCCCTGTAATCCCATGTATCCCTGCTAGTTCCCCGGACACTAAGGGGCAATTTAGCATGGCCGATCCTCTCTCAGCCAGTGTCCTTTGGAAATGATTCCCTTTCATACATAATGGAATGTACAAAGAAAAGGACTTATCCAAACACACTGGCCATGCCCATCAGCCTTGCCACCGTGAATATTACATCCCTCCTGCCTACCATGGTCTCAATGGATGCCTCCTCCATTGGTGTTAGAGTTTAAGGGCAGCATGGTGACACAGTGGTTGGCACTGCTGCCTCACAGCACCAGAGACCCGGGTTCAATTCCGGCCTTAGGTCACTGCCAATGCGGAGTTTGCACCTTCTCCCAGTGTCTGCATGGGTTTCCTCCCACAGTCCAAAGATGTGCAGGTTAGATTGATTGCCCCTTACTATCGGGGGACTAGCAGGATAAATATGTGGGATTACAAGGAAAGGGATGGATGGGATTGTTGTTGGTGCAGACCTGATGGGCTCAATGGCCTCCTTCTGCACTGTAGGGATTCAATGGTTCTATGATTACAGAAGAAATCCAAAGCTTCAGAGTGAGGATCTGGGAATCACATCATCCAATGGATAATCATAATCTTCTTATCCATGATACCATGTTTTGTGAAAGAAACTTTGTTAATTGACTGGTTGGACCACTAAGCAAATTTTTACAAAGAATAAGGACACATTTCAATGACTTGAAATCAGTCAAAGATGGCTACACATTTACATCGCTGGACGTTTTCCATTTCTAGGCCATTGTTACTATTATTATCGGGTGTACTGGTGAACAGCTGCATATCAAACTCAAAGTTCTTCAGCCAGTTTCCAGCCTCCTCATCAGCCTGGTGTAGGACAGTGAAACCATCTCTGAAGCACAGGTCATTAAGTGGAGCCTACCTGCCAGCGAGAGCCCCACCAAAGACCTTAGGGGAATGTGAGTGAAGTACATCCCCATTTGCAGAACATCTAGACCCAACTGGAGGGGAATGAGCATGAGAATTAATCACTTCAGGCAAAATACATTGATGGAGAGAGGGATTTCCAGCCATAATCTAATCAATTGAGTGGCACGGTAACACAGTGGTTAGTACTGCTGCCTCACAATGCCAGGTTTGAGTCCCAGCTTGGGTCACTGTCTGTGTGGAGTTTGCACATTCTCCCTGTGTCTGCGTGGGTTTCCTCCGGGTGCTCTGGTTTCCTCCCACAGTCCAAGGATATGCGATTAAGATGGATTGGCTGTGCTAAATTACCCCTTAGTGTCAAGGGGACTAACTAGGAGAAATACACGGGGATATGGCGTGGGTGGGATTGTGTTTGGTGTAGACTCAATGGGCCGAATGTCCTCCTTCTGTACTGTCGGATTCAATGATTTTATCATTCTAAGTTACAACTAGAATATACTAGACATGTCCATACTTGGGTCACTTGGCAGCTGGAGAGAGAATGTCATGCGATAAGCCAACAAAAGTTTTGCAATTTTGTATTTTGCCGCAGTCCTCACAGGTATACAAGATGCTGAAAAATCAAGATCTCTGCGTGGGCCTTACTGTATCCCTTCCTCTAGACAATGAGCAAGTTTCAAACTCTGTCCACTTTTTTATATTTGGAAGAACAGATAAATCATCAGTCTACCCTTAAACCTCAATGTCAACCAGCAGGAACACCGCTTTAGGAATTTTCAAGCGGTTGTTGGATAGGCACATGGAGTACGCCAGAATGACAGGGAGTGGGATAGCTTGATCTTGGGATCGGACATAGCTCAGCACAACATTGAGAGCCGAAGGGCCTGTACTGTGCTGTACTGTTCTATATTCTATGTTCTATATTCAACCCAAAGCCAACTAAATCACCAATCTCAACATGTGTATGCTCGTTAGCTTTACTGGACTTTAAATTACTGTTGGAGCTTTTTTTCAGAGGCTAAGCATTAATCTGGCTATCATATGAGGGATTTCTCTTCTTAATTATGGCTCAGCTAACGCAAGGACTCATGGAGTTGGTATTCTGGTTAAAAATGTTTTTTATTTTCCAAGACTGGTTCAACGTACAAGGGAAAGTAATTTGGAGGCATTCCAAATCACTCTGAAATTACATCACTGTCAGGATTATAATTATACAATTTTCAAAAGCCATTTGCCCACCTCCCTGCTCATCCTAGCTGGGTAGGAACCATTAATTATTAGTGTAGGTTATTTACTTTGGCAGCATGGGACTACATGTGTTTGTGGCTTTCAGGACTCTTTCTCACAACCTCTTAACACTTTTTAGACTGTCTTATATAGTGTAAGGTATGATCTATACATTCAAACTGTCTGAGGTCTCTGGTATTGTCCTTGGGTAGTGAATATTCATTAGGAACATCTAGAAACACTGATAAGAATTGCTTTCCCCTTCACGCAATAGCTGCATTGTTCCGAGGAATGTGATTCTTTTTACTTGACTACATTCCATCATGACTTAGAGCATTGTGCTATTTACCAAGATATATTCTTTTAATACAGAATGTTCAAAAATACATGTCTAAATTCTCTAACAGCGGTTATATGTGTCTCTATGCAAACAGTACCTTTGTAAACATTACTCCAAGCATTTTGTGACTTCTCTATGCTCGATTCACTCTGACCTGTTAGTCTTTAGGTCCCAAGTTATTCTAAACTTCTTTTTCCAATTACTCAGTCCATCTGTGTGAGTACTTTAAGTCTTTGCATTCATGCATGTATGTGAAGGACATAGTATTTTTATTCTTTTTCTTACAGCAGGTAAAGTGCACTAAATGCCAATCTCATCTTTTCTGAAACTTAGGAAAACCTGTCCAATTGTGTCTTTTATAGAATCCAGAGAATCTCTACAGTGTAGAAGGAGGCTATTTGGCTCATTGAGCCTACACTGAAAACAATTCCACCCATGCCCTATCCCCATAACTCACATATCCACCCTGCTAATCACTCTGACGCTAAGAGGTAATTTAGCATGGCTAATGGCACTGCCCAGTCATGCCCCTTGACCACCTGGGGGCTTTAATGACCTCCGATGCCCACAGTGTGGCCATGGCACCTGGTCTCTGCAATGCAGAGCAATAGTGATTCTCACCGGCATGACGTCTTATTGGCCAGAGGAGGTAAAGTAAAAGTAAAGTTTATTTATCAGTGTCACAAGTAGGTTTACATTAGCACTGCAATGAAGTTACTGTGAAAATCCCCTAGTTGCCACACTCCAGCACCTGTTCAGATACACTGAGGGAGAATTTAGCACGGCCAATGCACCTACCCAGCACGTCTTTCGCACTGTGGGAGGGAACCAGAGCACCCGGGGGAAACCCATGCAGACACGGGGAGAATGTGCAGACTCTGCACAGACAGTGACCCAAGCTGGGAATCGAACCCGAGTCGCTGTGAGGCAGCAGTGCCGCTGTGCCACCATGCTGCCCCAGGTAAGGGAGGGCGGAAACAGCCATGCCAAACTCGGTAAGTGCATTTAAATATAGGCAACCCAATGCTGGTAATATGGGGCTGGGAGATCACAATTTAACCTGCACTTGGCATGAATGGGATTTTTGGCCTTGCATGCTATCTTCCTGGCTCACCATACTGATCAACCGGCACGGCGAGCTGGTAAGATCACGCCCAAGATTTATAAACATACCAAAAATAGCACTATGAAACCCTTGGGTTGCGGGCACAACAATGAAAATGGGTAAGAATTTTTCCTGCACTTCAAGCCTGGGAGTTGGGAAGTTCTCTCGATAACAATCCGATGAAATTTCATCTTCCAAAAATCAAGCATCGAACTGGAATTTCCACCAAGAACAGAACTCCCAAAAACAACAATTTGTCCATTGGTATTAAAATTCCAGAGCTTCACCGCAAGATGTTAGTGTAAACCCAAACCCTCTAGATGATACTTAATCTGGATTTAGAAGGAAAAAGGCCCAGAAGGCACCCAATTTACAGAATAATGCCTTCTTCAAGCTGGACCCGAACATTCAAGAGCGATTTAACTGAAATTGAGCCTCACCCAGAGGCTGATGAAGAGTTTGAACTGGTTGGAACATTGATAGCTACAGCAGTGCCAGATTGGTCAGTGAGTATTTTAGTACAAACGTGTTTTTATGCTTTTTTTCAAACAACCTTGTAATGAAATGCTAGCATTGGAACACTTCATTCCATTGGGTGGAGTGCTGTTATGATCAAATGGCTTTATAAATGTACGGGTTGGAAATGGTTGGAAACCACTAATTTTTTTTTAGAAAGACTAAAGCCACATTCCAATGGCTTAAAATCACGGTCAAAGATGGCTGCACATTTACTACATCTTCTACATCCCAAAGTCATTAGTTGGAATCTACCTTTCAGCAGGAGTTCATCAAAGGGGGAATGTGAGTGAACTATATCTTCTGCCCCCATTTACAGGACAGCCAGTGGTCAGTGTAGACTCAGTGGGCCAAATGGCCTCTTTCTACACTGTTGGGTATCAATCTACAAACTTAGCCTGTTTGACGTCGGATTCTCCCACTCCTAGAATCTTCCGATCCTCGGGTGCGGCGAGAACTTGGCAAGAATCACTATTGTCTCCACTAACGGAGATCGGGTGTGATGGCCATGCCAGGCTGGTACTAGTGTACACACTAGTAGTGCCAGTTGGGCAGTGGCAGTGCCATTGGGGTGGGGCCAGAGTGGGGGTGGGTCCTGAAGAGGGAGGCTATGATGAGGGAGGCTATGATGGAGAGTGAGGGGTGGGCTATGGCCAGGTGGATGGGGAGGGGGAACAGTTTGTGAAAGGATGGGGCGTGTTAAGGATCCTGAAGGGGGACCTATGGGGAGTGCCCGTTGTTGGTGATCTGTGTCAGGGAGGGGGTGGGGAAATGTGACACTGATAAGGTGGAGGGGGGTGAGGGGGAGATGAGGTTCCTGATGTCCTGTCCATGAGGTGAGGGAGATGGTCCGATGCACCGAGATGTCATCATTACAAACTAAATACTCTGGTTGAGAGAGGAATTTCCAGCCATAATCTAATCAAGTTACAACTGGAATACACTGGGCATGACCATATTTGAGTCACTGGCCAGTTGGAAATAGGAAGTGATGACCCAGCTAAGTCCCAATGTGTTTAAGCACTTGTTTTATTTGCAGACCAGCCCAAACACACGAGGCACTGAAGAAGCAGGTTCATTTTGTGGGTCTCTATCTCTGTCCGGATAACTAACAAGTTTTGAACTCTGTTTGCTGTTGTTTTGAGATTTTAAAAATAACTCAATCCCCACAGCTGCTTTTTCCAGGAGAATAGATAAATCATCAGTCTATATCTTTAAACCTTGATGCTGGCCCCCATCAAATTTAGCCACAAGCAAGCCAAGTTACTGATCTTCAAGAATTGTATATTGCTTTAACTATAAATTGCTTAATTTAACCTCCTACTCTCTAATCTATCTGTATTTACGTGTGTAAAAGTCAGGGCATTTTTAATTTCTAAATTTTTCTGCCTACGTCTTTTACAGTCAGAGCACACAAACAATTAATCATTCATTGAATTGACAAGCACACCCTGTTACTAAAACACCCTCGCGTTCAAACACGGAGAGGTAAAAGAAGACAGTCACCCCACCCCTTCCAGCTTAATTGTAACAGCACCTTATTAAGTTATGTGATTTATTGAGATGCTTTTCATTTCTAGCCATTCATGAGAAACCAGAATGTGGCCCAAACAAATGTCTGATTCAATAAGAAACCTGTAGCTAGTTCCGTAAGTTGAAGGTACAGTTCCGTTGAATCCATTAGCATTGTATCAGCTTCAGTCTCAGTCCATCAGAACCTCAAACTCACTGATGTAAACGACAGTATCATAGGGCAATGTCACCCTGAAGGAGGCCATTCAGCCCACTCTGCTTGGGTTTGAAAGAGCTATCCAACTAATCCCACTCCTTGTTCCTTCTCCAATGCCCTGCAAGTGTTTCCAATCCACCTATTTCTCTGATTCCCTTTTGTAAGTAGAATCTTCTTCTAACACTGGTTCAGGCAGTGCCCTCCGGATCATAATTCACTGTGTGAAAAACTGTTCAGCTCTGGATCTTTTACCAGTCATCTTAAGCCCGCGCACTTTTGTTACTGATCACTCTGTCACGGGGAACACCTTCTCCTGCATTTCTCTATCAAAACCCTTTGAGATTTTGATCATCTCTTTCAAATCTCTTCTTCACCATCCCATTCTGCTGTACAGACACCATCCCCAGATCCTTCAGCCTCTCCACATGTCTGAATTCCCTCATCCCTGGTATAATTCTAGTAACTGTCTGTACCTTCTCCAAGGCTTGATGGTACAGTGGTTAGCACTGCTGTCTTGCAGCGCCAGGGACCTGGGTTTGATTCCCAGCTTGGGTCACTGTCTGTGCGGAGCATACACATTCTCCCTGAGTCTGTGTGGATTTCCTCCAGTTTCCTCCCACAGCCCGAAAGACGTGCTGGTTAGGTGCATTGGCCATGCTAATTTCTCCCTCAGTGTACCCAAACAGGTGCTGGAATGTGGTGACTGGGGGATTTTCACAGCAACTTCACTGCAGTGTTAATGTAAGCCTACTTGTGACACTGATACGAATGAACTTTAAGGCTTTGACATCCTTCCTATGGTGCCCAAAATTGGCCACAATACTATTTTGGGTTTAACAGGTGTTTTGAAAAGGCTTAGAATAATGTTCTGAGTTTTATGTTATTTATAAAGACAAAAATTCTATAGCTTTTTTTTATGACTCAGCACAGTGGCTCTGTGGTTAGCACTGCTGCTTCACACTCAAGGAACCTGGGTTCAATTCCAGCCTCGGGTCACTGTCTGTGTGGAGTTTGCACATTCCTCCCATGTCTGCGTGGGTTTCCTCTGGGTGCTTCAGTTTCCTTCCACAGTCCAAAGATGCACAGGTTAGGTTGATTGGCCATGCTAAATTGCCCCTTAGTGTCTCAGGATGTCTACGTTAGAGGGATTAGCAGGGTAAATGTGTGGGGTTTTAGGGATAGGGCCTGGGGTGAGATTGTTGTTGGTGCAGACTCGATGGGCCAAATGGCCTCCTTCTGCACTGTAGGGTATATATGAATTAACAAGCTACTTACTGATCAACCAAGACGTTATTAACCATGTAAAGACAATCTCCACAATGTACCACAGTGTGTAGCTTCTCTACGACAGATTTTATGTGGGACCACATCCTGGGAAGAGAGGCGCAGAAGCATCATGTCCTGGAGATATGATCAGTGCATCTGAAGCCCAGCTGAAGAACAAGAATATTTCTGTTGGATTTGTTCTGGCTTCTTGTGTCAGTAGGTGAGGAGGGATTCAAAGACATCCACCAAGGAGGATCTGTATCTTAGTCCATTTTTAGGTTTAACTCATGTGTCATATCTTTTCACTGTTTGAAGCTTTGACCACTTGTTTGTTTAATCGTATGGTTTACACTTTTGGCACAGCATTATTCAGAGCTTTATATGATTCAATCAGGAGACATTCCTCAAACAGAAAGATCAAGAGAAAATAAACATATTGAGTAAAGCCACAAATGTGGACATTTGTAAAGCCAGAAATTAAAATAACAACAGACAAAATCAAGCACAGATGTAGGACAAGGACAGCTGTGTACAACTTTGGGATAGTTCTCTCAATATTTGAATGAGAAATGGAATATGATCCATAATGATTTGTCTCAAGTGTAAAGAATGTCTCACAAAGAGGACCGAATGGACGTGAGTGAAAAAATGACAATTTCCATCAAAGGTAGAGAGATGATGAACAGGTTGTTCTCTACAGAACTGAAAGACCGAGGCTCCTGCTTATGAAGTAGCTATGATTGCATAGCACAAACAGGTTTGGGATGCAGAAGACCCAAGTGAAATGTAGGCACTTTAAAGCTTTATGCCACCGTTCAAACACTTCACTTTTAGTCGGAGAAACACTGCTACCTTAACATCACAATCGACACCTTTCTAAAGCAAACGACCTGCAAAGTGCCTGTGGGGACGCTTTGCTGGAAGGTTTTGTTTTAACTGAAAACAGAAGATATTAGAATCTGCTGGATGAGGAACGTCAAGTAAATAAATGTTTGAAAACTTCAAAAAGATTTTTTCTTTCCGTTTCCACATGTTTCATTTTTTGTGATGGTTGACCAACAGATACACAGAAATGCACTTTGACCACACTCCAGTGTACAAAACCCAAACTGACGGCTAAACCAAATTTATTCTTAAAAAGTTCAGTTAACGATGAGAGGGGATGAAACGTGTATTTCCATCCAACCAGTTTGACCCATGGAAATATTTCAGCTCAAGGTAAAATGTATTTTTTAACTAAATATGGAACACTTGAATGTTAGGAGCGGCCACTTCAATAGAATCACAGAATTGTTGTGGTGCAGAAAGAGTTCATTCGGCCCATCATATCTACGCTGGCTCCCTGAATGAACATTATGACTTTTTTTTTATTCATTTGTGGGACATGGGCATCACTGGCTGGCCAGCCTTTATTGCCCATTCCTAGGTGCCCAAGGGCAGTTGAGAGTCAACCACGTTGCTGTGGTTCTGGAGTCACAAGTAGGCCAGGCCGGGTAAGGACGGCAGATTTCCTTCCCTAAAGGACGCTAGTGAACCAGATGGGTTTTTCCAACAATGGTTTCATGGTCATCAGTAGATTCTTAATTCCAGATATTTTTCACTGAATTCAAATTCCACCATCTGCCATGGCGGAATTTGAACCCGGGTCCCCAGAATGTTAGCTGAGTTTCTGGGTTAATAGTCTAACGATAATACCACTAGGCCATCAGCTTCATTCTACTGCCTGTTCCTCCCAGTCTTGCACATTGGTTTCTAATTGAATTCCTTTAACCTTCTTAAGACCTCAATTAGATCGCCATTCATCTTTCTAGACTCAAGAGTACAAAATAAGTTAATATAACCGGCCTTAATTTAACCCTTTAAGCCTCAGTAGCAATCTGTGAAATCTGTACTGTATCTCCAGGGCCAACATGTATCCCCTGACATTTGGGATCCTCTTTTGGACCTGATTAATTACAAGATAGAATCCCTCAAGGAAATTCAAATATCCCCCTAGTTAACCCCTGCACCATCATAAAGTGTCTTTTTATTTTTTCATGGGATGTGGGCATCATTGACAGGGCCAACATTGGCTGCCCAACACTAATTGACCTTGAACAGAGTAGTTTGCCACCCCACTAAGCAGCATGGTGGCACTGTGGTTAGCACTGCGACCTCACAGCTCCAAGAACGCCTCGCCTGACTGTCTGCCTGGGTTTCCTCCGGGTGCTCGGGTTTCCACCACACTCCAAAGATGCTAAGTTGCCCCTTAGTGTCTGGATGATTACCAGGGTAACTACATGGGGTTAAGAGGGTTATGTCTGATTGGGATTGTTGTTGGTGTGGGCTCAGTGGACTGAATGGCCTCCTTCTGCAATGTAGGGTTCTATAATTTAAAAAATCTATAAATTTCACAGACAGTTGAGAGTTAATCCCATTGCTGTGGATCTGGAGTCACATGTAGGCCAGACCAGGTAAGGACAGCAGATTTCCTTCCCTACACTCCATTAGTGAAGCAGATGGGTTTTTACAGCAATTGATAATGGTTTCATGGCCATCATTACTGAGACTAGCTTTGCAATTCCAATTTATTAATTGAATTTAAACAACAGTTGCCATGGTGGGATTTGAACCTATGTCCCCAGGTTACTAGCCTGGAGCTCTGGATTCACTAGTCCAGTGATATAATCACTATGTCGCAATCTCAGCAAAGAGATTGCTCAAAGTCACTCAGTATTTTGTTCTTCTGAAGCCTGGGCCTTTCTTGATGGAAATTTACAGTGAGCAGGGACTACGGGCTTCACTGGAACCGAATATCAGTCGGTCTAACAGGTGAACAAGCTGAATTCCTCTACACTATGGATTCAGAAAAGAAACTGTGATTGGGAGCAGGGGAGCAAAGAAAATTTATCATTTTCTCAAAAATAAAAGATAAACACTGGAAATCTGAAATAGAAACAGAAAATGTTGAATAAAACTCAGCAGGTCTGGCAGCATCTGTGGAGAGAGTAACAAACACTTCAAATCCATATGACTCTTCAACAGAATGAAAGAGAAATCCATCAGATCTTTCCCCTTCTTTAAATCTGGAGAAGACTTGAGACGTTAACTCAGTTTCCCTCACAGAAGCTGCCCGGCCAGCGGACTTTGTCTAGTATTTTCTGTTTGGATTATAGTGTTCTCTCCGCCCTGGTCCTCTTGATATGATCATCTCCTTCCTGCCGGTTTGATGCTCTTGCAATGGATTAAAGCAGAGTGACATCATGAGGCAGGATCCTGACCCGAACACGGGGGTCATAACTGAGATGGGCTGGCGAGTGAATCCGTGCTGCTGGTCCGTGTACCAGCTTACTGGCACCATTTACAGGGAGGCTGGATCAGGAGTGGAGTGGCTAACTTCCTGCAATGGTGAGTACCTCGATGAAGTAATTAAAAGGCCAGCTAAGGCCACAGTTCAGAGACCAACGAGAATTATCATCAAGAGGCAACTTCTTGCAAGCTGTGCCCAGCACACCTTCTAATTTTATCTTTTACTCTTGTTCCCTGCTTCTAAAATTTCATTCTAACTCTTAACTTTCAAACAATTCAATTTCTTACAGATTTGGCTCTGTAGGACTCTGGAGACACCCACCATCAGATTTTTGAATGGACCTACCTCACCTTTAGTCGGTCTTTCTCTACACCCTAGTTATGGCTGTAGCACTACATTCTGCACTCTCACCTTTCCTTCTCAATGAACAGTATGCTTTGATTCTATAGAGTGCAAGAGACAATGTTGTTCACTGTATACCAATACATGTGACAATAAATCAAATCAACTGGCTGGGGTCTGCCTCCTGGCCTCCCTCCCAATGCTACTATCTACCTGATCAATTTCTTAGCTAAATCTTTTAAAAGTGCTGAGAAGAAGCCCCGAGATGGAATCATTCTCTCTCTCCTTTAATCATAACAGCAGGCTGCCCCTCCCTCCAAGCTTGGCAGCCTCCTATTGGTTCTTTATTGCCCGCCCCTAACTGCCCTCCATTTTGGAGGGCAGCCATGTTGCTGTGGCTCTGGACTCACATGTAGACCAGACCAGATAAAGATGGCAGATTTCCTCCCCTGAAGGACATCTGTGAGCCAAATGGGTTTTTATGCCAATCAACAATGTTTACAGTCAGCATCAGACTTTCATTTCCAGATTTTTTTTTAGTAAATTCGAAGTTCACCATCTGCCACGACAGAATTTGAAATCAGGTCCACAGGCATTGCTCTGGGTCTCTCAATGACTAGTCTGATGACAATTCCACTGCGCCACTGACTCCCCATTAGATGCAAAGGCCTTAGTGTCTCATCCACTTTCTTTTGAAGGAATTATGTTCAAAATTGCCCACATTGTGGGTGGGATTTTCTGGCCGCGCTCATCCCAAAACTGGAAAACCCTGCCCGAGGTCAACAGGCCTTTCCATTGTCCGTCCTTCCCGCCACCTGCTACAATTCCCATGGCAGGAGGAACGGGAGGATCTGCCTCTAGGACTGGAATTCCTCATGTCAATAATTTTGGTGTAGATGCTTGCATGACCTCAAGAGATTCTCCAGTCCCACTGCAGTGAATGGAGATTTGGCTGAGCACCAAATTCCCCATTCTCTCCGGCCGCAGTAGTGAGGTGTGCGAGGCCAGAGAATCCCAACTTAAACGTAATGGGGGTGAGTCTCCCAAAAGTGCTGAATTGGCGGGAAAACTGTTCTGGATCCCGACTGTTTCATCAGTTCAGCTTCTCACCCAAATCTCCCCACACTGTGCACTGCATCATTAAAAACCTGGGGGAGACGGTGGGGTGGGGTGGGCGGGGGGGGGGGGGGCGGGTGGTGAGATCTATTCACACCGGAGTCTGACTTCAAGAAATAAAGACTCCCCCCCCTCAACGGCATATTTTCCATTGGTTGAAGTGGTACCCCATTGGCTGGTGGTGGGATCTCCAGGTCCTGCCAATGTCTCCGGGGTTTTGTGAGCTCCCACCCACCGCAGCTGAGGAATGCACGGGCGGTGGGAGGGCAGGGGGGAGTGTCACCATCGATGGGGCTGGAGGATCCCGTCAGCAGGAAGGGCTGAAAAATTTTGGGCAGAGGTTCTGCTTCAATACGTAATCCATGCAACCAAATTAATGATTGATGCAAGTTGGGCATCAATCTTATAGCCTTTGATTTCCAGAGCTCTCACATAGAAACACACAGAGAAAATAGCAGGTAGAGGCCATTCGGCCCTTCGAGCCTGCTCCACCATTCATTTTGATCATGGCTCATTGTCAAATCCAATATCCTGATCCCACCTCCCCCATATCCCTTGATCCAAAAACTATATCCAATTTCTTCTTGAAATCACACAATAATTTGGCCTCAACTATTCTCTGTGGTAGTGAATTCCACAGATTCACCACTCCTGGGTGAAGAAATTTCTCCTCATCTCAGTTCTGAAAGGTTTACCCCTTATCCTCAAACTATGATAGTTTTGGACTCCCCCACCATCAGGAACATTCTTTCTGAACCTACCCTGTCTAATCCTCTTCGAATTTTATACATTTCCATAAGATTCCCTCTCACTCTTCCTGGCTTGGGTCTGTGTGGAGTCTGCACATTCTCCCCGTGTCTGCGTGGGTTTCCTCCAGGTGCTCTGGTTTCCTCCCACATTCTGAAAGGTGCATTGACCCGAACAGGTGCCAGATTGTGGTGACTAGGGGAATTTCACAGTAACTTCATTGCAGTGTTGATGTAAGCCTTACTTGCGACTAATAAATAAACTTTACTTTTTACTTTACTTCAGATGTTCCTTTAACACATATATCATTGATTTCCTGTCTAATGCTATTCCCAACATTACTCGTACAGTTTGATGGTCTGTACACTATCCTTACCAATGCTTTCTTCTCATGGTGTTTCTCAATTCCACCCATACAGATTCCATATCGTCTGTGCTAATATCTTTCCTCAAGATTGTATCCATATCTTCTTTAATCAACAATGCAACTCCACCACCTTTTCCTTTCTGTTTGTCCTTTCTAAACATTATGTTTAGTTCCCTCTACGTTTAGTTCCCTTTTTCAATAAAGTGCCATATAATTTGACATTGGGAATCATTTTGTCCTGTGGGATTGGTGGTCAACAGGGTAGGAAATTCATTAAAATCTTAGGGCCTCACTTCCATGCCTTTTTAAACCTCGAGATTTGACTCTTTCATTTTGATCTGGTAGGGAGATGGACCCTCGTTAAAGGTGCAGTGCCTGATCGGAGGACCCAGGATCAGGGAGGGGAGGGACAGCTGAATGCCCTTTCCTCCAGATATTTCCCCCCTCCTGCCCCATCATTGGTGACCCCCCTCCCCATGCCCCCCCCCACCTCCCATCCTGTCCTCACCCACCTTCCACCAGGAGTTCCTGCTGAAGATCCCATTGCATTACCAGCAATGTTTCCCCATGGAATCCCTGATGGCAGCATCTCTGCTGCCAATTGGGGACTTAATTCCCTTCGATTCCCACAGATTGGCAGGGTCAGAGGTCAGGTCCCCACCTCCTCTACCCCCATTAAATTCACCCCATTCCCTCATCACCCCTGCGCTTGCTGACCAGCGCTGGTTCCCAGGTACTCAACACCTCAATGTTAAAATCCCTCCATGGCCTTGTCCCTCCCTATCTCTCCCTCTGAGATATCTGAAGCCAATTCTGGCCTCAGGGGCATTCCAATTTTAATCCCTTCTCCACTGGAGGCCTGGAATCTAAGGTCTGGAATTCCCTTCCTAATCTTCACTTCCTTCCTTTAAGACACTCCATAAAATAATGTCTTCAGTCAAGCTTTTGCTCACTGACCTACTCTCTCCTCTTGTGGCTCTGTGTCCTTTGCAGTGTTTGTAGTGGGATGTTTTATTACGGTGAGGGGATTATATAAATACAAGTTGTTGTATTTGAGGCTTATTATTAATTAGATAAATCTGAATGCAATGAGTGTGAACTTCCTTATCTTTCAGATGGGAACTGGCAAAATTCTCTCGAGGACAGAATCTTTCATGTAAAAGGCTGTAAGTTATGAGGTGGTTAAAGTGGGTGAAATATGTTTATTACTGGGTGGTGGTGTTAAAGGGGCAGTTCCCAGAGATTTACCCCAAATTGACCTCAGCTTTTGTCCTCAGTTTATGCCTCTCCTGGGAAGGTGGACTGATGTGCAGTCCGCTAGTCTCCTTCCCCATCTTTCTATCTGCTCGTGGGCCTATTTGCTTAACTTCACATTGACCAGAAACTTGTAGTAAATGACTGCAACCAAATTCTTTCTTTGAATCCTTAGCACCATGATTGTAACCCACCTTTAAATATGCATGACTTAACAATTAGCCACATTAAATCCATTTGCCATCCCTTTAGCCTACTTTTTTAATTAGTTGGAAGGCTCACATCCTTTTACATCTGCGACTTAGTATCATGAGCATGATTTATATTGCAAAATATATTTCACTTCAAAATGTTTATGAATGGTGTAAACAACAGGGAACCCAGAACAGACCCACCACCACTCCCTGCCTCTCAGGAAGGGAGACTTTTCCATCTATCATTACTGTCCTTTTTGAGAAGAAATTGGCCTCATTACTCTCACAGTTCTAGAAGCAACACAATGATCATTTTGACACATTTATAGGACAGCACGGCAGCACAGCGGTTAGCACTGCTGCCTCACAGCACTAGCGACCCGGACTCGATTCCCAGTTTGGGTCACTGTCTGTGCAGAGTGTGCATGTTCTCCCCGTGTCTGCGTGGGTTTCCTCCGGGTGCTCCGGTTTCCTCCCACAGTCTGTGAGACATACTAATTAGATGCAGTGGCCAATGCTAAATTAGCCCTCAATGTACCCAAGAACATCTTCTTCCCTGCTGCCATCAGACTTTTGAATGGACCTACCTCGCACTAAGTTGATCTTTCTCTACATCCTAGCTATGACAGTAACACTACATTCTGTACTCTCTCCTTTCCTTCTCTGTGGATGGTATGCTTTGATTGTATAGCATGCAAGAAACAGCAGTTAGCCCTGCTGCCTCACAACTCCGGGACCTGGGTTCGATTCCTGGCTTGGGTCGTTGACTGTGTGAGTTTGCACATTCTTCTCGGGTCTGCGTGAGTTTCCTCCGGGTGTTCCGGTTTCTTCCCACAGTCCAAAGATGTGTGGGTTAGGTTGATTGGCCATGCTAAAAAAATTGCCCCTAGTGTCCCGAGATGTGTAGGTTAGAGGGATTAGTGGGTAAACGTGTGGGAGTGTGGGGGTAGGGCCTGGGTGGGATTGTGGTCGGTGCAGACTCGATGGGCCGAATGGCCTCTTTCTGTAATGTAGGGTTTCTATAAACAAAGAACTTCTTTCTACAAATACTTTTCACTGTATGTTATACGACAATAATAAATCAAATCAAATCAGGCGCCAGAGTGTGGCGACTAGGGGATTTTCACAGCCACTTCATTGCGGCGTTAATGTAAGCCTACTTGTGATGCTAATCAATAAACTAGAACTTAAAACTTGCATGCTATCGTGTAATTCCTCTGGAGCAATCAATAAAACATCACCCAAAAAAAAATCTTTGCTAATCTCCATCAGTTTGACGAGCTGTTTCGGCCTATGAAGATTCTAATCTGAAGGGAGTATTTGCATATCCTTTTTTCACGACAGAATTTTGGAACGGATTCTGAATAATCGGCCCTGGGTTCCTGTTAAGTGGATGTGGTGCTGCAGTGAAACTCTGTTGCTGTTGGCACTCAGGCTCACTGTGGTACCATTTGCTTCAGGTAGCGCTGGGATATGAAAGAAAATCAATCTGCCACTTTACACTGCATTCACAGCAGGTCCCTTTAGATCACAAATGAAGCCCCGTTCAAGTGCAAACCTTGAATCATTTTGTCTCTGGCCCCATTCATGATTTAAAGTCGCGCAACAAAAGCCTCCCAAAAGCTTAATGCGCTCCTTGTGAGAAGTGAGAAGACATCGATGTGTTATATTGCATCAGAGGCACAGACAGCCACCCTGCACATTTTCCCAATGAGACAGCTGTCAGCTAGGCCGTCTGCTTCCCTTGTTTTCTTTAAGGGATGGATGCGCTGCCCTGTGGGTCTTATGTTATGGGTTCAATTCCTGGCTTGGGTCAATGTCTGCACATTCTCCCCATGTCTGCATGGGTCCCCCGGGTGCTCTGGTTTCCTCCCACAGTTTGAAAGACATGCTTGGTCATGCTAAATTCTCCCCGAGTGTACCCAAACAGGTGCTGGAGTCTGACAACTAGGGGATTTTCACAGTAACTTCATTGCAGTGTAAGTCTATTTGTGATTAATAAATAAATATGCAGATTGATCTCTGATGATATCACTGGGGCCCAACAGCTGGCTAGCCAATGGCGCACTCCTAAACTGCAGCCCTTACTATTCATATGGGTTTTGGGCACACTGTTCCTTCAGTCCTCCTGCCACCTGGCATTCCACTGCTCACCCACTTCCCCTTTATTTTGGGCAGTAAACTGACCAGGGGACAGGCAGGTGAGGTCTATGGGCATTGCCCAGGCCTACTTGTGCCAAGGTCAACACTGTCCATTATGGCCCTCGTTCCCACTAAATCCTATCGCAAGGTAAAACCCGGCCTTTGGACTTTGAGACCCACCAAAGCAGGAACGATTATCGAGACAGTGCAGGAGGCGCCACGTCACCCTGAGTTTCCATTGGTTTATCAATTCTCCCTCTTGCTGACCTTTCTCACCTTGGCCTTCTACCCAGTTCCTGTGTAAGCTTCAGGAACAACACCTCATCTTTCGATTAGAGACTTCTACAGCCTTCTGGACTCAACCTCGATTCCAACAACTTCTGACCTCAGTGCCTGCTTCATTTTCTGTGCTTGTTTCAACTGTTTTTCTCTTTCAGTCAGTGGCACTCTTGCTGTAAACACTCCCTACATCCCCTTGTTTCTTTTCTTGCTCCATCGCCACTCCCTTTCATGTTGAAAGATTGGCCGCGATTCTCCCATCGCGACCCACAACTTCCCTGGCGGGTCACGGTGGGAGATGTGCGTCGCCGGCTTTGTACCGGGATTTACACACGTGTCAGGAACGCGTGTGCATCTTCCCAGAGCAGCCGCTGGTCAGACCAACGCTGGAGACCGACGGGAAGGCAGGTAAGTCATTTAAATCTGTTTTTAAATGTATTTTAAATATGTTTTCAATCTAATTATCGGGAACTTTCCGGTCCCGATTGAATCTCCCATCCCGCCAGTGCTACTTCATTCCGGTGGGATTTAGGCTAGCTATCCACATTTGTGGAGCTAGCGGGAGATCCCACTGGAATGAAGGGGGGAAAATTGGAGCCCCCCCCCCCCGGGGTGTCTAGCAATGGGGGGGGGGTGGTGCCCCCTGACATGGGCACCCTGGCAATGCCAGTCTGTGCCCCCTGGGACTGCCCAAGGGGCAAAGTGCCCATGCCCATAGGGCAGTGCCAAGAAGGCGGGACCTATTGTGGGCAATTGGTCAGGGTTGGGGTCCCGCTGCCCCTCTGCAGACAGGATCAGTCTAGGATGGAAGGAGGGCAGCGATTGGAGTGGGCTTGGGAGGGATGGTGATCTGTCAGGGGGGGGTGGGCCTGCCTCCAGGGGTGGGGTATGACCCTGAGGAGGATCTGCCAGAGTGAGGGGGGCGGGGGGGGGGGGCGGTCACCACTGCTCGGGGGAGGGCAGGTGCTGGACATTGGGATGCTCTGGGGCAGGGGTGTCAGAACTGGCCTGGGAATTGTTGTGGGGGCCTCGATCAGGCTGTGGGGGGGGTGGGGAGATGAGGCGCTGGAGGGGCAGCAGTTCGGGGGTCCTGGGCTGGCCAGCAATCGAGCTGGCCAACAAATGGGGAGTCTGACAGATCGGGATCACTGCACACGTGCAGAGCTCCGGAACCGTGAAACTCTGGTGCGAATGGGCCCCGCTCCCTCTCGGTTTTGTTATGAGATTCACAACTGGGACCTCTGCAGTGCACAGAGTGCGGAGATTCAGGTGAGAAGCTGAACTGACAAAACAGTTGGGATTTAGAACAGTGTTCCCACCAATTCAGCACTTTTGGGAGAATCACGGCCATTATTTCCTCTTTTATTTAGTTTCTCCTGACTTTCATCTCGCACCTTCCCTCTGACATTGTCTAATCCATCACTGACATCTCGAACTGCTCCCTGGGCTGTAAGGTCAGAGTGCTGAAATGTTAACTTTGTTTCTCTCTCCCCAGATGACACCTAATCGAGGTGACTTCTTGCGAGCTGTCCCCAGCTCACCCTCTAATTTCATCTTTTATGACTGTTTTGTGCTTCTAAAGCTGAATTCTAAGTCTTTTAAATTGTCTAAACTGTCGAGAAAAAGATACAAATATCTGAAAACGCGAACCAACAGAATGAAGAACAGCTTCTTCAGACTGAGTGGTCTTCTCATAAATTAAGTTCCTCTTTCTCTTCACCCTATCTGTAACTGTAACACTATATCATGCACCCTCTCCTTTTCCGTTTCCCCTATGTACTTTATGAATGGTATGTTTTGCCTGTGTAGTGCGCAAGAAACAATACTTTTCACTGTGTCCTAGTACATGTGACAGTAATAATGGTACGGTAGCACAGTGGTTAGCAGTGCAGCCTCCCAGTGCCAGGGACCCAGGTTCAATTCCTGGCTTGTGTCACTGTCTGTGCAGAATCTGCATGTTCTCCCTGTGTCTGCGTGGGTTTCCTTCAGGTGCTTCTGGTTTCCTTCCACAGTCTGAAAGACGTGCTGGTTAGGTGCATTGGCCAGGCTAAATTTTCCCTCAGTGTACCCAAACAGGTGCCGGAGTGTGGCGACTATGGGATTTTCACAGTAACTTTATTGCAGTGTTAATGTAAGCCTACTTGTGATACTAATAAATAAACTTTAAAACTTGAATAATAAATCATTCAAATCAAAACTCCCTGAGCATTTTCTACATTTATGTCAGATTTCCAGCATCCACAGTATTCTGCTTCCCAGAAAATGTGATGTGGAGATGCAGACATTGGATGGGGTGGGCACAACACCAGGTTAAAGTCCACCAGGTTTATTTGGAATCATGAGCTTTCGGAATACTGCTCCTTCATCACATGAGTGCCTAATGACTGACCTGAGGAAGGAGCAGTGCTCCTATTTGCATGTCAGCTACGACTCTCACCAACTTTTATAGAAAGCATTCTTTCTGGTTGTATCACAGCTTGGTATGTCTCCTGCTCTGCCCAAGACCACAAGGAACTACAAAGTGAATGTAGCCCAGTCCATCACGCAAACCAGTCTCCCATCCATTGACTCTGTCTACACTTCCCGCCCACCCCCCCGCCCCCCGGCAAAGCAGCCAGCATAATTAGGGACCCCACGCGCCCAGACATTCTCTCTTTCACCTTCTTCCATCGTGAAGAAGATACAAAAATTTGAGGTCATGTCCCAAGCAACTCAAGAACAGCTTCTTCTCTGCTGCTGTCAGACTTTTGAATGGACTTGCCTTGTATTAAGTTGATCTTTCTCTACACCCTGACTATGATTGTAACACTACATTTTGCAGTCTCTTGTTTCCTTCTCTATGTAAGGTATGCTTTGTCTGCATAACGCGCAAGAAACAATACTTTTCACTGTATGTTAATACATGTGACAATAATAAATTAAAACAAATCAAATAAACCTATTGGACTTTAACCTGATGTTGTGAGACTTCTTACTGTTCCAGAAAATAACTATTGCTCATTAACCCACTCATCCTGATTGGCAAGGTTTTCTTTTTAAATCTCTTTCATTAAAAGCTACGCAAAGGATTGTCTCTGGGATGCCAAAGGTATTAAAAATCACATGAGCTGACCTAGAATCATACATCATTGAATTCTACAGTACAGAAAGAGGCCATTCAGCCCATCGAGCCTGTACCGACCACAATCCCATCCAGGCCCCAACCCCATGCATTTACCCGAGCTAGTCCCCCCGACACTAAGGGGCAATTTAGCATGGCCAATCACCCAACCTGCACATCTTTGGACTGGAAACCAGAGCACCCGGAGGAAACCCACACAGACATGGGGAGAATGTGCAAATGAGCTGGGAAGCAAACTCGGATCCCTGGGCTCTGTGAGGCAGCAGTGCTAACCACTGTTCCACCACACCGCCCTAATTTGCTGCACTGACCTACCAAATGATTTCCTCGACTTGTGCCTCGTTTTATAAAACTGTAACAACGAAACCCCAAAAAAGGAAGATGAATGTAAAAAAACAGTAACCATGGGAAAAGAAGGAAAACTAAACGAAGTTTGACATGCTTAAAGAATATAAAAGAATGATCCAGATCATTGGATGTGTATCTTGGCAATGTTGGATTGGATCTGTTCAAACATAAACAACAGCTGACTCTGAATTACAGTTACAGACTAAATAAATGAACCTCATGCTCTTCGGAGCATCTGTGGCCAGTAAAACCACTTCTCATCCATGAATTTAGCAGAGCTGCTTCCTCAAGAAAAATTATCTTGGCGATTTACACTTCAAAGGTGCAATTCAGTCAAGACAGAGCTTCCTGTACTGAAAATCTGGCCCATCCCCAGCTCAATCTGTGAAAGCGCCGTACATGGCAAGTGAGTGGAACACATGCAGTTTGAGGCAAGTTTTTCCCATGCTCTCTGAAAGTACCCTTCATTTGATGTGTAGGTCTGTGCTGTGTTGTTAATATCCCATCTCATAACACTGGAGACGTCAGTCTTAATGGATTTTTTAAAATTCGACTATGTAAACAGTGCGCAGTCGCTGCAAAATATTTTATAAAATAAACAGTCTATCTTTTGTACCTTGCGTTGTAATTAATGAGGAGCCACCAATCTTCTGAAGGTCAGTGTGCTAAATGGTTCCAGGGATACCTTGTAGAATGTATGAGACTTGGAACTGAACCAGAAAGGCTACATGTTGCAAAGGTTTATCTTGCTATGCTGTACTGGCGATGCTATGAACTATGAGAATCTTCAAGGCATTTCTGCTGATTCCAGCTTTATCCCCATTGCTTAAGGAATTTACCACAAAACTGGATATTTATTTGTGCGTGAGTGTTCAGATGGTTCGATGCGAATTATTTTGATAAGTGATTTGTTTTAGGAACCTACAGACAAGGCTTATTACTAACTGGAATTCAAATGAAAATTCAGCGCTGTGTTGAGGTGAGCACAGTTTTTATAAATAAGTTAACTTCAATTCCTTTTTTGAAAATGTATTCTTTATTTTCTTCCCTGTTGTTGTCTTTGGTTGACAAGATATACCTCAATCTGCAGTTGCTCAAGATGGCCATTGAAACAGCGGCGAGATTTTCCGACCATGCTCGCCCCAAAACCAGAAAGTCCCACCTGAGGTCAATGGGCCTTTCCAAGGTCTGTCCCTTGCCCGCTACGTTTCCCCGCGGTGGGCGGGACTGGAAAACTTCCCCCTCAGTTGACCAATCGTTGGGATGTCTTTGATTCCATCCTGGAATCTGATGATAATATCAAAGGTATTTAGAGTGGGATAAAAGCAACATACTGCCGGTGCTCTGAGCTCTGACGAAGGGTCATCCTGACTCGAAACGTTGGCTCTATTCTCTCTCCACAGATGCTGTCAGACCTGCTGAGATTTTCCAGCATTTTCTGTTTTTAATTTGAGAGTGGAGTTTGGATTTTGTGGTTCGGATCGCAGCAGGTCAGGTCACAGTATTCATCATTGATCCATTGAACCTGAAATCCTGGCAGTTGCCTGGACCTCAAGGCCACACTCAGCCTCTCCACCTCTTCAATTCTTTCTCCCCCTTTCAAATGCTCCTTAAACTCATCTTTTTGAGCAGATTTTGTGACCATCCCTTCAAATTGTTTTTTAATATTCGGTCATGAGATATGGCCATCATTTATTGCTCAATCCTAATTGCACTTGAACTGCTGAACCAAGCCACTTCAAAGAGTAGTCAACCACAATGCTTATTTATTAGTGTCACAAGTAGGCTTACATTAACACTGCAATGAAGTTATTGTGAAAGTCCCATTGTCCATTGGTAAGGTACATCAATGGATCAGTGATGAATATTGTAACCTGACCTGCTGCATTCAGAACCACAAAATCCGAACTCCACTCTCAAATTAAAAACAGAAAATGTTGAAAAATCTGAGCAGGTCTGACAGCAACCATGGAGAGAGAATAGAGCCAAAGCTTCGAGTCAGGATGATCTACTGTTCTGGAGTCACATGTAGGCCAGACCAGGTAAAAGTGGCAGATTTCCTTCCCTAAAGGACATTAGTGAACTAGATGGGTTTTTACAGCAATCGACAATGATTTCATTGTCATACTTTTAATTCCAGATTTTCATTGAATTCAAATTTCAACATCGGCCATGGTGGGATTTGAACCAAGGCCCAAAGAGCATCACCCTGGGTATCTGGATTACCTGCCCCTTTATCCTGAGATAAGGGTGCTCTTTTAAGGGGTGCCCCGATCTCTGTGGAATCGGGCTTGCCAGGGTGTTTAAGTCCCATCCCTCAAGAATGACGGCACAAAACAGATCCACTGTTTTTTTTTAACAAGAGTTAAAAGATCGAGAGGGAAAAGCTCTCTGTTTCTCTTGGCAGAAATGCCGGTTTTCAGTCAGAACCTGACACATGGGCCAGAAATCTCCAGACACGCCCGCGGCTGGGAATCTCCAGCCTCGCCGCAGTGACTGGAGATTTGGCTGAGTGCATAGCTCTCTGTTCTCGCTACAGTGGTGGTGGGGACTACAACATTGGAGAATTCCGGTCTTTGCCATTTTTTGGGAAGATTCTACCCTATGTTACTGTCTCCACAGGTGCTGCCCAACCTGCTGAGGTTTTCCAGTATTTTCTGTTTTCATTATATATTTCCAGTGTCTGTGCGGTGTGTTGCTTTCACATGGTTGTTCTGGGAGTGGTTCTCAAGTTCACTTTGCCATCTGCCCTTCATAACCCTTGACTTTTCTGCCTGTCAAAAATCTGTCTAATTCACCCTTGAATAAACTCGATGGGCAGGATTTTTGCGCTCGAGCGAATCTGGAAATTCCTGCCTGAGGACAATCGACATTTCTGTCGTCCGCCCCTTGCCTGTTCTGATTCTGTGGTAGACAAGTCGGAAGATTTCCAGCGAATGACCCAGTCTCCACTGCTGTTTGGGAAGACAATTCCACAGATTAATGAGAGAAAGAAATTCGCCTCATCTCTAGATGATAGAACTCTTATTCTTAAACTGCGTCCCCGTGTTCCAGTCTCTCCCACAAGGGGGAACATCCTCCTGATATTCACCCTTTTCCAGCCTCCTCAGTATCTTGTATGTTTCAGTGAGATCACCTCTCATTCTTCTAAACTCCAATGGGTATCGGCGTAACCTGTTCAACCTTTCTTCATAAGGTAAACCCTTCATCCCAGGAGATAACCTTCTCTGACCTGCTTCTAATGCAATTATACCTTTCCTTTTCAAAAGAAGGGGACCGAAACTGTGCACTGTACTCCAGATGTGGGGCATGATCTTCACTGCCTGCTGCCGTTGTAAGCGAGGACGGAGAATTTGGTGCTCAGCCAAGTCTCTGTTCATTGCAGCGGGAACTTTTTTACGCAGAGGTCTCTGGAATTCACTTCCTGAGTTGGTGGTGGAGGCAGAGACCCTAAACTCTGTTTAAAAAGTACCTGGATCAGAATCTTAAGTGCTGTAAGCTACAGGGCTGTAGGCTGGGTGCAGGAAGGTGCGATTAGAAAGGGCAGCTGGGTGTCCTCGGGCTGGCACAGACAAGATGGGCTGAATGACCTCCTGTGCTGGAACTTTTCTATGGTTCTGCTTGTAGACACTTCAGAAGCCTCTCCCTAATGAAGCCAGGATACGCCTCCCATTTAAGGATTAAGGCTGGCTCGGACTAGCGTTGGCCTTGGGCCCCCTCCTGATTGGGTGCAATCATGCAGCCACACTCTTAGTGCTGGGCTGCGTGCCACTATCGTTAATGTGCTGCTAACATTGCCAAGAAAGGGCATCGGTCAATCACGCACGGCGGTCCCTGATTACTGACCCTATCAAACCTTGCTGCCAGGGTGTTGAAAAGTCCCGTCTTTATGGCTTTTTGATCATTCTCATTAAACATTCACAGTAATGGCCACAGTCGGATACTGAAAGAAAAAGCGGACTGTTAACTCGCATTCAGAAAGGCTTCAATAACCTAATCCAGCGAAACAGAGCAAAGCCAATCAGTTGCTAAGGGATACATCTCCAACAACATTGTAGCTTTAACAAGCATCCAACTTAAGGTAACAGACCTCCTAATTGCCAGCTGTTTTATATTGATGCTTTTCATGCCGTGTGGTTGCTGTACAAGAAGGACTTCTCAATTAAGGAGAACTGGAGCTGGTTATGAGCCTTTTGTGGTGTCTGTGCGCAGGCTCCAAACCTTCAGAGTCCTTCAGGCTTGTATTTTGACACGCTATGCGGATTGGGCACAGACTGAGCCTCAGGCCTGTGCTGAATGCCCATTAATAAAGTGAGCTGGGTTCTGATGAACAGCAGCTCTGTGGGTTCTTGCCAAAGCATTATTATTAATGAACATTTCCAAAGGCCTGGGCTATTTGGGCCTGTAAAGGCAATCGCAACATTTATAGGTAAGGATGGTGTGCTGCGTGTCTGCATTTTTAAAAGACATTTCATAAATTGCCATAAAAGAGATTTGTTACACAAATTAAGACAAGCGTTAATTAAGAGAGTGTGACTGCACGGATAAGAGGAAAGTGAAGGAACAGAAGGAAGAAATGAATGTTTTCCAGATTGGCAGAATTGGAGAATAATGTCCTCTAGGAAATTGTACTGTGCCCTCTTTAGATTTCCATTTATGCAAATAAATTGGACACAAGCAGAATAATGACACCAATGTTTACTGATAATAGTCAATGAAGGGAAATGGCAGTGTGGGAAAATACTGCATTTTTATTGCAATTGTATAGGGTGTTGGTGAGGCCACACCTGGAGTATTGTGTGCAGTTTTGGTGTCCTTATCTGAGGAAGGATGTCCTTGCTATACAGAGGGTGCAGCGGAGGTTTACTAGGCTGATTCCTGGGATGGCAGGTCTGTCGTATGAGGAGAGACTAAATCATTTAGGATTATATTCGCTGGAGTAAGTCCCACTGGTTTTTTGGTGGGTTTTTCATAATGAATCTTCCACACTCTGTGCAGTGCGGGGCGCGTGGGAGTAAATCATGTGGAAGAACAGTGGGCAGGGCCTTGTCCTGCTGGAGAGGCCGGCAGCAGAGTGCTGAGTGAACCACTGCACGTGCGCCGATCTGTCAGCATCGAGATCAGTGTATGCGCAGTGGCCCCGCACTGCCGGCCACCCAATTGCTGGCCATGTGACCCACCCACCACCCAATCACTAGGCCCCTGATCATGTCTGCGCCACTTGATCCGCCCCCCATCCCCCCACCCCCAGCCCCCCCCCCCACCCCCCTCCCCCACCCCGACCCCAGCCTGTCTCAGTCATCCCCCCTTGGCAGCCCCGATCTCCTCCCCAGTCCCAACCCCACCCCCGCAGCCCTAATCCCCTTTCCCCAGCAGGTGACATCCCCCCCTCCGTCCCGATACTCAGCCCCCGATCACTGGCCTCCTTCCCTTTGTCACTGGTCCCAGTGCAGAGTAGCAGCACGAACCCCAACCCCACCGACCAACATTCCCCCCCACCGCCCCAGAGACCCCACTCCCATTAAATCCTGCCCCTTAGCACTGCCCAAAGTTCAGTGGGCTATGCCAAGGTGCCCGCTTAGCATTAACACTTTGCCCCTTGGGCAGTGCCAAGCTGGCACTGGCCAGGGAGAACCTCCCCCTTTACCCCTGACACTCTGTGTGTCACTTCAACAGGGTCCAACGGGGTGAAATACTCCTGACAGGGACGAAGACATAAGCAGACTTCAGTCCCAGGCCCACTAATTCAATGTAAATTATATTATAATACTGATTTAAATAATTCATACATCTCCACGCCGATTTCTGGAGCGGAGCTGACGGCTTCGGAAATCTAGCGGCTGGAGACTTGCGGGTCCCGTGGCACCCAGCAGGAAGCTCCGCTAAACGACCTCTGCTTGAGTCTCCCTGACCACTGCGCTGCTAAAACGATGTCATGGGCCAGGAGAATCACCCCATTGTCTCTTGCACCACACAGGCAAAGCATACTGTTCATAGTGTACATAGGGAAAGAAGGTGAAGGTGCAGGATATAGTGTTACAGCCATTGCTAGGCTGTAGAGAAAGCCTCTGAGTCGGAAGCTCTGGGTTCGAGTCCCTTCCCAGGACTTGATGATCAAGGAAGGTGGGTTCATAACACAGCCAAGCGGGTTGAGTGTCAACCTGTAAATCCTTCCAAACACGCCAATGGCAGGTGGTAAGACTCACGGTGGCGCCCTCCACCCCCTCCCCCTGCCATGTCTATAAGTCCCTGGCGACAGACTAGCAACCTGTTCTTGGAATTACTCACTATGGAAATCGATGAAAGCCTGCCTTTGTGCACCACTAGGTGTGCAGGAAAGAATTGAAATGGAGAGTACAATGAACCTTAAGATTCTCAACAGAGTGAGTCATGTAGGTCTGTGGATGCAGAAACAAAAGTCTTCAGTAGGACATCAGGTAGGAATGGGAAACAAGATTTTGGTGAGTTTCAGGGCAAGAAAGTGATGTTGAATCTGAGTAAATCTTTGGCTAGGATGCAGTGAGGGTATTGTCTGCAATTCTGGGTATCTCACAATAGGAAAGATTTGGATAGGATACAGCAAAGGTTTATCAGAGTGATAAAACATCTCACAAACTCGAAATGTTACCTCGATCTTCTTTTTCCACAGATGCTGCCAGACTTGCTGAGGTTTTCCAGAATCCTCTGTTCTTGTTTGATGGGAATGATACCTGAATGAGAGGCTGTAAATCTGCAAAAGGCTCCAATGTGTGAAGCAAATTAACAGTGAGATATTTTCAAAACCAAAGGAAGATTATGAATAGGTAAATAATGAAAGACTTCCACAGATCAGCAAGGAGTGGCAGGGTCAGGATAATCACTCCAACTTAGGAGACATTATTTACACTGGAAATCATGAGACCTGGGACGCTGATTGTTTAAGCAGAGCCAATTTTAAAAATGATTTGGATTAATATTTGAAATTTGAATGCAGAGAGGGAATTGGCAGCAATTTGAGATTTGTGTAAGTGATGACAGTGGAAAGGGAGAGAATGTGGTTAAGAGCAGCACAGTGGCAGAGTGGTTAGCACTGCTGCCTCACAGCACCAGGGACTCAGGTTCAATTCCTGGCTTGGGTCACTGTGTGTGTGGAGTTTGCACATTCTCCCCGTGTCTGTGTGGGTTTCCTCCGGGTGTTCTGCTTTCCTCCCACAGTCCAAAGATGTGTGGGTTAGGGTGGATTGCCTATGCTAAATTTTCCCTTAGTGTCAGGGGGATTAGCAGGGTAAATATGTGGGGTTATGGGGATAGGATTGATGTTGATGCAGACTTGATGACCTCCTTTTGCACTGGAGGGATTCTTTGATCAGGATTCCTTTCCTAGAAATGGAGGGAGCTAGCAGAAGTCTGAGTGATGTGATGGATAACCTCATCTATGTCGTACATTTTAGGGTTATTCCGAGAAGGTTAAGCAAAAGAAGAAGCACTAACAAAACAGACCATAACACCTGCAGTGCAAGATAAAAACAGAAACATCTGGATGTGCTGCATAGACTGGATGTGTAAAGAAAAGAGACAAGTTTAATATTTCCAGTCTGGATTATTCATGAGTTGCATCAGTCTTTCTTTATTTGTACTTTAAAGGAAAGACTTGCATTTATATAGTGCTGTTCCTGTCCTCAAGATGCTTATAGCATTTTGTGGCAACGTGGTGGCCAATTTGGAAAGCCCCGCAAACAGCAACGAGATAAATGGCCAGATAATCTGTTCTGATGACGTTAGTTGAAGGATAAACATTGGCCAGGACGATTCCACTGCTCTACACATCCATCTGAGGAAACAGATGGTGTTCTCCTTTAGCACGTCATACAAAAGAAAGCAGCTCCAGCATCTCAGGAAGGTACAGAAGCATCAGCCTCCATTCCATAGTCAAGTATCTGGAGTGAGGTATGAACCCTCTGACTCCGACAGTTTTAGACTTTGCAGCACTTTAATACAAGGGTAAGGTGGCCTTTTAGAGGGCATTTAGGTTCAGCCTGGCACAGCAGCCCGAGGTTTTCAATGAAATACCTTTGGGAATCTAAGAACATAAGAAATAGGAGCAGGAGTAGGCCATCTGGCCCTTCGAGCCTGCCCCGCCATTCAATAAGATCATGGCTGATCGGTCGTGGCTCAGTTCCACATTCCCGCCCTCTCCCCATAACCCTTAACCCCCTCGCTTATCAAAAACCCATCAACCCGCGTCTTAAAAATATTTAGCGAGGCAGCCTCCACCACTTCAACGGGCAGAGAATTCCAGAGATTCACCACCCTTTGAGTGAAGAAGTTCCTCCTCAACTCTGTTCTAAACCGCGCCCCCCCTTTATCTTGAGGCTGTGCCCCCTAGTCCTACTGTCCTTTCTGAGCGGGAAGAGTCTCTCCACCTCTATCCTATCCATCCCATTCATCATCTTATACATCTCAATGAGATCTCCCCTCATTCTTCTAAACTCTAACCAGTACAAGCCTAGTTTATTCAGCCTCTCCTCATAGCTCAACCCCCTCAACTCCTGTATCAGCTTAGTTAAACCTCCTCTGCACTCCCTCCAAGGCCAAAATATCCTTGCGGAAGTGCGGCGACCAAAACTGTACACAGTACTCCAGCTGCGGCCTCACCAATGCCCTATACAGCTGCAGCAAGACCTCCCTACTTTTATATTCAGACCCCTCGCTATGAAGGCCAGCATCCCATTCGCCTTCCTGACCACCTGCTGCACCTGCAGGCTGGGTTTTTGCGACTCATGCACAAGGACCCCGAGGTCCCTCTGCACCATCGCCTGCTGCAGTTTTTCGCCATGTAAGTAATTGTCCTTCCTACCATTATTCCTACCAAAGTGGACCACCTCGCACTTGCCAACATTAAATTCCATTTGCCAGTTCCTGGCCCATTCGCCCAGCCTATCTAGATCCTTCTGCAGACTCTCCACACCCTCCGCACAATTTGCCGTTCCCCCAATCTTGGTGTCATCAGCAAATTTCGACACCCTACACTCGGTTCCCTCCTCCAGATCATCTATATAAATGGTAAATAGCTGAGGCCCCAGCACCAACCCCTGGGGCACTCCACTAGTCACCATCCGCCAATCCAAATAGCCACCCATTGACCCCCACTCTCTGTCTCCTATTTGACAACCAATCCTCTATCCACGCTAACACCCTACCCCCAACTCCATGTCTCCTGACCTTCTGCAATAACCTCCTGTGAGGCACCTTGTCAAACGCCTTCTGAAAATCCAGAAAGACCACATCCACCGGCTCTCCTCTATCCACTGCCCTAGACACATCCACTGACAGAGAAAGACATGGATGTGGATTTGTAAAGGAGATGGGAAACAATTAGGGATCATGGATAGAAAGGTCATGGCTGTGTCTGTGATCGAGGGAGATCTGAGTCTGAGGGGCAGAGCAGACCTGTGGGATTGTAGGTGACCAAATTTATATGCCTGACAAGAGAAAGGTCAGTGTCTATCAGCTTTCCGATGGAGAGAAAGTGAACACGTAAATATGGAAACAGTCAAGGAAATTAGTCCTTAAGTCCAAAAGATAGAATAGGGCCGGAATTCTTCAGCTGTTCACACACCGCCTCTGCTGCAATCACCATTGGAAAATTCGGCCTCAATGACAAATATCCGTGCGGGACTGGAGAATCCCAGCTTGCAGGCAAAGTGGGAGAATTCAGCCCTAAAGATGTGATTCTGACATGTGACCAAATTGGGTAAGATTCTCCTGGCCCGTTATGCTGATTGGGTAGTGTAGACGGGCGGGGAATTTAAGTGTGAAGCCAAACTCAGGAACCATGACTGGCATGCGATCAATGTCCAGGGTTGGTGGCAGTTGGAGCCGGCGATCGGTGGTGGGTTGGGGGGCAGGTGCGGGGACAGTCAGCCAGCTATTGGGAGACCGGCAATCAGGAGAGAGACATATCAACCGATCTCACAGTATCCTGGGGAATCGGCGCATGCGCAGTGGCTCCCTCAGCAGTCTGATGCCAGCCTCTGCCCTGGTTTTAGGTTCCGTCACCCTCCTCCTTACCGACATGGATTCCTGATGGTCTCTGTGTTGATCAGAGTTCTATAAATCCATTTCTCTAAGCTCACCCAAAAAACAGGCAGGAGAACTTCCCGTTTTCCTGCCCTTTGGGCACTTTGAAATCTTTTGGAAAAGTCACACCCACAGAGACTGTGGGTAACACAATTAGTTGGTATGAGCTTGGATTGGTTACTCAACTAAAAGTCAGAATGAACTAAAGGAACATAAATCTGATATGGATCAACATGTTTATTACTATCACTACTGTGTTGACTCGGCGCCTGAACAGTTAAGATTTAAACCAGAATTGCCACAAGGAATAGTTAAAACTAATAATATTGACGCATTTAAGGAAAAACCATACAGATGTACAAAGAAAGAGGAATCGATGATCATGAGGATAGATGAGGAAAGGTGGGTAGAGGCTCAAATGGGAAATAGGCACCAGCATGGACAGTTTGGGCTGAATGGCCTGTTTGGGCTGTACACTAACTGGTGTCAACAACACTCATGGCTGGAATTTTCCAGTCATTCCCGCCAGCAGGATTATCTGGTTCCGCTGATGGCGAACTCCACTACAGGTTTTCCAGCGGCAGGAGGTGCATATGTTAGGAAACCTCCTTGACAGCGGTGGGACTGGAAGATCCCACCAGCAGCCAATGGTGGGCCACCTCCTGCCACTGAGAAACACACCAAGGCTGGGGCGGGAGTGGAATGTGTGGGAAATGCCACTTGTAGATTTAAGAAACACTGAGATATCCCCTTCAATGAACATAACCATAAAACATATTGTTGTCACTCATAATTCTTTTCAAGTATATTTGAGTTGCAAGGGAGCGTGATGCTTGGGCAAGTTCTGAGAGTGTGTGTGTAATAAGTCCATAGAGGTGAAAATCCCGTCACCAAGTTACTTTATTTACACCATACATTTGTACACAGCCAGCTCTCCAGTTGCTCCCTGCTGAATGCAGGCAGAGAGCCTGACACACCTGCTTTAAATAGGAAGCATGCATCTCCCTGATTTAACTATCAATTAAGGCTCATCAGGTATCTTTTTCGGTACCAACCAAAAAAACTCATCAGGTGGTTCATACTCTAGCAAGCCCACCTCAACAGCCTGGCTGAAGTCATCACAGTGGCAAGGCTGAATTTATTGCTGATCCCAAGTGACCCCGAAAGGGTGCTGAACCTTCTCTCAATGAAGTCCCTGGTCATAAAGGGGGCGATCCTTCAATGGTTATGTCAAAGGTTGTGTTTTGGGAAGCTTACTGCATTCATCAAAACATGTTTTAATCATTTAAATGGGTCCGCAGAGAATATCTGAGATTTGGCAAAGTCTAATCTTCATTTTTGTAACAAAATATCAATCTGGGCGGAGAGTTAACCAGTGGATATGAATCATGATAAACACTATTGTGTAGGACAGTGCACATAAATCACTGAAGAAATGAACTTGCCACAAGATATTTACAACTAAGTCAACATTAGACTCTAATAGCTGGGCTCCATTTGTCTTTAGGTTTTTCTTTGTGGAAATTGGGCACAAATTCCATTTTACGTCATTCTCTATTGCTGTCCTGAGCCTTAAAGAGCTTAGGTCGTGTAATGACTTATTCTCTATCTGAGAAATCTCAGTCTACAGCTGAGGATGGCACCAGGAAAAGAGAAAGTATTAATGCTGAAATAGGGGTTAGATGATACTAATTCTAAGCAAAGTTGAGGAAGTTTTTAGATTCTGGGAGGAATAAGTTAAGTACAAGATTGTACAGGGCAGTTATCCTTAGGGTGTGGGAGTGGTGAGTTAGTGAGCAATGTAGAAATTTATTTATTTTTTATATCAGTGTCACCAGTAGGCTTACATTAACACTGCAGTGAGGTAACTGTGAAAATCCCCTAGTCAACAAACTCCAGCGCCTGTTTAGTTACACTGAGGTAGCATTTAGCATGGCCAATCCAGCTAAGCAGCACTTCTTTCAAACTGTAGGAGGAAACTGCAACACCTGAAAGAAACCCATTCAGACATGGGGAGAATGTGCTTTATCCATACAGACAGTGACCCAAGCCAGGAATCGAACCCGGGTCCCTGGCAATATGAAGCAGCAGTGCTAAACACTGTGCCACCCCAAGAAACGTTTATAAAATTTTGTGGGTCAAAGATTAAGGTTGCTAGTATATATTACTGATTACTCCCTTCAATAGTAATTAACATAGATGAACTTCAACAGTACCATATCAGTGTGCAACAAGTCACAATCTTGCTGGACATTTTTCAGTGAATATGGTGGCACGGTGGTTAGCACTGCTGCCTCATGGCACCAGGGACCCGGGTCCGATTCCTGGCTCGGGTCACTATCTGTGTGGAATCTGCACGTTCTCCCCGTGTCTGTGTGGGTTTCCTCCTGGTGCTCTGGTTTCCACCCACAGTCTGAAAGACATACTGGTTAAGTGCGTTGGCCATGCTAAATTCTCCCTCAGTGTACCTGAACAGGCACTGGAGTGTGGCGAGTAGGGGATTCTCCCACTAACTTCATTGCAGTGTTAATGTAAGCTTACTTGTGGCACTAATAAGTAAACATGATGAAGCAAGATAATATCAATGATATAGATTATCACTGTAATGCGTTGTTTGCTTGGAATTAAATGTCAATGTTCCAGATGCATTTTGTAAACACAGTTGCCATCGGGAATACAATGTGCTGGGTACAAGATGGACTTGACTCAATTCATTATGCTGCACAGTAGATTTTATTAAAAACTGCTTCTCTAACACGTCAAAGAAACATCCTTCTCTTTCTATCCATATGGCTCTGGTTTTGTTTCTCAGTGCTCTTCCAGCTGCCTGTAGAATCCTGTTTCATCCTGCAGTCCCATTCTCCCCGTCTGCTCGCTCTCTTCCGCAATTTCCCAGCTTTCGGATTCTAGGCAGAGGGTTGCCTCAGGCACTGGATTGGGAACTCTTCTAACTCGAACCAGTGCAAGTCCCCAGGATTCAAAGTGGTCAGGTTTGCAGACGGCATCAATCAAGTCGCGTAGCAGTTTGAAAATGACAGACTGAGTCAGACAAACATGTGGGAAGGCAGAACGCTGGCAGATTGCATTCAATTGAGACAAGTGTTGCACACAGGGAGGAACACTAGGCGACACACATAATCCATTACTGAAATGAAATGAAGCTGAAATAGGCCGAGGAATCTGAGTGGACCCAACATTACCATGAGTAGCAATCAATAAAACCAATATAACGATTAACTGCGTAGACAGAAGATTTGAATTTAGCTAGAAGAAATAGGAATTAAATGTGCTGGTCAAATTCCCTTCGAATACTGCCTCCAGTTTTGGTCACCAAGGAACAATGGAGACATCTATGTGCTAAAGCCAGAATGTGGAGGTGGTCCTGTCTTCCAGCGGTCTGAAGAGAGACTGGGATAAGTTTTCATCCAAAAATGGAAAGAGGTAATTGTAGAGAGCCTATTAAGGAAATAGATAAAGTAAACTCAAACCTTACATTAATTTGTGACGTGAGTGATGGGGGTCCAAATTAGAAAAGAATAATTTTTGAGGTAATGTCAGCAAATTTTTCATGCAGAATGAACAACGTGTGGAGTAAATCTTCATTCATTGTGGTGAGGTGAAAACTTTGATAAGATTCAAATGAAAGTACAATAGGAAATCTTTCTCTTTTGAACCATGTATTTGGCTGAAGGGATGATGGCCTTGGAAAGGGTCCAGAGGGGGTTCACAAGAATGACCTCTGGAATGAAGAGCTTGTCGTATGAGGAATGGCTGAGGACTCTGGGTCTGTACTTGTTGGAGTTTAGAAGGACAAAGAGGGGATCTTATTGAAACTTACAGAATACTGCGAGGCCTGGATAGAGTGGATGTGGAGAGGATGTTTCCACTAGTAGAAAAAACCAGAGGGCACAACCTCAGGCTAAAGGGATGATCCTTTAAAGCAGAGATGAGGTGGAATTTCTTCAGCCAGACAGTGGTGAATCTGTGGAACTCTTTGCCACAGAAGGCTGTGGAGGCCAGATCATTGAGTGTCTTTACGATAGAGATAGATAGGTTCTTGATTAATAAGGGGTGTCAGGAGTGATGGGGAAAAGGCAGGAGAATGGGGATGAGAAAAATATCAGCCATGATTGAATGGCGGAGCAGACTCGATGGGCCAAGTGGCCTAATTCTGCTCCTATGTCTTATGGTCTTATGGTAAGATGGATTGAATGAGGAGGGGTAGGAGACCTTTGCTCAGCCAATCACACACAAATCCATAGAGGTTATCATCACTAGAATGTCACCACATCTGCTACACATTCAGATGTAATGAGTTCAAAAGGTCTCACCCCTCACTCAAAGGTCAGAATTTTACCTGCCTGCCCACCATGGGAGTAGGAGCGGGTGAGGGGCGGAGAATGGGGAGATTCATTGACCTCAAGCAGGATTTTACAGTTTCAGGATGAATGAGGCCTTAAAATTCCGCCCAAAGTAATAACTGATCGTAGACTTTTTAATAAACCCAAATATTTATTAGCTATAGTGTGAATTGCCAAAATGTTCACAGAATGCCTACAGTGCAGAAGGAGGCCATTCGGCCCATCAAGCCTGCACCAACTCTCTGACAGAAATATCTTGCCCAGGCCTGGACCCTGTAACCCCACATATTTACCTGGCTAATTCCCCCTAATCTTGGGACACTAGGGGGAGAATTTAGCATGGTCAATCTACCTAACCCGCACATCTTTGGACCGGGGGGAGGAAACCCACACAGACATAGGGGCAAGGTGCAAACTCCAAACACACATTATTGACATTATTGTACTTTCACTTTAGTGTGATAATAGCTAAAATATTGAGTAGTTAATGGAGTTTGTATATTACAATAAAAGTTCTTAATAATAATTAGTTGGAGGGAAGGATCCAGGATGCCCATTTAATCATAAATTGCATGCGAGAACTTTGTGAGTGACAAGGGTTCTGGAGCTAAATATTAAGAAGCAGAGGTATTCGGGCACGCTTGCCAGAGCCATGTGTAGTCATTTGATTTTTGTCCGACTTCAGTCTCTGTGTCGGGGAGAGAAAATGAGTTGGATTCCAAATCTAAAGTCCTTTTCCCAAAAGGTGGGATGGCACAGTGGTTAGCACTGTTGCTTCACAGCACCAGGGACCAGGGTTCGATTCCCGGCTTGGGTCACTGTCTGTGCGGAGTCTACATGTCCTCCCCATGTCTGCGTGGGTTTCCTCGGGGTGCTCTGGTTTCCTCCCACAGTCTGAATGACGTGCTGGTTCGGTACATTGGCCATGCTAAATTCTTCCTCAGTGTACCAGAACAGGTGCTGGAGTGCGGCGACTCAGGGGTTTTCACAGTAACTTCATTGCAGTGTTAATATAAGCCTACTTGTGACAATAATAAATAAACTTTAAATAGTGAGTGCAAGATGCCTATCACTGCATTTGGATGTCTTGTTTCCATGTAGTGTGTGGCACTGGGGGAATGGATAGGACATTGTGACCAGGTACCAGGGAATAGATCCCTTAATGGGCCTTTATTTACACTCATCCAGTCTCAAACAACACCGCCTGCCCAATATTCTGATCTAAAGCATCAGCAGATTTTTGGTCAAATTGTTTCATATAACTTTAAACACTCCGATACCAAACTGTGTCTTGTTTCTTTAATGAAAAACAGTATAGAAAATATCTTTATATCTTCATAGTACATAATTGTATATACATGATTTCAAAACTGCAACACAGTTAACAAGAAGAAATTTGCAGTCATTCAATCAGTGTATAAAAATGCAAGAATTTATACATTATTGCTTTTTTTGTGACATCAACCATAGGGTGACTTAAATCAGAGAATGCGAAAGACAGCAGGAATAGTGAAGATTTTATCAAATTATCAGGTTTCATATGAGTGGAGTGAGAAGGAAGAAATATAATAAAGGGTTAGCTTCTATCACTGCCATTTACAACAAAACATTCTACGTATACAAAAAGCCTCGAAATAACTGTTTGTGATATTAACGGATGGAAACTAATGACTTTGTCCGGAATTCCTCTCCTTATTATTTTAACGGAAGTGTTAACTCTTCATTTTAAATGGATTAAAGTCTAGGTTAAGATCTTGGACAGAGCTATGTGTGTTAATTGTTAGATTGCTAATATCACCAATAGTAATTTCTAGACTAAATATTCCGAACTGAGACATGTTCCTAATTACTTTGGTATCTTCCCATACGTTCTTTGATTTTATTGCCAACTGATCACCTAATTTTCAGATTATTTGGCTGATTTTTGTTCTCGATATGTGCTGCTGATTGCTGTGCCTTCATCTGTGTTGTATTAGAATGGGTATTGAAACCACTGGTCAAAGTATTTCACATGATTATTAAGTTGATGCCTAATGTCCGATGCAGTGTCAAAACAGTGACTTGTGCTGCATTGTAACATTGCCACTGAACGATATATTCTAAACATTGAACTCCTTAACCCTAAAAGAGAAAATGCTGGAAAATCTCAGCAGGTCTGGCTGCTTCTGTCAGGAGAGAAAAGAGCTGACATTTCGAGTCCAGATGACCCTTTGTCAAAGCAAGCTGACGTTTTGAGTCCAGATGATCCTTTGTCAAAGTGTCATCTGTACTCGAAACGTCAGCTCTTTTCTCCCTCTATAGATGCTGCCAGACCTGCTGAGGTTTTCCAGCACCTTCTCTTTGGTTTCAGATTCCAGCATCCGCAGCCATTTGCTTTTATTGAGTTACTAAGTCCCAAGAATTATTCCGTACACTGAGAACACTCAACAGTTAATGGCGTAACATGTAACAATGTCCCAGACAACACAGAAAGAGGACATGGCACATTTACACGGGCTTTGTTTTTAGAAAGCAATTTTTATCAAGTCCCGTTTCCTTTGCCAAGGGAGTAGCCAAGAGAGAGACGATAGGGCTGTTTTCAATAGAGTTCCATTCGTTGCCAAGTGATGGGAGGAGGTTATTCATTGTAAATTTCTGACCTGTCTTTTTTGGAAATAAGTGAGAACAAAAATTTGCTTAAAGTCTGGTTTAGTTCGGGGAATCTGTGCACCCATTGACACATAAACAAATGCATTCTGAGAAGATATTCCTGAAGAATTTTTTTATAATGCCCAGAAAGAATAAATCTTGCTCGAATTAACAACCAGTGGAAACTCTTTGGTGTACGGGTTCTTATTTCAAAACGCAGGAGCGAATTGTCCCCATTGGATACAGTACTGGCAGTTTTAAGATGCTTTGAATCTAGGGCTGATTACAACCTCCCGACCCCCAGAATTATTCTACCTCTCATGCACATGTTGGAAGTAAAATGGGGCTGACATTGTCAGAGATTGTTCTTCAGACACGGGTGGCATGGTGGCACGGTGGTTAGCACTGCTGCCTTACAGCGCCAGGGACCCGGGTTCGATTCCAGCCTTGGGTCACTGTCTGTGTGGACACTGTCTGTGTCTCTGCGGGTTTCCTCTGGACGCTCCAGTTTCCTCCCACAGTCCAAAGATGTGCGGGTCAGGTTGACTGGCCGTGCTAAATTGTTCCTTAATGTCAGGGGGATTAGGAGGGGAAATATGTGGGGTTACGGGAATAGGGCCTGGATGGGATTGTGCTTGGTGCAGATTCAATGGGCTGAATGGCCTCCTTCTGCACTGTAGGGATTCTATGACATGGATCCTGACCCTGAATGGCCAGAGACGACCTGATGTTGGGGATAGATATCGTGGGGACTAATTCCCAGCGCAAATATGGGGAAGGCACTTTGTATATTTTGTGTGCGTGCCCACACTATTTCTGACAAATCTGCGGTGCCCAACTGACTGGGCAGCACAGTGGAAGTGTCAGATGCAGCATTTTGCCCATCACCAGCAGAGCTGGAGATCTGTATGAAAAAGTATTTCAAATGGGGAAAAAAAAAATGAACAGGCAGGGTTCTTTCCCATGGAACAGGAAGGACTGAGGGAAGACCTGACAGAAATATTTAGATTAATGAAAGGGTCTGATAGAGAAGGTGTTTTCACAAGTGGGTGAGGCCAGAACCATAAACATAAAATTGTCATTAATATAAGTCCAGTCAGGAACTCAGGAGCAACATTTTTGGATGAGAGTGTGGAATTCCCTACTGCAAAATGTAGTTTGTGTTGATTAACCCCGATACACCCCTGATACTACATGAACACAGGAAGGAGAGAAGTGGTGGAATTAGGGGAAGTAGGGCGGGACAGGGTTGATCTGGAGAATAAACACCATCATGAGATGTCGGGCAGGATGGGCTTGTTTCTGTCCTGTAAATATCATGTTACCTTCAGCTAATCTGATCAAGAGGCCTGTGGGCAACAACCGCATTGGGGGCAAGAACAGTCAATGCTGGAAAATCTCAGCTGGCCTGTGGGGAGAGAATAGAGCCAACATTTTGAGTTTGGATGATCCAGACTCGAGATGCTGGCTTTGTTCTCCCTCCACAGATGCTGCCAGACCCGCTGAGATTTTCCAGCATTTTCTGTTTGTGTTTCAGGTTCCAGTGGCCGCAGTATTGCGCTTTTAATCGGGTTTCAAATCTCAAATTGGAATAATAGGGGTTTGCGGGTATTTCTGGCTGATGGTCCGAGTGGACTTGTTGATGGACGGAGCCCCCGGGAAGCATTGGGATTTCTGTCAAACCAAAAGAGGAACCAAAAGTTCTCCCCCTCCTCCCACCACCCCCCTCCCCTGGCTGCAGGCTCTTCAAGGTCTCTTTAGTGACACATGATGAAGGCTGCGTGTTAGAACTGTACTGGTGATGATATGTGTGTATACAGATGTCTATTGTAACAGTTGGATTCCCAGCCTCAGACTTGCTGGAACAGCAGACTCTGGCTTCCTTCAGTGTGCTGGCAGTGGCTGTGAGAAATGATCGGTGTATCACCAACAAACCACGAAGCAGATACCTAAATATTTATATTTGGGTTACCAATCGACAGCTACCACCCACCCTGAGAACATTCCAGATTATGTAATTCGCCGGCCCAATTTTGATTTATTTTCTTCCCCTTCTAAGAAATGCGTGGGCCAGGGCTCATGTTTCCGATCTGTGTCTCTCTCCGGGAGAGAGAGGGCGCACGAACATCAGCCCGGGCCCCCCGATGCAATGCTGCTTCACTTACCTCTGCTCAGAGCTGCCCAGCCGGGCACACTGTTTAACTCCAGTGGCCGTGGCTGTTCTCAAACCATTTGTGGCGAAAATTCCAGGGACACCGTTGAGTTTTCACGGTGCATCAGATCACCACAGCTGACAGATTTACACAAAGCTAAACACCATCTTTGAAGGGGGCACCATGTAATGAATGCACTCGGGGAATTTGCTGAGATTATATTGTATTTTCCTCAAATACACAGTATTTGTGGTACATATACATTCACTAGTATATTTTTTGTTACTTTTTTTTATAAGATAAAGCTTCAACCGTATGCTACACAATCACTGTTGTGCACTATGTCCTGTTGATAACAGAGTGTATTCCTACTGGGTCCATGAACAAAATATCAGCCTCACGGCACTCTTTAAGAATTCTTCTGTTGAATTCGGACAGTTACAGTTTTGATTTCTGTGTATTCCTTTAGCCCATATTCTCCCCTAGAGAAAAAGAGCACATTCACGTTACACAATATGAGGAGGCAGTGGCGTAGTGGCATTGTCACTGGACTAGTAATCTGGGAACCCAGGTTCGAATCCCACCCACGGCAGATGGTGAAATTTAAATCCAATAAACGTCTAGAATTGAAAGGTGGCACAGTGGTTAGCACTGCTGCCTCACAGCACCAAGGACCCGGGTTCGATTCCAGCCTTGGGTCACTGTCTGTGTGGAGTCTGCACGTTCTCCCTATTTCTGCATGTGTTTCCTGCGGGTGCTCCAGTTTCCTCCCACAGTCCAAAGGTGTACGGGTTAGGTTGATTGGCCGTGCTAAATTAACCCTAATGTCGGGGGGATTAGCAGGGTAAATCTGAGGAGGTTACAGGAATAGGACCTGGATTGTGGTCGGTGCAGACTCGATGGGCCAAATGGCCTCCTTCTGCACTGTGGGATTCTATGATTCCTGTGTCTAATGATGACCATGAATCCATTGTTGGTTAACAAAAACCCAACTGGTTCACTAATGTCCTTTAGAGAAGGAAATCTGCTGTCCTTACCTGGTCTGGCCTACATGTGATTCCAGACCCACAGCAATGCAGTTAACTCTTAAATGCCCTCTGAAATGGCCAAGCAAGGGACTCAATTGAAGGGCAACTGGGCAATAAATGCTGGCCAGCCAGCGATGCCCACATCCCATGAATGAATTTTTTAAAAAATCCACAATAATGTGGTTGACTCTGAAAATGACACTTAGTTCAAGGGCAATTAGGGCTGGGCAATAAATGTGGACCCAGCCAGTGATACCCACATCCCCTGGTTGAGTAAAAAAACAATTGTCTAAAATTAATGCCTAGTTGTCTATATCAGAAATTTTTTTTTATAAAACTAAACGTCTTGGGGAGTTTCCATTTTTTCTCCCCAATGTTTAATTATTTTTACATTTGCGGAATCAAAACAGTACTTTGAGATTTGGTGAGAGACACAGTGTTCTAAAACCCGAGTCTATAAAAGTACTTACATTTCTCTACCGTTGCCAGACATTTTAAATCCACCGAACGGACTCTGGACATTTAAGGCATTGTAACAATTAATCCTGCAATAAAGGAGAAAATGAATTTAATTTGAATTCAATTATTGTTTAAAGAAATCTTTTCAAATGCCAAATCCTCGGGCAACAAAAGCTGGAGGACAAACACCGGGATGATTTGTAACAGTATTCACTTGAGCATTTGATACGCGACACAGGACAATGAATTTAATTGAGACTGACGCGCAAATGTTACCAAATGGAAAAAGGGGAGACGCCACCTTTAAACACCAAACACAATGAACTCGAGCAAGTCAGAATGGATAGCAGCTCAAAATTTGTATTATGTCACTTTTTAGTTTGCTTCCAATATCTTAATGAAATGTTTCAGTAATTACATTTGTGCAAATGATTCAGTTCTTGGAATAATTCCTGCTGCTTGAAATTCCTTGGTACAAAGCCAGGATTTCGGAAACACAAGGCAATTTGGAGCATACTTTTAAGTGAGTTTGAGGTTTGATGCTATTGGCCTAACTAAACATGCTCCTAAAGTATATCAAATGCATGCATGTACGCATACACTTGTCTCCAAGTGCTTCAGTATGTGGCCAATCAGTAAGGAGCATGCTCATCGTGAAAATGCCTTTCACAAACTCCCCTCGGTGATGTGATTACAAGAAGTGCATTAAAACCCACTGTCGTATCACTCACAGATATTGAAATCACACTAGAAATAACACATGATCCAGTACAGTTCCAGATAGAGTGATACTGTCATGTACAGCACATGATCATATTGGGAATGAATACATATATGTACACATGTACATTGAAGGAAAAACATATCGGAGTTCAATCCAAATTGCTTTTTAAATGACTAATTTTTAAAACTGTAAATTTTGTGTGTGTGTGTGTGTGTGTGTGTGTGTTTGTATGTGTCTGTGTGTGTGTGTGGATGTGTGTGGGTGTGTGTGTGTCTGGGGTGTGTGAGTGTGTGTATGTGTGTGTGTGTGTGTCTGTGGGTGTGTGTTTGTATGTGTCTGTGTGTGTGTGTGTGTGTCTGGGTGTGGGTGTGTGTGTTTGTATGTCTCTGTGGGTGTGTGTGTGTCTGGGTGTGTGTGAGTGTGTGTGTGTCTGTGGGTGTGTGTTTGTATGTGTCTGTGGGTGTGTGGATGTGTGTGTGTCTGGGTGTGTGTGAGGGTGTGTATGTGTGTGTGGGTGTGTGTGTCTGTGGATGTGTGTGTGTCTGTGGGTGGTGTGTGTGTGTGTGTGTGTGTGTGTGTGTGTGTGTGTGTGTGTGTGTGTGTGTGTGTGTGTGTGTGTGCGTTTTTCCAAGTGAACCAACCTGTTTTTATGTGGATGTTAAAGCCGCAGTTATTTGCAGCACTGGCATTAAGGTTTGAACTTAAAGAAAAGCAAATTCAAACTAAGTCCTATTTTAAACACCGTGGGGACGATTCTCCCATCCCAGCACCGTGTGGGCTGATTCATGGGATTCACACAAATCCTCCCAATATGTGCGTATCTCCCAGTGCCGGGTATCCAGTGCGGTAGGGAACACACTGGAAACCAGTGGGAACAGTGGGTAAATAATTTTAATCTTATTTGAATGTAATTTCAGTGTCATTATCGGGCCCAGGACTGAATTCTCCAGGCCCAACAACATCTCCCACACCCTCAGTGCAATTTCACTCTGGCAAGGTTTAGAGTAGCCCCCCATTTTTGGGAACTAGCTGGAGATCCTGCTGGAGTGAAGGGGGGCGATCAGGGTCTGATGGGGGGGTCAGGCAGCGGGGGTGGTGCTCCCTGGGCATGGGCATCACTGCCCAAGGGGCAAAGTGTCCATGCACAGGGGGCACCATGGCACTGCCCACCAGGCATGGAGCAGTGCCAAGGGGGTGGGGACTAGGGGGCAGGTTTTGGGGTGATCGGTGAGGGTGGGAGGTCCTGCTGCCAGTCTGCATGGGGATCAGTTGGGACTGGAGGGAGGCCAGCGATCGGGACGGAGCTGGGGGGGTGGTCTGCTCGTTGGGGGGGGGAGGAATGAGTCTGCCTCCCGTGGGGAGGGGTCTGTTGGGGTGGGGGGAGTGGGGGGATCGTCACTCTTGGGGGGGGGGATGTGCTGGAGATTGGGGCATTCCTGGATGAGGGGTGGGGTCAGGGCTAGCCCGGGAATGCTCGTGGGGGGTGCAATCAGGCCACGTGGGGGGCTGGAGGGGCAGCACTGCAGGGATCCCGGGCTGGCCAATGATCGAGCAGGGCAGCAAACTAAAGGCTGACAAATTGGGGGCCACTGCGCATGCGCAGAGTTCCGGAACAGTCAGACTCTGGCACGAATAGCCCCCCCCCCCCCCCCCCACCCCCCGAGCTTTTCATGATTGTGGCTGCTGCATTGCACAGAGTGTGGGCGATTCAAGTCTGAACTCCCACTGAACAAACGATCAGGATTTACACCAGTTTTCCCATGAATTCAGCACTTAGGACTCTTTTGGGAGAATCGCCACCCCCCCCACCCCGTATCTTTAACATACAGAATGGCTTAGATTTATAAAGCGTCTTTCACTGAATAAAACATCCCAAGGTGCTTCACAGGAACATTCTAAAACAAATGCCACCATGCCTCATAAGGAATTGTCAAAGGGGTACGTTGTAGGGAGTGCCTTAAAGGAGCAAAGCGAGATGGAGAATTCTAGAGCCTAGGGCCTAGGCAACTGAAAACATGGCCACCAATCCTGGAGCAATTGTAATTGGGAAGAAGCCAGAAGGAGCACATATAATGCAGAGGGTTGGGGGCTGTTGGAGGTCACAGCGATAGGAAAGCATCTAACCAGCATGTCTTTCGGACTGAGAAAGGAAACCGGAGCACCCGGAGGAAACCCATAGGGAAGAATGTACAAACTCCACACAGTGACCCAAGTCAGGAATTGAACCCAGGTGCCTGGCACTGTGAAGCAGCAGTGTTAACCACTGTGCCACCGTGCAGCCCCAAAGGCATGGGGGAGGGAAATGAGTCTTCATTGTTCATAGTTTCTGGCAGATAATTTCAGGGAAAAAATTCCCATGTCTCAAGACTGTCTGAAATAAGCCTGACTGTACACTGGGTTGGGTAATAAGCAGAGCGAAATAGCTTAATCCTTTTCAGTGTTAGAAGTGTCTGATGTCTTTTTAGGGACCTTGCTACATTCATTTTTTTAAGATCACAATGTATTCCAACCAGTGGGACTGTTGGAAGCTTTTTAACATTTATTTTTTATTAGTCACAAGTAAGGCTTACATTAACATTGCAATTAAGTTACTATGAAATTCCCTTAGTCACCACACTCCGGCGCTGGTTCGGGTCAATGCACCCAACCAACCTTTCTAGCTTTACGTCGATTTGGAGTCAGGGTGAAAGAGGACTGATCTTCCCAGATCCACGGGACATCTGCGGGCAGTGGTTGACCTGCAGAGACTCTTGTGACTGCACCCCCCACCCCAGCCTCTTCAACAGAGGGTCAATTTCAGGAGAACATCAAGGCTGCCTTTTTGCTAAGCAATATCGACCCCATTTCAAAGGAGACAGGGAACATCACAGCCACTATCTGTCCGGTCTCATCTATTCAGTCCTGGCCACTTTTCATCAACTCAAAAGCAAGAACCTCCCACTTCTCATTTAAGGGACGCTTGAAGCATTCTCACTCCCATCAATGTCCTGTCTTGGGATCAACCCACTACTGTGTAAGTTTCAGCAGTTACACTGCCCTCTTGGTCACTGGGAACCCCACACACACACAAACACATTGGCATATTTCATGATACTGCAGACAAAGGCCCGGAATAAAGTAATCGCATTTCAACAACATAGACAACTCGGAAATCATTTTGAAAATTGTACAAAGAAATCTCCACTGTGTTCTCCAACTCATGTTGTTAATAATATAATGCATCTCAGAGTTTGTTCATCTTGAATAAAACAAAAGACAGAATCTAAGATGTGCAATATTCCTCGGGGATCAATGTCCGACTTGTGATATGTTTTGTTTGAATAAACATTCTCTCCTCTCGAAGATTGACTGCAATAACAGAATGAGCTCACTAAAGCACTGGAACAGGCTGGAAACCATCTGAGGAGAGGGGCTGTGCACTGCTCCGTGCCAGCAACAGCCTGAAGAGTGAGATGGGCTGGCAAGTTTCACAAGCTACGAGTGACGTAGGTACACACTTAACTGATTTGGACAGCTTGAATCCATTGTCGAGAGCATCTATTCCCCATACTCTGCACCAGAAGATGACTGGATATGCTGTTGGAATAAACCATGTCATAGGAAGATAGTAACAGATGTCAGGGGGACGTAGACAGACTGTTGAAGTGGGCAGACACATGGCAGACGAACTTTAATGCAGAGGAGTGTGAAGTGATGGATGCATTTTGGAAAGAAGAATGAGTAGACGCAATTTAAATTAAATGGTACAAGTTTAAAAAGGGTGCAGGAACAGAGAGACCTGGGAGACGCCCCATGAACAAATAATTGAGCATGGCAGGATAAGTTTTGTTAAGGCTGCTTACATACAGCATATGGGTTCCTTGGCTTTATAAGTAGAGGCTTTGAGGTTAGAAGTGAGGAAGTTATGGTGGAACAGACTTGATGGGCCAATTTTTGTTATTATTCATTTTATGCGACACGCGTCGCTGGCTGGTCAGCATTTAATACCCATCCCTAGTTACCCCAGGGTAGCTGAGAGTCAACCACATTGCTGTGGCCCTGGAGTTACATGTAGGCCAGACCGGGTGAGGACCTAAAGGAAATTAACGAACCAGATGGGTTTTTCCGACAATTGACAATGGTTTCATGGTCATCAGTCGTCCTTAATTCCAGATATTTTTTATTAAATTCAAATGCAATGGGACGGCACAGTGGCACAATGGCACTGCTGCCTCCCAGTACCAGGGGCCTGGGTTCAATTCCAGCCTCGCGTTGCTGTCTGTGCAGAATTTGCACTTTCTCCCTGTGTCTGTGTGAGTTTCCTCCGGGTGCCCCGGTTTCCTCCCACACTCCAAAGATGTATGTCTTAGGCTGATTGGCCACACTAAATTGACCCTAGTGTCAGAGGGATTAGCAGGGTAAATGTGTGGGGTACGTGAATAGGGCCTGGGTGGAATTGTGGTTGGTACAGACCTGATGGGCCAAATGACCTCTTTCTGCACTGAAGGGATGCTATGATTTTAAATACCCATTAAAATTCCACCATCTTCGGTGGCGGGATTTGAACCCAGATCCACAGAACATCAGTTGAGTTTTTGGATCAACAGTCTCAGGATAATACCACCAGGCCATCACCTCCTTCTATGGCCTCCATCTGCTCTTACTCCTTAAGGCCTAAAGATAAAGCTAGAGGCTTCATTGTTGAAGCCTCAGGATGGAGTACTGTTTCTGGGTGCCACACTTTAGGAAGGATGTCAAGACCTTGGAGAAGGTAGAGAGGGGACTTGGTACCAGAGATGAGGGATGTTGGTTATGTGGGGAGACTAGAGAAGCTGGCATTGTTGTCCTTAGAGCACGGATGGGAAAGGGGGAGATTTAACACAGGTGTTGAAAATTCGAAAGGGTTTTGGTTCAGAAGATAGAGGGAAACTGTTTTCATTGGCTGTTGTGTTGGAAAACAGAGGGCCCAGATTTAAGATCATGGATAAAAACATCTAGGAAGGAAATGAGAATTGTTACGCATTGAGTTCTTCTGATTTAGAATGCAGTGCCTAGAAGGCTGTGGATGGAAAGTCAATAGCAACCTTCATGGGATCATTAGTTGAATGGGAAATATCTGCAGGGCTACTGGAAAGGAGCAGAGGAATGGGGCTAATTGGACAACTATTTGAAAGGGACAGCAGAAGCAATGATGAGCTGAATGGCCTGTTTCTATGCTGTATGATCCAGTGAAATGTGAGTATATTGGTAATGCTATTTTTGGGATTTGCATTCCTACAGTTGTGAATGTGGAGTGTCCACTTTGATGAGTTAGTGTCTGTTGAAGTCTATAAAGTCACAAGATGTGAACATTTGTGAAAGTGTTAACGTGTTATATATTTTCCAAGATTGCATTCTCAATATGAATATCGGAAATAGGAGCAGGAGTAGCTCCAAGAACCTGCCCTGCCATTCAATTAGATCTTAGCTGACCTTTCACCTGAACACCATTTTCCTGCACTATCCCCATATCCCTTGAAGGAAAGTAGTTTCCTGGATAGGAAAGACTTCACTTTCCTCGAACATACACAATGACCAAGCTCCACAGCCCTCTGGCATAGAGAACTCTAAAGACATAACACCCTCTGAGTGAAAAACATTCATCCTCATCTCGTTCCACCTCTTATTTTGAGCCTGTGACCCCTGCTTCTTGACAACACCCCCACCCCACTATCATAACCCACCTCTCGTTCCAACCCTCTCTTCCTCCCTCCCCCCAAACATCCTCCCACACACTTACCATTAGCCACATACTTCCATTCCACAGGTGAAGCTTCCTGCATCTACCTTATTGGGCCATATAAGAATTTTGTACGTTTCATCTCTCATTCATCTAAACTCTGAATAGGGGACAAATGTTGAACTTACTAACCGCCGTCTGCCAAACTGAGCATTACCATTTATTCCTATTCTTTTTTCTGTTTGGAAAACGATTCTGAACCCGTGCTAATATACCACACTCAAACTTGATTGAAAGACTCTTGAAAATCTAACACACCACATCCAATGGTTCACCCTAATCTGCGCTGCTCGTTACATCCTCAAAAGCCAGTAAGAAGTATGTCCACTGACAATCAAGAAACCAATTTAAATGAACTAAACGGCAGTTGAATGGGATTTGATGTTGCCTGCCTGCCTTTATGGTTGCCACTGTTGGATCCCTTTTCCTTTTGAGTTTTGTGCCCCAACGTAATTTATATTTGCTGAAAGCCATTTAAGAATGTTTTAAATGCTAGTCATTGCCTGTCTACTATCATACCTCCCAATCTACCACAGCCAAGTTGTCCCTCATACCGTCACAGTTTCTTTTGTTTAGATTTCAGATTGAACAACAGCATTTTCAACCCTAATGTAAAATTACATCATATTATGGTCACTCTTTCCTAAAGGCTTTTTTACAATGAGATTATATAAGAACATAAGAAATAGGAGCAGGAGTAGGCCATCCAGCCCTTCGAGCCTGCCCAGCCATTCAATAAGATCATGGCTGATCTGTTGTGTCTCAGTTCCCCATTCCCGCCGTCTCCCCATAACCCTTAACCCCCTCGCTTATCAAAAACCCATCAACACTCGTCTTAAAAATATTTAGCGAGGCAGCCTCCACCACCTCAACGGGCAGAGAATTCCACAGATTCACCACCCTTTGAGTGAAGAAGTTCCTCCTCAACTCCGTTCTAAATCGCCCCCCCTTTATCTTGAGGCTGTGCCCCCTAGTCCTACTGTCCTTTCTGAGCAGGAAGAGTCTCTCCATCTCTATCCTATCCATCCCATTCATCATCTTATACGTCTCAATGAGATCTCCCCTCATTCTTCTAAACTCTAACCAGTACAAGCCTAGTTTATTCAGCCTCTCCTCATAGCTCAACCCCCTCAACTCCGGTATCAGCCTAGTAAACCTCCTCTGCACTCCCTCCAAGGCCAAAATATCCTTGCGGAAGTGCGGCGACCAAAACTGCACACAGTACTCCAGCTGCGGCCTCACCAATGCCCTATTCAGCTGCAGCAAGACCTTCCTACTTTTATATTCAATCCCCCTCGCTATGAAGACCAGCATCCCATTCGCCTTCCTGACCACCTGCTGCACCTGCAGGCTGGGTTTTTGCAACTCATGCACAAGGACCCCAAGGTCCCTCTGCACCGTCGCCTGCTGCAGTTTTTTGCCCCGTAAGTAATAATCTTTCCTACCATTATTCCTACCAAAGTGGACCACCTCGCACTTGCCAACATTAAATTCCATTTGCCAGTTCCTGGCCCATTCGCCCAGCCTATCTAGATCCTTCTACAGACTCTCCACACCTTCCGCGCAATTTGCCGTTCCACCAATCTTGGTGTCATCAGCAAATTTCGACACCATACACTCGGTTCCCTCCTCCAGATCATCTATATAAATAGTAAATAGCTGAGGCCCCAGCACTGATCCCTGGGGCACTCCACTAGTCACCAGCCGCCAATCCGAATAGCACCCATTAACCCCCACTCTCTGTCTCCTATTTGACTACCAATCCTCTATCCACGCTAACACCCTACCCCCAACTCCATGCCCCCTGACCTTCTGCAATAACCTCTTGTGAGGTACCTTGCCAAACACCTTCTGAAAATCAAGAAAGACCACATCCACCGGCTCTCCTCTATCCACCGCCCTAGACACATCCTCATAGAACTCCAATAAATTTGTCAGACTCGACTTCCCCTTAACGAAACCATGCTGCGTCTGCTCTATCAAGCAATTCCCCTCAAGATGCCTTGCTATTTCCTCCTTGATGATGGATTCTAACATTTTACCTACAACAGACGTTAAACTAACCGGCCTATAATTCCTTGCCTTTTGCCTGGCACCCTTCTTAAACAACGGCGTAACATTAGCTGCTTTCCAATCTTCCGGAACTTCCCCGGAATCCAGCGAAGCCTGGAAAATAACCACCAAGGCATCCACTATCACCTCCGCCATTTCTTTCAGAACCCTCGGATGCATTCCATCCGGTCCTGGTGACTTTTCCACAATCAGTCCCTCCAGTCTGTCGAGCACCGCCTCTCTAGTAACAATAATGTCATTGAGACCCTCCAGTCCTACTACCTTTCCATCGCTAACACCCAGCAAATTATTCACGTCCTCCTCCATGAAGACTGAAACAAAAAAGTTATTCAAGATCTCAGCCATTTCCCCATCCCCTACCACTAAGTCCCCCCTCTCATCCTCTAAGGGTCCAACGTTCACCCTAGCCAGCCTCTTCCTTTTTATATATTTATAAAAACTCTTGCAATCCTTTTTTTATATTAAGCGCTAGCCCAGCTTCATAGTTTCTCCTACCCTTCTTTATCAACTTCTTTGTCAATCTTTGTTGACATTTAAACCTCTCCCAATCCTCTTCTCCCCCACTACTCTTAGCTACTCTAAACGCCTCCGCTTTTAATTTAACACTTTCCTTCACCTTCATTATCCACGGCTTATTACCTCTCCTCCTACGGTCCTTTTTAACCATCGGAATAAATTTCTGCTGAGCACCAAGAAAGATCTCCTTAAAGATCCTCCACTGTTCCTCAGCAGGCCTACCTTCCAACGCACTCCCCCAGTCAACATTCGCCAATTCTTCTCTCATCCTACCATACTCCCCTCTGTTCAAACAAAGGACAAGTGTCCGGGAACCCACTTTCTCCTCCTCCATCTGCACCAGAAACTCCACCATACGATGATCACTCTCCCCAAGAGGGTCCTTCACCACAAGGTCCCTAATTCTACCCGCCTCATTACATAACACCAGATCCAAGATAGCTCGCTCCCTCGTCGGCTCCAACACACACTGTTCAAGGAAACTACCCCGGCAGCATTTCAAGAACTCCTCCTTGAGCCCACCGCGTCCAACACGGGTCGACCAATCAATATGCAGATTGAAATCTCCCATAATTACGGCCGTCCCATTCCTGCACGCCGCATTTATTTGCGCGTTAACAGCCCGCCCCACCTCCAGATCATTATTCAGGGGCCTATAGACGACACCCACCAGCGTCTTCCTCCCTTTGCTGTTCCTAATCTCCACCCACAACGATTCCACGTTCTGCTCCTTGGCTCCAATATCATCCCTTGCTACCACCCTGATGCTATCCTTAATCAGCAGAGCTACAGCCCCCCCTTTTTCCTCTCGCCTATCCTTCCTAAACACTTGATACCCCTGGACATTCAGCTCCCAGTCCCTGTCACCTTGCAGCCACGTCTCTGTAATGGCCACCAGATCATATCCATTTGTGCCGATCTGCGCCACCAGCTCATCCACTTTATTCCGAATGCTTCGTGCATTCAGATAAAGTGCCTTCATCCCAGCCTTCACCTGGACCCTATTTGCCAGAACGCCACCAACCATACTCACGCCCCCTACTCCCTTTATTATTGGGACATCCTCGGCCTCTTCCCTTACCTGTACCCTATCCTTAACTTTAGCCCCCGTAATGTCGCCTACCCTCGCACCCTCCCCCCTCTAATTAGTTTAAAGCCCTGTCTACAGTCCTATTTACACGATTCGCCAGGACTTTGGTCCCAGCACAGTTCAGACCAACCCCATCCCACCTGAACAGGTCCCACCTACCCCAATACTGATGCCAATGCCCCATAAATTCAAACCCATTCCTCCCACACCAATCCCTGAGCCACCCATTCACTTCCTTAATCTTATCAACCTTACGCCCGTCTGCACTCGGTTCAGGCAGTAGTCCAGAGATAACCACCTTGTCGGTTCTACTTTTTAATTCCATTCTCAGCTTTTCATACTCCCTCCCCAGATCCTCAGTTCGCATTTTGCCTATGTCGTCGGCACCCACATGTACCACAACGACCGGATTCTCACCCTCCCATTCCAGGTTCCTCTGCAGCCCAGATGCGATATCCCGGACCTGAGCACCAGGCAGACAACACACCCTTCTGTGCACTTTGTCATTGTGACAAAGGACAGTGTCAATACCCTTAACCCCACTATCCCCAATTACTACTACGTTCCTTTTCACCTTCTCTTTGCCCATGTCCTGCTGCATCACTGTACTGTGTGCAGTTTGCTCACCAACCTCACCTCCCTCGTTCTCGTCCAGACTGGAAGCAAGAACCTCAAATCAATTAGCCATTGCTCATACAATATTAGATCTAAGATAGATCATTTCCTAGCTGGTTTATCACAATACTGTTCTAGTAAATGATCAGGTATACATGCCAGAAATTGTATCATCATATACCATCGTGTAAGCATGCCAGAAATGGTCAAAAACTTCAAGTTTCTAGGTGTCCAGATCACAAATAACCTGTCCTAGTCCCTTCACACTGACACTATAGTTAAGACAGTCCACTAACGCCTTTACTTTCTCAGGAGGCTAAGGAAATATGGCATGTCCGTTGTGACTCTCACCAAGTTTTACTGGTACACCATAGAAAGTATCTTTTCCGGATGTATCACAGCTTGCTATGGTTCCTGCTTTGACCAAAACTGCAAGAAGCAATGAAGGGTTGTGAATGTAGCCCAATGCATTGGGAGGCTGGTTAGCCTCCCATTATTATCTCCCTCTACACTTCCTACTGCCTCGGAAAAGTAGCCAGCATAATCAAGGACCCCGCATACCCCAGACATAGGTCGGAATTTTACGGCCTCGCTCATCCTGAAACCCTAAAATCCCATCTGAGGTCAATGGACCTTCCCACTGTCCGCCCCTTGCCCACTCCGATACCCATGGCCGGTGGGGTGGTAAAATTCTGGCCATACTACCTCCCACCTTCTTCCATTGGGGAAAAGTTACAAAAGTCTGAGGTCATGTACCAACCGACTCAAAAACAGTTTCTTCCCTGCTGCCATCAGATTTTTGAACGGACCTACCTTATATTAAGCTGATCTTTCTCTACACCCTAGCTATGACTACTTTCTGCACCCTGTCTTTTCCTTCTCCCCCACATACTCTAAGTACAGTACACTTTGTTTTTATAGTGTGCAAGAAACAATACTTTTCACTGTTTCCCAGTACATGTGACAATAATACATAAAATCAAATCAAATTCATCTTCCGCAACATTAGTGCAAATGAGATTTACCCCATCAATATGTGAATTGAAATTCCCCATGATTACTGCATTATCCCTGTTACATCCACCTCTGATTTCTTGATTCATATCTGCTCTACATTACCACTACTGTTTGGTTGGCTATAAATAATTCCCACCGGCAGTTCGCCCTAGTGTGCAGTTTCTTATTGCTTCCATTGCTTAAACAGAGTGCAGCTCAGCAAATGATTTTCGACCCTTGATCCTGTGAACAGGGTTCTATGCTGGGCGCGCAGCAAGGTTTACCCATCTCCACCTCAGTTTAGTGCCTGGTACCCCCAGTCTCCAAACCAAATAGCCAAGAAATCCACCCAAGTTTGTGTTCGGACATGGATTTTTGCCTCAAAATCAATGATCGTTTCCCTCTAATGACAAGTGATGGAATCCTGGACAGGCTTATCTCAACAAGGCATCATTGTGGCTCCTTACCAGACTGTCCCAGCCTGCATAGCAGCAGAAACTGCCAATGCTTTATCGATATCCTTGGTGAAGACTGCGGCTACTAAGCCAAACTGAGAATTATTGGCCCTTTCCACGACCTCTTCCATAGTTTTAAACTTAATAATTGGTTGAACTGGTCCAAAAATCTGAAATAAATGAATGAAAACGTTCAGAGTCAAAATAAATGTTGGCAGCCCTGTTGCATTCCAAACTGATTCATTCAATGATATAATCTAACTCCTTCACACTGGGAGTGACCGGGAGTTGTGTCCAGTACCTCTTCCTTTGCTATTCGCATGTCATCCGTGACATTTGAAAAGACAGTGGGCTCGATGAAAAATCCTTTCTTCCCCAGGGATTTGCCGCCACATTCCAGCTTTGCTCCTTCAGCTATGCCGCTTAGTACAAGTTCAAGAACTTTATCACATTGCAGTTTGTCAATCTGAAGACAAATGATACCCATTATAGCAGGGATTTAGCACCACAAAGTTAACACAAAGTTAGCACTGTACCACAAAAAATGCAATCATATAATGTTCTGCACAAACAAAAGTTGTCTCACAGCAAAGGACCCAATCTTATATTGTACTGTAGAGCACACAGCTATATAATGGGACATTGGCATCGTTGGCTAGGCCAGCATATATTGCCCATGCCTAGTTGCCCTTGAGAAGGTGGTGGTGAGCTGTCTTCTTGACAACTGAGTGGCTTGCTGTGCCATTTCAGAGAGCAGTTGAGAGTCAACCACATTACTGTTGCTCTCGACTCACATGTAGCCCAGTCCAGGTAAGGCGAGGAGATTAGTGAACCAGATGGGGTTTTTCTGACAATCCACAATGGTTACATGGTCATTCTTAATTCTAGATATTTTTTATTGAATTCAGATTCCACCATCTGCCAGGGCGGGATTCGAATCCGGGTTCCCAGAACATTAGCTGAGTTTCTTGGATTAATAGCCTAGCGATAATACCATGAGCATCGCCTTCCCGACTGGTACTGGGTATTCGCAAGATCAAAAACCTGGAGCTTCCTTTCAAACAGCACTGTGGGTGTACCTCCGCCACACGGACTGCAGTGGTTCAGGCTGTCTGCTCATCACCACCTCCTCAAGGAACGATTAGGGATGGGCAATAAATGGTGGTCTTGTCAGTAATGCCCACATTCCTCAAAAGCATTTTAAAAATAATTGCAGAATAACCCAATCCTTTACTTTATTGCAAAAAATCTCCAAATACTGTACTGTGAAAAACTCAATCTTAGACTGTACCCCTAAAATAAACCAATTTTGTACCATGCTGTAAAGAACGCAACTGTATGTATCACAACAAATGATAAATCATAGAACCTCTACACTGCAGAAAGAGGCCATTTGGCCCATTGAGTCAGCACTGACCCTCCAAAAGGGCATCCCACACAGACTCTCCCCTCCACCCTATCCCTGTAACCACATGCATTTACAATGGCTCATCCACCTAATCTACACATCGTTTGGACATTAAGGGGCAATTTAGCATGGCCAGTGCACCTAACCTGTACATCTTTGGACTATGGGAGGAAACTGGAGCATTCAGAGGAAACCCACGCAGACACGGGGAGAACATGCAGATTCCACACAGTCAGTCACCAGAATTGAACCTGGGTCCTTGGTGCTGTGATGGACCAGTGCTAACCTTGCCTTGCATTAAGGACATATCTTGCATTAAGTTGATCGTTCTCTACACCCTAGCTATGACTGCAACACTCCATTCTGCACTGTCTCATTTCCTTCTCTATGAATGGTACATATTGTCTCTAAAGCGCGCAAGAAACAATACTTTTCACTGTATACTAATACATGTGACAATAATAAATCAAATCAAATCAAACCACTGTGCCATCGTGCCGTAAACTGAAAACTTAACCGTGTAGTGTAATCTAAAATCATTCCATCTCTGGAATTAAATGCTAATGCCTGTGCATTTTACTCAAATTAATCTTAACTGTTTTCTTCAGATAAATATTAACGTGTTAGATTTGTCTCTGATTCACAGGACAATGTCCAGACTTTCTACAAAACTAAGATAAATCATAGAGTAAGATTTACTCCATTATAAAGTAAATGATTGTTGAAATAACCATTTATTTTGGATGCGTGTTTCACTTGAGAACATCTTACTTGTGGGCCCTGCTCGGTGGCAGGATCAAAAGGGTTTCCAACTGTTCTCCTCTGTGCACGTTCTGTACTCTTCCTGACAAATTCATCGTAGATCGGCTCCTCTACATAGATCCGTGAACCTGCCGTGCAACACTGGCCTTGGTTGAAGAAAACTCCCTGATGAGCCTGTTCCACAGCATAATCCACTGTAAGAAATAAGCCAGTTAGAATATTACCTCGTCTGTACCAGGAAATACCTGTAATAGTCTGGGCAATACATCTCAGAGCGTCACAGGATTCCCAATAGATGTTTCTAGAAAATGATGACCCCTCCCACAACCAATTCTTACTACCCCCCCGCCCCCTCAACCAATTCTTATCTGAATGGTTAAAAAACAGGCTTAAACACAGTGGAGGGTTTACTTACAGTGCAGTAAGCACCTAGGTTGGTGTCAAAACATTACCATAACCGTAGAATCCCTACAGTGCAGAAAGAGACCATCCAGCCCCTTGAGCCTGCACTGACAACAATCCCACCCAGGCCCTCTCCCTGTAATTCTACGTATTTACACTGCCAGTCCCCCTTACACTAAGGGGCAATTTAGCATGGCCAATCCAGCTAGTCTATACATCTTGGGACACTAAGGGGCAATTTAGCATGGCCAACCCGCTTAACCTGCACATCTTTGGACCATGGAAAGAAACCAGAGCCCCCAGAGGAAACCCACGCAGTAATGGGGAGAATGTGCAAACTCCACACAGACAGTGACCTGAGGTCAGAATTAAACCCAGGTCCCTGGCACTGTGAGGCAGCAGTGCTCACCACTGTGCCGCCATGCCCATAAAGTATTAATGGAACAACTCGACTGTCAGAGTCAAATCAGATTCAAATTCTTGACCAAAAGAAATAACAAAATTCTCCCATATTAAATTTTCTTTTTCAAAGGGCAACAAGTGCTGGCCTTGCCAAACTCACACCCCTTGAATGAATAATAACAGAATAACTTATCCAATTGTTTTTTTTATTCCTCTTATACCACACTTTCCACTGGGCATCAACTGAGAAGGCAACAGGCAGGAATTAGAGAGGGCAGAGGTGGGCAATGCCCCTTCATTCATTGCCCCTTTCACTGCCACATGCCATTTGATCAAGTGGAAAGACAAAGAATTCTTGAAGCTCATTCTGCCTACGCTGAAAGACAGCAGAATATTAGGGGCATTGCTGTTCTGCTGTCGACATGCGGCACATCTCTGTGAGCAGGACTTTCCATTCTGGAGGGGCTTGTGGATCAGCTGCTCCTTATTACAGAATTATTACCATGCAGGAGGCCATTTGGCCCATCATGTCTGTACCAGCTCTCCAAATGAGCATCATGACTCAGTGTCATTCCCCTGCCTTTTCCCCCTAGCCCTGTACATTGTTTTTATTGAAATAATCATCTAACGCCATCTTGAAAGTCTCGATTGAACCTGCCTCCACCACACTTCCAGGCAACGCAATCCAGACCCAAACCACTCGTTTGTGAAAAGGTTTATTCTCATATCTAATGGCATCAGCAAACTTCTTTTGCAACTCACCCTAAATCCATGTCTTCTCATTCATCATCCTTTTACAAGGAGTAACAGTTACTCCCTATCTACTCTGTCCAATCCCCTCATGGTTTTGAATATCTTTATCAAATCTCCACTCAGCCTTCTTTTCTCCAAGAAGAACAGTCCTAACCTCTCCAATCTATCCACATAAGAAAAGTTTCTCCATTCCTGTAAACCTCTTTTGCGCTCTCTCACATCCTTCCTATAGTGCGGCACCCAGAACTGTACACAATACTCCAACTGAGATCTAACTATTGCCTTGTATAAATTCAGCATAACCTCCTTGCTCTTGTACTCTCTGCCCCTATTAATAAAACCCAAAATACTATATGTTTTATTAACTGCTCTCTCTTCCTATCCTATCACCTTTAATAACTTATCGGTCTTTCTGCCCCCGCACCCCTGTAAGAATTTTACTTCTTATTTTGTATTGTCTCTCCATGTTCTTCCCACCAAAATGCATCAACTCACACTTCTGTTCATTGAACTTCATCTGCCATCTATCTGTCCACTCCACCAACTTATCTATGTCCTTGTGAAGTTCTACACTGTCCTCTTCACAATTTATAATGCTTCCAGGTTTTGTATTATATATAAACTTCGAAATTGTCCCCTGCACACCAAGGTCTAGATCATTAATATATATCAGGAAAGGCAAAGGTCCAAATACAGCTAGAAACCTTCCCACAGCCCAAAGAATGTCTTTTGACCATTACTTTCTTCCTATTATTCAGCCAATTTTATATCCACAAAGCTGCTATCCCTTTTATTTCAAAAGCTATAACTTCTCTCACAAGTCTGTTGTGTGGCACTGTATCAAATGCCTTTAGAAATTCCATGTACACCACATCAACAGCATCACATAAGAACATAAGAAATAGGAGCAGGAGTAGGCCATCTAGCCCTTCGAGCCTGCCCCGCCATTCAATAAGATCATGGCTGATCTGTGGTGGCTCAGTTCCACTTTCCCGCCCTCTCCCCATAACCCTTAATCCCCTCGCTTATCAAAAACCCATCAACCCGCGTCTTAAAATATTTAGCGAGGCAGCCTCCACCACCGCAACGGGCAGAGAATTCCAGAGATTCACCACCCTTTGAGTGAAGAAGTTCCTCCTCAACTCTGTTCTAAACCGCGCCCCCCCTTTATCTTGAGGCTGTGCCCCCTAGTCCTACTGTCCTTTCTGAGCGGGAAGAGTCTCTCCACCTCTATCCTATCCATCCCATTCATCATCTTATATGTCTCAATGAGATCTCCCCTCATTCTTCTAAACTCTAACGAGTACAAGCCTAGTTTATTCAGCCTCTCCTCATAGCTCAACCCCCTCAACTCCGGTAACAGCCTAGTAAACCTCCTCTGCACTCCCTCCAAGGCCAAAATATCCTTGCGTAAGTACGGCGACCAAAACTGCACACAGTACTCCAGCTGCGGCCTCACCAATGCCCTATACAGCCGCAGCAAGACCTCCCTACTTTTATATTCAATCCCCCTCGCTATGAAGGCCAGCATCCCATTAGCCTTCCTGACCACCTGCTGCACCTGCAGGCTGGGTTTTTGTGACTCATGCACAAGGACCCTGAGGTCCCTCTGCACCGTCACCTGCTGCAGTTTTTCGCCACGTAAGTAATAGTCCTTCCTACCATTATTCCTACCCACATTGATCCTACCTGTTACAGCTAGTTAGTTAAACATGATTTTCTCCTTTACAAATCTATGCTGGCTCTTTTGAATCATTTTCCTTTGTGACTACTAATTCTATCCAGAACAAATTGTTTCTAGAAGCTTGCCCACTACCAATGTGAAACGAACTGGACTGTAATTGCTGGGACTGTCCTTACAATCTATTTTCAATAAGGGTGTAACATTAACAATTCTCAAGTCCTCTGGCACCTCCCCTGAGCCGAGAGAAGTCTGGAAGATTATGGCTGGCTCTCCCATATTTTCCATTCTTGCTTTCTTCAATATCCTTGGGTGCATCTCATTCAAACCAGGTGCCTTGTAAGCTTTAAGTATCAACTGACACTGGATTTATCTGAACATTGTGAAGTTAGTGAAAGGGGTGTATAATGGGTGGACAATCATTGGCATCAATTGTACACCCCACCAACGGTTGTAGTGTATGTGTGTGTGTGTGTGTCTTACATTCAGGTGTGAACATGTGTCCTTACTACGTAAGATAGTTAACATTTTAAGTTAAACCTACAATCAGCATCTGCAAAAATAATGTTCGGGCTCTTCCCTCCGAGTTCCAGTGTTACTCTCTTCAGATTACTCTTCCCAGCTGCTTCCTGGATTAATTTTCCAACCTAGTGGTAAACACAGAATGTGAACTTTAATATATCTAAATCTCAGAACAGCCTAGGACTGAAATCCAAATGAGGAAAAGTGATAAATCATAAATGTGAGGAAAGATGCCTTTTACAAACTGTTCAGAATCATTTTACCAGTTAAAACAGGTTCAATCAATATTGCTCAGCCACATTCTAGGGGCAGCTGTTTACATGTGACCGTATAGGTGTAACATATCAGCAGTGGAATAGGCATGTAAGAGATAGCATCCACAGCACATTCACATGTCTTATTCTTAGTACTCAAAGTCTTTAACACTCTTCCTATTGAAAAGAAACCAGGGGATAAAGGCACTCACGCTGGAGGCAAATCAGAGACCCTGCTGAGTGAATGATGAGGTTTGTAGTTAATGCAGCTGTTAACTCAGAAAATTGGGCGGGTGGGATTTGTTTCTTGTTTTACTTGTATTTACTTTGACGCTTTTCCTGCGACCAGCGAGCTACTGATATGAAAGTAATAAAGCACGCTGCAACCAGTCCTTTCAGATTCAGTCAGCTTAGGAGAAGATTCCTTTACCAGCTGAACTGCAGCATAACACCAGGTTTTGTCAGCAAGTGGATAATAGAGAGACCAAACCCACTAAATGGCACACTTTGACTGTCTGTATGAACCAGTTATAATGTCAAAGAACAATGAACAGTACAGCACAGGAACAGGCCCTTTGGCCCTCCAAGCCTGCGCTGATCATGTTGTCTTATGTCGAACTGGTTTCCGATAATCAGGGTGAAGCACAGTGGCACAGTGGTTAGCATTGCTGCCTCATAGCGCCAGGGACCAGGGTTCAATTCCCGGCTTGGGTCATTGTCTGTGTGGAATCTGCACGTTCTCCCCATGTCTGCGTGGGTTTCCTCTGGATGCTCCAGTTTCCTCCCACGGTCCGAAAGATGTGCTGGTTAGATGCGTTGGCCGTGCTAAATTCTCCCTCAGTGTACCCGAACAGGCGCCGGGGATTTTCACAGTAACTTCATTGCAGTGTTAATGTAAGTCTACTTGTGACTAATAAATAAATTAATAATAAGCAATTTCACCAGTGTAGATAGAAACAAATCAGAAAGACATTGGCAATGTTGACTTGTTTGGTTGTTGGTGGGAAGACACATCACACAGAATTAGCAAAGAACAAGCTTTCCAAGAAGACTGGCTGTGTTTTGTATTGGTGTATTCCAGCACAGATCATGCTGTACGCTGATTACTCATTGCCTCCTGATCGCTGGAACATTGGGAAGCGTCATCTTTGGCTCAGTCTCACACTTGGCCACTCAAAAAAAAAAGTTGCATGTTCAAGCCTTCACTCCAGAGATTTTGGAATTGAGCCCATAGCCTGGCACTCCTGTGCACCACTGAGGGAGTGCTGCTGTGTCGGAGGTCCTCTGAGTGAAAGGTTAAACTGCGGCACTATCTGCCTGCTCAGGTGAACGTGAAAAAGTCGTGACCCTGAAATGGGTGGGAGCCATGGCCATTTTGAAAATCCAAAGCTCATTTTAAAATGGATGCCTCAGCATCCAACATGGCCGTGCCCCCTTCCATATTGATAAAGGCCCCTGCAGAGACGTCCAATGTTTCTGCCTGATATATGCCAAAATACCCCATGGACCACCGCCTGTAGCTCGCCAGTAATAATGAAATGAGGCTGGTTGACCTATTTGGCACCACCCTGACATCAGTCCCAGTAGGTGCATGGCAACGTATGCTGCATTGGATGGGGCAGTTGTGGGATCTTGCTGTGCAACAAGTGCACAGCAGATTTCCACTTCACGACAGTACACTTAACAAAACCAAAGTACTTCGCTGGTTATGAAGCGCTTTGCAAAATTGCTAATGGTATACTCTTCCTTTTCTTCATACCTTCACTTTATCAGTCCTGGAGTTAATTTTGGTTTTGCAAATGATAAGGAAGCCCTTCCAATTTTGTTTCCCCATTCATGTGAAATTAGGGTCAATCCTACAGCAAAACACTGGAGCGCCTGCAGGCACTTTCTTCATCCAAGCAGTGTATGAAATCGAAATAAATGTTGCCGTTCCCCAACATTTCAACATTTGATAAATCAGCATACTTCTCTGATTTAATTTGATTTATTGTCATATGTATTAGTATACAGTGAAAAATATTGTTTTTTGCCACTATACAGACAAAACATACCATACACTGAAAAGGAAAGAATGTATAGTCATAGCTAGGGTATAGAGTAAGATCAACTTAATATTATGTAGATCCATTCAAAAGCCTTATGGCAGCAGGGAAGAAGCTGTTCTTCAGTTGTGCCAACTAGTTTTGTGAGTGTATAGCAATTTTACAAACAAAGTATGGTTAATCATCTCAAAGATATAAAAGAGGATCAGATGGGATCAGATTTTAATGTCCTTCATATCCTAGGAGGATCTGAAGGGTGAGAGAGAATCAGATATCAGTTACAGAGGAGGTTACTGGAATTTGAAAGGCTATGACTTCCTGCCTAGTAAGACTTTAGAAACGGGAGTATTGCACTGGTTCTCGGAAGATTTGTTTTGCTTCCTGTTGCTTTCGTGAAGAAAAACTCCTTGATTTTGTAATCGCAACATGGGTACGGTCAGTGCAATGGGAGCTTTGGTCAAAAGGATGTTTGAAAACATTCGTCATTCCTTGTGCTTTGAAAAAAAAATTATCATGGGAAATCATTACTGACGATGTCAAACTTCAGAAGAATGCTTTGGAGAGATTACTGTGGGCTGATTCTACTTCTAATTGACACTTTTGGATGAAACAACCAACAGAAAGAGACGACTTCTGGCATTTAAGGATTTGAGACAGGAAACAGCTTTGACTTCAGATTTTTAACAGGACATTCTTGAAATCTTTCAGAAAGAGGAATGCATCGTACATTTTGGTCAGATTTGGAGAATTTCTTTTTTTTTGCATCTTCCATTGTTTTTTCTTAATCTGAGGCCCAACTGGCATCTGAAGTTGGCCACCTTCTGAAGACCAGGTCTGCCCATCTCAGGGCACAATGCCAGAAGGAGTGCTCCATCTTGAGGAGGGCGGAGATAGTAAGGAACATGACAGAGACTCGCTTGCCCATCCTGTCCGTCCCCTTTAGTCAATGACAAATGGCAATGAATACGCTTGGTTAATTGTCAAGAATTACATGGATCCTTTTCAGGCTGAGTAACCCACTTTCATCAAATAAACTTTCAATGAGTATTTCTGGTATTTTCTGGCTTTCTACCATATGGTTGAAAGAAAGTTGAGATCGTAGTAGTTTCGTTTGAAAATTTATTTGTTAATGAACAATTTAATGAATTAAGCGGCATTGTGGCATAGGGGTCAGAACTGCTGCCTCACAGCGCCAGGGACGTGGGTTCAAGTCTGGTCTTGGGTGACTGGCTGTGTGGAGTTTGCACATTCTCCCCGTGTTTGTGTGGGTTTCCTCCTGGTGCTCTGGTTTCCTCCCACAGTCCAAAGATGTGCGGGTTAGGTGGATTGGGCATGCTAAATTGCCCCTTAGTTTCTAAAGATGGACAAATTATGTGGATTAGCCATGGTAAATGCATGGGTTTACGGGGGTCCATTTCTTTGCATTCTAATACAATAATGCTTTCAATCAGACCATTGAGGTTGGCCTATTGGAATATGAACACCCTGATTAAGGAGTCAATTGATGGGTCAATTAGGGAATATTTTCCTTGTATTTAACTGGGAGTGTCAGTTCCTCTGGCACTCCTGAAGGTAGACTGCTGACTGCGAGCACTCTGTGTACTGCTGTTGGAATTGTACACAAAAGGGCTTTGGTGAAGGGACTTCTGCCTCTGAAGAGTTATTACAAATAGGATTTTGCCACTTTCACTTTAAGATTGTGTCCTAAAAACCTCTCAGAGTTTCCAATGTTTTATCTGTTCTCTAATGCGTCTGTAAAACCCCGTAAAGATTTCTAACTTTCATCTAAGAATGCCATTAAATGGTATAAGATTGGGCAACTTAACAAGAACAGTTTTCGATATTCGTCCAGCTACAATAATCTTTAGGGTATGTTAGAGGATTCACTCTTTTTTAAAGCAAATATAGAACATAGAACATTACAGCGCATTACAGGCCCTTCGGCCCTCAATGTTGCGCCGACCTGTGAAACCAATCTAAAGCTCATCTAACCTACATTATTCCAATTTCATCCTTGTGTTTATCCAATGACCAATTAAATGCCCTTAATGTTGGCAATATTGTTAAGGTATTTTACATTTCCTCTCTCTCCTTGTACCTCCTGCCTGATTAATCCCTCTCTTAGCCATTTTTCCTTGAAACAATCTCCCCTCTGGCATTACATCCTTTTCCTAAGTGTCCCCTGCCCTCTTCCACCGTCACTAATCCCTTCTCTTCTTGTGATATAACATGGTCAATTCTACTCCCACTGGATTCCTGAAAGTTGATATCTTCCATTTCAATAGTTTCCTATTCGGCCAACTTGTCACCTCATCAAACCCTCCCTACATTAGCTTTCTTTGTGGGAAAGCTTTGCTTTCACCATGTCTGTACCCAGCCCACTTTCCCTTCATACTTAAGTCTGCACAGGAGGAATTCCTTTCTCTTGTTAAATCCCTTCCCTCAGTTTGCAGTCTAACCAATGTCACCAGTTCACAGACTCTCTAGATTATAGGACATTCTCATTTCAACAGATTTGTGATGAACCTTAATATTAGAAAGCTACTCAGGGCTGACTTTTCAACCCCTGTGCCAGATGGTGATAAGATGGTAGTACGTCTCTACAGTGCAGAACAGACCATTTAGCCCATTGAGTCTGCACCAACCCTCAGACAAAGTATCTTACCCAAGCGCTCTCCCCCGCCCTATCACAGCAATGCCACACATTTAACATGGCCAATCCACCTAGCCTATATATCTTGGGACACAAAGAGACAATTTAGTATGGCTAATTCCCCTAACCTACAAATCATGGGACACTAAGGGGCAATTTAGCATTGCCAATCCACCTAACCTACACATCTTCGGATACGAAGGGGCAATTTAGCATGGCCAATCTGCCTAACATACACACCTTGGAACATGAAGGGGTAATTTAGCATGGCCAATCTACCTAACCTACATTTCTTGGGACACAAAGGAGCATTTTAGCATGACCAATCTGTCTAACCTCCACATCTTTGGACCTCAAATGGTGTGGCCGCTGACTTATTTCCATGACATGGTGCAAGATCTCCCCTTATGGTAAGAAAAACAGAACACAGCTGTCGATCCTGTTTATCCACATCTGCACTTTTTCAATAACAGAAAGGAATATTGAGCAAGATCAACTACAGGCTTATTTATTTCGACTGCAGAGAGGAGTGGGCTGTCCAATTTTCCAATATGTTTACTCCCCCCTGACGAGCCCACAGAATATGAAATCTACAAATACAAGAAAAATTTGTTCCCCACTTTGTAAAGCTCCATGCAGATGCCAGAGGCAATCAAGCCTAATGAAGCAAAGCGTTCTCCAGAAAGTATTCTAAAAATGCAGAGTCCTCAGCAAGAATAATTGCGTGGACCAAGGAGCGGTGGAACTGTTTGTAAACTGGAAGAAAGGCAGCTTTCCCACAAATTAGCATCTCCTCGAGTAAGACAGGATGTGGCCTTCCTGACCTGTTCAACTCAGAAGGGTGAGCTACACCGTTGCACTCAGCAATTCAGGGAGAGACATTGGAACAGGAGAAGGCCATTCAGTCCCCTCGGCCTACACTGCCATTCAATAGGCAAGGCTGATCTGCCCCTTCCTTCCATTTCCCCACCTTTTCTCCATTTCCTTTGATACCCTTACCTACTAAAAATCTATCTGTTTCATTCCTGAAAGTTTTCACTTGTTCTGTAACCAAAGGCTGGAATTTTATACTCCCTCACTCACGGGGTTTTAGGCAGGGGCTGGTGGGGATTGAACAAAGAACAAAGGACAGTACAGCACAGGAACAGGTGCTTTGGCCCACCGGGTCTGTGCCGACACAGATGCCTTTCTAATCTAATACTTTCTTGCCTTTACATGGTCCATATCCCAACATTCCCTGCCTATTCATGTACCTATCCAGATGCCTCTTGAACATTGTTATAGAATCTGCTTCCACCACCTCCTCCAGCAGCGCGTTCCAGGCATTCACCACTCTCAGTGTGAAATATTTGCCCCTTATATCTCTTTAAAACTTTCTGCTCTCAACTTATGCCCCTGAGTAACTGACCTTCCGATCCTGGGAAAAAGACTCTGACTATCCATTTTATCCAAGCCTGTCATAATCTTGTAAATCTCTATGGGGCCCCTCCCCTTGTCCTTTGATGCTCCAATGGAAACAATCCAAGTTTGCTCAACTTTTCTTCATATTCCATATTCTCCAAACCAGGCAACATCCCGGTAAATCTGTTCTGCATCGTTTGCAATGCATCAACATCCTTTCAGTGCTGTGGTGACCAGAATTGTACACAATTCTCCAAATGTGGCCTAACCAAAGTTTTATATAGCTGCAACATGATTTTCCAATCCCTTTACTCAACATCCTGACTGATGAAGACCAGCATGCTATACACTTTCTTTACCACCTTGTCCTCCTGAGTTGCCACCTTCAGGGAGCTGCATACCTAGATCCCTCTGTATGCTAATATTTCAAAAGGCTCTACCATTTACTGTGTACACTCCTTCTGTCGTAGATCTTCCAAATCGCAACACTTCACATTTGTGTGGGTTAAATACCATCTGCCATTTTTCAACCCAGGTCTCCAATTGATTTATATCCTGCTGTATCCTCTGACAATTCTCCTCACTATCCGCTGCTCCCCCAATTTTTGTATCGCCTGCAAATTTACTAATCAGACCACCTACATTTTCCTTCAAATCACTTACATATATTACAAGCAACAGAGGCCCCAGCACTGATCCTTGTGGAACACCGTTTGTCACAGACCGCCCAGTTAGAAAAGTTACGTCTCAAGCAAGTTGGGGTGCTTCCTCAGAAGCCCCCTTCTGAAGTTGGTCTTAAGGTGTGGTGGCCTCTGAACCTTCTTCCCCACCAGCTTCTCCCCCCGCACCCCCTGAGACCCCGATTGCACCCTCCATCCTGCCTTAGGCCTTCCCTATCCTTTCCGCCCTGAACTCTTGAACATAGCTGGGCCTCTGGTGGCCAGATTTAGGCTCCGGCCTTCTGCTGCATCTCTTCCTCTGTCCAATGCAGCGCTGTCACTGCAATGACTGGAAAGCTGCCATCCAATCAGGTTGGCAGGTTGCCCTCTGAGGTGGTAATTAGTCCTGAGCGAGGGGTGGAATTCCCACCTGCAGCCGCTTAATGCTCATTTGAATGGAGTTGGGCTGCGGTACACTGGGAGTTAACGGGGATGGGTTCCCCACCAACTCTTCAGCTGCTGACAATGGACCCGCTATGTGAAAAATTCAGGGCATGGTCTTTTTGGGAGAGAGTTCCAAATTTTCTCAACCCTTTGTACGATGGTACACTTCCTGATTTAACTCCTGAACGCGCAGCCTCTCATTTTAAAGTTCCATCGTCATGATTTTGATTATCCCATCGCCCCCCCCCACAACAAGGGGAAGTAATTCCTTTGTATCTACCTTAACAAACATTCTTTCCATTTTCAACACTTTGATAAGATCACCTCTCAAACCCCTTGATGCAAGAGATGACGAACCATTCTGCAATCTTCCCTCACGATTCAGTTCCCCAGACCTCGATATGGTCCTTATGACTCTGTACTGAGCTTTCTCCAAAGGTCGAGATCTCCTTCCTGAAGCACAGTTCCCAAAACAGAATACGGTGCTCCAGTATAGGGTCTGGCATAGACTGGAACCATAGCTTCATCCACTTTGTATTGCAGTCCCATTGAGTTAAAGGCCAACCTTCTCTCTGCCTCTCTTAAAAGAAAATGTATGAGTCTCCTGGCTTTGTGCGCTTGGTTTCTCAAATCTCTTTGCTTCTTTACAGTCCCTAGTTTTTCACCATTTAAAAAAAAGTCAACTGAATCTTCTTGTGCCCAAAGCAGATGGTCTTCTGTTTGCCCACGATGAGTTCTATTTGCCATACTTTTGTCCATATATTGAACCTTTCTGTGTCCTTTTGCAAGTTAGGATTATATTCATTAGAGTTTAGCAGAGCGAGAGGGGGTCTCATAGAAACTTATAAAATTCCAACAGGGTTGGACAGGGTAGATTCCTAAAGAATGTTCCTGATGGTGGGGGAGTGCAGAATTAGGGGGTCGTAGTTTGAGGATAAGGGGGTAAACCTTTTAGAACTGAGGTGAGGAGAAATTTCTTCACCTAGAGAGAGATGAATCTGTGGAATTCACTACCACAGAGAGTAGTTGAGGCCAAAACATTGTCTGATTTCAAGGAGGAATTAGATACAACTCTTGGGGCTAACGGGATTGAGGGATATTGGGGGGGAGGAGGCAAGATTAGGTAGCAGGCTTAAAGGGCCAAATGGCCTACTCCCACTTCTAGTTTCTATGTTTCCTGCTCTCATTTACACTATTCACTTTCTATCTTAGTGCCGCAGGATTCTGAGACTATGTCAGTGGCTTGGAGTAAAGCCCCATCAGATATTTGGCTAATTTCCTAAGCTCTGTTTGTTGAGCGCAGGGTTCCCTGCCGCTAATCATGCTTTGGAGCCTATATCCCGGTGCCCAGTCTCTTGTCCTCTCAGTCCATTTCTCCTTCGTGGGTAAGGTTAATTTTTCTTTTAAATGGAAAGCAGAGTTTACTTTATTGCAATTAAATGTAAGCGTTGCAGCTGGTGAGGTATGTTGGAACATGACATCGTACACAGCCGTTTTCCATTTCAACATTTAATGATCTGAAACCTAGTAAAGTCAATGGGAGTAAATCCTGCATCCCCAACTTGAAACCATGCAGCTGCTGAGTTGTTGTAGGCGGCACGGACAGAACACGAAGACTGTAACCATTTGCAGCACAGAAGCAGGCCATTCGGCCCACTGGGCTCAATGCTAGCTCTTTGCCAGGGCAGTCCACAACCACAACTCACTGCCCTCACCTCTCTCCATATCAACTTATTGCTTAAAAGATGACGTGCTCTCTGTCCCAATGATTCCCAACGACAACACATTCCAAGTTCCAATTGCTCCTGATATCAAATCATTCCTTAACCTCTGCCTCGTTCAGTGAGAATTTTCAACTGATGAAACTGTCACTGAATCCCCATCTCAGATGCAGGAAACAAGACTTCCCTTATTAGCTGTATAAAAATCCATCATCATTTTTAAATTGCCTCTTGATCTTCGACCTACAGGCGGCGCGGTGGCACAGTAACTTCATTGTAGTGTTAATGTAAGCTACTTGCAGCACTAATAAATAAACTTTAAACTTTCTCCGGCCCTGACCTAGTAAGTCCAAGTTTCTTAGTCCTTTCCTCAAAATTACAATTCCCTTTCCATAGAACCATAAACATGCTCTTCCTGCTCAGAAAGGACAGTAGGACTAGGGGGCACAGCCTCAAGATAAAGGGGCGGCGGTTTAGAACGGAGTTGAGGAGGAACTTCTTCGCTCAAAGGGTGGTGAATCTCTGGAATTCTCTGCCCGTTGAGGTGGTGGAGGCTGCCTCGCTAAATATTTTTAAGACGCGGGTTGATGGGTTTTTGATAAGAGAGGGGATTAAGGGTTATGGGAAGAGGGCGGGAATGTGGAACTGAGCCACGACAGATCAGCCATGATCTTATTGAATGGCGGGGCAGGCTCGAAGGGCTGGATGGCCTACTCCTGCTCCTATTTCTTATGTTCTTATGTTCTTATTTCAGCTCAGAAACAGGCCTTTTGGTCCCTCTTGGCTGTGCCAAACCATTTTTCTTTCTAGTCCCACCAACCTGCACCTGGACCATATCCCTCCACACCCCTCTCATCCATGTACCTGTCCCAAGTTTTTCTTAAATGCTAAAAGTCAGCCCGCTTTCACCACTTCATCTGGCAGCTCATTCCACACTCCTACCACTCTCTGTGTGAAGAAGCTCCCCCCACAATATTCCCTTTAAACTTTTCCCCCTTCACCCTTAACCCATGTCCTCTAGTTTTTTTCTCCCCTAGCCTCAATGGAAAAAGCCTCCTTACATTCATTCTATCTATACCCATCATAATTTTATACATTTCTTTTCAAATCTCCCCTCATTCTTCCATGCTCCGGGGAATAAAGTCCTAACCTATTCAACCTTCCTCTGTAACTCAGTTTCTCAGTTTCCTTGGTGTTGGCATTGCAATGGATGGTAGGGATTGAATTATCTGAGGATATTGCATTGATAGGGAGCAGTGGGTTGTACAAATTACACAAGGAGCCCCCTTTCGCAATTATTCTCTACACATAACATTAGCCCTCGTGTGCCCTATTCACATGACCTTTGTTGCACTTGTATACACATCTCCATACACTTCATAGGAACACTATAAAACAACATTAAAGATCAAGCTACATTCGGAAATACCAGGGCAGGTGAACAAAAGCTTGGCAAAAGAGAAAGGTTTGAAGCAATGTCTCCAAGGGGCAAAACAGATGATCTGGCTGTGACATCTGTCACCCCATTTTTTTATATTCATTGTGGGGCATGGGTGTCACTGGCTGGTCAGCATTTATTGCCCATTCCTAGTTGCCCTTGAACCGAGTGGTTTGCTTGGCCATTTCAGAGTGCAGTTGAGAATCAACCACATTGCTGTGGCTCTGGAGTCACATGTAGGCCAGACCCAGGTAAAGACAGCAGATTTCTCCCCGTGTCTACGTGGGTTTCCTCCCACAGTCCAAAGATGCGTGGGTTAGGTTGATTGGCCATGCAAAATTGACCCTAGTATCGGGGAATTGGCAGGGTACATGTGTGGGGTTACGGGAATAGTGCTTGGGTGGGATTGTGATAGGTACAGACTCGATGGGCTGAATGGCCTCCTTCTGCACTGTGAAGATTCTATGACCTTCTCACTATCTGTCCCTCACCCACTCCAATTCCTGTGGTGAGTGGGACGGTAAAATTCAGGTCCTTGTGTACATTTAAGTCTCAGCTGTTCGAACAGAAATGGAATCAATGGTTACAGGGAAAGAGCAGGAAAGTTTTTTTTAAGTTAACTTATTGTTGTCACAAGTGGGCTTACATTAACACTGCAGTGAAGTTACTGTGAAAACAGGAGCAGCTCCCCTTATCCCTGTGATTCCCCGGGATATTATTGGCTTACTCGTGGATTGGCTTTTCCTTTACAGGGAGATGAAAATTGGTGAAGGGAAAAGAAAGATTTTTGATAATAAAACTGCCTGCATACTAACAAAGAGGACCTGGGAGCTCCATCTGAGGTCAGTGGGAGCTCAGAGTTAGAAAGGACTAGGGATGAGTGATCAGAGGTAAGAACTTGTTACGCAGCAGAGTTAGAGAAAGACTATTTTCCACACCATAGTCCAGACTGTCAGTAGCACTGAATGGAAACATTTACAATTTTTCTCCGTCTTGAGGGGATAAGGGGTTCTTTTTCAGGTTGGCAATCTGTAACCAGTGGGATTCCACAGGGGTCAATGCTGGAACCGCAACTATTTACAATATTTATTAATGACTTGGAGGAAGGAAGCAACTGAACTGTAGCCAAATTCGCAGACGACACAAAAATAGGCGGAAAAGCAAATTGCAAGACAAACGGTTTACAAACCGAAGTTGAAAGGTTAAAGTAAGTGGGCAAAAAGCTGGCAGTAGATTGTGGGAAAATGTGAAGTTGTTCGTTTTGGAAGGGAGAACAAAAGAACAGAGTATTATTTAAATGGAGAAAAACTGCAGAAAGCTGCAACACAAAGAGACTTGGGGATACTTGTGCATGAAACACAGAAAGCTAGCACACGGGTAATCAGGAAGGCTAATGGAATTTCGGTCCTTATTTCAAGGGGGTCGGAGTATAAGAGTGGGGAAACCTTGCCGCAACTGCACAAGGTACTGGTGAGACCACTTCTGGAGGACTGTGAGCAGATTTCGTTCCCATATTTAAGGAAAGATCCACTGGAGCCAGTTCAGAGAATGTTCACTAGGATAATAAGACGGAGGAATTGTCTTATGAGGAGAGGTTGGGACTCTATTTATTGGAATTTAGAAGAATGAGAGGTGATCTTATTGAAACATGCTCCTAAGGGGTTTTGACAGGGTAAATGCTGAGAGGAATTTTACCCTCATGGGAGAATCTAGGACCAGAGGGCACAGTCTCGGAGTAACAGGGTGCCAATTTAAGACTGAGGTGAGGAGGAATTTCTTCTCTCAGATGTTTGTGAGTCTTTGCAAGTCCTTGCTACAGAGAGCTGTAGGAACAGAGTCCTTGTGTACATTTAAGGCTGAGATACAGATTTTTGATCAGTAAGGGAATCAAGAGATACGGAGAAAGGGTAGGAAAGTGGACATGAAGAATGTCGGAACGGCCATGACCCAATTGAATGGCTGAGCAGTCTCAGGGGGGCCAAAAGGCCTACTCCACTTCCTATTTCTTATGCTAACAATGCGACGACTTTATATCAGGGTCTGACAGGATTGCTATACAAAGATAGTTCCAGATGAATGAGGCCATTCAGCCCATTCAGCTCACATATCCCCACGTCACGGCGTTTGGCTGAATCCTACAGAGCTTTAACCGGTAAGCCTCCCACCGATCAAACCAAACTAATGAGCACAAACATACTCCGAATCTCTGTGAGTAAAAAAGTGCACACAATTGTTCCAGTAATCACAGGGAGAAAATTCCAGAAAATGAAACCTTAGTTACTGGAAGCTCAATTGTTGTAAGAAATTAATGACTAAAAGATGCAAAGGGAGGCAGACTTTTTGGAGGACAGCACGGCAGCTTTTCATAAGGGAGTGTGGATCATTCTGTTCGCAGGCAGACCTTTTATGACGCTGGACCACTTTTTAATTGGAAAATAGATGTCCTGTTTTGTGGTATGCACATTGGACCAAATGTTAACCTCTGTGAGACACAGCTGCTTTCAGATACTTGGATCATAACAGGAAATCAAACCTAAAAAGGACACAGTTTATAATGGTTAGACGTCACAGTAAACATCTGGATTCTGTTTGCCTCCATAGGAAAGAGCTTTAGATTTTCAATAATTTTCATTCTCTTTTTTTTTAGAATCACGAGACTTCTAAAATGTTCAGATAATGAAAAAAGGAACTACCGCTGATGCAAACCACACAACACAACTTAAAACATGCCCTTAATGAAAACAGAACTTGCTAGAACGGCAACGCCGCTCTCCTTGGCTAAAGAGGCCACCTCCAGCGCATTTACAACTTTGAAATACTGGTCATGAAACAGTCTGGATCTCGCTTTTAAAACACTGAAAAAAGAATCTGTCAGACTCACTGCCTTGTGCAGTGACTTTGTCTTCTAATGGCACAACCTGTTGTTTTGTGGAGATGCTGAATGCACTCCAAGTAATAAATCAATGCCCCATTGCACTGTGTCTGCGTAGGATGATTCAGGCAGACTTTCTGATCCAGTGCCCCATCTCCTCAGGCACCCAGAATAGCTTGGATTAAATTTTATGACAAAGGTTATTAGATTCCTCTGACTGCTGCATTCTTTATGTAAGTTGTTCCACCCCTGCGTAAGCTCCAAATTACCCACAGATCTGTGGCCTGAGACTTATCCCACGTCAAGTCCCAATCCCGTCTCACACCCCTGACTTTCTCAACCACCTTTTGAACTCCCTCCACCGTGAAATTGAATTCAAAATTCCCATTTCCACATACAAACCTCTCCAGAGATGTCACCCTGTTCAGCTCTGTGTTACATTCTGTGATCTCCTACTTGCCTACAGTTCTAATGAATCTGACCTTCTTTGCAACATTTACCCCTCCCAACGGGCAGTACAGTGGTTAAAACTGCCGCCTCACAGCACCAGGCACACGGGTTCGATTCTGTGTAGAGTTTGCACATTCTCCCCGTGTCTGTGTGGGTTTCCTCCGGGTGCTCCAGTTTCCTCCCGCAGTCCAAAAGTGTGCAGGTTAGGTAGATTGGCCATGCTAAATTGACTTTAGGTCCCAAGATGTGTAGGTTAGGAGATTAGCCATGGTAAATGTATGGGATTACTGGGATAGGGAGAGTACTTGGGTAAGATACTCTGTCAGAAAGTCAATGCAGACATGATGGGCTAAACGGCTTCTTTTGCACGGTAGGGATTCCATGATTTTATCTACCATGTACGGGACTGCATCCTCGGAACTGAGGAACTAAGAACAAAGAAAGAACAAAGAAAATTACAGCACAGGAACAGGCCCTTCAGCCCTCCAAGGCTGCATCGACCATGCTGCCCGACTGAACTAAAACCTCCTACCCCTCTGGGGACCAAATCCCTCTATTCTCATCCTATTCATATATTTGTCAAGACGCTCCTTAAAACTCACTATCGTATCTACTTTCACTACCTCCCCCGGCAGCGAGTTCCAGGCACCCACCACCCTCTGTGTAAAAACCTGTGTAAAAACTCGTACATCTCCTTTAAATCTTGCCCTTAGCACATTAAACCGATACCCCCTAATAATTGACTCTTCTATCCTGGGAAAAAGTTTCCGGTTACCCAATCTGTCCATGCCTCTCATAATCTTGTAGACTTCTATCAGGTCGCCCCCTCAACCTCAATCTTGCTATGCACAAATTAGCTGCCATGCCCCCTGCATTACAACAGTAACTTCATTTCAAAAATTACTCCATTAAGAAAATTACTTTATTAAGAAAGCCCACCAACGCCTCGACTTTCTCAGAAGACTAAGGAAATTTGGCACGTGAGCTACGACTCTCACCAACTTTTACAGATGCACCGTAGAAAGCATTCTTTCTGGTTGTATCACAGCTTGGTATGGCTCTGCCCAAGACCACAAGAAGTACAAGAGGTAGCCCAATCCATCACGCAAACCAGCTTCCCATCCATTGACTCTGTCTACACTTCCCGCTGCCTCGGCAAAGCAGCCAGCATAATTAAGGACCTCACACACCCAGACATTCTCTCTCATCTTCCATCAGAAAAAGACACAGAAGTCTGAGGTCACATCCCAACCGACTCAAGTTTCTCCAACATCTCCACATAGCAATATTCTGGCAAATCTTTTCTGTACCCTCTCCAAAGCCTCCACACCCTTCTGGTAGTTGTGAGACCAGAATTGAACACGATATTCCAAGTGCGGCCCAACTAAGATTCTGTAAAGCTCTCTCCATAAAATTCCTCCTCGTCTCCACACCCACAGAAACCTCCTGAGTGCCCAATTCTCCGTCCATATCTTCAATGATGAGTATTATTTTAATTCCTTAACTCTGCTACTGCTAGCTGCCACTTTCCATATTTGTGAAGAGATTTCAAACATGGATTATACTAAAGGAAAATTGTGATTGATAACACAAATGAAGGCAGGTCACATCTTTCTTCAAATATCACAATCCCAAAGTACCAGGGCAAACATTCCCAACAAATTCAACAGAAAAACAGCCGTCTCCATGAAGTTACTTGATCTCTGCCCAAAAATAAAGATTTCCCAGCTTGTAAAATTGTTAGCGAAATTAAATGCCTGCGTGGCGAATGTTTATCTTCACAGTCCTGACAGTACAAACCGCTACACTGGGAGCGGAAAGGGATGCGTGACTCCCTCCTCGTGATTTACCCTTCATTAAACTAAACAGATAGTAATAGAGGGAGATGGAGAATGGGGTGGGAGTGGTGAGTGGGTGGGGGTGGGAGGGGGCTCCCCAGCTGAAACTCTGGCAGTTGGCAGCACTCTTGCCTCCAAGTTACAGGGTTCCGGGGTTCTACAAAGATACGTAGAGGGACAGGTAGTAATGAGGAAGCGGGGCTTGGGGGTGCTGCAGAAGGACTTGGATAGGTTAGGAGAGTGTGCAAAGAAGTGGCAGATGGAATACAATTGCGGAAAAGTGTGAGGTTATGCAGTTTGGAAGGAGGAATGGAGACATTGGCTATTTTCTAAATGAGAAAATGCTTAGGGAAACAGAAGCACAAAGGGACTCGGGAGTCATTGTCCGAGATTCTCTTAAGGTTAATGTGTAGATTCAGTCGGCAGTCAGGAAGGTAAATGCAATGTCAGCATTCATGTGGAGAGGGCTAGAATACAAGAGGAGGGATGTATTTCTGAGGCTGTATAAGGCTCTGGTCAGACCACATTTGGAGTATTGTGAACAGTTTTGGGCTCCATATCTAAGGAAGGATGTGCTGGCCTTGGAAAGGGTTCAGAGGAGATTCACAAGAATGATCGCTGGATTAAAGAGCTTGTCATATGAGGAATGGTTGAGGACTCTGGGTCTATACTCGTTGGAGCATAGAAGGATGAGGGGGGATCTTATTGAAACTTACAGGATACTGCGAGGACTGGATAAGTGGGCATGGAGAAGATGTTTCCACTAGTTGGAAAAACTAGAATTAAAGGGCACAACCTCAGGCTAAAGGGACAATCCTTTAAAATAGAGAGGAGCTGGAATTTCTTCAGCCAGAGAGTGGTGAATCTGTGGAACTCTTTGCCACAGGAGGCTGTGGAGGCCAGATCATTGAGTGTCTTTAAGACAGAGATAGATAGGTTCTTGATTAATAAGGGGGTCAGGGGTTATGGGGAAAAGGCAGGAGAATGGGGATGAGAAGAATATCAGCCATGATTGAATGGTGGAGCAGACTCGATGGGCCGAATGATCTAATTCTGCTTCTACGTCTTATGGTTTTAAGTCCCATCCAGGACTTGAGCACAAAAGTTCAGATTGATATTCCGATGTACTCCTGAAGAAGTGCTGCAATGTCGGAGGTCTCCTCCCGTCAGATGAGTCGCTAAACCAAGGGGCTTATATATTTGCTCGGGTGGGTTTAAAACATCCCACGGGCAGGAATTTTCTGAAGGTGGTGTTTCTCAGCTGACCTGGATGGTCAGTGGGAGCCACATCTCTGCTGATCTTGGCAACCCCACAATCACCTAACAAAATAATGAGGGACATAGACAAAATCGATAGTCAACATCTTTTCCCTAAGGTTGGGGAGTCTGAAACTAGAGGGCATAGGTTTAAGGTGAGAGGGGAGAGATACAAAAGTGGCCAGAGGGGCAATTTTTTCACACAGAGGGCAGTGAGTGTCTGGAACAAGCTGCCAGAGGTAGCTGTAGAGGCGGGTACAATTTTATCTTTTAAAAGGCATTTAGATAGTTACATGGGTAAGATGGGTATAGAGGGATATGGGCCAAATGCAGGCAATTGGGATTAGCTTAATGGTTAAAAACTGGGCAGCATGGACAATGTGGTCTGAAGGCCCTGTTTCCATGCTGTAAACCACTCAATTGCCGATATTTTATAACCTCGCTTGGGTGAGACTTGTAAAATCCCGCCTGAGGAAAATGGAGAATTCCGTCCTGCGAGCCTCGCCTGCTCCGATTCCCGGGTGGGTGCGGCGGTAAAATTCCAGCCTGTGACTCTAATCCCGGGAGTTAATCCGATTGCCTGACAGCTCTGTGAGTCACAGCAGCGCCGGTGGCAGTAGTGGCCAGGACTGGGACTGCAAGCAGTCACCAGATACACAAGCAAAGTCAGAGAACTGGACCAGGTAAATGACAGAGGGTTCTCACAACGGTGAGTGAAGGTGAGGCCTTGGAGATGGTGGGGAGGAGAAGGGGGTCTTGACAGAGGGGCCGGGAATGACGGAGCACCCGTGGAGGGCAGACCTTGTGGTGGCTGCCCAATGTGGATTGGAGGTCCTTGAGGGAGATGTCTATCCCCCCCACCGCACCCCCCCACCAACTCCCCCGGCCCCAGAGGCCAGAGGAGCAGGACCTGCCGGATTCACCCCTGAACTCCTTCTGCCAGTCTCAAAACTGAAGCTCAGTAGGAAGCGACCCTCAAGAATTGGAGTGAGGGCAAATGGATTGTTCGAGGACTCACCTGAAACCCCAGCCTCCTGTGAAATTGCGTACAGGTTGGGGTTAGGTGAGAAGGTCACCTGATAATCTTTATGGGACAGGATACCTGCGGTGGGGAATGAGAAACCAATTCCCCATGCACTATATTGAAGAAAAGCAGGGAGCCATCCCTGGTGTCCTGCCCAATGTTTGTCTCCAAATTAACGCCACAAAAACAGGTTTATCTAGTCATCGTCACACCGCTGCTTGTGGAATCTTGCTGTGTACAAATTGGCTGCCATGTCCCCTGCATTACAACAGTAAGTCCATTTTAAAAATTACTTTATTAAGAAAAATTACTTTGTTAAGAAAGCCCACCAATGCCTCTACTTTTTCAGAAGACTAAGGAAATTTGGCATCTCAGCTATAACTCTCATTAACCTTGACAGATGCACCATAGAAAGCATTCTTTCCAGCTGTATCACAGCTTGGTATGGCTCCTGCTCTGCCCAAGACCACAAGGAACTACAAAAGGCCGTGAATGTAGCCCAATCCATCACGCTAACCAGCCTCCCATCCATTGACTCTGTCCACACTTCCCACCGTCTTGACAAAGCAGCCAGCATAATTAAGGACACCACGCACCCTGGACATTCTTTCTTCCTTCTTCCATTGGAAAAAGATACAAAAGTCTGAGGTCACGTACCAACCGACTCAAGAACAGCTTCTTCCCTGCTGCTGTCAGACTTGTGAATGGACTTGCCTTGCATTAAGTTGATCTTTCTCTACACCCTAGCTATGACTATAACATTACATTCTGCACTCTCTCCTTTCCTTCTCTATGAACAATATGTTTTGTCTGTATAACGCGCAAGAAACAATACATTTCACTGTATGTTAATACATATGACAATAATAAATCAAATCAAATCGAAATCATTGGCTGTAAAGCACTTTGAATGTTCCGGGACTGATGAAAATAAATGCAATTCTGTCTTTCTTTCTTTGATATGGTGGTGGCAGAATGGCAGGTGGTTAGCACTGCTGCCTCACAGCGCCAGGGTCCCAGGTTCAATTACAGCCTGGGGGGGGGGGGGGGGGTTGGTGTCACTGTCTGCACGTTCTCCCCATATCTGCATGGGTTTTCTACAGGTGCTTCAGTTCTGCTCCCATGGTCCAAAGATGTGCAGGTTAGGCGGATTGGCCATGCTAAGCTGCCCTTTAATGTCCCAAAATATGTAGGTTGGGTGGATTAGCCATGGTAAGTGCATGGGGTTACTGGGGCATGGCGAGATGGGTTTGAGTAGGGTTCTCTTTTGGAGAGTCGGTGTAGGTTTGACGGGCCAAATGGCCTCCTTCTGTGCTGTAGGGATTCTTTGAAATAAAAGGCACTTTTGCCTTGTAAATGGGTAGGATCTGGCATCTGCTGCTTTAGAGTGTGGTGGAGAAAGATTTAACTATGATTTTCAGTGGGGAGTTGGATAATTATCCGGACAGGTAGGATTTGTAGGACTGAGTGCAACAAGGTGAGTTGCTATAGAGAAGTGTGGACGTAACGATCAGAAAGCTCCCCTTCAGCATCGTGACGTTTCTATATCCACAATCTGATTAGTGAACGCCAGCAAAGAGGGGAGAAAATGTCTGTATCTTTCTTGGTAAGGTCTTGTTAAGGATTATTAACTATGAACTCATTCATCCACAGCTGCACGTTCAAATCAACAAGTCAGCATTTTATTCCAGATCAGGCCTGGCATTAGTAATTTCAATGAAGTAATGCAAGTATTAGCGCAGAATTACAAAGCAATTTCTGTCTGGGAATATCGGTGTTTATTCACACCTGTATCGCTGGAGAGAGGGAGGGAAGGAAAGCTGGAAATGCAAAAGGTACAAAGGATCTACAGGCTTCTCAGCTCGTCTGCAACAGAGCAAGTTACCTGGGCACTGTGGACCAGGAAGCTCAGACTCTGCGGGAAGGCTGTACATCTGATGTGCTACCTGCTCCGAGGAGATCCACAAGGACAAACAAAGCAATGCACTGCTACTGACAGTGAAAATCAACCTTCCAAACAGTCACAGAGTGGGCCAATTTTGTAAATGATTCTTGCTTTTCTGGGACAATGTCGAAATGTGAGATATATTAAAATTCTGCTACATTCCTGCAGTAGTGATGGTGTGCATGTTCCATGTGTGTTGAGCCCTGTGCGTGTATGGTGACATTCTCTGCACTGCTTGCCTACGAGCCTGATTATTCAGCGCTCTGGTAATTAAGCTGGAAGCACTGGTGAAAAACAGCACAGTACCACAATGGTTAACATTGCTGCCTCACAGTGTCAGGGACCCGGATTCAATTCTGGCCTTTGGTCATTGTCTGTGTGGAGTTTGCACATTTTCCCCATGTCTGCATGGGTTTCCTCCGGGTGCTCCGGTTTCCTCCCACAGTCCAAAGATGTGTGGGTTACATTGGTAGGCCATGCTGAATTGACCCTTAGTGTCAGGGTGATTAACAGGGTAAATACATGGGTTACAGGTTTACAGCCTGGGTGGCATTGTTGCCAGTGCAGCCTCAATGGGCTGAATAGCCTCTTTTGTACTGTAAGGATTCTGTGATCCAACTGTTGAGTTAGAGACAGAAAGCCTGCCTGACACAAATCTCAATCTATCTCCATCAGTACCCATTGTTCGAGTGTTTGCAGAAATTACAGAATTGCCATAGAAACCCTACAGTGCAGAAGGAGGCCATTCAGCCCACCAAGTCTGTGCTGACAACAATCCCAACTAGGCCTTATTCCCATAACCCTACATATTTATGCCGCTAATTCCTCTAACCTATGCATCCAGGGTCACTAAGGGGCAATTTAGCATGACCAATCCAACTAGTACATCTTTGGACCATGGGAGAAAATTGGAACACCTGGAGGAAACCATGCAGACACGGGAGAATGTGTAGACTCCACACAAGAAAGTGACATGAAACTGGAATCGAACCCAGGTCCCTGGCGCTCTGAGATAGCTGTGCCAATCACTGTGCCATCATAAGACTATAAGACCATAAGACCATAAAACATAGGAGCAGAATTAGGCCACTCGGCCCACCGAGTCTGCTCCGCCATTCAATCATGGCTGATATTTTTCTCATCCCCATTCCCCTGCCTTTTCCCTATAACCCCAATCCTCTTATTAATCAAAAACCTATCAACCTCTGTCTTAAAGACACTCAATGACCTGGCCTTCACTGCCTTCTGTGGCAAAGAGTTCCACAGATTCACCACTCTCTGGCTGAAGAAATGCCTCCTCATCTCTTTTTAAAGGATTATCCCTTTAGCCTGAGGTTGTGCCCTCTAGTTCTAGTTTTTCCTTTTAGTGGAAACATCCTCTCCACATCCACTCTATCCAGGCCTCGCAGTATCCTGTAAGTTTCAATAAGATACCCCATCATCCTTCTAAACTCCAATGAGCAGAGACCCAGAGTCCTCAACTGTTCCTCATACAACAAGGTATTCATTTCAGGGATCATCCTTGTGAATCTCCTCTGAATCCTTTCCAAGGCCAGTACATCCTTCCTTAGATACAGGGCCCAAAACAGCTCACAATGCTCCAATGGGGTCTGACTGGAGCCTTATACAGCCTCAGAGATACGTCCCTGCTCTTGTATTCTCGCCCGCTTGACATGAATGTTAACATTTCATTTGCCATCTTAACTGCTGACTGAACCTGCACATTAACCTTAAGAGATTCTTGAACAAGGACTCCCAAGCCACTTTATGTTTCTGATTTCCTAAGCATTTCCCCATTTAGAAAACAGTCTATGTCTGCATTCCTCTTTCTAAAGTGCGTAACCTCACACTTTTCCACATTGTATTCCATCTGCCCCTTTGCCCACTCTCCTAACCTGTCCCAGTCCTTCTGCAGCCCCCCAGGTAGTATTTCTCAATACTACCTGTCCCTCTACAAATCTTTGTATCATTTGCAAACTTAGCAACAGTGCCTTCAGTTCTTCCTCCAAATCATTAATGTATATTGTGAAAAATTATGGTCCCAGCACCAACCTCTGAGGCACACTAGTCACTGGCTGCCATCCTGAAAAAGACTCTTTTATCCCCACTCTCGGTCTTCTGCCAGTCAGCCACTCCTCCATCCATACCAGGATCTTACCATCAACACCATAGGCTCTTAACTTATTTAACAGTCTCCTATACAGCACTTTGTCAAAGGCCTTTTGGAAATCTAAATAAATCATGTCCACTGGTTCTCTTTTATCTAACTTCCTTGTTACCTCCCCAAAGAACACTAATAGATTTGTCAGACATGACCTCCCCTAGACGAAGCCATGCTGACTCAGTCCTACTCTATCACACGTTTCTAAGTACTCCGCAATCTCATCTTTAATAATGGACTCTAAAATCATGCCAGTGACTGAAGTCAGGCTAACCGACCTATAATTTCCCATCTGCTGCCTCCCTCTCTTTTTATGATGTGGAGCTGCCAGCGTTGGACTAGGATAAACACAGTAAGAAGTCTCACAACACCAGGTTAAACTGACTGGACTTTAACCTGATGTTGTGAGACTTCTTACTGTCCCTCCCTTGTTAAACAACAGTGTTACATGAGCTATTTTCCAGTCCTCTGGGACCCTCCCTGCTTCCAGTGATTGCTGAAAGATCACCACCAATGCCTCCACAATTTCCACAGCTATCTTTTTTAGAACTCTGGGGTGTATTCCATCCAGTCCAGGTGACTTATCTACTTCAGACCTTTCAGTTTCCTCAGAACCTTCTCCGCAGTGATGGCCACTACACCCACTGTGTCCCCTGATTCTCCTGGGGCTCTGGCAACCCACTGATGTTTTCCACCATGAAGACTGATGCAAAATAACTATTCAGTTCCTCTGCCATTCCCTTATATTTTATTTTTACTTCTCTAGCCTCTTTTTCCAGTGGTCCAATGTCTATTTTTGCCTCTCTCTTACCTTTTATATATTGAAAAAAGCTCTTCCTATCTTCTTATATATTACTAGCTAGCTTACATTCATATTTCATCTCCACCCCCCCAATTGCTTTTTCAATTGTCCCCTGCTGGTTTTAAAGGCTTCCCGATCCTTTGGCTTCCCACTAGTCCTCGCCACTTTATATGCTTTCTCTTTTGCTTTTATGTTGTCCTTAACTTCCCTCATCAGCCATGGATGCCTCATCCTCCCCTTAGCTTGTCTCCTCCTCCTTGGGATGAATTTCTCTTGTGCCTCCCGAATTACTCTCAAAAACTCCTGCCACTGCTGTTCCACTGTCTTCCCTGCTGGGCTCCCTTTCCAATCAACTCTGACCAGTTCCTCCCTCATGTCTTTGTAGTTACCTTTATTTAATTGTAATACCATTACACATCTGATTCCAGCTTCTCCCTCTCAAACTGCAGGGTAAATTCTATCATATTATGGTCACTGCTCCCCAAGTATTCCTTCACATTAAGTTGCCTAATCAAGTCTGCGTCATTACAAATCACCGGATCCAGACTTGTCTATTCCCTAGAAGGCTCTGTCACAAGCTGCTCCAAAAGAATAATCTTACATATTGCACAAATTCCTTTTCCTGGGATCCATTACCTATCTGATTTTCTCAGTCCATCTGCATATTGAAGTCCCCCATGATTATTGTAATATTGCTTTTCTTATATACCTTTTCTATCTCCTGATTTATTTTCTGCCCCACATCCTGACTACGGCTAGGGGGCCTGTACATAACTCCAAATAGGGTCTTTTTATCTTTGAGATTCCTCAGTTCTGCCCATAGAGATTCAATGCTTTCTGATCCTATATCACTTCTTGTTATCGATTTAACTTCATTCCTTACCAACAATGCAACCCCGCCCCTTTGCCCATCTGCCTGTCCTTCCCGATAGGACACATATCCTTGGATATTTAGATCCCAACCCTGATCGCCTCACGGTCACGTCTCTGTGATGCTCACAACATCGTAGCGGCCAAGTTCAATGTGCGCCACAGGCTCATTTACCTTGTTACCCTGGTCCTTCTACATCCTCCCAATGCCGTGGCCAAATGCGGATTGGCAGTCTGCTCATTAGTATAATTAAAGACCTAAATAGGAGACATTTTACAAGGCCGTCACATTTTGCCCATCGTGGGGTGCTCTGAACCATATGGAGGAGCTAAATAGATGTGACTTCCCTGTAGAGGGAGAGGTTTAATGGCTCCAAGAGGGGATCGGAAGGGGATAGCAGCAAGAAAGCAACCACCACAGCTCCAGTGATCTCCTTGGCAGGGTTTGGCTCCTCGGCACTCAGTACGTTTTGATATTAGTTGAAAGCTCCTTGGCCCGGTTCCCAGGGTTGCCCACCTGCCTCAGCAGCACCCATCTCTCCCAATGCCACCGTCAAGGTTTCAGTGCTGCCATCTGATTGGGCCAGCAGCATCAGGAGTCAATCCTCATTGGATGCTGAGGCCCACAGGTGGCAGGAGATTGGCTGTGGTAAGATTCCGAGCCAGCTCTGGAGACGGTAAACGTGGACTCAGCACCATTCTTCACCCTGAGGTGGGGGGAGGGTCAGGCGATAACATTCACCTAAACGGAGACGGTAAGTGTGGGCTCACCACCATTCTCCACCTTGAGGTGGGGGGGGGGTCAGGCGATAACATTCAGATTGTCATTTCTAGAAACCGAAGTTCTGATCCGAATCCTGCCGTAAATTTATTAATTATCATTTTAAACAAACAGCATCGTTCATTTTCGCCTAAAAAAAGGCAATGCCAGGCTTTGAGTTACTGGCGGCCAGAAATCCAACATCATTCCCAGGACAGGATTTTCCAGCTGCGCTCACCCCGAAACTGGAAAATCCCACCCATGTCCTTTCCCTTTTTTTTATTTATTAGTGTCACAAGTAGGGTTACTTCAACGCTGCAATGAAGTTACTGTGAAAATTGCTAGTCGCCACAGTCTGGCACCTGTTTGGGTACACTGAGGGAGAATTTAGCATGACCAATGCACCTAACCAGCACATCTTTCAGACTCGGAGGAAACCGGAGCACCCAGAGGAAACCCACGCAGACATGGGGAGAACATGCAAACTCCACACAGACAGTGACCCAAGCCAGGAATCAAACTTGGGTCCCTGGCACTGTGAGGTAGCAGTGCTAACCACTGTGCTGCCCTTCTATGGATCTTTCTAAAGTCCAGTCCTCACCCACTATAATTTCCATGGCAAGTGGAAAGGGAAAATTAGCCCCCTTGCAATCGATGTAATATTAATGTAATCCTCCCTTAAGAAATAACAGAAAGATCGTTGGCAAAAACGACATGTGCTGATCTATCTAAGATGCCTGAACAAAAGGATCAGATGGGGGGAGCTGACTCTGAGTTCTGAATTCTAAGTTTATTTATTAATGTCACAAATAGGCTCATGTCAACACTGCCACAATTTTACCATCCTCCTCCCCCATCTGCCAGTCTGCCTATCAGGGGCCAGTAAAATCCTGGCCAATACTTCACTGACTGTTCCCTTTTCATCAATGCTGCAGCTAAATTAACCCTTTAAGCGTTGGTTAACCGGTATTAACGAGAATTTTAACACAACAGAAAGATCATTGGCATATGTGACATGTGCTGAACTCTCTGCAATGGTCCTGGAGTAGCTCTGCTGGCTCTGAACTCCTGATGTGGCGAATTCATTTCCAAACCACCTACAGGCCATTGCCCTTCCTGCAGCTGTACAATTGGGAATATTCCCTACAACAGTCGGGAACTGGCACCAGGGATCTGGGATCCTCCTATTACTTGGCTGGTGAGTGAGTCAAAAGGTTTGACTTGATTCACTGGGTTCACTCACTGCATCTTTCACCATATGGTCTTATGGTCTTATATCAGTTGGCGCTTGTGTTGCCAGTCCTCTGGGATGACCCCGAGGTCTCCTGGAACAATTCCAGGAGAATAATCATCCGGACATTAAAGAATAATGTTTCTTTTTCAACACTGAAAAACAAAAAATGCTGGAAAATTTCAGCGAGTCAGGCAGTGTCTGTGGAGAGACAACAGAGCCAATGTTTCAAGTCTGGATGACCCTTTATCAGAGATTTTCCAGCATTTTCTCTTTTTGTTTCAGATTCCAGCACCTGCAGTATTTTGCTTTCATATTGTTTCATTTTCTTTGATTTCAGAACCTGTTTGGGCCAGTTCAGGTCATACTCATTCCCAGACCGAACTTTAAACCCCCACCTGCCCCAGCACCTGGGTATTCTGACTTATTCGGTGCAGTACAGAGGGAATGCCACATTGGTGGCAGTGCTGCCTCTCAGATGAGATGTCAAACCTAAACTCCGTCTGTTTGAAGTAAGATATGACATGTCAGTATCTGGAGGAGGACAGCATGTCAACCTTCACCATTCAAGCAACCACCATCCCAAAGAGAGCTTAACTGATCCTCCATCTCATTGCATGTTTTTGAGATCTTGCTGCATGCACATTGGCTGCCACATTTAGATCACAGAATTCCTCCAGTGTAGAAAGAGGCCATTTGGCCCATCGAGCCTGCACTGACAACAAACCCACCCAGGCACTATCCCGTTAATCCCACGTATTTACCCTACTAATCCCCCTAGGGTCAATTTAGCATGGCCAATCCACCTACTCGCACATCTTTGGACTGTGGGAGGAAACCAGAAATGGAAGAACATGTGAGCTACACACAGAAAGTGACCCGAGGCTAGAACCAAACCCTGGTCCCTGGCCCTCTGAGGCAGCAGTGCTGATCACTGTGCCACTGCGCCGCCTAATTCAATTCATTGGATGTGAGCTGCTTCAGAAAATCCCGAAGATGTGAGAAAAATGCAGATTCTTTATAATTTGTACTATTATTTAATGCTTCTTAACAAGTCAGCATAAACCATGATTGCTTACTCATTGCTTATTGTTATAGCATTATTAGTAAATATCTCATAAGCCAGCGCAAGCCATGCACTGACTTTGATTGTAATTCCCAGGTCACGTACCTCATTTGATCCAGTGAATGCGATTTTGTCGATATCCATGTGAGAGGCTATAGCAGCGCCAGCCGTCACCCCGAAGCCCGGCACAATATTCACCACGCCCGGAGGAAACCCAACCTGTGAAAGTAGGATTCGATAAAGTGGGTTAAGGAAAGGAAGGACAGCCAGGATAAAGCAGAGACTCCGAGAGGTCTCATCCCTTATGTCATCACCAGAAGTTAAGAAAGGGAATTGAGATGAAAGGAACACACCTCTTTGATTAGGGCTCCCATGTAGAGGGCAGTCAGGGGCGTTTGCTCTGCTGGTTTGATGACGACTGTGTTTCCACAACACAAGGCCGGAACGATCTTCCAGGCAAACATGAGAAGAGGAAAGTTCCACTGCAGGTCGATGAAGAACAGGAAGATGATTAAAAACGAGAAAATGAATCACCCTCCGGTGACACAACCTCAAACACGTAAAAAGCCGACTGCTAACAGGGTCATTTAGCACTTTCGATGCAATCTTATAAAAGTACATTTCCATATTTAAGCCTGAAGATCACAATCTGTCACTCAGCCATTTATTTTAATATTTCCATTAAAATGATGGATAAACAAATGTGCTTTTGGAGTTGATCTATCAATAGCATGAACAATGATTTCTAGGCCATAGTTTGGAAGAAGCAACATTTTCCCTGTGTTCCACTTCTTTAAGAATCATATTCTCAATGTTCACATTGAGATAAGTTCCTGTGTTTTCATCGCACCAAATTTCATTTCTATTTTCCTTTCACTGTTTTTATGATTTCTCAGAGGTAGATGGGCAAACCAGATTGAAACTTATCAAATTATTTTACTTCAGCTTTGCTTATGTTTTTGGTAACCCTGAACAACTGCAAAACTCCAGACACACTCTGAACGCTTTTAGACTGTAAACATAATTAGAGGCTTTGACAGAAAATGTCATTTACTGTTTTAAACCTTGACATTTCAGTTGGCGTGACCAATGGACAAACATTTAAGGTGCATTTTTCTTCCCATTCTGAGGCCTCCCAGCAGCCAGATGGCAGCCTAACTTCTAGGCCCCCAACTATCAACCTTTGAACCAACTGCTAAGAGGTGAACAAGAGTTACCTGGGGATGGTATGCCCCTTTCGCTGACATTACCTCACTTCCTGTGGGTACGTGCATGGTGCTTAAATCATAGAATCTTTGCAGTGCAGGAAGAGGCCATTCGGCCCATTGGCCTTTGCAACAATACCAAACAGACCCTATCCCCATAATCCCACATGCTTATCTGCCAATGTCCCTGACACATGGCCAATCAACCTAACCTGCACATCTTTAGACTGTGGGAGGAAACCGGAGCACTGGAGGAAACCCACACAGACACGGGAGGAACATGCAAACTCCACGTAGACAATTGCCTAAGGCCGGAATTGAGCCCAGATCCCTAGCAACAGTGCTAGATATTGTGCCACTGTTTGCTTGGATCTTTTCCCAGCAACATGATGTAGCAAGGGGACTCAGTGATCTGAGGTATTATGTGCTCATCATTTGACAGTAGTTTTCACTGACATCTTTGATCAAGGTTTTAGATGTAGTAATTGGTTTTAGCTGTGATGGTGGTCATGGCACAATCCCACTCCAGTACTTGAGCACTAATATCAAGACTGATGGCCCAGTGCAGTACTGAAGGAGTTCTGCACCGTCAGAGGAGGCCAAATTTTTTGGATAAAAACAGAAGACCTGTCTGCCCTCTTTGTGGAGGTGACAGATCCCACAGAACAATTTTGAAGAAGAGCAAGGGAGTTATTACCAGTGTCCAAGCAAGTATTTATCCCTCAATTAACATCATAAAAACTGATGTTCAGGTCATTATTGTTAGAGTGTAACCAGTGACAAGTTTGTACTGGATGTAATGTGACCAATGGTAACAAGCTGTAAGGGTCAGCTGACCAGGTAAACCATGGAACCGATTACAGAATGATGTGATGATCAGCTAACCAGTTGACTCCCTATAAATGAGAATTGTGGAGGAACTTGGATTGGCCCAAGGTGAGGCCTCAAGTTTGAAGTAATGAAATTCCTTCATTAAACCCTTTCTTTGATTTATAAGTTTTGTTATATTTTTATTGTCTGTATTTGAAGAGTTCCTTCTGAGGAAACAATTAGCACATTGCTCCTTGTGAGAGTTCGCTGTGTGCAGGTCTGCTGCCACATTTCCTACACTAGGAACTACTTTCCAAACTACAGCTCGTCTCAAACATTGGGCTCTTAAGTCCTTTGAGATGTCTGGCGGCAGTGGAAGGTGCTATATAAATGCATTTTTCTTTCTTTCTTTCTACCCAAGCACTTTGATTACAAAAAAAAAATACAGGCTGGAAATTTCCAGCCATTCACACCAGTGGGAATTTCTGATCCCGCTTCAGCAAACAGGGATTTGGCTGAGTGCCAAATTCTCCGTCCTCGCCTGCAGTGGTGGTGGGACGGAAACAGCCAGAAAATCCCAACTGCAAATCTTGCATGCTTGGACATCAGTCATTTTACTTATATTGTATAAATCAGGCTGTGTGTCAGTCACTCCCCTATAAGTACAAGTCTTCAGTAGCATCAAAATACATGAAAATTTTACACAGCAATTATTTTCCACTCAGAAGAATGATTGACATTCAAAAGTCAGTGATGTTTGTGATGACTGTAAAACATGATGTTCCATTTATTCTCAACTACACAGACTCAAAGTCTGCAACTAAATGTCACCGCCCTTGTTTTTACATATGATCACTTATTTTATAGGTCACCACTGGTATACTGAAAGAAACAGACACAAGAAACAGACACAAGCTTTACACTGAACCTCTGGGCCATAGCCCCACAGTCCTCCAAGTGGCAAGGTGGCACAGTGGTTAGCACTGCTGCTTCATAGCGCCAGGGACCCGGGTTCGATTCCCAGCTTGGGTCACTGTCTGCGTGGAGTTTGCATGTTCTCCCCATGTCTGCATGGGTTTCCTCTGACAATCCAAAGATGTGCAGGTTAGGTGGATTGGTTATGCTAAATTACCCCTTAGTTTCTGGGGGACAGTAGGATAAATGCATGGGATTATAGGGATAGGGCCTGAGTGGGGTAGGTGTAGACTAGAGGGGCTGAATGGCCCCTTCTGCACTGTATGATTCTATGATTCTCAATCCACATGGTAAAGTGTACACATTTTATCTACCCATGTGTTAAGAATCTACAAGTGCTGGAAGAGCCCCGAAATGTTCTGTCGTTCTATATTAAGATGCATCATTCAGCACATGCTGTGCATTCAATCTAGAATTCGTATGATGTATGAAGACCGTTTGAGGACCCTGGGTCTGCACTCGATGGAGATTAAAAGGATGAGGGGGAATCTCATTGAAACTTACAGAATATTGAAAGGCCTGTATAGATTGAATGTGATTCTTCCTCACAGAAATGATTAAGCAGGATTGGGGTATGCTGTATGATCTGGGAACAGAGTTAAATATTTTGAATGTAGTACTATTTATTTCTTTTTAATATCGTCTTGTTCCTGGGACATTCGCAGTGTGAAATAAATGTAAATATAGGAGTGAAGTCTATGTACTTTGTAAACTAGAACAGGATCCAAGAGCACAGAATAAAGGGATAACCCTTTAGAACTGAAATGAGGAGGAATTTCTTCAGCCAGAGAGTGGTGAATTTGTAGAATTTATTGTCCCAGAAAGGCTGTGGTGGCCAGGTCATTGAGTGTATCTAAGACAGAGATAGATTGGTAAGAGAATCAAAGGTTACGGGGAAAAGGTGGGAGAATTGGGTTGAGAAACTTATCAGCCATGATTGAATGGCAAAGCAGATTCAATGGGCTGAATGGCCTAAATCTGCCCTTTTATCTAATGGGTTTTAAGGTCTAATCCCTGTGCAAAGAAAATGAAGCATGATCAAAGATTTTAGTAAGAAAGAAGACCCAGTGTTGTTTTGCCTTTGCTAATACAGGCGATGAATGTGACCAAATAAATAATTTAAGCCTCTTTCACTGTTTGAAATATGTGTTGCACGTCTTTTTCAATGCGCTGGGTCTTTATTTAAGGATTGCCAGCTGCATGTTTCCTTTCATGTCAGAGGTGATCACATAATAAGATTAAAAATCGCTCTTCAGTTGTAGTCTGGTATTTCGGAGAACATAAACATGAATAATACTCACAGGGATGATCTGTCCACACACCCCTATTGGTTCATGTCTTGTGAATGTAAAATAATCTCCATCTGTAACAGAGGTCTGCAATTACTCATCATTCCTGTTTGATTTGGCTACACAAAAAAACATTAAATACTCCGAGGCACATTCATCAACTTGTACAGGAGAGAAAATATGTCAAGGGAAAATATCCTCCCCGCCTCTTACTTCTAATATTGACAAACGGATGCAGTTCTGATTGAAAAAAAAATCAAGCAAGTGTTTAAAATGAATAAAACTGTTTGATAAAACAATCCCTGTTGGGGACGAGTTATTTGCCACTGTGCAAACCTGAAGAACAGCACCTCATCTTCCAAATAGGAACTTTACAGCCTTAACATTGAGTTCAACAAGTTCAGACCACGAACTCTGTCCTCCATTTTGATTTTTTTTCCCGCCAGCGCTCTCCCCCTCCCTCAGGACCCTGTAATGGCTCTCATGTTATGCTTTCAGAAAGCGCTCATCCTTGTTGACACATTCTGCTATTTGACCTTTACACCACTATTGACACCTGCCTTGGCCTTTAACACTATCATTAGCACTCCCTTTGTCTTCTGCCCATGACATCTGTCAAATAATCTCTGCTGATCCACAACCTATCCTCTATTTTCCTTCATTTGTCCCACTCCCTCCCTTCAACAGCATAAAACACATCCACATTCCTGGAGAAGTCTCAAAAAGTTAGCTCTGTTTCTCTCTCCACAGATGCTGCCAGACCTGCTGAGTTTTTTTTTCCAGCACTTCCTATTTTTATTTCAGATTTCTGGCATCTTCAGTATTTTACTTTTATCGTTGTGTTATGTGTGTTTCAATGATTTGATTTTTTAATAAAACACACTTTTCAAATGTTGTTTTTTACTTTCCTTCCTTTCCGTTGAATAAAATCCATTCCTATTCCCTTTCGCCTGGGAGAGAAAGGAACTGAGAATCAAGCCACTAATTCACATCCTAATACAAGGAGAAGTAGCCCAAGTCTATTGAAAGATATAAGATTTGGAAGGAACTGTGGGGGGTGGGGGAGAGGGGTGGATCCAAACATTTAGGACTGAGGTGAGGAGAAATTTCTTCACAACCTTTTGTGGACCTTTGGACACCTTTACCCCGCAGAGTTGTGGATACTCCATCATTGAGAACATCTAAGGCTGAGATAAACAGGTTTTGTTTGATCTCTCAGAGAATCAGGATATGGACAGCAGTCAGGATAATGGATTTGAGTCCAAAGAAGAAAGGCTTTTTACGGGAGCAGGGAAGATTGAGGGGGCGACCTGATCCGAGGTGTACAAGATTACGAGGGCAGAAACAGAGTGGATAAGCAGCAACTGCTCCCCTTAGGGTCAGTCATGGGGGGGGACATAGGTTCAAGATGAGGGGCAGAAGGTTTAGGGGGGTAAAACTTTACCCAGAGGGTGGCGAGGACGTGGAATACGCTGCCTGGGAGGGTGGGGGAGGCAGGTTGCCTCACGTCCTTTAAGAAGTGCCTGGATGAGCACTTGACACGTCATCACATTCAAGGCTAAAATGCTGGTAAATGGGATTAGGTGGGGGGTCAGGTGTTTCTCCCGTGTCACTGGAGACCTGATGAACTGGAAGAACTTTTCTACACTGTATAAAATTATGAGTTGAGATCGTACTGATTAGCAATTCAGCCCTCACCGGCCATATGGCCCACTGCTGCTCCTAGTATTTATATTTTTAATGTTCATGGATATATGGACAGTGCGTCAATTATCTCTATATTAAGATATAGCTGACCATCTGAAAATAGTAAACACTCATCTAGTCTGGTTACTCAATTGCATTTCAGCCAAGCAGAAACTTGAAAATGCAACAGAGAGGTGCAAAATAAATATGTGATCATTCATTACAGCTTTGACAAAAGGTCATCTGGACTCAAAACATCAGCTCTTTTTTCTCCTTACAGATGCTGCCAGACCTGCTGAGATTTTCCAGCATTTTCTCTTTTGGTTTCAGATTCCAGCAGCCGCAGTAATTTGCTTTTATCCAGTGATCATTTATGCTTTAACTCAAATTCAAATTGTGAGCGAACCCAAGAATTTGGCATTTGACATTTTCTTCAGGTTGGATGCAGTTATTGAAAAATGTGTCATTGGGAACATTTTTAAAAAAAAAATTAAATAGTAGATGCACGAGCATGGATAATAGTCTAGAGTCAAAGATCGGGCAGCCAAGTTCGAAGCCACCCCACACTACAAGTCATATTATTGCTGGTCAGTCATACTCGGTAGGAGAATGTACGCATTTATTCGATGTCCAGAGTGTTTTTATTCTGTAAACAGTAAGCACTCAGTGGAGCGCACAAGTCAGTTTTTACTGTGGGATGGATCAAGAGGTGATCCTCAGTTTGTTTGAGTGGTATAAAAGCAAATTACTGCGGATGCTGGAATCTGAAACCAGAAGAGAAAATCTTAGCTTTGATAAAGGGCTGAAACGTCAGCTCTTTTCTCTCCTTACAGATGCTGCCAGACCTGTTGAGATTTCCAGCACTTTTTCTCATGGTTTTGTTTTAGCGGTAATTGGTTTGAAAATGGAAGATACTTACAAACGCGCTCATTTTTTTCACAATTCTTTTAAAAGTACTTCATTGGCTGTAAAGTGCTTTGGGACACTGTGAGGCGGTGAGTGGTGTTTTTAAAACGATAAACTTTATCATGCTGCAACCCAGAGATTTGTGCTTCTCCAAGGGATTACTGGATTGGCAGAAAGTGCAGTAAAGCTGGCCTCTCTTTAACCCAGGGACTTGGACTAATTACAACATCCCTACTGCTACACTGGCTGAAGCGGCTTAAAATCCTTTTAAGGTGCTCTTTAAATTTGGATCTGGGAGCTGGCTCCTGCCATTCCTGCGGTTAAGTCCGTTATCCAGAGCCAACTCACCAATACTCTTCAAAATCAACGACTGTAAGTCAGGCCTTGCTGCCTTGTAGACTCAGCTGCTCGACTGAAAAACTGACTCACCAGGAGCGCAAGATCCTGATTTTAAAGCTTTCTGAAAAGCTTATTTCAAATACATTCCATACACTTTGTATTTAGTGCCACATTTTAGTGGCCTGCCTTGTGATGATCGTTCGTGTCTCAAGAGTTAATTCCACAAAGCGAAGGATAGATTCCAATTCTCTTTAATTGGTTTATTCCACCCCACACCCCCCACCCAGTTTCTGAACCAATAACTAATCTTTGGTCTTTGTCTGGGAGATAACAACGTGATGGCACGGTGGCACAGTGGTTAGCACTGCTGCCTCATAGTGCCGGGGACCCAGGTTCGATTCCGGCCTCAGGTAACTGTCTGTGTTGAGTTTGCAAATTGTCCCCGTGTCTGCGTGGGTTTCCTCTGGGTGCTCTGGTTTCCTCCCACTCTCCAAAAGATTAGGGTTAGGTTGATTGGCTATGATAAATTGCCCCTTAGTGTCAGGGGAACTGGCAGGATAAGTATATGCAGTTATCGGGATAGGGCCTGGATGGACTGTCGTCGGTGCAGGCCCAATGGGCCAAGTGGCCTCCTTCTGAATGGCCTCCTTCTGCACTGTAGGGATTCTATGATTCTGTGAACATGAGTCCATTTGAAAGAAGTTTACACATTTGACACAGGTGCCTGAAGGAAGGTGTATCGGAAACATTCTGCCATGGTCCACAGTTTAATCTCCATCACACTCTCTGCAAGTGTTTGAAATGCATAGCTCCTATAACTTGAGAACCCAGAACATTTCAAGATGAAGCCACTCCAGTCGAACACAAACAAATGCTGCCCAGTAAAGGACGGGGTTGCTGCTGACAGACTTTCAAAGATGCAAATTAATCGGAAAAAACAAGGGTAGAAACCATTTACACGAACAGTTACCAGCTGAACGAATTCTAAAAATAATTCCAGCATGGGCGATATTGCTTTAAGCATTACCCAATTAGAATATTTCCAAAATATGTTTGAATTGTTAATGCCTCACTGACTTGTCATCTAATCCAAAATCATGACTAATTAGTGCACTGGCACTCACAATTAATATGCAGCAGCCGTATATCAGACGTTCAAATTAAATCAGCCAGAATGTCAATGTGTGACAATTGAAAAAAAAATCTTATTGGTTTGTTGTCTTTCTTTAAAATTGGTAACGTCAATGGAAAAAATGATCCTTGATGTGGAGCCGTATTACACACGCCATCAGAATGATTGCAGAAGACCCTGAACTTCTGATAATATCTATTAATCTCAGTTCAACTTCCTCACACTATTGGGATAAGCATCTCCTCTTGGCCCAGTCTCTTTCACGCTGTCATCAGCGTAGAGCATTTAAACAAATTATGTTTTGTGAAATAACAGAACTAGAAATAAAGTGAAAAGATGTTAAAGTTCAGCGTAATTCTTCTCAACTGGGTGATTTTCTTTTATAATGAAGCACCGATGATACATCTTTCCCTTTAAGTGTTTCAATAAACAAACCTCATTCTCACGCCCAGAATGTCAGGACTAGCAGAAAAACACAACAGTTGCAAGGTATAAATCACAGCCTCAGCAAGGACTGTCGGAAAACCAGAGGGGAAAACACAGGTCCCAAAGGCCTTCCAGATCTGAACTGAAATCTAACAACGTTTTAGCTTCGAGATAGTTGGAACTACTTTGGAAATGATAACTGACAGGACATTGAGTAATTCTAGAAACAGGATGGTTCAGGGGTTAAAGAACTTCTGGTACACGAAGACCTCCAATAAAATTACAGCAGGGACTTTCTTTTAAATAACAGAGGAACGTTCTACAGAAATGACTCATTCTTGAGCAATTACATCGTGTTTCATTATCAAAGGGGCAGGAATTTAAGATGAGTCGTGCTTGAAAATTATGATTTGAAACCCCCTCTCAACTACCCACCCACTTGCAAATATTTCTTGAGCGCTGTAATTATTTCAATTGGACATAGATTGTTAAATGATTTATCATTGATCATAACTCAGTCTGCACTGGGCTGCACAGACGTCTGAGCTGTCTTCACAATGCTACCACACCAGACTGACAGATTCACTGCATGCCCATTTTTACAAAGTCTAACTCCTGTCTCCCCTCCCACTCCGCGGAACAACATTAAACTGGGAAGACATCTGGGCACTGACTCTATCATCATTTATGCCAGTTCTTTAATGTGTTTCCATCATATACGCCCACCTCTGGAAGGCAGAGTTCAATTAACTCTAACCCTGCAATTCCCTCCACTTAAACATTTTAATCAAGTGGTGCTTTTTAATGCAGTTTCCACTTTTGAGGAAACTTTTAAAGAAGATCTGCTAAACTACCGCTCTCCGAGGAATTAGATTCAGAAACTTGACTCTAATGTGTGTACGCTATCCTATGTGGTGGACTTTCAAGAGCTGATACAATAACATTTCATAGAATCATAGGATCCTACAGTGTAGAAGAAGCCCGTTCGGCCCATCAAGTCTGCACTAACCACAATTCCTACCCCCATAACCCCACGCATTTACCCTAGCTAGTCTCCCTGACACTAAGGGGCAATTTAGCATGGCTAATCCACCTAACCCACACATCTTTGGACTGTGGGAGGAAACCGGAGCACCTGGAGGAAACCCAAGCAGACACAAGGAGAAATTTGAAGAACATAGTTTTGCTGGGAACTTATTTTTTTCTAGCCAGAACTTAAGGAAAGTGAAAATAGAGAGTGACGATGACAACTGGGAGATGGGGCAGTCAAGAATCTCTGATTTTATTTAGCAGCAAAATACTGCAGATGCTGGAATCTGAGGGCAAAAACAGAAAATGCTGGAAAACCTCAGTGGGTCTGACTGTGTTTGTGGAGAGAGAATAGAGCCAACGTTTTGAGTCTGGATGACCCTTCCACAGAGCCAAATTTCATTTTCTTTCAGTAATTGCAAATCCATTGCTTGAGAGAATTCAAATGGTGATGATCGGGAGGGAATTGTCTCTTTTGTTACTGAGTCAGACACTAGATTCTTTTGAACGTGTACAAAAACATTGTCCTATTGGTCACTCGCTGCTTTTGGAAGTTGCTGATACCATTCAGATGAATGTGGGCAGAGCTGTATGAAGAACTGTCCAATAACCAAGTACAACACATGACGATGACAGTGTCTATAAGTCATGATTGTATTCCTTAAATTCCCTTCCATGCGTAGGTTTTAAAGGATGTACCACTATAGAGGCTAGCAGAACAATGCCCAGTGGGGTATTCAGTCAGTGTGATCACTAGCACTTCTCTAAACATGGGAACATAGAAGCATGAGTAGGCTCTAAAACCACCAAATGCAAAGGAGCAAAAGCTGGAATCTAATAGCCATTGCTATTCATATTTTTGTCTGGGGAATGTTGTAAATGAAAGGTATCTTCAAATGGAAGTCATAGACTCAAAGAGGTTTACAACATGGAAACAGGCCCACCAGCCCAACTTGTCTATGCTGCCTTTTTTGTTAACCCCTAAGCTAGTCCCAATTGCCCGTGTTTGGCCCACACCCTTCTATACCCATCTTATCCATATAACTGTTCAAACGTTTTTTAAAAGACAAATTGTACCTGCCTCTACTACTACCTCTGGTAGCTCGTTCTAGACACTCACCACCCTCTGTGCGAAAAAATTTGCCCCTCTGGACCTTTTTGTCCTCCCCTCTCACCTTAAACCTATGCCCTCTAGTTTTAGGCTCCCATACCTTTGGGAAAAGATATTGACTATCTAGCCGATCTATGCCCCTCATTATTTTATAGACACCCCTTTACAAGATCACCCCTAAACATACTACGCTCCAGAGTAAAGAGTCCCAGTCTATCCAGCCTCTCCTCATAACTCAAATCATCGAGTCCTGGTAGCATCCTAGTAAATCTTTTCTGCACTCTTTCTAGAGCATCCTTAAGAGTGAATGACACAGTGGGCTACAACTCAAGGAATCCCTACAGTGCAGAAGAAGGCCATTTGGCCCATCAAGTCAGCATCGACTGTCTTCTTAGCCAGGCTTACCCTACCCTATTCCTGTAATCCCATGCATATACGATGGCCATCTAACCAACACATCTTTGGGCACTAAGGAACAATTTAGCATGGCCAATCCACCTAGAGTGTGGGAGGAAACCGGAGCACAGTGTGGAAACCCACACAGACACGGGGAGAATGTGCAAACTCCACACAGACAGCAGCCCAAGCCAGGAATCAAATCCGGATCCCTTGCGGTGAGGCAGCAGTGCTAACCACTGTGCCGCCCAAGATACGAAGGTGTCTTTTTATCTTTGGTACCTAGATTTCAATAAAGGTTGGGATTGAAGTTTAGTAATGAGGATCTGAGATAAATTGAGGTTTGATTGTTTTAGAACAATTCCTATAAGGTGCAAGAGAACAAAACCATCTCAAAGTGGACAGCAATTGATAAAATGGTAGTATAGCTAATACATATCCCACAGTTGCAGGGATGCTGTTTTGAAGTCAGGTTTAGGTCATATTAAGTTTATATCATTACATTAATTCTCGAAAATCAGTGACTGAAGTATACAAATGTTCAAAGTGAAAGTTTAGACCAAGCTATAGTTCCAAGATTATGGATTGGACTCTCCGGCTTCCCAGGCCTGTGTTTCTCAGTGGTGAGAGGCAGTACACTGTGTGCTGTTAGTGGGGGTTTTCCAGTTCCGCTGCTGCCAATGGGGGCGGGGATTCTCTGGTCCTGTACGGCCCACCGTTGCAACAAACAGGGGATTTGGCGCTCAGCTGACCCTCCATTCACAGCAGTGGGACTGGAGAATCCCAGATCAGAGAATTCCAGCCGGGATTTCCCAATGAAACCACCCAATGATGTCGGATAACCTGCGGGCAGAGGTGTGCTGCTGGTGGGACCAGTGACCAGAATGGCCATAGAACTCTTACCCCTGTTTATATCAGAGGGCAGCACATTGGCACAGTGGTTAGCACTGCTGCTCCACAGCACCAGGGACCTGCGTTCAATTCCAGCCTCGGGTCACCCTCTGTATGGAGTCTGCACATTCTCCCCGTGTCCTCCGGGTGCTCTGGGGTTTCCTCCCACAGTCCAAAAATGTGCGCGTTAGGTAGATTGGCCATGCTAAATTGCCCTTTAATGCTCGGGGGGGGGGGGCTACAGGGTAAATACATGGGGTTACGTGAATAGGACCTGTGTGGAATTGTTTTCGGCGCAAGATTGATGGGCTGAATGGCCTTCTTCTGCACTATAGGGATTCTATAACAATTGATTCTTTACATCAGCTGCCAAGACAGCGCAAATTTAGGCTGCAATTTTACTACACTGAGACCAATTGCTGCAGAATGTGAATTACATCTGTCTGGACCAGGTTAGAGATTTGCTCCCAGATAACTTTGTTTTAATATTAGGAGAATGGGGCAGCAGAGTTTAATTTGTATATTTTTTTAAAAAATCAATGTTGCTCTTCATAAAATGCCCAGAAGATTCTACAGTGACCCCCTAAATCACACAGTTACATTGATAAAAGTCTGAAAACTGTTTCACATTAGTGTGAAATTGGCTGTATAACTGGTGTTAATCAGCAGTACCAGTCTGAAAAGTAAACTGCATCGGACATTTTTTTGGGAGTAGTATGATTTGCAATAATCAGCTCTGCGTGGTTAGAGTTATACTGCCAGTTTCCTGTCAATTTGAAGTGATTTCAGATGTGCTTCAAAGCAAAAGTGGCAAATATAAACCAGTAATCAAATCCTAATCTAAGCCCAACCATCCTCAGCTGCTTCATCAATGACATTCCCTCCATTATAAGGTCAGAAAAGGGAATGTTTTCTCGTGATTGCAGAGTGATCAGTATCATTCACAGTTCCTCATGTACAGGCAATGGCCACTTCAGACCAGAGGGAATCTAACCATTTCACCTTGACGTTCAATGGCAATATCATTGCTGAGTTTCCAAGCTTTCTGGGGTTTACCATTGATCAGAAACATAACTGGGCTAACCATACAAATATACTGTGGCAAAAGCAAGTCAGAGGTTGAGAATTTTGCAGTGAGATCTACTACCTACAAGGTACAAATCAGGAGGGTGACTCTCCACTTGCCTGGATGAGTGCAGCTCCATCAACACTGGAAGCTCAACACCATTCAGGGCAAAGCAGCCCGTGTGATCGGCACCCCGTTCAACATACACCCCCCTCCACCATCGGCTCACGGTAGCAGCAGTGTGTTCCATATACAGTGCAGCAACTCAACAGGGCTTTTTTAACAGCACCTTCCAAACCCTCAATCTCTAACACCCAGAATAACAGGAGCAGCAGATAGATGCAGGAGAACGCCACCACCTGTGAGTCCCCCTCCAATCCACACACCACTCTGACTTGGAACCACCTCACCTTTCCTTCACTGTTGCTGGATCAAAGTCCTGGAATTCCCTCCTTAATAGCACTGCGGATGTATCTACACTAGTGATAGGCTAGTGAGTGGGCCGCATGAGTGGTCCTCCTTCATCTCAGCGGTCCACAAGATTGAAATCAGCCTTGTTCACTGACCACCACGCCATGAATAAAATTAAATACATTTAACACACGCCAAATATTTCATAATGAGTTATAGAAAATGCACTGATATATTAATAGCACTATGAACACTGAATGGTGAAAACAAAAGGGATATTTACGCTTTGATTGGACACAGAGGGTCAATGTTGTGAGCATTCAGCGCGCACCTCACTTCACTTTGCTTTACGTGCGAATCACTTCAGTCACACCAGGAGGACAAAGCTACACGGACAGGAACCAGTGGAATGTGGCAACCCCACACGTGGGCAATGGTCAACAAAATATCTCGTGGGGCTGCACTCAAGGATCCAATGGGCCACGTGCTGCCCCCGTACCTACCACTGATCTTCATCACATGAACCGTGTGTTCAAGAAGATGGCTCACATTCTGGAGGGGCTGGACAACAAATGCTGGGCTTGTCGGCGATACTCACATCCCATCAATTAATAATCAAAAGGAAACCTTAGTCAGATAGCTGAGTGCTCCAAAACCAAGCACTGTGATAGTCCTGCCAATTGTATTAGCTGCCATACAAAGTTACATTTCAAAATTAGTGGCCTTGGCAGTATGACTGCAGTCCACTGATTGCACATCATATTCCATACATACAAATTTGGAGATTCTTAGTATAAATACATCCTAACATTTCTTAGTATCATTGCTTACAGATTTAAATTGCCTAGCAATGCCACTTAGTTTAGGCTACAATATGCAAATCAGACACATGTATCTAACCTTATCAATAGGCATAACAGTTCTGCTGTATATGTATGAACGCACCTGATATTTAACTAACTTATCTGCATATTCCCCACATGAGGTAAAACAAGCTTTAAGTTCATGTCCCCTGGTGAAAGAATTGTCTAAACATAAGCCAGGTTAGGCACAGACATAGCTTATTCATTAACTTTCATTTCAGCCTTAGTATTTTTTTTTGGTATTCTCTGCTTGAACCTCTGCCAAAAAGAAACACCAGTGGGTTCCTTTCCTTTGTCAACCTACCGACTGGAATTGTCTTGCCATGAATCTTGTCAGTCCAACCAGCAAAGTATCTGAGAGTTTTTATGACTCCCTGTAGGTCAACATAATAAGCCTGGAGGAATGGCTTTCCACTATCTAGAGATTCAAGTGTCTGCAAAGAACATAATGCAATTCAGTGAGATGATAAATCAAGTCGCAGACAGAAAGCGAGGTTACAGTGCGCCTTGCAGAGTATTAGTTACTTGGAGGTACATATCAGTCTCTCATGGTGTGTGCACTGTATCCAATTGGACACCAACCATATCATTTATGATTGACAAAGCGATGAGTGTGTTAATGTGATTAGGATTGTAAAAATAGATTATTCATATTTCTCGCAGATGTCTGACGTTTAGGGGCTTCACTTCCTCTGGCGGGACACCGGTTAATGTGTTTGCAAAACGTTTTCCTGTGTGTTATAATAGTGCATGAGGGAACTATACGTGAAGACATTGCCAGTTAGCTACCAGAGGAGATTTAGGCGCCTAACGTGTTTTTAGCAGGTGCGTTATTATTCGAAGGATTAAGAGAACAATTTATTAAACTAGAAAAGTAGATGAAGAGGTAAGGCTTTCATCACAATGTTCTTCACAAGAGGCCCCTGGATAGGGTATTGGGGGAAAAACTAACGTAATTTAAGAAACAGTTGGATCCAATCATGCAAAAGACGCAATGAGTTAATAATCAGTAATGAGACATTTAGCTTATCCTATACTTCTAAATGAAGTTTCATTTCATGCATAATAAAATATTCCTCTTTTACTTTTCTCTATGAAATAAAATGTGTTTACAGATGTATTGGTCTGGAGCAAAGGTCTTTGGATCCAACATAATTTGATGCGATATAATTTGGGCAGCACAGTGGTTAACATTGCTGCCTCTCAGCGCCAGGGATTCGGGTTCAATTCTGGCCTCGGGTCACTGGATGTGTGGGTTTCCTCCAGGTGCTCCGGTTTCCTCCCACAATCCAAAGATTTGGGGCATTGGGAATGCTATATTGTCCCTTAATGTCAGGGGGATTAGAAAGGTAAGTGTATGGGGTTACATGAATAGGGCCTGGGTAGGATTGTGGCTGGTACAGACGCGATGGGCCAAATGGCCTCCTTCTATACTGTAGGGATTCTGTGAATTCAATGTATCAATTTATATATAGTTTTAGTAGGCAGCGAATACCTCAGTTTATCAAATGTTTTTCCATTGTCAGATATTTGAATGCTTACATTAATCTCTTGATTTTAAATGGGAAGAAGAGAGAAGGATATACAATCGCGTAAAACATTCATGTGCTAATAATGTTTCATTCCGTAATGTTTTAAACTTTCAGTTTAGGAGGTGTGATGAAGTTTCCACTTGTGGCATTTTGCCTCATTGCACCCACGCCAACAGATTCAGCTTGTGGTGAAAAAACAGTCCACTGACCTGTGACGTTGGCTCCTAGCTCCTGATTACTGCGGCACTCAAATCTTCCCATGTGTAGCTGAGTAAGTTTGAGTGCGTTTCCTTTGTATCCCACATACAGAATAAGTACTTAAACAAACATTACAATTGTGGTCTTATTCGGCTAATTAATAAATTTGGCCTGTTTCTAACTATCCAGCCTGTGAGGAGCAGCTGAAAGTCTTGCCCCTCTGAAGGAGAGCAAGAGGATTATTAAATTCTTAGAATCCCTACAGAGCAGAAGCAGGCCATTCAGCCCATCAAATCTGCACCAAAAACAACGACAATCCCACCTAGGCCCTATCCCTGCAACACCATTTATTTACCCTGCTAACCCCCCTGATGCTAAGGGGCAATTTATCATGGCCAAGCCACCTAGTCTGCACATCTTTGGAGTGAGGGAGGAAAACTGGACCATCTGGAGGAAACCCACACAGGCACGGGGAGAACATACTAACTCCATATAGAGAGTGATACAAGGCCGGAATTGAACCCAGATCCTTGGCACTGTGAGGCAGCAGTTCTAACCATTGTGCCACCATGCACTGTTACATTAGGATTGTAAGGTCACAAACCATAGCTGGTTACTAACTTAGTTTCCACTACCTCAGAAATCACGCAACCAGTAAAACATTGAGGTAATTAAATTCTAATTCTATTCTCAGGGCGGCACGGTGGTAGAGTGGTTAGCACTGCTGCCTCACAGCGCCAGGCACCTGGGTTCAACTCCGACCTCGGCTGACCGTTAGTGAGGAGTTTGCCCGTTCTCCCCATGTCTGCGTGGATTACACCCCCCCCCTTCCCCCGCCACCCAGGTGCTCCAGTTTCCTCCCACAGTCTAAAGACATGCAGGTTAGGTGGATTAGCCATGATTAAATTGCCCCTTAGTGTCAGGGGGAATTAACAGGGTAAATGGGACTATGGGGATAGGTCCTGGGTGGGAATGTTGTCAGTACAGGCTCAATGGGCCCAGTGGCCTCCTTCTGCACTCTAGGATCCTACAATTCTATTCTAATTCAATCCTAGTTTTAGAAGATATATATTCTGGAATACCATTTAACCAAATACCCTGTATTAATGATAAATGTAAGATAATCTCTTAGGTATAAGATGCCAATATCTTCCAAAATGATGATGAGGATTGTAATTAAATAAATGAATTCAAAGCTTTGTGATTAACAGGTGGGATTATAGAATATGTTATAAAGGAATATTTTCCTAGGTTCCTTGGACACCTGTTCCTCAGGTATATGTTTCTCGTGTAGGGTCTTTGTTATATGCTGTATGTTTTATGCTATATAATATGTTCTTTTTTGCTACACTTTATTTTTATTGTCTTTTTATTTCTATTTAGTTCAGCTGTGGGTGGGGATAGGATGTCTTACTTGCTGCTTCCGCAATGTGGTGTTCGTGTAATTCATTGCCTGATTGTCAAAGCTGTGACTGGATACTCACAGCAAGCTGTGGTCGGTCTCGTTCTACTAGATCTGCCAGTTTGTCGATGAGTCGACCCCTCTCTGACGCGTCCATTCTCCTCCACGCAGAGCCCGGTGTGAAGGCCAGGCGTGCAGCCTGCACTGCTTTGTCCACATCAGCCTTCAGAAGGACAAAGTAAAACACAACAATCAGTGTTGCAGACAACAAATCCATAAAGTTCAACAGCAAACTTTGTGGTGGTTTACACATTAAATTGCTCGTGTCTGAATGCATTGCAGAAGCTCAGTGCACGTTGTTATATGTCATACATATGAAAGTCGTCACATATTGAGCTGAAAATTGCTGCAACATTTAAGTGAAGATGGTGCAACGATGTCAATGTCATGTCAGGAACCTAAGTTTAAAGTTTATTTATTAGTGTCACAAGTAGGCTTATATTAACACTGCAATGAAGTCACTGTGAAAATCCCCTAGTTATCACACTCTGGTGCCTCTTCGGGTATACTGAGGGAGAATTTAGCATGGCCAATGCATCTAACCAGCACGTCTTTTGAGGAAACCAGAGCACCCGGAGGAAACCCATGCAGATATGGGGAGAACGTGCAAACTCCGCACAGACCCAAGCAGGAATCGAACCCGGTCCCCTGGCACAGTAATGCAGCAGTGCGAACCATTGTGCCACCGTGCCGCCTTCACTCATCGCTGTCATGCTTAATGGACTATTTCCTTAACCAGCGAAAGAAATAGGCAGAGAAAGAAACAGAGCAAATGGCAGAATGGGTAGAACAAATTATAGTTAAATCAGATGAAGAAAGAGAAATAAAGAGAGGGAAAGAAAGAATGAGTTTCAAGAGAGGGAGAGTTGGAGAGAGAAAGAGAGAGACAAAGAGAGAGAGAGAAAAGAGACAGAATGTAAAAATAAGAAAACATTTAGAAATGAATAAGTAGAAGAGTAGGGCATTGTACCCGAATTGTGTTTGTGAATTGATGAATTGGTCCTTGAGAAGTTAATGAATGAATGACAGGGTAGCAAAATGTACAAACATTCTTGATGCATGAAGTATAAAATGAGACACCCTGTCCATAATGATAGTGTGCACACATGGGTAAGCTATTCCTTTCATAGAAAAATAGGAATTGTTAGGCACAAACACACCCAAATCCATCTAGTTCGCCTTCTATCATACAGTTAGCTGCATAACACAATGATAATGGAACTGTTGACTGATCTCAGCAATCAATCTCTATCAATTAGTCTGCAACAGGCATAGAAATGATGGAAGAAAAATCCCAGTGGCGGAGAGCTTTGGGAGTCATAAGTCCTAAATCATTGCTTTCCCCTCAAGCATGCTACATTTACTAGTTCATGTCTCAAATTACACATATGCTGCATCCCAAAATTATTTCCTCAAAGGAATCTATCTTAATTGCATTCTCGAGTGTCAAAACAGCTTTGCATCTGGAAAATCATTACCCTCTGACACCAAAAGAAATGTACATTACAAGACTGATACACAAACACTACCATGCCAAGTTTTTAAAAAACTTTTTATAAACTTCAGAAAGAACCTACTACTTGCTGGACTGAGAACCCCACAGCGTCACAGTTCCCTTTCTGGACTTTAAGTTTGTTTTGTTCTTCATAACAGCATAAATGCACAATGGTTAGCACTGCTGCCTCACAGCGCCAGGAGGACCTGGGTTCGATTCCTGGTTTGGGTCACTGTCTGTGTGGAGTTTGCACATCCCCGCGTGTGGGTTTCCTCTGGGTGCTCCGATTTCCTCCCACGATCTGGAAGATGTGTTAGTTAGGTGCATTGGCCATGCTAAATTCTCCCTCAATGAACCCGAAGAGGTGCCGGAGTGTGGCGACCAGGGGATTGCCACAGTAACTTCATTACAGTGTTAATGTAACCCTACTTGTGACACTAATTTTAAAAAAAATCAACATGAATTAGCAATCCTAAACAGTGCGGCCAGACTAACAAACACAATTTCTTTCAATGTGAAGGCTCATTATGAAGCTTTGATGAGGCTCATGGTTGTGTTGCACAAATCATCCAACAATTTGTGTGTGTGTGTGCGTGTGCGTGTGCGTGTGCGTGTGTGTGTGTAATCACTATACATTATACCTGGTGCAAAACTGTTATGTGTCTGAACAAATTTATTCTACAAATCTCATACTGCTGTATTATTTAAAAACTGATTTTACACATATTTTGGACATGCTAATGAGAATGGGAATGATTTGAACCTGACAGTTTGGAATAAATGTTAATATTTTAACTGAAGCGTTTCACCTTGTCAGCTTCTTGAACATCACAGATTTTCTCTCCAGTAGAAGGGTTGTAGGTTGAGAAAGTCTTCCCACTCATTGAATGATGCCACTCATTGTTAATGAAAAGCTGTTGAAAGAAGAAAACAAGGCAAGTCCATAAAGAATCAAATAATCAAGGCACAACAGGATAATGGATGCACCACAGAAAGCATTCTTTCTGGTTGCATCACAGCTTGGTATGGCTCCTGCTCTGTCCAAAACCACAAGAAACTACAAAGGGTTGTGAACAAAGCCCAGTCCATCACGCCAACCAGCCTTCACAACCAATGGGCGGCACGTTGGCACAATGGTTAGCACTACCCCTTCAAGCGCCAGGGACCCGGGTTTGATTCCCGGCTTGGGTCACTGTCTGTGTGGAGTTTGCACATTCTCCTTGTGTCCGCATGGATTTCCTCCCGCAGTCCAAAGATGTGCGGGTTAGGTGGATTGGCCATGCCCCTTATTGTGAGGGGGATTACCTAGGGTAAATATATGGGGTTATGCGGATCGGGCCTGGGTGGGACTGTGATCAGTGTAGACTCAATGGGCCAAATGGTCTCCGTCTGCACTGTAGGATTCTATAAACCTCCCATCCATTGACTCTGTCTACTCTTCCCGCAGCCTTGGGAAAAGCAGCCAGCATAATAAAGGACCCCTTGTACCTCGGACATACTCTCTTCTACCCTCTTTTGTTGGGAAAAAGATACAAAAGTCTGAGGCCATGTACCAACCAACTTAAGAACAGCTTCTTCCCTGTTGCCATCAGACTTTTGAATGGACCTACCTTATATTAAGTTGATCTTTCTCTACACCCTAGCTATGACTGTAACACTACATTCTGCACCCTCTCCTTTCCTTCTCTGTGAACAGTATGCTTTTTCTATACCAATATATGTGACAATAATAAATCAAATCAGATCAATGTTTTATTCAATCTTCAGTCATAAACGTAAGAAATCTGAGTGGACCCAGTAGCTCATTGCTTTGTGGAGGTGTTGACTGTCATCAATTAAGTTTGTCATTAAATTACAACCATTGTTGGATTACACAATGATAAAGCGCAGAAGGGTGCCGTCTGGCCCATTGTGCCTATGCCAGTGCTACCTAATGAGTGCTACTTTCCTACTTTTCTCCCACAGCCCTGCAACATTTTCACTTTCAAATATTTATTCAATTCCTTTTTGGAAGTTATTATTGAATCTGCTTCCACCATACTTTCAATCAGATCCACTGTGTAAAAATGCTTTCCTCATGTTTCTGTTTCACAAATGACCTTAAATCAGTCACCTCTGGTTCATGATCTTTCTGGTTCTCTTTAATGACTCTATCAAAATTTTAAGATTCCGAACACCTCCATCAAATCTGCACCTTAATATTCACTACATTACGGAGAACAGACCCACTTCCTACAGTGTCTTTGTGTAACTGAAGCACTTTATCACAGTAGCAATCCAGTAAAACTCATCTACAGCTTTGAGATTCTTCCTCCAGTGCAATGTTTAGAATTGGTCGCAATGTTTAAACCACGGTCTAACCAGTGTTTTAAACTCGCTTTGCTTAGAACCAAAGGTCCCATTTGCCTTTTCTGATCAATTTGTGCTTTATCATTCTATTGCTTAATCACTGTTAGCATTAGGTCAAACCCTCTAAGCGGTGGAGTCCATGTCAGTAATGGCCTTGAGGTTCTTCAAGAACCTTTACAAGAGCCTGTCACCCAGCTTCACTCTTTACCAGAGCAATGTAACTACAGAGAGAGAGTGGATGATGATGGCATTGTGGTAATATTATTGGACTTGTTATCTAATGCCTGAGGAATATGGGTTCAAATCCCACTATCGTAGTTGCTGATATTTAAATTGAATTTATAAAATCTGGAATAGAAAACCTGTGCCAGTCTAAGTGACCGTGAAGCTATCATCAATTGTTGTAAACACCTACTAGGCTCACTAATGTCCTACAGGAAAGGAAATCTGCCTGGTTTAGTCTCCACAGGGTGAAACCTTTTAGGACTGAGGTGAGGAGAAATTTCTTCACCCAGAGAGTGGTGAATCTGTGAAATTCACTACCACAGAAAATAGTTGAGGCCAAAATTAACAATGCAATGAAGTTACTGTGAAAACCCCCTAGTCGCCACACTCTGGCGCCTGTTCAGGTACACAGAGGAAGAATTTTAGTATGGCCAATGCACTAAACCAGCACGTCTTTCAGACTGTGAGAGAAAACCCGAGCAAAAAGAAATTAGATATAGCTCTTGGGGTTAAAGGGATTAAGGGGTATGGAAGGAATCAGGAAATTGAATTTGACGATCAGCTGTGAACATAACAAATAGCAGAGCAGACTTGAAGGGCCGAATGGCCTATTCCTGCTTCTAGCTTCTATGTTTTTATGTTTACATGTCATAGAATCTTTACAGTGTAGAAGGAGTTCATTCAGCCCATCGGGTCCGCACTGGCCCTCTGAAAGATACAGTGTGGTTGTCTTCACCTGCCTCTGACATGGCCTAGCATTTCAGCTTAAGGGCAATTAGGAATACACAACAAACGGTGCTCCTGCCAGGCAGTGCCCACACCACACTCCAGTGCGAGAATAAAGAAAACATGATCACTGAAATGTGGAGATCTCCCAAATAAAAATCCAACCTGTTCCGGATTCTTCGCCTATCCAATCACGTTCTCCTTTTACATCTGTCCCAACTCAAGTCCCATTCTGTGAACGTCAGTTTATTGTTTTATATTAAAATCTCCCCACCCACTCCGCAAAGCCAGGAGGCCCCTGGCACAGAGTGTCTCCCATCAAACTCAAGTCACATCCTGATCTGAGGCAGAGTTGGGAAGATGTATTGAGAATAAAGGCGCTCTGTAAATAGATGACGCGTAAGCTCCAACAAAGATAATCCCGATTTTTATAAACCACGTTCGGTTTCAGATTCTTCCATAATAAACAGAATAGACTCTCTCTACGTTTCAATCATTTTACACTTCACCAGTGACCCTCTCACTCACCTTCAATAGTGGGAACTGTTGTATTTGCCAAAACTCCAAATACACGCCAAATAAATTCTTTCTAAAAGGCAGGAATGCGGTAAAATGGTAGTGCACCCACTTTTAGTTCATTTTTTTTACAACTTATCGAAGTCCCGCCCCTCTACACTGTTTAAGTTTGCACTGGGACAGTATTTATACTCATCTCGTGTGCCCCAAAGACGCTTGCATAACACACTCTAAATATTTATATAATTCAATACTGATTTATTACACTCAACCAAACCCATGAGTAAATTTAATCAGCCGGTGAAAATAGGGACTGGTCCCTTCCGAGGAGATAGGACAGAGAGAGAGCAGCTTTCTGGAACCCGCTCATGAATGAATCTTTACAGCTGGCACACACACACACACACACACACACATCTGGCAGTTTTACAAGGGGAGCAGCTAAAGGCACATAACTCACTGCTGAAGGGTGAAGCCATTTAGTATCAGTCGGTGCCGCTCCCAGCAACACACTGCCAACCCGAGAAATATCCGCACGGTTCCAAAATCCATTTATCATTGGAGATAACCCTCCCGCTTCCCACACTGCTCCCTCCCCATCCCTACTCCCCCTCTCCTCCCCTCCCCAAACAACCTCCACCCCCTCCCCATCCCCACTCCCCCTCCCCTCCCCTCCCCAAACAACCTCCACCCCCTCCCCATCCCCACTCCCCCTCCCCTCCCCAAACAACCTCCACCCCCTCCCCATCCCCACTCCCCCTCCCCTCCCCTCCCCAAACAACCTCCACCCCCTCCCCATCCCCACTCCCCCTCCCCTCCCCAAACAACCTCCACCCCCTCCCCATCCCTACTCCCCATCTTTACCCCTTCTCCCCCTCCCCAATCCACCCTCTGCACCCCATTCACCCACACCCCATCCCTTCCCCCTCCCAAACCCATTCCCTATTCCTCCCCCTCCCCTCCCCTCCCCAACTCAATCTCCACCCTGCACCCCATTCTCTCACCCCCATCTCTTCCCCCTCCCAACGCCACACCCTTTCCCCTCCCCTCCCCTCCCCTCCCCTCCCCAACCCAATCTCCACCCTACATCCCATTCTCCCCCTCCCCATCTCACTCCCTATCCCTTCTCCCCTTCGCCACTTCTCCTTACTCTTCTCCCTACTCCTTCTCCCCCTCCCCACTCTTCTCCCTATCCCTTCTCCCATTCCCCACACCTCTCCCTAACCCTACTCCCCCTCTATGCCCCTCTCCCTACCTCTTTCCCCTTCCCACCCCTCTCACTTCCCCCTCACCACTCATCTCCCTTTCCCCCTCCCCATCCCTTCTTCCTCCCCATCCCTATCCTTTATTCCCCTGCCCATCCCACTCATGTCCCCTTCATTACCTCCCCACCTCCTCCCTACACCTCCTCAACCCCTCCCCACCCCTCCCCAACACTCTGCCTATCCTCTTCCCCCCATCCCTGCCCCTTATTCCCCTTATTCCCCTCCCCATCCCTGCCCCTTATTCCCGTCCCCATCCCTGCCCCTTATTCCCCTCCCCATCCCTGCCCCTTATTCCCCTCCCCATCCCTGCCCCTTATTCCCGTCCCCATCCCTGCCCCTTATTCCCCTCCCCATCCCTGCCCCTTATTCCCCTCCCCATCCCTGCCCCTTATTCCCCTCCCCATCCCTGCCCCTTATTCCCCTCCCCATCCCTGCCCCTTATTCCCCTCCCCATCCCTGTCCCTCCCCCTTCCTCCCCTCCCCACCCACCTTTCTCCCTACCCCTCTGCCCATCTGTTCTCCCCCTCCCCATCCCTCTTCCCCCTCCCCATCCCTATCCCTTCTTCCCCCTCCCCATCCCTACTTCCCCCTCCCCATCCCTATCCCTTCTTCCTCCTCCCCATCCCTATCCCTTCTTCCCCCTCCCCATCCCTATCCCTTCTTCCCCCTCCCCATCCCTACTTCCCCCTCCCCAGCCCTATCCCTTCTTCCCCCTCCCCATCCCTATCCCTCCTTCCCCCT